>NW_027256881.1:215492054-216116804 GCF_029215685.1 Pituophis catenifer annectens | reverse complement strand
AAAATGACAGCTTTCTACCAAAAACTTATCATGCTCTGTTGAGCGCTTAAGGTATTAACAGATATCGGAAGACAAAAATTAAAAAGATAAATTTAAAACAAAATACAGAAAATGCTTTAGTTCTATCTTGTATACTCACTTTGTTTAGAAATAAAATAATCTGAATCTATTTAAATTATTCTGAGCAAAGTACTTTTGCCACTGAAATGCAGAGTGGTTTAGTGTAATAGGGTCTTTTTGTGAAATATACAGGAAATATTCAAAGAGCTAGAGGAAAACTGGAGAACAAAGTGCTATTGTTTAACTAAACCTTAATATCCATAGTTAATTTCTGTGAGTTGCATTAGCCAAGAAAATCTTGTCTTAAGTGGATTCCTGGTGCTTTTTAAAAAAAACCAGACCAGAGATGACCCAAATATAGAAAATGGATCTTACTTTATTTTCCTTGAATACCTATTCCATGGAGACAAGGCCCTTCTATGCTGTAAGAAGTCAGAAGGAGCAAAATAATGATTCCAGACCCCACACATTCTTTTTTTTTTTTCCTGTTTCTTCTGCTGTAATATTTTTGCCCACCGGATGCTTCTTTCAAATAATTTCATGTTGAGCCACATCTCCGCAAACAGTTATTCTGAACCTGAAAATGATCATTGATGTATTATTTTTATGAACAATTATGAGACTAGGAAGGGCAGCGTTGGCTGTAGAGAGGCTCTTCCATAATCAGCTCTTTTCTGGGCCTGATCCACCAGAGCAGAGAATTGTCAAGTTTTCAGGAAATAAAAACTACATAATATTCTTTATTAAAAGCAATACAGGTAGAACTTGACTTACAACCATTTGTTTAGTGACGATTTGAATTTAAAACTGTAAAAAGTGACTTACAATCATTTTTCACACTTATGTTCATTGCAGCATCCCCATGGTTACATGATCAAAATTCGGACCCTTGGCAACTGATTCATATTTATGACGGTTGAAGTGTCCTGGGGTCATATGGTCACCTTTTGCAACCTTCTGACAAGTGACGTCAATGGGGAAATCAGATTCATTTAACATCCATGTTGCTAACTTAACAACTGCAGTGATTCACTTAATGACTGTGGCAAGAAAGATCATAAAATGGGACAAAACCAGTGGTGGGTTTCTACCAGTTCTCCCCGGTTCAGTAGTTGTGGCGGCTGGAGGCTCCGCCCACCTGCCTGGATATCATCACAGATGCTCTGAACATGTGCAGAAGGGTCTGCGCATGCGCAGAAGCGCCATGAGCAAGCGAAGCAAGCACGCGCATGTGCACGCTCCTGGTTCCGAAGTAGTAGCGAAGGTAAGTGGAACCCACTACTGGACAAAACTCACTTAATAATTGTCTTGCTTAGCAATGGAAAGATAGGGCTCAATTGTGGTCATAAGTGAAGGCCTACCTATATAACTGAAGACTGTAGTAAGTGAGATACTTCAGAAATAGAAGTGAAGATCAGTAATGTGCAAAATTAACTATCCTTGATAGAAAACCATTTTTATGTGCTTAAAAATACCTCAGGGAATGCCACCACAAAAAAACAGTCCCGCTACAGGATCATTGTTCAAGATGCACTTAATGGAGGATCGGAATGCCCGGACACCTTATTTGAAGAAAGAGAGTGTGAAGGCGTCTCACTTTGTCCCACCTACAGGTAAAGTAAGAAAATATCTCTAAACATGATTTGCCAGAATGTCATTCCTGAGATCACCAGTGATATACTTGCTTCTGGACAGATTTAGAAAAAACTCATCTCCGTTCTTCATGAAGCAACCCTTTACTTTCAGGCCTCTGTCTGAATGAAGTGAATTCCTTAAAGCAGTAGCTTTTTCTTAGGCTTTAAAAATCACAAGAGAGCCAAAACTTTTCTTCCAAATTGGTTTCGAAATATGTTCAGCCTTATTGATTGCCCTTTTGGACAATGCATTATTTTGATTGACAGTGTAATAATATACCCGGGGATATAACAATATACTATGGTATACAATAATATACCTAAGTGTATAATAATGTACTGTTATTTATAAATGTACTATTATACAACAAGGCTCAGGGCTTCAGAGAAGAGTTGATCAGATCTTGGATCAAATCCAAATTACCCTTTCAGCATAGATCCCTGGATGAAATGAGATTCTGAAAGTTCCTGAATCCCACCCAATGGTAGGAATCCTACCCTGTTTCCCCCAAAATAAGACATCCCCTGATACCGGCTTTTGAGTGCATGGCAATAAGACCAAGCACTTATTTCAGGGTTCAAAAAAAATATAAGACAGGGTCTTATTTTTGGGAAAACACAGTACATATCTTTCTATCTTTAGAACTTTATTTGGAGCTCAAGGTTGAACTGCGGGGTCCTTGGTGCTCTCTGAGCTTAGTTGTTTTCTTCCAGACGTTTTATTATCCAATAAGGTAACATAATCAGTGCAGTAACATTTCATTATCCAACTAGATGACATCATCAGTACTACTGTACTGATGATGTTACCTAGTTGGGTAATAAAATATCTGGAAGGGAAAAAAACAACAAAGCTCAGAGAGGAGCAAAGAGCTCACAATTTTAACGGTTTTTATTTTATAAGTGAATGGGACAGCCTCTACATAATTCATCCTTTGGAGGATATGATCCTTATATTTACATTTGAGAAGAGTACAAAGGAGAATATATGAGTCAAGGCTTTCTATAGCTTCTTATAATATACATTTATTAAAATGCAATATTTTATATATGCAAGTACTTATTCTGTTATCATTTACTTACATAAATGAAACTAATGAGTAAATTAAACAGTTTCAGTAACAACATGAAGATTCTTTTTGGAAACCAAAATGCTCAAAAGGAAAAAAAAAACAACACCTTGAAATAAGGCCCAGTCACATACTATTCAAGGGTCCATTAGTATTATTGTATTTGAGTCAGTTTTGTACATAAATGTTACTACTGGCATTGGTTTATTTTGTTACTTAACACCTAGCTTTAAAATTCAAAAACAACATTAGTGTTAAAGATCCAACTACGGGCATTGTTGATTGGATGAATTACTTTTGATATAAAAAATAATATAAAAATTAGTTTGTAACCTAACCCTAACCTTGTTATATGTGCTCCAACATTCATGTCTTCTTTTTAAGGCCCTGAACCCAGATATTATCAGGCACTCAAAGAAGCAGTATTTGGCATTTTTTAATTATTTTATTTAAAGTGGATAAGTTTATTCATCAATTCTATTCTACATAATTAGGAAGAATTGCTGAAACAATTAGTGGATTGACATATGCCCTGTTACTAACAAGCATCATGTCACCAGCCATTGCTATAAAAAGGCATAACATATAAGGTGACACAATAGGGCCATCAATATCCCTAACTGAGTAAGCTGTTATTGGTGCAGCCCCTAATTAAATTCTGTGGGGAAAAAATCAAAACCAACAAAACAAACTAAATCTGATGTATCATAACTGTTCCTCTGTTTCCATTTCAGTTGGAAGATCCACAAATGGGGTCAATGCTTATTGGTGCCTGATTCAGTAAGGCAAGGTGTATTAGGACTCAATGAAGCATGTGGGCCCGGTTTGCAGTCAAGAGGTAAGAATTCATCAATAAATGTTGTTACTCTTTATTAGCTACTTTTTCATGGTACCTAATACTTTGCTAGATGTGAATGGTATTTTACCAGATCATTTCAGACTAGCTAAAAGTGATGTGCCTCCTTCAGTCACCTATGAACAAAATAATGACAGCAGCAAAGGATTACATTATGCACTTATTGTAATTAAAATACTCTGAGTGTGGCTTATTATGATTAATAACTCATATATATTTCTCATGGTAAATCTTGGCCTCAATCATTGTTACGCAATTGATTTGGCAAGAGAGATGTGGGATATAGCTGAGGGATGCTGAGAGCCTTTCAAGATAGACCAGACTAGGAAATCAAAGTCATGAATGTAATGTTAATTTTATTATTATGTTACAGTAACAGAATCTTGCAAGTTCTAAATGTGCTTTACCCATCCCTTCCTATAGCTTCCTGAGAAGCATGGTGTGTGTGTGTGTGTGTGTGTGTGTGTGTGTGTGTGTGTGTGTGTGTGTCCTGTCTGAGTCCCTTACTCATATTACATTTCTGCCCCAGACTAAGATTTCTTTTTATCTGACCAGTGTCTTGGTAGCATTGTCATGTTCCTCAAGTTTATTTCTTCTGCCCATTACAGATGCAAGAAAAATGCTAACACAATACATTGACACGGTGTGTCAGACTCCACAGGCAGAAAATAATACAATTTTAGAATGAAAGTTGCTGTCTTACCTATCTCTCCAGATTCTTCTCATTAAGTGTCAAGGCTTCAATTCATTGGTTCCTAGTTATCAATGAGTCACCCTGAATAAATGACAACCCATTAACATAATAACAGCAAAATTGTCAGTTTGCCACTCTTATCATCACTCTAAAAGCTTGAACATGAACTTTTACCTGTGCTTGTTTATATCTACTTTTCACTTGTTCTTCCAATGTTCCTAAAGTTTTATGTCTCTGAGGACCTTGAAAAACCAGTTTGCCAGCAGGAACGAGCTGCTTGGGAGCTATCCGATCAAATAACTGTATCATTTCTTGATACCAGAGTCCAACATGTAGTCAACAAAGTTGCCCACTAGAGCACTGGGCAAATATTCAGGTGCCCATTAGAATTTATCTAGTTCCATGGAATGCTTGTGGTTAATCCTTCTAACAGGCCCACCTACTGTGTGAAAGTTTCAAGATGCTTAAAACCACAATTGGATCAAGGAAGGATCTGCTCCTGGCCATGCAACCAGTCTGATATCCTCTATATCCTGCTCACATATCGGCTGCTCAGAAGCAAAGATTAAACAAAGCATATGTCCATTAAATGAACTCCAAATTACTTGGCTAAGCCTAGATGCTCCATTTTAATGAAAGATTTCATTAAAATGGCAAAACATACACAAACATTTCAAGTGTAAATTCTGGTCCCCTCCTCAGTTCTTGTGTGTAACTTGATGCAAGTACAAAAAGAGCAGAATTTATTTTGCAGCATTGTGTTGTCTGTTTTGCTCTTTGTCCTCCCTGGAGATGCTCTTGAAAATGTCTGGTCATGAACCCCTGCAAATTCCAAGATCCCATGATCTCATAGCACAGAGTTTGAAGTTCCTAAGCACCCAAAGGTGGGAGGATCTCAATATCATATCCTGGCAGGATCTAAGATTGTAGATCTTAAATTGTTTTATCTGATTACCTCTTTTCACCAGTTTCAAATAATGTCATTACTTCCCAATCTCTCAAAACCAGAGTGTTGTTTTACATGCTTGTTTTGGCACTGGAAGTCCAAAATGAATCCTTAGCTTACAAACAGGCAAACAGAAATTGCTCCATTATCCTCAGGATATGTCCCAATTGTCCCCAATTTAAGAACTTCTGGCTCAGAATGGGACAACTCGCCACAGCCAACTTGCCAAGGCTAACTTGCTGAGGAATAACGTGTCACAGCCAACTTGCTACAGGACAACTTAACAATTTCAATTTAATTATTTAAAACAAATATTTTAATTTTTGTCATTCACATTCTGTCATTCTGTCTCTCTTTTTGCATCTTTCTTTAATGCTTCAATTCCACCAATTCTTTGATATTAGTTGTCCCGCGGTGAGTTGGCCATGGTGAATTGGCTGTGGTGGCCATGGCAAATTGTCATAGATCCCTCCTGGCCTAGGACCTCAGGAAGAACTCCTGCCAGGCAACAAAGTAGCCAATACATGCAAAGGATAATTATCATCGACACAAAATATTGTAAGGAAAGAGGATCACAGTGGACGTTAATCACATTACAGTAATCTAGATATCAACTGTTACAGTCTTGGGTTTTATGATGAGCAGCAGCAAAAGTACAGTCTAGGATCCCTAGAAAAGTGTGTAACTAAACAAATACTTCAGGATAATGCTGAAAACTAGAGAATAAAGTTATACCCAAAATTAGATTCCAGAAATATGAAGGTGATTGCATGTATTGAAACATCATTCCCAGATTTATTTCTCTTCCTATTTACTATATGATTTGTCAGTGGTGATTTATTTTCCCAATAGATATATAAGCTGTGTAGATACGTTATGAAAACTTTAAACCCTCTAATAAGACTTAAAGGTTTAAGATTTGCTGTCTTCAAAATAAAATAATCAGAATCCCAAAACAAATACTCTTAAATTTTCCAATGTGATGTTTCAACGTTTTCCTTTGTGATTTGCACTTATTTTGAAAAAGGAGTAGTTATGGATATTTATTGAAGAGAAAAATACATAAACAATTTATAGTTGATAAATCAATGCTTTGTTTTTTATTTTAGTGGCAATCACACACAGGGTAAGTATATGGCATACAAAGAAATTCAGAATTGTTTTGGGTTCTCCTGATAGAAGACTTGGGGAAAAAAAATAATACCATAGCCATGACATTTATAAAAAAAGAAACCCTATATTTAGGACAGTGAAATGCTAATTAAGCATTTAAGATCCATTGAACATTAGGAAGATAAAATCTATAATTTCCTTCCTTCCTTCCTTCCTTCCTTCCTTCCTTCCTTCCTTCCTTCCTTCCTTCCTTCCTCCCTCCCTCCCTCCCTCCCTCCCTCCCTCCCTCCCAAGATGCCATGTGGGACAGGCAGCAAGGTTGCAAATGATACCCAAGAATCAGGGGTGGGGTCTACTTACCTTTATTACCAGTTCGCATTGTGCCCGTGCCCGTGTGCAGATCACCGATGATGTCCGGGTCAGTGGGCGGAGCCTCCTGCTGGTTTTACTACCAGTTCTATAAAACCGGTCCGAACCAGGGGCAACCCACCACTGCCAAGAATACATAAGAAGTGCTGTGTGGATCATGTTGCACCACTATGGGGTGATGCAAGTCAAGAAGATTGCATGGTGGGGTGACAGAAGTGTGTACAAAGTGCTGCACCAGTCAGGCCTATTTGAAGTATCTTGATTCCAAAATTGCTGTCTTATGATGCACTATTTTTCCCAGTTAAAGGTCATGACAATGAGAGTTTTAGTAGTATATAGATACTTGGGTAAAATATATTATCCAATATACCACTCTGTTTATTTAATGCAGGATTTATATCCTAGCTCAAAACTAGGGTCTTAGCCCAAGAACTCAAGAGGTTGTGCCAATTGCTCCCACAATCATTTTTTCCCTGCAATACTCGCCCTTTGTGATAGGTTGAGATTAGACAGGAGAAAGTGACTGGGCTTAGTCACCTAATGATCTTTGGTGATCACGTCTGATCACATCTGACACTGTATCCCAGAGATGGGGTTTGTGGTTTTTTGGGGGGAAACATCTCTAACTTAAAAGGGAGCTATTATTTTCTATGAAAGCCTAGCGTGCAAAAGTTAACTGAAAAGAATAGGTAATCATTTTCTAAGGAGGAATGAAAGCCAGTTTCTTCCCTGGTTTAATATCAAAGTTTTAAACAGCAGATGAATGTGTATGCATTCTGTTTTATACATCTTACGATAACACTTCCAACATTTGTGGTAGGACAGGCAAGCTAATCTAATGCATTGGGAGCTTTTTGGAGCATAGATGTTGGTCTTCATCCAACAGAGCATTTACCACTGTCTGTTTGTTTGTCTGTTTGTTTGTATTGGAAGCTGGGCAGGCTGCCCTCCGCTTTCATTGCAAATGAAATAAAGCCACCCTGCTAATACAATTATTAGAAATAAATTAGTGTTACTCATCACAGTTGTTTAATGTTGTGTTAAATATTATGCATATTCTTATTTGCACATTATAGGAGTTTTGAAAACATAAGGAGGCAGAAAACTGTTTAGGCCCTAGAGTGCGATGTTTTGTTTTGCTTTCTGGCCTCTTCTTTTCATTTCAAATGCTTAATACTCCCTCTGCTTTAAAATAAATTAAAATTCCTTATAGATGCCACAGTTGGCGAAGGATTTGCAGTGCAACCATATTTACATCCGTTAAGAAGTAAGTGGATTTCACTTAAGTGGAAGCATAGAACCTCCATGGGTTGAATATAGTGTAACAAGACCCAAATAATATGTGTGCTACTTTCCACTACTGAAGGGAATTGTGCTTATTTAAACAGTCCCCCCTATACATCTAGGCTTTAAATTTGCTCCTTTGGACTTTGTGTAATTGCTATTATTTATTCATATAAGTCATCACAAAAGTGTTCTATGAAACTGCAGTGTGTAATTTAGGAATTCTATTAAATGCTGAAATTAACAAATGTATAATCAAATTATAAAGAGTAATATAATTTAACATTTTGTTCATTAGGACTATTTTGTGATTATGGTACTCATTTCCCCCATGTGTCATTACTATATACTAACTTTATAATTATTCTTTCATGTTTATTATGCATGTAGATAAATTTATTAATTGGAAGTGGATTGCTATAAAATGCTGTTCCAGATGTAAATCTAGGGCTTGTTTACACTTCGTAATGCTCAAGGTGTAGACATGGGTAAATCTTATAAAGGGAACTGAAACTTGACAAGTCCTCAAAAATCATAGCATAACTCAAATCTCAGCTAGAGAAGTGTAACCATGATTATTTGACTATAATGTTATGATGGATAAATCGCACAATTTATAAATGTTAATTGCTCTTCTTTAAAACAATGTTTTATAGATAAATACTGTGATATCTATCTATAATGGGAAAATGTTATGCATAAAAATGAAGCTACTTAATCCAGTCCATTAGGTGCTCTGTACGAGGCAATCTGTCAGTTCAGTCCTCTGATTACTTTGAAATATTCTTACTGACATCAGTGGAATTGTTGCATGAGAACAAAAAATCTGCCTGCCTGAAAGGTTAATTAATTAAAATGCCAGCTTCAGCATCATGTTTTATGTTGAAGAATGCTATCAGGGCTTCCCCTACCTCAGTAGTATTATTAGGAAGTAAAATGATGGCTGCTTAAAATCCTATCCTTTGTTCAACTGCCCGGAGGAAAATAAAAAGTTAAAAATCAACATAAGGAACAAGAGAGGGTTAGGCAGAGGACATCTTTATCAGTTTGCCTTTGATAAATTGATATCATGTGATTGTTCACACTCAAAATGATTTGAAGCCAGAAATATTTCTCCTGGGAATGGCAAAGAAAGGGTATGGAAAGGAAAAGGTCCACCTCCTAATACACATAGCTACAGCTGCCAGACTGGCGTATGCTCAATGCTGGAAAAAGAAAGACCCACCACCAGATGACCTTATAATTAGCAAAATATTAGAGTGTGCAGAGATAAGTAAATTAACACATGAGATAAATGATGATGAAAATTCTGATTATGATACTGTGTGGGGAAGATGGTACGAATGGATAAATGACAGAATCAAAGAAGGAGAAAAAGGTGTAGAAATCAATCAGAATTAAGGAAGGAGTAAAAGGCACAGAAATTAATTAGAAATTAATTAGAAATGTATAGTATAAACGACACCAGATAATTTTTCATGTATATATGTATAAACACTGCGAATCCGATGTCAAACAGAATTGTTATTATATTTTATTTGTGTAAAAAAAAAATCCAATAAAGTGTAAAAAAAAAAAAAGAAAACATTAAAACGGAGTTGGCATCAGGCATACTGTATATCACTGAGACAAGCTCAGTGGTGGGTTCCTCCCGGTTCGGCCAAGCTGGTAGCGGTGACGATATGATATCACCGAACCGGTTCTCTTTGTTCAGGAGCTGGGCTGTCCCGCCCTCCCCCATCCTCCCCCCCCGCGTTATTCTTACCTTTTATTTGGCCCTGCCCCCAATCTATTGGCTGCCTCCCGAGTCCCAGCTGATTGGCTAGAAGGAAAAAAACTGTTTAAACTCTTGCTGAGGGGCTTCAAAGGGCTGTCCTACAGCTGATCAGTGTTAAAAGGCATTGTGGTGGTAGACCGGTGCCTCCAAAAACAAATGGGTAGACCGGAACGTTCCAAGAACAAATGGGTAGACCACTACACCTCTGCAAGCAGTTAAAAGCCTGGTAGACCAGTATCTTTGCTAAATCCTAAAGAATTGTCACATGACCATCAAACCATGCCCACAAAATAAGCCACGCCCATAGAACCGATAGTAAAAAATTTTAGAACCCACCTCTGGACAAATTATCCAGAATTGGGAGGCCAATGCTAAAAAGACAAAGTTGCTGCATTTGGAATCTTAAGGTGTGATAAAAATATATAAGAAGAAATTTTTGTAAATAAAGACCAATATGTTAATTAAGAAAGAAATGAACTGGGAACCAGCAAATTTTGGAGCTATCTTCAAGGGTATCCCTCTTTCATTTAATAGATAGTTTTCATTGATGTTGTGGTATAAGTGGCACTTTTCACAAGTACCCTTGCCTGGTAAAAGACTGATGTTCAACTGTTGCACTGTGGGGAAATGCCTGTACTTCTCTATTGAACATACTCAAAGCTCCTTCATGATTTTGTGTTCTATTTCTAGAGTTTATAGTCTTTCCTACATATTGGTGCATATAGCTTTGTTTTTAGTTAATGGAGTCTAAGCAGTGTGTGTGTGTGTGTGTGTGTGTGTGTGTGTGTGTGTGAATGCAAAAATAAATTGAAAGAGGAAGCTCATCTGATACAACCACAATCTTCTTGATACACATAAAATTTGAATGTAAGGGTCTTCCATGTTATGAAGGATATCTGTTGGCCATGACTTCCCATTCACCTTTGAAACTGTTTTGTTTTGTTTTAAGCCAAATTCTTGGAAGCTTAACATTCAGGCAAAACAGCCATCAACAGACACATAGAGATAAATCATATTTATATACTATTCAAATGATAAGAGATGATAACAAAACTAAGAAGGAAACAAAAAGACTAGAACATGTCCTCTCCAGCAGGCAAAATCCAGATAAACAGATTAACACCAGAGAAGCAGAAAACAATACTCTAATCAAGGATCTACCAAGGAGAAAACCACACTCTCACCAATACTGGCAGGGCCAGCTACTATATATAAACAGGAAGAAAAGCCTACATTCACTGGACCTGATGATGTTACCTAGTTAGATAATGAAATATCTGCAAGCAAAGAATCATGCTCAGGAAGCATCAAGGGCTATACTGTTCAATAATGAATTATATATTTATAAATTATGTTTATTCTATTCTAGTGCAATTGCCAAGAGAGTCTCCTTCTTGGCTAGAACGAAATGAAGATATTTCAACCAATCAGTGCTGAGCTAATGACTAATAATTGAGATCAAACAAAACTCATACATTTCTCCACTACTTGTAAATTGGATTTCCCCCTTTTCTAAAAAAATTGGCCTAGTGCAAGAGCATGCTGTGACCTGGCATGTTTTCCAGCAACTACATTTTGCCTGAGTTCAGGCATGGTGAATATGTTCTGTCAACAGATCTGAATTCTTAGAAATCTACTAATTCTTGCAATTTTGGAGAACTAAATTATGTGTGTTAAAAGCAATATTAAGCACAGGTCTATAATAAAGCCCGAATAGTTCATTTTTTTCCTGTAACCATCACAGCATCAGATGTTGTCAAATCAGCCGTGCGAAGTGATTGAATTCTCTGAGTTTTTATAGAGTTTCAACAATGAACCTCTAGAGACAAAGAATTTTTCAGCAAAAATAACGATAGACCTTTTAGATTTCATCACTTCCAAAAGAACTCCTGCCTCGTTCGACATCAAAGGAACTCCTGAGGTGATAAATAATTGATGAAACCAATATGCTAGAAATTAATCAGCTAAATTTAATGGTCATATATCAAACTATCATTGAGAAACTTATTATTTTTATGTGTATCCAGGGCAGGTGTTAGCCCTGGGGAAACATGTAAAAAATAATGGCACGCTATGCATTAGCTATACACTCAGGTTGCCAAACAGCTAAAACTCTCATTTTTAACAGTCTAGTGTTACAACTACTTCATCTGCAAGTCTTCCAATAATAAATTCAGTCACAGAGTTCAAATTTCTGACATTCTATTTGGATTAATTAATTGGATTGTTTTTTAGAGCCAGAGGTGAGAAACAGGAGAAAGATACTTATCCTTCTTGAAAATAAACACATGAAGCATTATTGTATATTGGTCAACTCTTTGTTTAATGTAATTAAGCTAGAATCTAACATAAAAATGGTATGACTTTTTGACGGCAGATAAAGTTCCCCATAAAAATCAGGGATCTAAGTTGGCATGAAGCTGGAAAGAAACTTGTCCCTGAATTTGAGAGACAAACTCAGGACCTTTGCAAGCCACAAGTACTTCAGCAAAAGCAAAATAAGTGCTTATTAAGAGAGGAGTCAAATGATTATCTGTGTTCAGTATATTTCAGAAAGCAACCAATCAAACAGTAAAAGGCATTAATGTGCAATAAGGGCTTTGTTTCGTTAGACCCTTAAAGTACGTTGCATTTCTTTCTCACACAGATTAGCTTCCTTTAATCAAGGGCTTCAGAGCACCTACCTTGTATGGTTGTTGAAAGGGCTAGTTTTTGTACATTAAAGGAAATGGCTTTGACTCAAAGGAAAAACATGGTTTCCTAAACTTCAAAAAGAGTTATGGATGCCATGCTAAGATGCTAATAGCATCTTTATTAAAAAGGTAATAACAAAGTCTAAAATGTGCACATTTAGTCAACGTGAATAGTTTCCATAAATATATATCCATTACTTCTTGAAAAATGAAAAATAAGCATTCCTAAGTAGTGGACCTTGTTTCGTTCTGTACTCCCACTCCAGGGTTCATGAAGCTGCATCTCTCCAAAGGCCATTCTAAGCCTTCTCATTTGCTCTCTGTTTTTCCTCTAACTTCAGCATATCATTTCGCTGCTGGATTCACTGGCCTGCTTTCCTGTGTGGAAAGGAAATAGGATCTATGACTAAATCCACTATATTAGGCATTAATCCATTCTGGTAATCCAGGAAGGTTTATCAGATTTTGTCTGCTTTTACTTGACAGAACAAAGTCTCAGCAATGCTGATTGCCACATGGGAAGCCAATAAATAACGTTCAACTCCCACAACCAAGAACTTCTCTGAAATTCTTGCTTTTGCAAGAGTTTTCTAAAGCATAGTCTCTTTCATCAACCTCAGTGAGAACTGGTTAAAAAAGAAGAGCACATATTGCCCACATATTTTTCAAATTGTACAGTTGTAGCATGACTGTTCATTCTAATGCAAAGTTATGCTGAGTGTAATAAACTACTGTAGTTTGTTTAAGCTGTAGCCTGCACGAAAAAAAAAACTATAAATGGAGTGTTAGTTGCTCTACTGCCCATTTCAAGAAAAAATGTTCACATTTGGCTTGTGAGATCAACTCAGACTCTGCCCACTTTCTTTCTGTTGCTATCATGAAGAAACGGCTACTTCTCTGCTAACGGATTTACTGCTTTTGTTGTGTTACATTGAAACCAAGATGTTACGGCTTTTTAAAGGAACCATGTTTACATGCTGGCTTCTGCTTTACGTATGAAATGTGGATCTTAGCTTTTGGCTAGTTGAAATTAGTACTCTTTGGAAATTGTAATTGGTTTGAGGTTGGTTACTTTCAATTTTCCATAGTTAGGATTAATCATAACTCTGTCCATTTTGGATGGCATCACAGTCTGCAGTTCAACTAAAACAGAAGGAAAAGTCTCTGAAGTTTTCCTTTCATTCATACTGAAGAAAAGAGCCCCCCACAAGCCCACGGAAGCTGATTTATATAATGCTGAGCATTATTTCAAAATTTAGTACTGCTTCAAAGTGAGGCCAATATTTCTTTATCAACTGAAAACTGATAAAGAGTTCCTTCTTTCAAATCTTAACATTTTATGGGACCCAGGGGGCATACCTTTTCTACGATGGCCACCTTTCTCTCAAACAATCTCCCCCACCCCACCCCACTAATATAAATAAGGCCCCAACTCTATTCACTGTTAAGGCCTTTCCAGTTTAACACAATGTTAATTCAATAAAATAAACATTTGAACGAATGTTTTGTGCAAAATTGATGGTATATAAGGTTTTTACAAAAAGAAAAACAGTGCTTCCTGGTATAACACATTTCCCAGTTACAAAAAACTCCCTTGTTTACAAACCTGTAATCCCATACCAATTCTGAATAAAATATCAAATAATTAAGGGTCAGGATATACAGTACGTCTCCATGTAAGGCTAGTACAGATGATTGTATTCAAAATAGGTTAAATCTCTTGGCATTCTTTGGCAAAATCAAAGAATTGGAGAGTGGATGATAGCAACGGATATTATATATGAGAAATACCTAAGCAAGGAAGATTAAAACTAAAAGGGGAAAAAGAAGAGTGACAAGACATCAAAGCTTTTCACAGTTGGATTTGCTTGATTAATTGAAAAAAGTGGAAGATTTACACCAGATCAATAAGAAATATGTCCATTAAAGACAAGTTCCATTATATGTACAGTTTGCAAGAGCTATTACCGTACCTCATCTTCAAATGCTAGTGGTACACAGGCTACATTTAATAAGGAAGGAAAATAAAGTGGAAGGAACTGCTCTTTTAATTTGATAATCAAGGGAAGGAAAGAAAATATCATATTATATTTCATTCCCTTTTTAATTGTTGTTCTTTTTTTTTTTTTTGGCGGCTCTCCTTAGATTTCTTTTATCATATATATATCTCCTTTGATTCAAATAGCTGTCCTAGGCAATTTTCTCCCTTACTTTTTTTTAATGACAGCAGTTTAGCATCAAGCAAGTGCATAATAGATAAAAAATGTCTTTGGAGATCCAAACTTTTTTAATATGAAAAGCATATTAAAGGAGAGAATGAGGCACCATGTCTCTTGCCAACTGTGAAGCTCCTCACTTAACTTTGTGTCAGAGAAAAACTATCATTCCTATGTTTAAGTATTCTGCAGTTTTCATAGCAGGGTTCAGACTTTTCATAATTATGTGTAGACAATGTAAAGATAGTCTGAGAATAAGCATGAAGGCTGTAGCTGTGCTGAGAACACCATAGGAATGATTTAGATGCAAAGCATGTGAATTGGAATGGGAGCTACAGTGTGCTGCAGCTGCCAAAAAAGGCAACAAAGTTCTAGGCTGCATTAACAGAGGAATAGAATCGAGATCGTGTGAAGTGTTAATACCACTTTATGATGCCTTGGTAAGACCACACTTAGAAAACTGTATCCAGTTTTAGTCACCATGATGTAAAAAGAATGTTGAGAGTCTAGAAAGAGTGCAGAGAAGAGCAACAAAGATGATTAGGGGACTGGAAGCTAAAACATATAAAGAACTGGAATTGGGTATGTCTAGTTTACTGAAAAGAAGGATGAGGGCTGACATGATAGTTCCAATATCTCAGAGGTTGCTACAAAGAAGAGGGAGTCAAGCTATTCTCCAAAGCACCTGAGGGCAGGTCAAGAAACAATGGATGGAAACTAATCAAGGAAAGAAGCAACCTAGAACTAAGAAGAAATTTCCTGACAGTTAAAACAATTCATCAGTGGTACAACTTGCCTCCAGAAATTTTGAATGCTCTAACACTGGAAGTTTTTAAGAAGAGATTGGAGAACCATTTGTCTGAAATGGTATAGGGCAGGGATGTCAAACTTGCGGCATCAAGTTGTCGTCACAACACGTATCGCAACTTTTTTCCTCTTCATTAAACTCGGGGTGGGTTTCCTGCCTGAGCAGTGTGTTGGACTAGAGGACCTCCAAGGTCCCTTCCAACTCTGTTATTCCATATTCTAAATATCACCTGGAAATGCTGCAGATGCTTTACTGTTCTTGATGGCATTTTTTTTTACCAATTCTGGAAAGAAGCACTCTGCGTAGTAATGTGTAGGTAACTGAGAATTTTGTGGTTTGAACCAGCTCATGTGTGTTTTGGATGTGTGGAGAAGTATGACCAAATCCTGTTTTTGTTGTAGAACTTTACAGGTACTTCTCAACTTGCAACCATTCATTCAGTGACCTTTGAAATTATGGCAACTCTCGGGCAAACAAAGGGATTTAGGACCAGTCCCTGAAGTTACTACTGTTGCAGTGCCCACCCCCACTCCTTTACATAATCAGAATGCAAGTCCTTGGCAGCTTACTCATTCATAATATTGCTTCAACTTATCCCCATTCACCAATTCCCTCTCTCCCACGTTACCTTGGGAATCTTCCCAATGGCTTTTATCTAACTCCAATTTGTGTTCTCCCCCCTTTCCTTATTCTGTGTTTCCTTTATTTTATTAGCAAGGGACTCAACTTACCATTTCTGTTGGGGTAATATAATAATCTTGTCGTGCAGGATTAAATACAGAGCATATGTGTATGCATATTTGTGTGTGTGTGTGTGTGTGTGTGTGTGTGTGCGCGCGCACGTCTTGGAACAGATTTGGAATTGTTGTTTCTAATCAGGCAACATAATGTATTTTTGGTATTATGTTCCATAATTGCTTTTTGTATTGCAAACACTGATTTCCAAATTTTAAAAAAATGATCAATAGCATTTTTCCATTGAATTTATACAGTGTGTTTTTTCTCCTACTTCACCACCCTTTTCCATCTGTCTTCTCTCATAGAAGGTAGAAAATATCTATTGTATGAACTTACCCTTTATGAAAGAAACAAATGAATAATGTTTTGTTAGTGGCTTTGTTCTTTTCTCTGATCAAACCATAATATTTGAATTGTCTCTAAATAAACAGTAAACCATAAGCATTACTTTCAAACCAAAGTTGTATTGCATAGGGTTTATTCTCTTACCTTTGAGAATGTGCTTCTCCTCACAATTGTATAAAATGGCATCTCTCTAATGACTTGTGCTAAAAGTCAAGGACATTCCAGCATGAGAATTAAGTTTTGTATGGGAATTACCTGCCTTGCTCTGGATAATACAATGAAATAAAATGAACTGATACAGTACCTATGTTTAAAGTGGTTGGATTTGTGTCAGTTGAATCTAGTTAAAGCATGTTTGTACTGAGCTTATTTTTCTGTTTAAAAAAAAGTGTCCTCCATAGTAAATCTTCCTTCAGAAAGTTTTGCAATACAACACAGTAAATCAAATTAATCTAACAAGTTAATATGAAAAAATAAAAACACTTTTTACTTAGATTAACAGAGTTGGAAGGGACCTTGTAGATCATCTAGTCCAACCCCCCACCCAAGTAGGAGACCCTACACCATTTCTGACAAATGGCAGTCCAATCTCTTCTTGAAAGCCTCCAGTAATGAAGCTCCCACAACTTCCAAAGGCAAGCTGTTCCATTGGTTGATTGTTCTCACTGTCAGAAAATTTCTCCTTATTTCTAGGTTGAATCTCTCCTTGATCAGTTTCCATCTATCATTCTTTGTCTGGCATTCAGGTGCTTTGGAAAATAGCTTGACCCCTTCCTCTCTGTGGCAGCCCCTGGAACACTGCTATAATATCTCCCCTGGTCCTTCTCTTCATTAGACTAGCCATGCCCAGTTCCTGTAACTGTTCTTCATATGTTTTAGTCTCCAGTCCCCTAATCATCCTGGTTGCTCTTCTCTGCACTTTTTCAGAATCTCAACATCTTTTTTATAGCATGGCGACCAAAACTGGATGCAGTATTCTAGGTGTGGTCCTACTAAGGCTTTATAGAGTGGTATTAGTACCTCACTTGATCTTGATTGCATCCCTCTGTTAATGCACTTTAGGATTGCATTGGCTTTTTTATTTATTATTATTTAAATTTCTATACCGCCCTTCTCCAGAATAGGACTCAGGGCGGTGAACAGCCAGAGTAAAAAACAATACATACAAAATTTAAAAACAATTTAAAATAATTAAATATTATTGGCCGAAAATTAAAATAACCCAATTTAAAATCAATTTAAAATTAACTCAGGCCAGCCCCGCTAATTGAAATAAATGGGTTTTCAGGGCCCGACGAAAAATCCGGAGGTCTGTTATTGTACGTATCTCTGGGGGGAGGTTGTTCCAGAGGGTGGGCGCCGCCACAGAGAAGGCTCTCCCCCTGGGGGTCGTCAGCCGACATTGTCTGGCGGACGGCACCCTGAGGAGGCCCACTCTGTGCGAGCGTACTGGCCGGTGGGAGGCTATTGGTGGCAGAAGGCGGTCTCGTAAGTACCCCGGCCCTAAGCCATGGAGCGCTTTAAAGGTGGTCACCAACACCTTGAAGCGCACCCGGAAGACCACCGGGAGCCAGTGCAGCTCGCGCAGGAGAGGTGTTATGTGGGAGCGCCTCGTCGCCCCCATAATCCCCCGCGCGGCCGCGTTCTGGACCAGCTGGAGCCTCCGGGTGCACCCCAGGGGGAGCCCCATGTAGAGAGCGTTGCAGTAGTCCAGGCGGGAAGTGACGAGTGCCTGAGTGACTGTGCGTAGGGAGTCCCGATCTAGAAAGGGGCGCAACTGGCGTATCAGGCGGACCTGATAAAAAGCTCCCCTGGCCACGGCCGTCAAATGATCTTCTAACGACAGCCGTGCATCCAGGAGGACGCCCAAGTTACGAGCCCTCTCCGTGGGGGCGAGTGATTCGCCCCCAATAGCCAGCGATGGCGTCAGCTGGCTATATCGGGACGCCGGAAGCCACAGCCACTCGGTCTTGGAGGGGTTGAGTCAGAGTCTGTTTCTCCCCATCCAGGCCCGCACGGCCTCCAGGCACTGGGACATCACTTCAAGGGCATCGTTGGGGTGGCCTGGGGTGGAGATGTACAGCTGGGTGTTATCAGCGTACTGATGGAACTCCACCCCGAAGCCACGGATGATCTCACTTTTTGGCTGCTGCTGCACACTGCTGGCTCATATTTAGTTGGTTGTCCACTAAGACTCCAACATCCCTCTCACAGTTAGTGCTGGTTTCACTCAGTCTATATGTGTACTTTTGGTTTTTCTTGCCTAGGTGTAAGACTTTACTTTTCTCTACATTGAATTACATTTTGTTAGATAGGGCCCAGTATTCAAGTCTGTCAAGATCCATCTAGATCTTGAGCCTATCTTCTAGGGCAGGGGTGTCAAACTCGATTTCATTGAGGGCTGCATCAGGGTTGTGTTAGACCTCAGGGGGCTGGCGTGGGCATGGCCAGGGTGGGCATGGCCAGCTCAATGTCACTCCTGTCAGGGGCGCCCGAGTTCTGTTTTTGCTGACAGAAGCACCGTGGGCTGGTCCTTGCTGTTTCCAGGGTGGCCCCACAGGCCAGATCTAAGCACCCCATGGGCCAGTTCCGACCCCCGGACCTTGAGTTTGACACCCCTGTTCTAGGGTGTTAGCTATTCCTGCCAGCTTGGTATCATCTCCAAATATCTCCAAATTTGGTAAATTCCCCTTCTATTCCCTCATCTAAGTCATTTATGAAGATATTGAAGAATTCCTGGCCTAAGACAGAACCCCAATGCTTACTTTCCTCCATGTAGACGTAGACCCATTAAGGATTACTCGTTGAGTATGGTTTGTCAGCCAGTTACAAATCCATCTGGTAATGATGCTATTTATCCCACTTTTTTCTAGCTTACCAAGAAGTAGGTTGTGGTCTACTTTGTCGAATGCCTTGTAGAAGTCTAAGTATACAGGTGAAACTCGAAAAATTAGAATATTGTGCAAAAGTTCATTTATTTCAGTAATGCAACTTAAAAGATGAAACTAATATATGTGATAGACTCATTACATGCAAAACGAGATAGTTCAAGCCTTGATTTGTCATAATTTTGATGATTATGGCTTATAGCTCATGAAAACCCCAAATTCACAATCTCAGAAAATTAGAATATTACATGAAATCAATAAAACAAGGATTGTACATAGAACAATATCGGACCTCTGAAAAGTATAAGCATGCATATGTACTCAGTACTTGGTTTGGGCCCCTTTTGCATCAATTACTGCCTCAATGCGGTGTGGCATGGATGCTATCAGCCTGTGGCACTGCTGAGGTGTTATGGAAGACCAGGATACTTCAATAGTGGCCTTCAGCTCTTCTGCATTGTTCGGTCTCATGTCTCTCATCTTTCTCTTGGCAATGCCCCATAGATTCTTTATGGGGTTCAGGTCAGGCGAGTTTGCTGGCCAATCAAGCACAGTAATCCCATGGTCATTGAACCAGGTTTTGGTACTTTTGGCAGTGTGGGCAGGTGCCAAGTCCTGCTGGAAAATGAAGTCAGCATCCCCATAAAGCTCATCTGCAGAAGGAAGCATGAAGTGCTCCAAAATCTCCTGGTAGACGGCTGCATTGACCCTGGACTTAATGAAGCACAATGGACCAACACCAGCAGATGACATGGCTCCCCAAATCAACACAGACTGTGGAAACTTCACACTGGACTTCAAGCATCTTGCAGTTTATGCCTCTCCATTCTTCCTCTAGACTCTGGGTCCTTGGTTTCCAAATGAGATGCAAAAGCTGCTCTCATCAGAAAAGAGGACTTTGGACCACTGAGCAACAGACCAGTTCTTTTTGTCTTTAGCCCAGTTAAGACACTTCTGACATTGTTTGTTGTTCAGGAGTGGCTTGACAAGAGGAATACAACATTTGAAGCCCATGTCCAGGATCTGTCTGTGTGTGGTGGCTCTTGATGCACTGACTCCAGCCTCAGTCCACTCCTTGTGAAAGTCCCCAACACTCTTGAATTGCCTTTTCTTGACAATCCTCTCCAGCCTGCGGTCATCCCTGCTGCTTGTGCACCTTTTTCTTCCACACTTTTTCCTTCCACATAACTTTCTATTAATGTGCTTTGATACAGCACTTTGGGAACATCCAACTTCTTTTGCAATTACCTTTTGAGGCTTTCCCTCCTTACGGAGGGTGTCAATGATGGTTTTCTGCACAACTGTCAGGTCAGCAGTCTTTCCCACGATTGTGATTCCTACTGAACCAGACTGAAAGACCATTTAAAGGCTCAGGAACCCTTTGCAGGTGTTATGGCTTAATTAGCTGATTAGAGTGGGACATTTTGAGCCTAGAATATTGAACCTTTTCACAATATTCTAATTTTCTGAGATTGTGAATTTGGGGTTTTCATGAGCTGTAAACCATAATCATCAAAATTATGACAAATCAAGGCTTGAACTATCTCGCTTTGCATATAATGAGTCTATCTCATATGTTAGTTTCACCTTTTAAGTTGCATTACTGAAATAAATGAACTTTTGCACGATATTCTAATTTTTTGAGTTTCACCTGTATTATGTCCACAGTATTTTGCTGGTCTATGTTGAAGACATAGTATTTCGCTTAGCCACTATGTTGGAAAATGAAATAAGATTGGTTTGGTATGATCTGTTTTTAACAAACCTGTGCTGATTGCTAGTTATTACTTTACTCATTTTCTAGATGTTGGCATATCTGTTTTTTTATTATCTTTCCAGTATCTTCCCTGGTATTGATGTTAGATGATTGATCTGTAGTTTCCTTGGTCTATTTTTTTCCCCTTTTTGAAAATGGGAACCACTTCAGCTCTTTTCCAGTCCTCTGGTAGTTCCCCAGTGCGCCAGGATTTTTGAAAGATGTGGTACAGTGGTTCTGAGATGACATCGGCCAGCTCCTTTAGAACTCTGGGATGTAATCCGTCAAGTCCCCGTGATTTGTATTCATCAAGATCAGATAGGTGTTCTCTTACTATTTTTTTGCTTATTTTAACTTTTATGTCTAGTCTGTCTTTTACAGTTATATTTTTGGTAAGTTTTTTGCTGTTGACTCCTTTGTACTTTAGATTCACCTGTTTTCCTCATCAACACTTCCCCCCAACCTTTTATTTTTGGGAGAATATTTCTAAAAACTGAATAAAACAAACAGTTGGGTTTTAATTCATCTGGATAAGGAAACCTTACAAAAAGAAATTATTATTTGTAGATATCACACCTAATTCATGCAAAGTTCTCCCACAAAATTACTTCTATTGCAGTTAATGAAATGTTCCATATGGCTAGGTAACCTTGAGTATATGAATCCTTAATTCATAAGTTTCATCATTTTTTTTCTCTAACATGTTTCCAGTAGGCAAAGCTAAACTTGATTTGCTTCAAAACATAATTTAGCAGTATTCTAATATCGCTGGCAGTACAGGTAGCCATTGAGGGCAAATATCAACATATTTCATCACCATTTTAAAAGTACATTTAATATACTTTTGTATCATATATAATATAGTATATTTTCTGCTATTATGTGCTAATACTTCAGTGAGCACCCTTTCAGATTCTGCACTTAAGTCTTTCCATGCCCAAAATTTTCAGCTTACCTTTAGACGCAGCTGAGTTTCTCTTAGCTTCAAACATTATCTTAAAACTTACCTACTGTGAAATCAAATCTGCAAACCACTCAGATTAAGGCAATCTTGAATAAGGTTGAATAGGAATAAAAGAGAGAACACCAGATTGTTCCAAATTTGTTAAGCAATTGCTCCTTATGTTACTGCCCTTTAATCTTGCTCGTCACCCATAATCTAGCGACGAAAATTATAACCCCACGCCTCATGGCATGTTTTTCATGGTGTTTTAGTTAAGCTTTTATAATTTAGATACCTGCTTTCCACCTTAATTGTCTACCCAATTTTGGCATGCCCTCACTAATCATCTAGCAAGCATGGTTCATAAATTTACTGAAAGTACCTTAGAAAACATTTTATCCGAAGAATGCGTTATTTTTTATTGAGGCCTATAAAGAGGCAAGCCTTGTGTAGTGTTTTGATGACACAGTAATTTTGCCCACTCATTCCGCTTGTCTGCTGTATACAGTTCGCTGCTCCAGTTCTGGCTTTAAAAAAATCAAGATTAAAAGAAATCACCACTTGACCTTCAGTAACTCATTGCTCTGTGTTCTTTTCTTGACAAATGTTCTTCAGTGATGTTTCTTTTACATTTCTCTCCTTGGACACTACAACCAAATCAACCTCTCTTTATTGTGTCTTTGCTCTTTCTCTATGACTGGAACACTAGATGCTGCTTGTGATGATCACACATCCTTTCCACTTCCCTGTGACTCCACTGACTTCATAGAGATTTGAAAGAAGATGTATCTTTGGTGTTTTTTTTGGCAAGCATATACAAGAATCAGAGAGAGACTCTAATAGCAGGCAACTTGATAGTTGCATGTTGTTTGAAATGGCTGTGTTAGGAATGAAATTGGTCAGTTTCTGAAACATTCATTGGACCATTTACAACCTCATTAAGATTTACATTTCTAGGAGAGATTAAGTAAAAACAAATTGAGAATATTTTTTGTTTGTGTTTGGAGCACCATTGTGGCAAATAATGTACTATCCCATTGTCAGTCTGAAAGAAAATTGTTCTGGTTTGCTGGTTTCTCTTTGTTTTGGCCCACCAGCAGCCAGCAGAGCTGGCAGCAGATTCGGACAGTGAGGAGGTTAGGGAAGAACGTGGGCCAGTCCTGGAGTCTGGGGAAAGCTCTGACGAGGGCTCTGAGTTGGAGGCAGAGAGGGGGGCCAAGGCCATCTGGTAGTTCTTTGCTGCCTCTGGAGTCTCCGGAGTCTGACATCAGTGAAGTAGAAGAACAGCAGGAGCCTGTTCCCAATGTGCGCATGCGCAGAGCTGCCAGAAGACAGGAACAATTAAGAAAACAGGGTTGACTTGGGAGTAAGGCTTGGAGATGATTGGCCCCTCCCATAAGACATAAAAGAGAGTGACCAGGACATGAGCTTTTGTAGGAAGCAGTTCATCTGGTCAGTAAAAGCTTTGGAAAAATTCTGTTTGACTCTGTGCTAAATTTGGCCTTGCCCTGCATGTGGCAATTAGTTCTCTGACAGCATTTCAAGGAAGATAAGGTGGGTGTTTGTAAACACTCCCCTGAAAGACTGTTTGAGAAGCCTTTCGGACTGGGAATGACAAGAATTTATAGCCATATGAATTAAAGAGGTTTTACCAAGACTAAGATTGTGCTAAGGAAGCCTAGATCAGAAAACTCTTGGAGTTTGTTCTGAGAATCCAAATCTGGTTTTAAAGTAAGCAACCACTAGAAGGAAAACAAGGTGATAACGCCAAAAGATTTAGTGCACAAATTGGGTAAAATAGCTATAATGGATTATTCATCAGGCTCCAACTAATCATTAGTGCTGCTGTGAAGAATCTACTACCTGCACTGTGAATCAGTCTATCTTTAAGCAGCACTGAAGATAAACAGTGTCAGAACAGCCAGGATACCTATTAATTATTGGGATGACAAATTTTGTTTGAATGACTCTATAAAAAGAGCAGCGAAGAAGGATGTTTCTAGAGTAGGGGTGTCAAACTCAAGGCCTGCGAGCTGAATCCGGCCCACAAGGTGCTTAAATCCAGCCCAGGGCCAGCCTGGAAATATCAAAGAACCAGCTCGCTGGTGCCTCTGATGGCTAAAATGGGCTGTGTGTGGCCCCACCACACCTCATTTTCTCCCTCCATGGCCACTCTGCTGGCCAAAAACAGGGCCGAAAATCGGTGCCGAAAAATGAGCCAAAAATGGCTGGCAGAGTGCTGCAGGAGGCCATGGAGAGTGAAGACGAGGTGCAGGGGGACTTCAGAACCCCGTGCCCTGTTTTGGCCAGCAGGGTGCTGCAGAAAGCATCTGTCCTGCCCCCCCTGACACCACCAGCCCCTCCGGCCCACGGAGGAGAACTACGAAGCTGATCCAGTCCTCGAAGAAATCCAATTTGACACCTGGTCTAGAGGTTTCCACCTTTCCAGAATCACAGGACAGAGCCTTTCAATCAATGATATCCCTTTATATTTGCCATCCAGGACGGCTGATGGAGGTGAATGGCATCGTGGAAGCAGAAAGGCTTTCCGATGATTCACTATCTCTAACTGGCTAAGATAACTGGTATGGCTGACAGTATATCTGACAGGATCTGGAGCTAGAAACAATGGAGCTTTCGCTAAGCTTTCTCTTCCCAATTGAAGGACCAATATTGTATTATAGCTTAGGCCGTGTTCTTGTTTATGTGCAACTGACAGATAGGATGCCAGATTATGATTTCAACATAGATTTTATTTGTTATTATTTTATTCTAGAATTTTTAACTATACTCCTTGAGTATTTTTACTTGTATTGGTCTTTGACTAATAAACATTTAATCAGAAGGAAAATCAGATATCTTAACATGGCTTAAGCTCTCTATTAACCCCTGGACTGCAGACTAAGCAAGTCCATAAGTCCCTTGGTCAGTCTTGCTCACTCTAATGGGCTATACTTATATTTAAATGTGAGTAATGATTTCTTAATTTCTCTATGTCAGGATAGATTGATTTTGTTTTGTTCATACAGGTAGTCCTCATTTACTGACTGTTCATGCTGTTTGAAATTATAACAGCACTGAATGAGGAAACCTATGGCAGGTCCTTGAATTTGCAGCTGTCATAGCATCTCCATGGTCACATGACACATGATCGGGATTGGGTGCTTGGCAACTAACATGCAATTATTGTAGTTGCAACGTCCCATGGTCACATGATCACCAGTTGTGATCTTCCCTGCCAGCTTCCAATAAGCAAAATCACTGGAAGCCGGCAGGAAGTCACAACTCAAGCAGAGGTGGGTTTCAGCAGGTTCTGACCAGTTCTGGAGAAATTTTGAGTAGTTCGGAGAACCAGTAGTAAAAATTCTGACTGGCCCCGCCCCCATCTATTCTCTGCCTCCCAAGTCCCAGCTGATCAGGAGGAAATGGGAACTTTACAGTATCCTTCCTCTGGAGTGGGGTGGGAATGGAGATTTTACAGTATCCTTCCCCTGCCACACCCACCAAACAATGCCCACCAAGCCATGCCACACCCACAGAACCAGTAGTAAAAAAATTTGAAACCCACCACTGAACTCAAGATCCTATGATGTCCCCTAATGACTGCAGGTGATTTGCTTAATGTCTTCAACTAGAATTGCTGTTGTAAGTCAGGGTGGTCAGGTGATTTTTCACTTTATAACCAGGTCACTGAGTGATGGAGTTCCTACTCCCAAATATGGTAATTAACTGAGGACTCTCTGTACGGTTTTTCCTTTGTGGTAATTGCTAAGTCCTCAGACTTACAACTGGTCCTCGGACATACGACACATTGCTCCCATTGGCTAAGACGCGCCCAGAGCCGGCGGGAGAATTCCAGCAGCCCCATTGGCTAAGAGGTTTGACAGCTACTGTATAAATAGCTGTCAAACGCCTGAGTTGCTATTCTAGTTCTGAAGCTGTTCTGTTAGCTGTTAACAATAAACCTTTGTTCCTTTACACCTGTCTTGCCTCAGTTACTGCCCACCGTCGCTCTACAGAGCAGTAATATATATGTGGTCCTCCTGTTAACAACAGAGAATGCATTCTGCATATTTCAACCACGCCTGTGACTGTTTGTTGCTGACAAGTCAAACCTAAAGCAACATGTGCTTTGTGGCAGAAACAGGTATTTTTGTATATGTACAATTTTTTTTATTTACTATTGGCATTTCTTTATTAGGGTTATATACCATCTTTTGTATAGCAACTCAAAGCAATATATGTAGTAGTCTCTTCCATGTTCCCCCCCAGCAACAACACTGAGTTAAGTTGAGGTGATGGAATGACTGGAATTTATCTCTTTGCTAGAAATTTTCTGGATATATTAGAGTGTATCTATCTAGTATTAAACTGCCCAGTCAGATTGAATATACATATAACTAAGAAAAGATAAAAATTAGTTTCAGTCATTCAGACGGTTTAGAAACTTCCTTCTCACTGAGCTAATCTGCTTGCAACTGGCCTCTCCCATTTTGTAGTATGTTAGACTATTCAGCCCAGGTGACTGAATATTCCTTCAGTCAAAAGAACAGATGCAAACTACAAAAGAAGGAAAGTTGGTTGCCATTGCTCTGAAACACTTTTCCTCGTCATGATTGCCATTTTTTCCCCCACACAAAAGTTGTCTGGCTGTAGTTCATGATGTTCCAATATTCCACTTGGAATCTGTGTCACAGTAAAAATAACATAGAGGTAGTTCTCGACTTACGACCACAAATTTTTGATTGCTAAGCGAGACAGTTAAGTGAGTTTTGCCCCATTTTACGGCCTTTCTGGCCACCTTTGTTAAGTGGATCGCTGCAGTGGTTAATTTAGTAATATTTTTATGTTGTTGTTTTTTTTTATTTTTATTTTTATTTTTTTTACTTACTTTTTTTATTGCAAAAGTTTTACAATTACATTTTCACCCCTTTTTTCCCCCCCACCACCCACCCCAAACTTCCCAACCTCCCTAACCCTCCCCTCCCCCCAGACTTCCACACAATATACTCATATCTGATACAAAACCCCCCTTAGTATAAAACTTGTATAAAACTTGAACCCCTCCCTCCCCCTTATAATTTCTCTTTTTATCTTCATTACATTAAAATATTTTTAATACATTATTTTCAAATAAAAGCTATTTGATACTTCCTAGTTTGATATTTGTTCTGAACATATTCTATCCACTTTTTCCATTCCCATTCATAAGTCTCTTGTGAACAATCTTTTAAGTATGCTGAAATCTTCGCCATCTCTGCAAAACTGGCCATCTTCAAAGTCCATTCCTCAATAGTGGGCAAAGCTTCGTTCTTCCAGTATTTACCTATCAACAATCTTGCTGCTGTTATCATATACAATATACAATTTAGTTAATTTAGTAATATTAAGTGAATTATTACTGAATTATTAAGTGTTATTAAGTGAATCTGGCTTCCCCATTGACTTTGCTTATCAGAAGGTCGCAAAAGGGACTCACATGAACCCAGGATTGTGCAACCGTCATAAATATGAGCCACCTGCCAAGTGTCCAGATTGTGGTCACATGACCATGGGGATCCTACAACAGTTGTTAGTATGAAAAACGGCCATAAATCACTTTTTCAATGCCGTTGTCACTTTGAATGGTCACTAAACAAATGGTTATAAGTCAAGGATTGCCTGTACAGCATTGGTTAGGAATGAAATTGCTAACCAGAACTTCAAATGGGACATATCTCACCAGCCTTGAAGTTAACACAGTGTCCATGGAACCATTTCTAAGTATAGTTAATCAGCCATTTTATCTTGCTCCTTGACCAGCAAATTCTAAATATAGTTGTTAGTGCCAGGTTTCCATTTTACATGAAATGGCTTTAGGAGATTACAGTATTCAAGAACTGTGCAGCGGGGACTTTATTTGTATTCTTCATTTTTTTTTTGTCTGTTTTTAAAT
This sequence comes from Pituophis catenifer annectens, assembly GCF_029215685.1. Taxonomy (NCBI): domain Eukaryota; kingdom Metazoa; phylum Chordata; class Lepidosauria; order Squamata; family Colubridae; genus Pituophis; species Pituophis catenifer. Next base: position 216,088,679 of record NW_027256881.1, on the reverse strand, counting down.
TTATGCCCACCCTTTCCTTTATCCTACCACTTATTGAATGGCATAGGCTAGGGGTCAGCAACCCGCGGCTCGGGAGCCGCATGTGGCTCCTTCATCCCTCTGCTGCCCTCTGTTGCTGGTAAGCTCCACAATTGATAGGGCTTTTGGTTAGGACAGGTAGAGGAAAAAGGATGCTGCGCTAGGAGGAGACTCTATGGTGGGGGAGCCGACTGGAAGTGAATTGAACGGGGGCTTCCGGTTAGGACCTTTGTGGCTCTTTGAGTGTTTAAGGTTGCTGATCCCTGGCATAGGCCATTAAGAGAATAGTTCTTATCTTTTTTTTTATTAAGATGAATCTCTAATGCTCTTCCCAGGATGAATCTTTGTACATTGAATGTGTTGGGAAGGGTTTTTATTGACATGTTTTTAATATAGTTAGCTATGAGGGGTCCTTGGTGTTCTCTGAGCTTGGTGGTTTTGTTTCAGGTTTTCGGTGCTAATGACTGATGATATTACCTAGTTTGGGTAGTGAAGCATCTGCAATAAAATGACTAAGCTCAGAGGGTACCAAGGACCCCTCATTTCAACCCTGAACGACAAATATTATCTGTTATTGATATAGTTAGCTATGTTTTATGTCAGAGCTCGAGTTTCTGTAACTTGAGCTCCAACATAAAAGATTTACACAGTACCTATCATGCTATTAGGTCTTTATAAATCACATATGCATTACAAATTATGCATAATAATCTGAGATATATAGATATAGATAGATAGATAGATAGATAGATAGATAGATAGATAGATAGATATAGATATAGATATAGATATAGATATAGATATAGATATAGATATAGATATAGATATAGATATAGATATATTTACATGGATTGACTCCTTTGACCGTTTAACTTAATATTTCCCTGTCATGTAAAATTCTTAAACCACAAATTGATGGTAGAACACAAATATTTAGGGAAATCTGGTTATGGGTTGTCTGCAGCTGTGCACGGGTTTCTGAGTAAAACAGCTGCTCTTTGTTGTATATCTGATACTTAAATTTTCAAACTTCAATGCTCCCTTTCAAAAGGAACATGCTTGAGGAATTCTAATAGCTGCTCAAAGCTTTACATTGTTTTTCTCATTAAATTTTATTTCCTAAGCAAGGCCTTCCAGGATGAAAAATAAAATGGGATCTGGTTGGATAATTGGTCCTGTTGCTTTTTCAGGTCCTGCGGTTACCTATCCCTTTTGATCTTTTCTGCAGTAGAAATGTCTAGCAAAAACACCAGAAGTAAAGACTTTAATTATTAGCATTTCATAAACAAGGTTTAAAAAAATAGGTTGGTCAGAAGAATCTTTTAGTTCAGTTTCCATATTAATTGTTTTCTAATTGCAGGTTTAGATTGACTGGAGTTGTGTTTTTCCCAGAATGCAATAAACATGTCATTACCTTATTGGGTATTGACTATTTCATAAAATGTACATTTATGTTATTGTTTTGACATGCTGCCCCCTCTCTCTTTTCTTTCTCCTCTTTTTATTTGGATCACTCATATAGCCTTTTCCCACCCCACTTCTAATGGGACAGTCACAGAACCTACTTTGTTTCATTGCCAGAATATAAAACATTTTAGTGCTGCTCTTCAGAAGAGGTCTTACATGACTTACTCTGTTTGGAAATCAATACTTTGTAGGTGCACTATGGGCAATAAAATTGGATATTTTGCAGATATAAATGAATGAATGAATGAATGAATGAATGAATGAATGAATGAATGAATGAATGAATGAATAAATAAATAGTGAATTTATCATTTCCTCTTATATAGCAATCTTATTATTATTTTCTCTTCTATTACCTATAGGCTTTTAATTGTATTTCCATATTTTGGGGGGAAGAGCAAGAAATGTAATTTTATCCAAAACATATGATAAGCTGTTACTTTGGCAGTGTAGAAGGAATGGATAAAGTAAAAAACAATGTCAAATCCAGTCATGCATACAGACCCAAACATTGTATTGTCACCTGGATATCAATTCTTTTGTAGCTTATTTAGAATTGTGACATATACAGATAAAGTGAGAAAAATTTGCCAAGTTCTATCACAGTAGTCAGAAATCTGTATGCTTCATATGACTCTTGAGTGTTCTTTGTTTTCTTAATCATACCCAGACTCCCAAAGCCCATGCTGTTGAAATCTGATCAGATTGACCTCTAGGTTTCATCTCTCAGCTCAACTAATGTCAGACAGATTAAAAACATCAATAAAACTTAACACTGGGAAGATGAGATGGTGAGAATGGCCAAAAACTCTAGAAATATAGTTACATCATTGCAATTCACATAGTCACAAACTTATTGCTCATTCTTGTTTTACTAGATAAGGAATTATTTATGTGTGAGTTATATGAGAACTTTATGATAAAAATATTTGAATATTATTATGAGGTAAGACTGTGTACACTGCCATAATTTCACCCTATAAAAAGACACCAAACTGGAGTTTTCCACAATCTCATTTTTGTCTTGACCATAACACTAAAAGTCATTCAACAGTCCAAAAATAAAACTATGATTAATAACCAAACAATACATTTTATTAAATAACATTTGAGATTACTGAATTATAGGTCAATAAAACAATAGGTAGTCGGCACTTTATGGGGAATGTAGCTGAAGGAATATTTGAAGTTTGTATACCAAATGATCAAATAAAAACCAGTTAATAATCTACGAGAATTTAGCACATTCACTATAATTAGAGCAAGGCATGAACTTTACGTAATAGTACATACAATGAAAAGATAGAAAGACAAAGCAGAGATTAAGAGCAGCAGTAGAAATGGGATGAGGTTTCAAGAAATGATTGAATGTTCAGCTACAGGAGAAACCAGAAAAAGAAATAGACTCTTAAAAAAAAAAATTAAATGTGTTTTTGCCCCTGAGTAATAGTTTTATTGCATTATGAGATGTAAATAAATATTTTGTAAAATATAGACGATAGCGGAATACAGTGGTATTTATGCGATAAAAATTACAAATGTGATGTTTTTGATAAGCTAAATCTTTAAAGATGAGGGGGGAAATTACATCATTCTTAAATATAGTTTCCAAACTGTTTTTTTACAATTGTACAATTAAAGCTAAGCATGGCACTGCTAGGCAATTGCCAAATACAAAATTATTTCATAACATGAAAAAAAGTTTGTATATTTAGCTCAGTGCTTAATAGTAAAGTCTCCACTGTATGGTTATTTATTATTGTTTATAAATATTGAGGAAAAATAAAGTCAAAATGGACTTTGGAAAAATAGGTATTTTTTTAAAAAAACTTTTTTTGAAGTTTTCTACCCTAGGAAAGGTGGGGTGGAATGTATAAGATGCAGCATTCACAACACACCTGCTGTAAGGAACCAACTTTTGTATTAGGACCACTTCACATGGCATGGAGAATGGCATTAAATGTTTTTGAATTGGAGAGGGAGAGGAAGAAGGCTTGAGATAGATCTCCATGCCTGTGTTTTAGCTTGGAGATGCTGGGATTTTTCTGGAACTGAGGACTGAGGACAGATCAGAAAGGAAAAAGGTTGGGCCAGGTGACTTTCAGGCCCTGAAAGTTTCCAAAAATTAATGGCCTGGAAAAGGTTGTCTGCTTTTGATTAATAACAGAGGCTCCAAGGAAGAAGTGGTGAGTTATTACACATACCTATTACTGTGACTAAGAGGGGCCATTCTGATCTTGGGGGGGAATCTTGTTCCTGAGGGCAGGTTATTATGAGTAGCCAACTTTATATTCCTTCCTTTGACATAGGAAAATTATCCAGGCTGCTCTGTTGGTTTGTTATTTGTATATCCCTTTAAATATTAACAGATCAGCCCATTTCTTTTGTATACCCAGTGTATCATCTTTACCCATATCATTCTTGTAGTCTCTCATTTTAAAATCCACTTTCAGACCAATCCCGGTCTTGTCCAGTAAAACTTGTTTCTCGCCTATAAATAGTTTATCTGTAGCAGCAGATACTTTTCAAATTAATGTCTGGATCCATTGTTCAAAAATATCCTTCAATATTTCCAGTGTTAAAATCTGTTGTATTAGTAAGTCAAATTTAAATGTTCTTCTCTAAAATTAAACTTTAGGTCCTTTAGTGCCTGTAGTTTCCAATCTTCAAAGTTCCACCCTATCATGTTTTTTGTAAAAGAATTAAAAACAAAAGTGTTTTCCTCCCAGGAAGCATTCTTATAAATAATTCAAAAATCTTATTTCAGATCCATTTGGAACCTTAGTCCACTTGTAACTTTCTAAAATCAAAGTTCTAACCATCCTTTTGCTGTTTATTAAAAAGAATAAAAAAATATTTTTTTATTCAAAAATATTTATTATTCAAAACTTCTTTTGCTAATGATTGAATGAAATGTTGGACTTGTCAATCCAAAGTTTCGTAATAGCTGAAAGCAGCTAACAAAACATTTCCAAAAGCAATTAGGCACAGATGTATGCGAACCCAGTGTCTTTCGGAAGGTGCTGATCATGGTTTGAACAAGATGGTTATTCCCTTGGCTTCCAGAGCTCTGAACTCACCACTGCAATTGACTTGCAGTCTCCTCATGGTTAACAACAATCCAGAGCACTTGTGAGTGATCACAGGTTTTCTCCTTGTCCAAAAAGGAATTACAAAGATTTGGTTTACTTACTGGCTCTTTATTCTATTGTGGTCCAGTCTAGCTCCGTTTTCAGTTCTTCATTTCTTCCCTGGAAGTCCAAAATAAACATATTATTTTTGTGTGATTAAATTTAGCAGAAGAAGGGTAGGAACCTGAATATATTTTATAAACTGCAATAATACACCATGACCCTTACCTGAATAGCATATGATGATATCTCTGTTTCCTCTACATTGTTTTTTGGGGTACAGTATAATACAAAACAAAATCTGTAGAAAGAATCCCCTTATCTTTGTTCTCTTCTTTCCCCTTTTATCTTAGAGTGGCAGAAAAATGGAAAAAGCAAGCGAAAATGGTGCAGCTACTCACTTCAGAAGGGAATATGTTCCCACTAATAATAAGCAAAATGTTACCATAAGATCAGCAGATCTAATTGCAGGCTCCTCTTCTCTTAAGAACCAAAGTGTTCAATAGATTCCTCTATTGGCAATCAGGCTTGGTGTTCTTGAAGGTCAAAGAAGCAAAATCCTTTTTTGTATTGTGGTGAAGATCAAAGTTTTGGAGTCTAATATAAGATACTCACCTCCCAGCATCTTTCCATCCTCAGCCTGTTGATTATGATGGTGGTTTTTTTTCAAGTGACTTCACTGTGCTGTGAAGTATAATTCTGATAAACTATCATACTGTTTGGTAATATAAAAAAAGTTTCAGGATGGTTTGAAAACAAGGTGATTTTAACAAGGTGTGTTTTTTTTAAGTGTGATACAGCAGAGACAGGTTTAGTTCTTAACTTTATTAAAAACTTTGTAACTAACTTTCACATTTGGTAACTTTGCAACACATCTGATTTCCATTTTGTTTCTCTCTAATCTTTTTGCAATTCTCTTATTTTTTTATTTTTCCTATGCTGTTTCCAATCCATTCCATATTCACTTTAAATATCTCTAGTTTTTTTCATATAAACCAGAAATATGCAGAATTTTAGATATAATTGAAAATAATACATATTTTTATTTTTACTCTTCAGACTTACTTAAGAGGGGCTGTTATCAGAAGCCAGATTAATGAGACATTAAATATACATTAATTTGCAATGAGACTATAGACTTCATCTGCTAACTGCTATTAAAATCAAACAGCTTTTTTTTCACCCAGATAAAGAAGTGTGCTTTGGCTAAATGGTTCCAAATATATAACACCTCTCAATAGAACAATTAACTAATTTACTACGATGAGTAAATTAATTGTCCCAGATTTTGCATGTATTATATTTCTTAATATTTCTTTGAAATGTTATGATTCTAAGAACCAGATGTGGAAAGATCTTTTTTCAGTATTAATTAAACTTAAGAAGAAACAACTTTTTTTAACATAAGTGGTGTGGAGGAGCAGTTAAGTTGCTGAAGTAGCAGTGAATAAACCCAGGTCTCTCAGACATACATGTTATCTGGGTAGCTTTAAACCAGTCTCTCCCTCTCCCCCAAACCCACCCTACAAGGTTGTTGTAAAACAGAAAAATAGGAGGGGACACTATATATGTCACTCCTGTTTAGAAGATGATTTATAAACTCTTAACAGAAAAATAAATAGGATATATCTGACAATACCAATTTGGTTTCATATCATAGATATAACCTTGGGGCTGGTTTTTCTTCATGCTAGAGTAAGCCAATTCTTATTTACTTTGAGCAGTTCTTAGATCCCAACCCTTCCCAATTCACCCCAAATCACACCACTAATATTCAGTGCTGATTGCAAGCTTTGGGTAGGGAATAAAATTCTCCTTAACTCTCTGCCTAGAGATTGGGGGGCAACCCCCTTAAACTCTGCCTGCTTACACAATGTTTAGAAATCACTTTCTAAGCTGGGGTTTAACAAGGGAGTTATGCACTGAAGCTGGTAGCCACTGAGTGTATTATCTTCTATCAGTTTTTACTTTTTTAAAAAAACTAACCCAGTTATTACTTGTCACTCGCACATTCAGTATCCAATTAATTTTGCTGATTTTTTTCTATTTATGGTGTGTTTTATCTCTTAACCTCACAGTTCCACATCTTGTTTTTCTTTAATCTGAGGATCTTTTCTGGTTCTTTGAATGTACTTAATTTTAATTTCAGAGTCAATCCTATAAAATATCTGATGAGGGCTATTATGTCTAGATAACAAATATCCAGATGACCACTAGATGGCAGTGAAGAGAAACAGAACTGGGTTCTCAGGTTTCCTTGATGGACTTTTCTGCAGCCTTTTAAAAGTTCTCACTGAGAGCATTTCTTTGAAAAACAATCACATCTTTTTATAATTCCAGTGCCTCTTTAGATACAACGTGCTGAATCATTCATTCTTCAAATTTGTTAAGCATTATTCTGCAGGTATTCTGGGACTTGACTGTAAACTAGTTAGTTTCTTTTTAGCTGGAAAACATTTAGAATTCAGAGAGGTCAAAACCCCAGAATATGAGAGAACATGTTTCTTTGAGTATTAGGGATTTTTTAATATTTCTTACTAACTTCATTTGAGTCATGTTCCTTCTAAAAATATATTACAAAGGGATTAAAAAAAGAAGTCATTTTTTTTTTCCTTTTGAATTTCAATTCCCAGAATTTCCCATAGCCTGTTGCTAAGAATTCTGAAATTTAGTATCTGGAGGGTATAAAACTTCTCCATGATCACCTAGAAATGAGGGCTAGGTGGTTTTTCTCTTGACTCACTTTGCAAAAGTTATAGGTCCATGTTGCAACCCTATATTTGTGCACTATTTAAGTGGATTGTTTCTAAGGTAACATAATGGCTGGGTTGAGTGAAGCAATCACAAAGATGTAATTCTTGGGAGTAGAGGCCAATGACCTTTATGGATTTGTTTTAATTAATCAGAGCTATAAGCAAACTGGAAAATGGAAGTATATGAATTTAGAATTGATTCAGATGTAAAAGAAAGTTCACTTGATATCACTTAAGGAAGCTTGCATAATTTTGGTTTTGCTTATGGTGCTAATTTTCCCTTTTAAAAATAAATCATGGTTTCCCCTTCTTTCTGAATTTGCAGAGCTATTGTTCATGAGGATATATCAAGGATAAAGAGGATTTTTAAGCTTTGCTTTTTTTGTAGTGGAAATGAAAGTTGTAAGTTACACCAAAGAAGGAAGGAAGCAAATATTGGGGAAAGTATCTCGGATTAAGGGCAATAATTGGCCTGCATAGTTTTTTTAAAAAAAACTATGGTTTATACATGTGTAAGATTTAACTGGACCATGTTCCATTTCTTTACAGTATAATGTTTTCTTATTTTATACCAGTTTCCACAAATGTGTGATTACTCACAAGAAGTGGGCGAAAGGTTCGTCAGTTATGAAATTAGGCAAAGGGATTAATTTTGCAATAGTGGTGAATATCCGGATTATAAAGTACAGTAATCTGGATTAAAGGGATTAATGTGTGTTGAAACCAAGATTATGTTTTATAGAATTCTTGCCAACCACTTAGAAGCCCAACATTGGGACATGGCTTTAGAAAGAAGACTCAACAGCTGCCTCTCCCAAATACATCTGGACTTAAAAATAAAAAATACACATTTGAAAGAATTTTGTGGTACCTTTTTCTTGAACTATATTTATCTATAACCCCCTGCTTGATTTGATCCATTTTTAATTTGATCATTCTTTTTCCGCCTCAGGAAATTTGGTCTCATTCTCTTTTAGTTTCATAGACTTATCCTACTGATGTAGGCTTGAGTCCCATCACACAATTTATTTCCCCAAAATTCTGGTTGTGTTACAGATGAAGGATTTTTTATGTGACTAAAAGAAACTACAGCAATTAGCATTTTTCTCTTCTTTTTCTTCCACCTATGGATTCTTATTCTAAATGATTTCTTTTCTTTCCTAAAGCTATACAATTTACTCTCAGGTTTTTTTAAAAATATATCTTTGCAGTAGTTCTTAGGAACTCCTTCTAGTAGCTGAATTTGCCCTTCTGATTGTCTGAGTACCATTGTGGAACAGGCCATATTTAAGAGAGAGAATATGACAAGTATTCTTAACATAAGAGCTAATGATTTCTTTCTACGGCAGCTACAGGAATAATTGTTTGGCTTCTGAAAATGCCCAGTAATTTTCAAAAAGAAAGGAGGAGTGAGAAATCAAAAGCATGCAGTTATTCTTCTTGCAAAAACCCATATATACATAAATTGCTTCCTTCAGCATTATTCACTTCTTTGGTGTTACTCAGAATGCGGCCCAGAGAGTACAATATAATTCTACAAAAATCCACAGGAAATTTTTAGTTTGTCGCATGTGTAAAAGCAAACTCTGAAAAAATGCTTTTTTGCAACAGCTAGAAAATATAATAAAATTATTTGAATATTTGTTAAGCATCCTGGTGAAGGATGCAGTGGCTCAGTGGCTATGACACTGCGCTTGTCGATCGAAAGGTCGGCAGTTCAGCGGTTCGAATCCCTAGTGCCACGTAATGGGGTAGGCTCCCATTACTTGTCCCAGCTTCTGCCAACCTAGCAGTTCGAAAGCACGTAAAAAATGCAAGTAGAAAAATAGGGACCACCTTTGGTGGGAAGGTAACAGCGTTCCGTGTGCCTTTGGCATTTAGTCATGCCGGCCACATGATCACGGAGACGTCTTCGGACAGCGCTGGCTCTTTGGCTTTGAAACGGAGATGAGCACTGCCTCCTAGAGTCGGGAATGACTAGCACATATGTGCAAGGGGAACCTTTACCTTTATCTTTAAGCATCCTGGACTACTAAATCCATTAAATCCATTTGGTTCCACTATAGAATTATTTCCAGATGTGTGAAATCTACATTTAATGCAAAAATGAGTTAAAATTAGAACTGAATGCCAGATTATAGTTCTGCCCTGCATATTGAAAAAATTAAATAGATAGATACCGTGTTTCCCCGAAAATAAGACCCTATCTTATATTTTTTTTGATCCCTGAAATAAGTGCTTGGCATTATTGCCATGCTCTCAAAAGCCCGATTGGGCTTATTATCAGGGGATATCTTATTTTGTGGGAAACAGGGTAGATAGATAGATAGATAGATAGATAGATAGATAGATAGATAGATGGATCCATATATAGGATTAGATAGGCAGGTAGAAAAAAAGAAAGACAAAATGAAGGAAGGGAGGGAGGGAGGGAGGGAGGGAGGGAAGGAGGAAGGAAGGAAGGAAGGAAGGAAGGAAGGAAGGAAGGAAGGAAAGCCTGAGATATTACTTTACTAAAACAGATACCTGAGTCTAGATCTTTATTCAACTAAAAACATGTGGGACTTAGTAAGAGCAGTGGCTTCCTTGTTTATAGCTTGTATAGTTTAAAGGGAGCTACAGAGGGAACTACAGAGGAGAGAGCTTCTTGAATGCCCTATCCCAGTGGTAGGCAAACGTGGCTCTTTCACACCCTGTGGACTTCAATTCCCAGAATTCCTAAGACAGCTGAATTCTGGGAGTTGAAGTCCACAGGGTGTGAAAGAGCCAAGTTTGCCTACCACTGCCCTATCCATTGCCTGTCTCCTCTTTTTCCTCCTCCTTCTCCGTGTCACCCCCCCCCAAAAAAAAACTTTCTTTGAAGCATGGAAATCTGGTAGCAGTAGCTCTTCTCCATAACACTGTTTACATCTTCAATGCTGACACAAGGAAGACAGAGATCTTAGTATTGACTTCAAGACTCTTGCTTTAGCATCACTTAGTGCAACCAAAGGGGGAGAAATTGTTCCAAGCAGTATCAGGGAGCTTGGCCACCAGCATGAAGCTCATATAATCTTACTTCTTATCATAGGGCATTAACAAGGGGGTAGAATTAAAGAGCTGGTATCAGATCAGGCACCACACGTTTGCTACCAGTTTATGTTTTGAATGTACTGTAAGCTTGCTAAGAAATAATTGATTTACATCAGAACATCTATAGCTAAGCTAAGGGTGGAATCAGATTTGTAGAGCAATATAATTATTTCCTTTCTTTAGATGCAACTAAATCTTTTAAATTTGCTGCGAAATATTTCAGCTCTTTTCTCAAAGCTCTTTTTTCCCTCCTCTACTAATACCTTTTTGTCTGATCTGTTCTGCTTCATGTAACAATAGTTCATGACTTCACTCTTTTCTTTGACAGAGTTACCAATGTTCCCTTTATCGCTTTCATTAACTTTGTGCTTATCTCCAAGTATCCTCTTCCTTGGCAATTTTGTACTCTTTATTCTAGACACCAAAAAAACCCAACTCCAAATTGATCCATTAGTCAGCAGGCAACGCAGTTCCAGAAGTACAAATTTAGGGAGGAAGATATTATTTTGTTTTTCTGAAAATTGGCTTGTTTCCTTAAGCAATATGTGTATGGTAACTACTTCATCCTCACAGCAATGAGATAGTTCACGTGTATTATGGTTGTATCATATATATATGATGATATGATTGATTGTCTACATTTAAACTCATTTCTAGAAACTAAAGAAAGCACAAACTGTTTCCACTCATTTTACCAATGTTAAAAATGTAGGACACTACCACATATCACAGGATCCAGAGGCTGGCCAATGTATGGAATCTAGAATTGATTCTATAATGGGCAACTTTATAAAAGTGATCATCAAGATGTGGCAAACCATATCCTTTCTTTAGCAATCCTGGTCACAAAATCAGTTTGAAGACTCTCCTAGTAAACAAGTTAAAGTACTAATTTCATCGTAATGTAAAACACTTACTGATCTACTTTACTGGATTTGTGGCAGTCACTCTGCAGTCTTATTATTTTGATCAAAGGGTTTGCATATTTTATTCCCTGCCCCCCCTTGACGGACATCAAGAAATTCATTAGTCTCTGGGCTTATAACATGCAAAACTGGTTTGCTTGTTTTCATAACTATATCTATAATTGAGATTCCATGCTGATTCACGTATGGTGCTTATGAGTCAATTAAATTGCCCTAACAGGCAATTACCAGTTGGTTGATTGTTTAATTTATTTTAGCAAGTGATGTTAGTCTTTTTAAAAGTTTGCATATATGTAAGTCAGTAAGTAGGAAAAAAATGCCTTTTCTAGCCTGAAATATTAAAACATTCTGATTTGGGAGATCAAATATAAAAACATAGCAGTCTTTATATTTTCTAATACTTGTGTACTTGGAATCATTTAAAAGATCATAATGTAGATGTATATACATATTTTTGAGAGATTTATTAGGTTTTGTGCTTATTATAGTTATGATTATGCAGATAAAGGCTAGAGAATAACAGCCAAATGATAAAGAATCATCCTTTTCATATGCTAGCATGCGTGCTTTCCAATAAGGACAATAATGAAGATAATAAAGTGTGTGCTGGCTTACAAAAGATCAAATCCAAGTTATTACTGTGCTTCTTGATTTTAAATCCATATCAACCATTTTACATATGCATGGGGTATCTCATTGGAAGCCTTGGGAGGCCCAAGGTAGGTGGACTTGTACCTGCACTGTGCCTCCCAGGATCTCCCCCACGCCTGAGGTATTCCGTGCTCCACTTAACACATTCATTTAATGATTAAATGAATTGTTGGGTGTCATTAATTGAGTTCATTTAATGGCTGTCCCGACTTTTGACTGTAATAGGCACTCTTCATTAAGAGTGCACCTCGAGAACTAACTACATAATGGTAGATCGCCAGTATTTTGAGCATGCTATTTTTCTACATTGATTAGGCATTGATGCAAATATTTCTGCTTCGTGGCTTATGTTTTTACATTTCCAAAACATTATTAGTGCATTAAATACTATTGTGTTTTCCCCTTGTTTTGTGTTTCAATTTAATTCAGTTTGTCAAGGCAGTAGAAACACCTTTGTTGTAAAAGTCTAGGTTAATCAGTAATCTTTCTAATGATATAGCCGGCTTATTGAAAGTGAGGTAGACTCTCAGTTCAATTATCACATCATTCCATAGCTTTGTTGAACTAAATACTGGTCTTTAGAGCTGAGCTGGATCACAGGAGTCCAATTATAAAGTTTGAAAAAAACATACTCTACATTCATAAATTCTCTGTCAGAATTCATCAACTTGAAAATTTCCCTAGTCTGTGAAATTATAGATTTAATAAAAGCATCAAATGTTTAACTCTTTTTGGCAAAAAATAAAATAAAATAGAAGATTGAAATCAATTAATCAAATCAAGCATGATTTAGTAAATATGGTAGTATGAACTTAAATACATTTATTCGGAAACAGTATTTAATCCTTGAAACTATTACCTATTTTTTACTTCTGTACATTATTTTCATCAAACAGCTAGATAAATACTTCTTGAATTACAATGAATATTAATTTATATAGAAAGTGATCCCCAGTAGAAAGGAAATTCACAAAAGAAATAGAATATTATTTTTGCCAGTTTAAATACAATCTTCATGTGTATGAAATGTCACATTTCTTATCTATCAAATTTATAAACTTCTTAAATCATAAATGATTTTGGGCAACATACAATTAAAAACAATATCCAATACAAAAAAAAAAAAAAACCCAACTCTACCAAAACCTCCAAACCAAGCTCAAGGAGTAAAATACCCAATAAAATGATAAAATTGCCACAAGGCACTTATTTATTAAACTAGCCCCTGGAGAAAGAGCTCCTTTTTCAAAGAACAAAAGAGGTCAGCCTATCTCCCCATCAGCATCAACTGGAAATGTTCATACAAAAAAGAGAAGAATGACTGCAGTACTTTGCTGTCCTTTCCCAATCACTGGAGGAAGTCTAGAAGAGTACCATGATCAATGATATTGAAAGTTACTGACAGGTCAAAGAAGACCAGAAATGTTTTGCCATCCTATCCTGGTTCCCACAGAGATCCTCAACCAGCATGATCAGTACTGTCTTCATATGCTCTGTAAGGGTCCAAATAATCTGTTTTATCCAGGATCCTCTGAAGAAGCTATCCTGGTATAAAAGAAAAAATTGAAGAATGGACAAACATAATTCCCTCAACACTGTCAAACTAGTTACTAAGTCTGCACTACTATTAATCTTCTCATCGTTCCCATCACCCATCTCCTTCCTCTTACGATTGTATGACTGTAATTTTGTTGCTTGTATCCTTACGATTTATATTGATATTGTTTCCTGATTGCTTATTTGTACCCTATGACTATCATTAAGTGTTGTACCTTATGATTCTTGACAAACGTATCTTTTCTTTTATGTACACTGAGAATATATGCATCAAGACAAATTCCTTGTGTGTCCAATCACACTTGGCCAATAAAAAATTCTATTCTATTCTATTCTATTCTATTCTATTCTATTCTATTCTATTCTATTCTATTCTGTTGGGTCCAATAGATTCTGTTCTGTTCTGTTCTGTTCTGTTCTGTTCTGTTCTGTTGGGTCCATCTTATAGATGCAGCACCATCTTCTCATTCAGCTTCATGAAACAGCCTCTCTCATGAGGTCTGGAGGCCCCTAACTCTCCTGTACTTCTTGAAGGCTATGATGACATTCCTCTTTAAGGTCCTGGATTAAAATAATATATGAACATAATAGAGTGATTGTGTGATTGAATTTATTATGCAGTGCTTAAGTTATTGTATTATGATTATATTAATTATATTTCTTCTGTTGGATTTATAGCAGTGTTATTATATGTTTTTGTTATTTACTCTTAACCTCCCAGAATTCATATGTAAGATCGATGGCCTTATGAATGAATGAATGAATGAACAAATGAATGAATTAAATACATACATACACACACACACACCATTACATGGATGCAGCTACAAGCCACCCACATTGCAGGGTGGATATGGATTTAAATGACAGATAACCAGTTTAGTATCTTAAAATCCTGTCTACTTCTCCAAGAATTACAAAGTCAAATGCCTTTCAAATACCAGGACAAAATGGTGCCTTAGTCAGCTCACAGGGACTCTCTCAGTTTTAGAACTGAACTCAGAGTACATCTAAATGATGTTATTCCTCATAAAATATTTTTTCTGCTAGTAGTGTTTCCCCCCCCCCCAGAGTAATAGTTTATAAGTGTGGGATTATTCTGCCAGAGGATAAAACTTTATTATTGGCCCGAGAGGTGAGCAAACCTGCTGTGTGTCCCGTCCTCAAACTGAGCCAGTCAGTATGAAGTTGTAAATCCAGCAAGCAAAGACACAATCATAAATAAGTCCGAGTTCAAAGGAAATCGAGTTCAGAGGGCAAAGCACTACTTACTGCCTGAGTCAATCCAGGATTAAAGTTTCCAAGAAAGCGCAGCAGGTGTGTAGCATAGGGCATGACATGCATGGTTGGCTTATATTGAAAGAGCTAGATTTCAAGAAGTTGTAAGCCACTGCACGCAGGCAAGACAAACCAAGAAGATAATCAGCGTTATTGCTACTGAAAGAAGGGACACAGAGAAACTGGGCCTCCTGCTACAACAGAGGGGCAGAGAGCAACAGAGGCACAAAAGTGTTATGGCATAGTTGTTCTCTGTGGCATATCAATCAGTAGAATCCTTTTGTTAGCCGATTAACAATAATGATGATGATGAACCTGTTAGAAGCTCTTGAATTGTTGAGAGTGTGCTTGGTTAGTTCTAGCTGTGACTTACTAATTGAAATCAGCCCCTGACTCAGCTCATCTGACATGGGTCAGTCCTGCTTTCCCATCACCAGGCTGCTACCACATGTCGCCAACTGTGCCAAACCCAGCAGATCCTCTGGGGAGCTGGGTACTCTGCCTCTACTTTCTACATCTTCATGCAGAAATGTCAGTCTTCTG
This sequence comes from Pituophis catenifer annectens, assembly GCF_029215685.1. NCBI lineage: Eukaryota > Metazoa > Chordata > Lepidosauria > Squamata > Colubridae > Pituophis > Pituophis catenifer. Next base: position 216,073,283 of record NW_027256881.1, on the reverse strand, counting down.
TTAGCTAGATGTGATATGATTCTTTTTGAAGAACTGAATGACAACGATGATATTGGTAATACCGAATCCTAAAAACTTCTTTCTAGTGTTGTTAGGATTGGGACTGTCTGTACCAGTGGTGGGTTTCAAAAATTTTTACTACCGGTTCTGTGGGCGTGGCTTGGTGGGCATGGCAGGGGAAGGATACTGTAAAATCTCCATTCCCTCCCCAATCCAGGAGAAGGTTACTGCAAAATCCCCATTTCCTCCCAATCAGCTGGGACTTGGGAGGCAGAGAATAGATGGGCAGTCAGAATTTTTACTACCGGTTCTCCGAAGTACTCAAAATTTCCGCTACCGGTTCTCCAGAACTGGTCAGAACCTGCTAAAACCCATCTCTGGTCTGTACCAGAGGTAACAAGGCAACTTTGTTGATTTTGTCAAGATTACTCAGCCTTGATTTAGTGGATTATTGAGATTTGGCTTATGTATATTTAATGGGAGGGTTGACAGTATGACAAACAGGTTCTGCATGTCAAGTGTTTCTCTTCACTACTCTTGTCACTCAACTGTATCCCATTCTATACACAATTTTGGGGCCATGGTGGCTCACGTGGTAAGAGGGTGAGCCTGCGCTCCACTGAGGTCAGCAACTCGGCGGCTTGATTCCTGTGAGCCAATAAACCCCGTAGGGACAGGAAAGGAGCCCCCCTGATTGCCTACTGGCATTCAGGCATCCCGCGGGTAAGATCACACCGCCCAGAAAAAATCCTTTAACAGAGGCAGCCAGCCACTTCGGTGATCCCTGACTAACACGTGCCATACACTAAAATAATAATAACAATAATTCCAAAATTCTTCGTTAATGTAGCAATGCTCTAAATTAAACTGTCCCCTTACTCCATTTTTAAACTAACCCATACTTCCAGCAAGCTTTTTGCTTTTAAATCCTAAATAATTATTTTCTTTTTCTTTACCATAATCTTTCCCATGGATTCAAAGTACAAAGTACCCAGATGGCTTGAAGGTCTCTTTTCACTTTAAATTCTTCTGTCCAAATGTGCTTAAGAAAGTGGGTTGGTAGAACCCAGTGTCTTTGAAATAGGCTTCACCTGAGGCTATGGATTTGCTGTATCCTTCCACTGTTCCAAGCATTATACTCAGAAGTCACCAACAGTTCCCTCCAGATCCTGCAGGCTTCTCCCTTCCCAGGGCCTCCGGAATTTAACTGTGCAATCTCACTAAAGGCAGTGGTGGGTTGCTCCCGGTTAACCCTGGTTCGGGGGAACCTGTAGTGGTGGTGGCGGGAGGCTCCGCCCACCCATCCAGATGTCATCAAAAATATCTGTGCATGCGCAGAAGCGCCACGTGCTCGCAAAGTGAGCATGTGCGTTCGCACGCTACCGATAGCGAACCGGTAGCACTGGGTTTTGAAACCCACTACTGACAAAAGGGGACAGTTTAATTTGAAGCATTGCTACATTAATAAAATACTATTGAAATAATTGATTAAATAAAACACTGCTGGGGAAAAAAGTTTGGGTCACTTATTTTTTTTTCTGATTCTTTTTTTTTATATATATATATATATTTTATTTTAAATTACTAACATTACAAACAACATATACAATATTTCACCCTGTGCTATACATAAGAAAGGAAGATCTGGTTTTTTTCTGATTCTTGTTCTTTATGTTTCTGTTTTACTTTGCACCTTGCTGCTTCTAGTTCTTTTTCTTTATACTGCTTTATTTATATAAAATTCTCAAAAAAAAAATTATAGATGTATACACACACTTGAATGACTTTTGTCCTGAAGAGAAAAATAACATTTGTTTGTTTGTTTGTTTGTTTATTATGGAATTTGCCACCTATCTCATATCCAATGACTCACTATGGATATATACTTAGTAGTATAGGTAGTATACTGCCTCATATTGTGACTTTCGTGGTCACAAAGGGGATGCAAAGATAATTTTGTGATCAACTCATGCATTTATGAGCTTTGCAGATGTAAACAAAGGAAAGCTGAAGTGAGATGGTAAGAACAACCAAGGTTACACTTAGCAACCACTTTGCTTAATGATCCAAGTTGCCAATCACAATTGTGGTTAACAGACTACCTGTTTTCCTGTCCATCTGCAGAAATCTCCCTCTTATGTATAGAATTTGCTATTTTTGGCTGCTTAAAGGTTCTCTAATTACTGTATCATTCTTCCTGCTGTTTTGCATGGGAATAGTCCACTGGGGAGGATTTTGCTTTGCAGGATTGTATTCTTAATCTTCCCTCTAAGTGTTTTATGTTAACATAGATAATCCATTGTGCATCCCTAATAGATAAAGCTCTTCTCCAGAAAACAAAAAACCTCCTGAAAAAGTTTTAATTCCTATTTATATGAAGAAATCATTCTCTGTGTTTTAATCCTAGCTGTAATTCTTTAGTGATGTTTATAGAGTCAATAAATCTCTTCCTTTTTTTTTTCTTTATTTTTTGTTGGTGACCTCTATAGTACAGTAGTGTGATTGTCACAACTGGTCTAAATGTTCACTCTGGAATTTTTTGTAAATCTTAAAACACTTAGAAGTCTGAATAAGCAATATTACAATATGTAAAGAAAAAAAAAAGAAAATATCTTCTTTGAAATACAAACACAGTTCTGAAAAAAGGCAGTATAATAGTCCACATAACAGTTATCATCATCAAAAATAGCTTAATATAGGTTCATTTTTGATTAACATCTCATTTGCTTAAAAAGAAAAGCCTTGATGGTAGCACACCTGACCTAGATCTTTGATTCTAAACTCGTCCTGTGCCTCCAAGGAGATTCCAAATCATTTATTTCTGTCTGTATTTATTCATTCATTTTCTGCAGTTGTGACATGCACTTTGGAAGGTAATCATTCAATAGATGCCAGTGAATGCTTGAAGTGGGCAGGACCGATGCCTTCCCTTGTCCAGGAGTGCTCAGTGCCTTGCAAAGATGACTGCATGTTTACGCCTTGGTCTAAATTTACTGCATGCACTTCCGATTGTGAATCAACAAGGACCAGAAGAAGAACTCTCACAGGTAGTACAAATCAATCAATCAATCATCCTTAGTCCTTTTGTTTCCAAACATCCATGGAGCAGACTTTGGAGATTTGCCAAGGGCAATTAAGTGTATTCTTGTTTTGTTAAAAGTCTCATAATGATTCCCTCAGTGTTGACCTACTAACAATTTGCTCTCTTATTCTATTAAGTCTGTCAGGAGGGCTACCTCCTCCTAAGGTGTCAGGATCATAATTTCATCAGCGAGTCCCTTAAACTATTTGAATGCTGAAATTATTTCAACTAGTAATAGCAATAGCACTTAGATTTATACACTGTCCCATAGTGCTTTACAGCACTGTCTGGGCAATTTACAATGTCAGCATATTGTCCCCAACAGTCTGGGTCCTCATTTTACCAACCTCAGAAGGATGGAAGGCTGAATCAACCTTGAGCCTCATCAAGATCAAACTCCAGACTGTGGGCAGAGTTAGCTGGCAATTCTAACCACTGAACCAATAGGGCCCAAATAGCCAACCGTGGCAGAAATTTCTATTTCCTTATAGAATTCTAGCTTCTTTTTGATGAGTTTTTCTGTATAATCTCTCAAGGGACTACTCTTTCCAACTGCACAACTGTAGTAAAAGTGTGGATGATATCCTATGTTGGTTAATGCAGACAATCATAGGAATCAAACAAAAATGTGGATGCATGAATTGTATGTGGATGCATGAATCGGCCGAAGAGGTTGTAGGAAAAAGAATGCTTTTAAAAGCCTCTGACGATCCCAGCTGAGTTACCTGATGGTCAGAGGCTTTTAAAAGCATTTTTTTCTGCAACCTCTTCAGCCGATGCATTTTTTTAAAAGTTAAAAAAAAAAATTGGCCATGCCCACCCAGTCACATTACCCCCTCACCAAGCCACGCCCACAGAACCAGTAATAACAAATTTTACATTTCACCACTGCCATATGTTTGATTTCACAAATGCAGGATTTTAGGATATTGAATTTAGTAGCTGGAAACTTCAAGTGTACAATAGACCAGAACACACTGTTGTAGTTGATTGGTGTGAGAGAAAAGTTATTTCTCATTGCTGTGCCTATTAATGGCTTTTGGAATGGACAAGTAAATAAGCCAATCAGAAAGCAGCTAATAGGTTTGGATCTCCTGGGCTTTTATATTCCCTCCCCTAACTGTCACAGTTGACAGTATAAAAGGAGATTCTTTTTTTTTTATTGAAAAGTTTTACAAAAAAGAAAATAAAAATTCAAATATTTTCCCTTCCCCCCCCTTCCTCCCCCCCCCCGGACTTCCCAGAACAAAATACAGGGTAAAACAATTAACAATCATATGCTAAACTAAGCTAACTAACTACAGATTCCTATCCCCCCACTCAACACTTTAACTCGCCTTTTACTTAACTAAATATGCATACTGTTAACTTTTCTATTCATTCATAAGCTATTTGATACTTTTTAGTTCGATATTTGTTTTGAATATAATCAATCCATCTTCTCCATTCCGATATATATCTTTCTTGTGAATGATCTTTCAAATGTGCTGAAATTTTCGCCATTTCTGCCAAATTTGCCACTTTTAATGTCCATTCTTCAATAGTAGGCAATTCTTTCTTCTTCCAGTATTGCGCCACCAAAAGTCTAGCTGCAGTTATTAAATTTAAAATCAATTTAGTCTCTATAACCGTACAATCTGTGATTATACCCAACAAAAACAATTGTGGAGTAAACTTTATCTTCTTTTTAAGAATATTTTGAATAATCCACCATATTTTAATCCAAAATGCTTTAACTTTTTTACAAGTCCACCATATATGATAATAAGTAGCATCATCACAATCACATCTCCAACACTTAGATTGCAAATTTGGATACATACAAGCCAACTTTTTAGGATCCAAATGCCATCTATAAAACATTTTATAAAAATTTTCTCTTAAATTTTGTGTTTGCATAAATTTTACATTTCTAACCCATATTTTTTCCCAAGTTTCCATCATTATTGGTTCCTGAATGTTTTGTGCCCATTTTATCATGCAATCCTTAACTAATTCCGTTTCTGAGTCTATTTCTATCAATATATTATATAATCTTTTTATATGCATTTGACCTTGATCTCTAATTTGTTTTACCAAATTTTCCTCCTTCTGCATGATACCAATTCTCTGGTCGTCTTTCCATCTAGCCTGCAACTGTCCATACTGAAACCAAGTTTGAATTATTTTTTCTTCTTTTAATGCCTTTATAGATTTTAGCTGCAATATACCCCCTTCCATTTTAAGAAGCTCTTTATAGGTAATCACCTTTTGCTTGTGTTCTACACTTATATTTCTCTATCACATGTCTGGGTATTGCCCATATAGGTATCTTATAGTTTAACTTATATTGATACTTCTTCCAAACTCGTAATAAGGCATTCCTTAGTATATGGCTTTTAAAGATCTTATCCACCTTTTTGTCATATAATAAGTAAGTAAGCATGCCAGCCATATAACAAATCATATCCTTCAATATTCAATATTCTTTCTTCTGTTGAATTAATCCAGTCACTAATTATTGTTAGGACAGCTGCTTCATAGTATAATCTTAGATTAGGCATTTTAAGACCTCCTCTTTCACTATTGCATTATTTTTAACTTTATTCTCGGTCTTTTCCCTGCCCAAACAAATTTATTAATACCCTTCTGCCATTCCCTCAAATTATCATCTTTCTTAAGTATTGGTATCATTTGAAACAAAAATAAAAACCTAGGTAAAACATTCATTTTTATTGCTGTTATTCTCCCCAACAAAGATAATTGTAATTTTCCTCAATTCTCCATCTCTTTCTGTATTTTTTGCCATAGCAATTCATAATTATTTTTATATAATTTTACATTTGAGGCTGTAATATATACCCCTAAATATTTAACCTTTTTTACTATTTCAAATCCTGTTAGTCTTTCTAGTTCTTCTTTTTGCTTTACCGTCATATTTTTAGCTATTATCTTTGTTTTTTGTTTATTTATTTTAAATCCAGACATTTGACCGTATTGGGTAATTATATCCAGTAAGCCTGTAACTGATTGTACTGGTTGGGTTAAAGTAACAACCAAGTCATCTGCAAATGCTCTTAATCTATAATCATGATGTCCAATTTTAATTCCCTTTATTTTATTTGACCCTCGTATTTTATTCAGTAATGGTTCCAAAGTTAAAACAAACAATAATGGTGATAAAGGGCATCCCTGTCTTGTTCCTTTTTCAATTTTAAAAGTTTTTGTTAAACCACCATTAATTATTATTTGTGCTGTTTGTCTCTGATATATTGCCCTAATAGATTGTGTAAAGTATTCTCCAAACTGCATCTTTTCTATTATTTTCAATACAAATTGCCAATTCAATCGATCAAATGCCTTCTCCGCATCCAAAAAGATAAGCGCTGCAGGAACTTGGTTGTTCCTTTCCAGATATTCCAATAAGTTTACAATTTGTCTTACATTACCTTTCATTTGTCTCCCGCTTATAAATCCAGATTGGTCATTATGAATCATTTGTTGCATAATTACCATTAACCTATTTGCTAGTATTTTAGCAAAAATCTTATAATCAGTATTTAAAAGAGATATTGGCCTATAATTCTTAGGTTGACTATGATCTTGGTCCTCCTTTGAAATCAATGAAATAAAAGCTGTTCTCCAAGAAGGGGGTACTTCTCCTCTGGCTTGGATCTTCTGAAATAGTTCCTTAAGCGGTTCTACCATTTCTAACTGCAAATTTTTATAATAAACAGCTGTCAATCCATCTGTGTCTGGAGCTTTACCCCCCTTCAACTGTTTAATTGCTAAAATAATTTCCTCCGAAGTTATTGGTCGGTTCAATCCTTCCCTCTGCTCTGGTGTAATTACAGGAATATTCTCCTCCTGTAAATATCTGTCTATGTCTTTACCTTGAATTGTATCACTAGCATATAACGTTCTGTAGAATTCTAAAAAAGCTTTTTTAATCATATTTTGTTGATATAGCTCTTTACCTTTGAATTCTATCTTCTCTATAGTACATAGCTTTTGTTTCTTCCTTAACAAGTAGGCTAGCCATCTACCTGGTTTATTTGCATTACAAAAAGTATTATGTTTAGCATATTGTAAATTAGTTGCCACTTGGTCTGCCATCAACATATTAAACTGCCCTCGTAACAAATTTATTGTTTCCTTTATTTTCTTATTTGTTGGATTCAGTATGAGTGCCTGCTCTTTCATTTTTATTTCCTCTTCTAAATCCCTCCATTTTTTTTCTTGTCTACGTCTATATTTATTATTCAAATGTATTAAGGTTCCTCTCATATATGCTTTATTTGCATCCCAGACCATTTCCATAGGTGTACCTTTGTTCATATTCATAACAAAAAATTCTTTCATTTGTTTTTTACATTCTTTCACATTTTCCTCATATCTAAACAAATTTTCATTTAGCCTCCAAGACTTTCTAGGTCCCTTTTCCTGTTCTAATTCCATCCACACCGGACTATGATCAGATAAAATTCCTGAACATATCTTCGTCTTCTTTACCCTAGAAAAGAAATCATTAGTAATCAATATGAAATCAATCCTGGAAAGGGATTGATGTCTGTCAGAAAAAAAAGTAAAATCCTTTTCTTCCAGATTTCGTTCTCACCAAATATCTCTCAACTCCATATCATCCATCATATCAAAAAAAGATTTGGGCAGTCTTGCACGTTTTTGGATATTTTGAAGTAATCCTTTTTTGTCCTTTTGAGTGTCCAGTACTCCATTCCAATCACCCATTAATATACATGATTTATAATCCCATTGTATTATTTTAGTATGCAAAAACTTGTAGAATTTTTCTTGCTGTTGATTGGGAGCATATGCTCCAATTAAAAGTGTTTTCTTCCCCTCTATTAAAAGTTCAATTGCAATATATCTTCCTTGAGCATCTGCCTCAATTAATTTGGCTGTTAAATCTGTCCCTAGGTATATAACTATACCATTTTTCTTCTCTGGGGCAGATGCAACAAAGTGTGTTCCCAATCTTGAATTTATCAAGTATTTTTGATCTGTCACTCTAATATGTGTTTCTTGCAGACAAATTACATCATTTTTAAACTGTTTCAGATAATGAAATATTTCCTTTCTCTTTTGTGGTGAATTTAAACCATTGACATTCCAAGTCAAAAATTTAGTTGCCATTCTTGGCACCTTGAAGTTTTAAAAGGGCCAGCTGAAGATCCTCCTGCACCTTTCTCTTTGGCCTTGCCCCCCCCCCCCCACTGCTTCTGTTTTTGTAGCTTCTTGAGCTTTCATTTGAGTTTGCTGTATCTTTAAATCTTGTCCTTTTCGCTTTGCTGCTGCACGGGTCTGCCTTTGTTCTTGTGGTTCTTCTCTTTTTTCTGCTACTTCCAAAGGTTGAACAGTACCAAAAAGTTGCAATAAATCTTCTTCAATAAGCGAGGTCTCTCCTGCAGCTTGTGGCTGTTTACTTTCCTTCTGTCCCTGTATTGCCAGCTCTTCATTTCTTCTCCTCATTTCCTGAGATGGTGGGCATCCAGCCTTTAATACATTAGTATAAAAATCTCTTGCCTTCCAAATTGTGTTAAGGTGATACCTTTCTCCCATATAATTCACCACCAGCTGGAACATCCCATCTAAACTGAATCTGTCGATTTCTAAGTTCATCCACCAAGAAAGCAAACTCCTTTCTGCTTCTCAACATTTTGGGGGGAATTTCTTTCAGCACTAAAACCTCTTGTCCTGCAATTTGAAGTTTATTTTTATAGAAAGCTTGTAAAATTTCATTTCGGGTCCTCCTCATTGTAAAGTAAATCACAATATCTCTTGGCAATTCATTCTGTCTTGCAAACCAGGAATTAACACGATATATTTTGTCAATTTGCAATGAGAGATCTGCTTGTTGCTCCCCAGTTATCTTTGCAAAAGCCTCTGCAAAGATCTCTCTCAAGTTCTCTCGATTGTGTTCTCTCAAACCTCTTACTCTCAGGGCAAATTCCATCGCTCTATACTGTAACATCACCACTTCATTGTCTGCCCTATCCACCTTAGTCTGAACTTCATCCATTTTATTTTCCAAATTCAAATTGGACTGATTAATTTCTTCTACTCTTTCATCCAACAATTCAATGTGTTTTACCAGACCCTGAAATGCCATTACTATGTCTTCTCTTATTTCTTTATTCCGAATTTGTATAACTTCTTTAATTTCAGCCATTTATTCAGACACTCCCTTAATTTTCCCCTCTAAAAAAGAAGTTTGTTGCTTCAAAGCATCCTGCAGAGATTCCTGTAGAACTTCCAAAGTCAATATTTGTGGGTTTGAAGTAGACAAAGATTGTAGTTTTGATGGTTGTGCTGGCGATCCTCCAGTACTTTTAAAGCCAGATTTTATTTGCTTAGAAGCCATTTTTAGCTTTCGATTTATACTTCCTACAGCAACCAAATATTAAATCTTTTTTAAGTATTATAGTTTATTTAAAGTCCAAACTGTAGTCTTTCCACTTTAAATCTTTCTTTCTTTGTTGTAGAACCCAGTAATCTTAAACAGCCTCAGAAGCGCTAACGATGTTAACTATCACTTTCACTATAACTTTCACTTTCACGCCCTGTTACAGTTCAGGCGCCATTTTTGCTTTTGTTTTAAAAGTCTTAGAAGGAAGAAGTATAGACACAGAGTTAAAGTTCAGTACTTGCAGTTGCTAGGACTCCTGTTTTTGTTCTGCCTGCTTTAAGCTTATTTTGAATCTGAATGTTGATTGCAGGGGTGGTCGCGGCGTCTTGTTCTGCTTGAAGCAGAAAAGCCTCAGATTTGGAGCTCAGTCGAACTACCAGGGAGCTCTCACCCTCCAAGCCCCAGAATTGCTCCTAGGGCTTTTGGGGAGCTCTACCTTAGTCCGGCTGCTCGTCTTCCTCTCTTCTCCCGAGGGGAAGGTTTCCAAGCCGCCAGACAGCTGATTTGCGCTGTCTTGGCGGTTTTAACAAAATCGCGGGGCTGACGGTCTGAAAGGAGCATCTGTCACTGCCTGCGGTGCCACCGGAAGTCCCCGTATAAAAGGAGATTCTTGACAGAAAACCGTGCTCTTCTGTTAGAAAACTGTGGGCAGTTTGGAAGTCAGTTAGAAGGACAGTTCTGATGCAGTTCTGATGGTTTACAAGACTTTTTCTTCTGAGGAAGAATAGCCAGAACTAACATTGCTTAAAGTGATTACATATATATATATATATATACAGCTGACAGGATATTTATTTTTATATTAATAAAAATATTTATTGTTAACTGCTTCAGAGACTCATTTGTTAAAGTAGATCTTAATAGAGATAAAGGTTTATGGTACATTGATTTATTTCCTCCTCGACAATTGGTTAGAGTGCTGACTCATGCATGAGGCAATCTACTCTATAATTGATTGCTGTAAGTATAAAGGGTGGGGTTCCCTCCCCCCCACTTTTTCTTCTGTGTGTTCTGTATACTGACTAATTTACCTCATGTTATTCCTGTGCTCCTATCTTATGTTCTTTTCTTCTGAATAATGATAAAGACTTCTCTGGATATGTGTATGATTACAAGTTTGTGTTAGTGTCTCCAACTTCATCTGAACAACTGCTGTGCAATTCCTTGACACAACAGGAAATGTGTTTAAATGCATAAATTATTGCAAACTATATATGTAATTGATTATAAACTGTTGGCCTTGCTCAGCTGATTGCACATCCACACATTTTTTTACAGTAGTATATGATTATGTATTAATCTATAAATAACTACCAAGATGTATGGTGTTTCTGTAATGTGAGTCACTGTGTCTATCTTCCACAGCTGAAAATCACTCCTCGTGACTAGTCACAGCTAGTCACTGATTTTGGTTTCCAAGCGTAGTAGAAGTGTCACTTAGCAACCGTCCTTTTTTTTTAGCAAAGGAATCTGCCTTCTCTCCCAGAACCCTTACTCTGCTGCGAAACAAGATGAATTAGTAGCAGTCATAGGTCTAACATATAACGGTCTAGTTGTTGTTGCAAAGTCGTGTCCGACCCATCACGACCCCATGGACAATGTTCCTCCAGGCCTTCCTGTCCTCTACCATCCTCTAGAGTCCATTTAAGCTCACGCCTACTGCTTCAGTGACTATCCAGCCACCTCCTTCTGTCGTCCCCTTCTTCTTTTGCTCTCAATCTTTCCCAGCATTAGGCTCTTCTCCAGTGAGTCCTTCCTTCTTATTAGGTGGCCAAAATATTTGAGTTTCATCTTCATCTTCAAGATCTGGCCTTCTAAAGAGCAGTCAGGGTTGATCTCTGACCGGTTTGATCGCCTTGCAGTCCAAGGGACTCGCAGGAGTCTTCTCCAGCACCATAGTTCAAAGGCCTCAATTCTTTGGCGCTCAGCCTTGCTTATGGTCCAACTTTCACAGCCATGCATTGCAACTGGGAAAACCATAGCCTGGACTATACACACTTTTTAGGAAAGATCCACTGGACAGCACCTCACAAAAAGTTTTTCATTGTAGATGTTGCTACAACGAACTTTTAATGATGACAGCTGCAGTAGCTGCATCTTGTACTCAATACTATTATATTAGAAGATGAGGTGGGGCTGATTAGGGACAGAAAATGCTCATTTGAAGTAGGAAATCACTAGTTCAAATCCCATCTCAATCGTGATCATACTGAGTAGGTGACAGGTGAACATTTTTTCATCTTTAATCTCAATAATGGGTATAACGATAATAGAACAACGATATTGTTATCCCTCGAAGGCATATTATGAAAAATTACATATGGTTTGTAAAATATTCTGAAAGTATTAAAGTATTATATAAATGTTTATCAAAATTATAATAGCATCCTTGCCTTAATTAGTTAGACATCTGTTGTTTAACTTGTCACTCCATCTAACGAAATTTCTTCCAGCAAAAAAAAACACAATCCATCATTTTACTGTTTATCAGTGACAAGAAACTAAGCATTGCTGACTAGGGAGGATTGATTCCTATCAATTTTGCTTTTGCTAAGTCTCTAACCTTTCCAGCCACAAATTATATTTAACTGTTTAACTGTTTAGCATTTAGGAATTGGGGGAAAATCTCTATTTGTGCATCTGCACCTGCTCTTTCTTAGCATATTTTAAAGCTACACATGTTCTTTGAGGATGTGCTATCATTGGATTGAAAGGACAGCAGCGTAAAATGGCTGTGCGTGTATATTTGGAGTAGTCATACAAGTCACACACAAGACTGGAAAAGGATGTAGTTGCTTTAAATATTTTTAAAAAGATGCTTCATGCACCCTTTCAAAGGATGTGCATAGTGCAAAGTCCATAACGCATAATATTTCAAAGCATTGTTCTACAGGAAAATTGCATTTTTCTATAAAAACTACATTTTTCTGCTTATGTCCCCTAAATATATATATATATCCCTATGGTTCTTCTGTGCTCCAGAGAGTGTAGTCTAAAATTATGAGAACTCTTATTGAAATCCCTAGCTATTATTTGTTGAAGATCAGTGCAATCTTTGGCATTTTCACTAAAGTTAAAATTCCTTGCAACTTAACAATTTCTGGTATAGGTAGTCCTCGACTTACAACAGTTCATTTAGTGACCATTCAAAGTTACAACAGCACTGAAAAAATGACTTATGACTGCTTTTCACACTTACAACCTTTGCAGCATCCCCTTGGTCACATGATAAACATTTCAGTGGTTAGCAATTGGTTCATATTTATGACAGTTGCTGTGTCCTGAAGTCATATGATCAGCTTTTGCGACCTTGTGACAAGCAGTCAATGGGGAATCCAGATTCACTTAGCAACCATGATACTAACTTAACAAATACAATGATTCATTCAACAATTGTGGCAAGAAAAGTCATAAAATGGGACAAATTCACTTAACAAATGTTTCACTTAGCAACATAAATTTTGGGATCAATTGTGGTCATAACTCAAGGACTACCTGTAGTTGTTATATGAGCTAGATGAAGACCATTCTAAGGAAATTTTTGCCATAAAATATTATACTTCTTTAAAAATTGAACACACTGGTGTCTACATAGTTTGAAATTATGATGTCACCTCTTGCCGAGAATCACGGAGATTAAATTCTAATTCTTATCATCAAAAAAAAAAGGATGTAAATTATAGGTATGTTTGGAAGCATTATTCAATACCCATAATCCTTAATAAACTAGATATCAAGATAACTCCTTCTTGCTTAAAAGCTTGTGCTGACCAACTGGCCTTCATCTTCACCCAAATCTTTAATAAATCACTAGAGATGTGCTATGTTCCTTCTTGCTTCAAATGTTCTATCATCATCCCAGTGCTGAAGAAGCCCACCATCAAGGAACTGAACGACTACAGACCAGTTGCTCTAACATCTGTAGTTATGAAAACCTTTGAAATCTGAAAACCATCACAGATCCATTGTTCGACCTTACAATTTGCCTACCGAGCAAATAGTTTGACAGATGATGCTGTTAATATGACTCTGCTGTACATCCTACAACATCTTGAATCTACAAAGACCTATGCAAGGGTCCTCTTTGTAGACTTCAGCTCAGCATTCAATACCATCATTCCAGATATTCTTCTAGCTAAACTAAATCAGCTAGCTGTACCTGACCACACTTGTAAATGGATCATAAGCTTCCTAACAGTCAGGAAGCAGCAGATGAAGCTAGGCAAAATCACATCAGATACTTATACAATTAGCACAGGGTTCCCCCAGGGCTGTGTGCTCTCTCCATTACTCTTCTCTCTATACACCAATGACTGAATCTCAAAAGATCCCTCTATTAAAGTACTGAAGTTTGCAGATGATACAACAGTGATTGGTCTCATTCGAGACAACGATGAATCTGCATACAGATAGGAGGTTGAACAACTAGCCTTGTGGTGCAACCAGAACACTCTTGAACTAAAACACATTCAAAACTGTAGAAATAGTGGTAGATTTTAGGAGAAACCCTCCTATACTACCGCCTCTTACATTACTAGACAACACAATATCAACAGTAGAGACCTTCAGGTTTCTAGGTTCTATCATATCTCAAGACTTAAAATGGACACCTAACATCAAAAATGTCATCAAAAAAGCATAACAAAGAATGTTCTTTCTGCGCCAACTCAGAAAGTTCAAACTGCCCAAGGAGTGTTGATTCAGTTCTACAGAGGAATTATTGACTCTGTCATCTGCACCTCTATAACTGTCTGGTTTGGTTGTGCAACCAACAAGACAAACACAGATTTCAATGGATAATTAGAACTGCAGAAAAAACAATTGCTACCAACCTGCCTTCCAGGGTTGAGGAACTGTATACTGCACAAGTCAAAAAGAGGGCTGTGAAAATATTTACAGACCCCTCACATCCTGGACATAAATTGTTTCAACTTCTACCCTCAAAACGACGCTATAGAGCACTGCATACCAGAACAACTAGACACAAGGACAGTTTTTTCCCAAATGCCATCATTCTGCTAAATAACTAATTCCCACAACACTGTCTAACTATTTATTGAGATATATTACTGTTATTCTTCTCATCTTTCTATTACCTATCTCCTCCCACTTAGGACTATAACCAAGTTGCTTGTATTTTTACGGTTTATATTGTGCTGTTTGTTTCCTAGTATGATTTGATTGCATATTTAGTAACCTATGACTATCACTAAGTGTTGTAGCTTATGATTCTTGATTAATGTATTTTTTTTCTTTTTATGTACACTGAGAGCATATCCACCAAAGACAAATTCCTTGTGTGTCCAATCACACTTGGCCAACAAAGAATTTTATCTATTCTATTAATGTTCCAATGTAATAAAGGGATTGCAGGCTAGAGTGGGCATTAGAAAATATCTTGGAAGAGGGTAGTGCTAACTAGTTGATGTCAAAACTGTGACATCAAAATCTGCAGGATTTTGTTATTCAAGTTTCTCTCTTGAGGATGAGGAATTGATGAGCAGAATAAAAAAAACTAAAGTGAGGGAGAAGTGAGTTTTCCTGAAGCGAGTCGGTTAAAAGGCCTTCCTCCCCTTCCTTTCACCTCAACCAGGTCCTTCAAGATTTAGAATTACTTGAGGAAATCACCTAAGACCTCTAGCTCACTTTCAATTCACTTGCTTTTTCTCCAGCCTCTTCTCTTTTGAATATACATTCTCATAATTAGGCAAACTAGACACATTTCTTACTTACACTACAGCTATTTAAGTAACTATTTAATAATGAACTCCTTCCCAATGGCATGGATTAACATTGATTCTAGTCTTGGCTTCAGTAGCAAAAGTTTCTTCAGTTTTATGTATGTTTCTTTCTAACATTCTGTAACAAAAACTAACAGTTGGGAATCTGCCGACTCCACATAGTAGTTCAACTAGAATAGGAGTTTAATCTAAGTGCCCCAAATCCTAATTTAATTTGCTGCCTCTTGCATAGTCTGGAACACAAACACACAGGGGAACTGGAAAAAAAAATCCTCTGCCACTGTCTTTAAAAATTGGCTTAATATTATCTATAGTATTTACCTTATCTACCTAATTTTATATCTTCTTCTTTCAAATATGTAACACAACTTTCATTATAACACTGTTCTCACAGGAACAAATTACAATTTATTTAAAAAAAACACTTGAAAATTCCTACTGGACTTTCAGAACAAGGATTACAAATATAACAATGTTTTTTTTTACAAAAGAGAATCAACATGAATAATAGCAATAGTACATTTAGTGCAAGAGTAATTCTTACTTAATGACACATGCTTTTGAATAAAACATTACACAGAACTTGCAAGGATGTTATTAAAAATCTAATACTTTACCTCCAATGATACAGCAAGATATTAAATAATAGCATATTATTAAATAAATAATAGCATATTATGGTTGGTTGCAATGTCGTCCAGATAAACTGGATTTGGCATTTTTATCCACCTATTTAGTCATTCCCTTGGACTTGAGACAGGTAAATGTTGATGCTTGATGCTGATTGTCATGAGATGACCGTATTTTAATCTGCTAATTTTCAACTAGTTTTTCAACTATATGTTCCCACCAATTTTTCATTAGCAGTACATGATAATTTTAAAGATGCTCAGTGAATCATTTTGGCAACTGTATTCTGTCACTGTTTATAATCAGACTGCAAATTTCTTGCATAAACTGGGTACATGATCTATTGTTTCTTCTGCTTCTTTGCACAGTCTGGACTTTAAATCATTATTGATCTGGTTCATCACACGGTCAGTCAGATGTTTAGACTAGATTTGGCATGTTTATCCACCTATTGAAGATAACAGATGTTGTTGTTTGATGGTGTTAAAGGTGTCTTTGGAGGATATAAGCTGTTCCAAGGAAAGATGCCTTTTATAATTGACTGATGGTGGTTTGGTCAGTGCCTATGGTGTTCAACCGGTGCTCCAGATATTTTGGGATTGTACCCAAGGCACCTATCACTATTGGTATTACCTTTGATTTCTTTTGCAACAATCATTCTACTTATTTTTGCAGGTCTTTGCATTTTGTGATTTCCTCCAGTTCTTTCTTTTTTCTTCTGCTGTCTCCAGGTGCTACCACGTCTGCTATCCAGATTTTTTGTTTTCCTTATTGACAATTGTTAAGTCTGGGGTATTATGTGGCAGGTGCCTATGTGTTTAAATTCTAAAGTCCCAGAGCATTTTAGTTTGCTCATTTTCTATTACTTTGTCCATTTTGTGGTCCCACCAGTTCTTACTTGGAGATAAATGGTATTTCTAGAAGATCGTCCAATGTATCATTGTTAATATTTTGTCATGCTGTTGTTTGTAGTCAGTCTGGGTGATCTTCTTGCAGCTAACTAGGTGATCCACTGTTTCTTCAGTTCTTTACAGAGATAGCTATTGCTGTCTTCTCAATTCTGGCGTTGTATGCATTTGTTCTTAAGGCTTGGTTTGTGCAGCCAGAATTAACCCCTCTGTCTCTTTCTTTAATTTTCCCAGCCCTAGCCTTTTTCAGGCCTTATTATTATTTGCTTTGCCTTTTTTTAAAAAAATATCGGCTATGTAATAATTTGCCTTCCCATTTCTCTTTTCTATTCTGCAAAGCATGTAAGCCTCATAACCACATCAAGGTAGTGGCCATATTAGGAGTATCTTTATTATTATTGGCTGTTAACCACAATGTGAAGTCACAGCTGCCACTTCTTCAGCTGGTATCTGGGCGCACATGAGTGTTGCACTAGTTCAGCTCCAGCACACATGTGCATGCCAGCCAGCTGATTTTCGGGCCTTCTGGGCACACTGGAAGTCAGGAAACAGGCTATTTCTGGCCTCTGGAGGGCCTCTGGGGGGGTGGGGAAGGCTGTTTTTGCCCTCCCCAGGCTCCAAGAAAGCCTCTGGAGCCTGGGAAGGGCGGAAAACAAGCCTACCAAGCACACCAGTAACCTTTTTGCTGTTGCATGCTAAAAGTGGGGGGAGCACGTTGGGGCGGGGCACGGAGGGCATTGAATTACGGGTGTGAGCACGCATGTACACGACCCCCACTTTTGGCATGTGACAGCTAAAAGGTTAGCCATCACTGTTTTAGGCCAACTAAAACCAAGAATGATGCATGTCAATTCTTGTCAAGCTGAGGACTCTACTATCTGCACCTACCATATACTCTGTGAACTATTAGGGAGGTGCTGTCTTCGCACTATTTCTCTCACTCATAATTTGTGTATTGAATTGTCCCTTACTCCTCTAGAATGCAGCCCCTCCCTCCTGGAGATCTGCACAATATTCCATCACACCAATTAGTTTTAAAAAAACCGTTCACTAGACTAGAGTCTTGGTGTTAAAGGCTATTGGGCTCTCTAAAAGTTTATTACTGGTATATAACTAGGAAAATATTTTGGGAAAACCATTGGAAAGCTATGGGGGAAATTTTTTATTTGCTATAGATAGGTTGCTGATTATTTTTTTGCTAAACAAAATAAGAAAGCAACTTAAATGTGATCTGCTATTTGCATTTCCCATCATATTTTACTGCAAACAAGCCACGTAGAGTTGTAGGCAAATTTCTGTGTTTTAATTTATTAAGATTTTGTATTTGTTCACATTTTGTTCAAATGGTGCAAGCATCAGCAACAGCCAGGGCTGTTTCATAATATATGTGCTAGGTCTTTCTTTGCCAATAAGACATAACATTTTTCTCTCATAATCTACTCATAGTTTCAAGATTTGTGCATTGTTAGGCAAATAGATAGATATACTCTCTTCCCTCTATATCCATAAAGCCCTAAACTTTGAAGTTCCCCAGGCTTTTTGAAACTAGCGGTTTCCAAAGGGTAAAAAAATCAGTTCTATAAAAATTGTCCATCCTGCCAGCAGATAGACCAAGCTAGAATTCCCTAGCCCTTTTTTGCTATTCCTATTCAAAAAAATATTATTTAATATATGAAAAGGTATTGTTTCAAATATAAAAATAGCTTTGGTGGATTTTTTTAAGATAGCAAGAAAGCTGAAAGTAACATTGTTCTGTAATAATTGTACTAATTCATCAAGAAAATAGCCCAATTTGGAGGCATTATGGGAATATCTTCTTCTTCTTTTCTGCATGTTAATATTAAACATGCACAAAATTAACTTGCTTCTTACTTCATGTTTAATAGCATATGTTATCTTATGTTTAAATCTGTGTGTAATTTACCCATTTAGTATCACTCATCAGAGAAGCCTCCCTCTAGTATACGCCATTTGAGGTTACATGACTTTGCAGTCTGTATTATGAAACAAAAGAGAATGAGAGAAAGGAGTATTTATTTTGTTTAATTTCCAACATTTCCCCCCAATTTAACATTTTTTTTAAAATGCTGAAAATGATTTGTATTCAAGCTAATGGAACAAAACAGTGTTTAAGGCTGCAGATTGTTGAAAAAAAGCATTTTAGAAAATGGCTCTAAAATAGGGGTGGTCTTCAAAAATTTTAGCAGGGGTGGGTTGCTGGGTGGGCGTGGCCATGGTGGACGTGGCCTAGTTGGCCTCGTGTACCATGTGGGGGGGGCGTTTTTGCACTCCCCGGGCTCTGGAGGCTTTCCTCAAGCCTCTGGGAGAGTGGAAACAGCCTCCCCAGGCTCCAGAGGCCCTTTGGAGGCCGGAAACAGGCCCATTTCCAGCCTTCCCGATCTTCCTGTAGGCCCATCTTTTGCCCTTCCTGAGCCTACATGCATGTCCTGCACTTACCTGCATCCAAAATGGGCCACATGGGGACTCCTGGGAGGGATGGGGTGGGGTGGGGTGGGGTGGATGGAGCCAGCCAGGAGTGAGGTTTGGGGGTTCTCCAAATTGCACAGAATCTTAGCTAGAGGTTCTCCCGAACCCCTGCAAACCCCCAGCAATCTACCCCTGCTCTAAAATATTAACACGTTAATTAAGAAAAATGGAAAGTAGACAATGCTGTGGGAATCTCAAAGTGGGAGAGTTCTGTAGGAAAAATTACTGTTTTGTGGAATTGAGTGAGCCTCAGCAAACAAACAAATTGAGTGAGAAAATGTTGGCAAGTCTTGTAAAAGACAGCCATGGGTACTGAGGGAAGCTGTTTATGTTCAGGTGAGCTCTTCATAGGGTTCCTTACAGGCATGTTCTCTGATGTTTCAAAAAGTGATTCAGTTCGAAGGAAGCTCAATTGAAATACCCCTGCAAATTGAACGTTCAAATATCTAGGG
The DNA here is from genome assembly GCF_029215685.1 of Pituophis catenifer annectens. Lineage (NCBI taxonomy): Eukaryota > Metazoa > Chordata > Lepidosauria > Squamata > Colubridae > Pituophis > Pituophis catenifer. The sequence goes on along the minus strand of NW_027256881.1, from coordinate 216,053,577 downwards.
CGGTTCAAGGCATCCCCTTTTACAGTACTGAGAGTCTTTGAATTGCTTCATAGAGATTCAGAGGTGATTCACAGAAGTGATGGAATCTGAGCCTGCTTTCAGGAATGCTGCTTTGCTGTCTGCTAGCACCCATTTAAGGCGGATCCACTTGATGACAAAGAGACAGAGAGACTTTGCTGCTCTTTTTTTTGAGCCGATTCTCTTTTTTCTTAAGTAACCTTTTCACAAATTCATACTTGTTTGACCTATTCTTTTAACTGATAGCTTATCTAACCTGTAGAATAATTCCTATGAAACACTTATCAAATCTAGGTTTTTTAAATAGTTTTCATTGTCCTTTCCTTTTCCAAACTTTTCTCCAAAAAGTTGCTTTAAAAAGTTCACACACACACACACAAATATTTCAGTTTTCATTCTCCTACATTTTGTTTGTTTGGCTTGCTTGTCCTGTACTGAGCAAATGGATTTATTCCTTGTATGGGTAGGGATACTTGTTCTCAAAAAATTGCATATAATGCAAGCTATTCTTTAATTTTATAACGTATTACATGAGGAATACTAAACATAAATACCATCTCAGACTTTAAAAAAATGCTGCCCAACAGAATATAACACTTTAGAAGAGGTGAACTTTTTCAACAACCTGGCCCAGCAAGCCTTCCATCCTAGAAAAGTATGTGGTTGTGAGTCAGGAACTCTGTGATCTTTAGCAAAAACTTGATTTTCCTACAATTTTTGAAAGTTTTCATATTTACCCACAAGATTGAACCACACTGGTTCAATCAAATTTCTCTATAGGCTGTTTGCTGGAGAAACTGGAAGTTGCTAGGCTATCACTTTCTCATCTGAAGAAGACGAGAGGATGGGGGATAATTAAAAAATACGAAAAATAAAACAAACTCCTAGGGCTGATGGGTCACCTACATGAGGAAGATGTAATTCTGTCTCCTATTTCATTTGATTTTCAAATTCCACACATTACCTAAAAATACTTATTAAGGTAAAGCAATGTGACATCCAGGAATTTTCAAAACTTACACCTAAACCAAAACCAATAATAATTATTACTTTTTATAACAGATATACAGTTCCCATGTTTAGTTCCCTGGCATACAGAACAATCTGATACAACAGCCACTTCTAGGCCTTGGGATTCTCTCAGAGAAAAAACTGTGACCACAAATAGATTACTCTTGTGACAACTTGCCAGAGTTTCATACATTACCACAGCTTGTTTTAAAACTAGCTGTTCAGTTGAGTCTTTTCAATTATTATGGTCAATGGGTAGAACTAATTGTTGTCAAGCAAAAATTGATCTTTCTATGGCTCCCACAACCACACTATCAATATTTGGTACCAGAGCATATGAATGGTACAATTTCCTCCTATAACAATATACATAAACCAGGAGGCAAATAGACCTTGTCCCAAACAAGTCAAAAATGGAAATATTCACTCCACTCCCCTGAATAATATCATTACATTATCAATGTGCCATATGTAACCCCTGACTGCCAAAAATAATAGAGAAAAATATGATCCCCAGATACTAGAACATGTTGTCTATGTCTGTTGGCAACATTTATAGGATACCATACAAATAAGTCTATTCTTTCAGAATAATAGAATAATAGAGTTAGAAGTGACCTTGGAAGTATTCTAGCTCAAGCAAGGCACCCTATACCATTTCAGACAAATGGTTGTCCAGTCTCTTCTTAAAAACCTCCAGCATTGTAACACCCACAATTTCTGGAGGCAAGTCATTCCACTGATTAATTGTTCTAAATATTACAAAATTTCTTCCTATTTCTAGGTTGGATCTCTCTTTGATCAGTTTCCATCCATTGCTTCTTATTCTGCCTTCAAGTGCCTTCAAGTGCCTTGGAGAGTAGGTTGACCCTCTCATCTTTGCAGCCTCTTAAATATTGGAACATTGCTATCATTCTGATACTTTAATCAGAGCTTAGCAACTGTTTCAGGTAGTAGACCCTATTACACAAATTCATTTGATCTTACGGATGGAATTTTAATATTTAAAATCACTAAAATCTCATGAGATTTCATATGAGAACACAAACTTCATGAGAGACTGGGTTATCTCATGAGCTCTAATTTGTATTTGTATTTATATTTAATTTGTATTTTTAAATCATTTTTAATAAAATATTTTGGCATCACAAATGGACGTTTCAGAACCTCTGTTCTAGTAAATGGAATACTATGGTTTCTGGCGTAGATCTTAAATTAATTGTGTGTCCCCAAACTGCTGAAATCCAGGTTGGCCCAGATTTCTATAGATACATCACAATATCTGAGCTAATGCAATAAATAATGAAGAATAATAAGTTAAGTATACACTATAGTATCTTCAGGACATTTGCCTGACCATCTGTGTTAGAAAAAGTCTTGAAAAATTGAAGTTTTTACTTAGTTACTTAAATGCCAGAATTTCAAAGGATGATTTGTATGTGGAAATTGTATTCAGTTAATTTATACAAAATTTATACAAAAGATTCAAAGAAAGAGATGCAGCTTACTCTTCTATATTTGTAAGATCCCCAAGAATCCGTAGGCGGCATATTTGGCACAATAAAATTATTTTCTTCAGATAATTACAGAGGGGAAGAACAGACTTTTCTTTTCTTTTTCTTTTGTAACAAAAGCAATCAGATAGTTGCTCTACTTGTTATTGTTTTATGCTTCATCCAAAAGATTCTTTCCAAGTTTCTGTAGGTTTCCTGGTTGCCCTGGAGATATCTCCATCGTCTTAGCTCTCCAGAGCTCTGGCAGGAACTAACAGATGCCTTTGAACAAACTCTGCTGCCGTATTTACATTTCAGATGGTTTGGTTCTAACTGTATTAAAACCCTTCAAGTATAAATAATATGACATATTGTTATCAAAAGCAGCAGATGTTACGCTAACAAGCATATTTTCCTGGTTGGAACAGGAAGAAGCAAAAAGCGAGAGAAGTGCCAGAATACTGAAGTCTATCCTCAGCTTGAAACGGAATTCTGCCCTTGTGCAATATTTACCTCCCAGCCTTATGGAAATTGGTCGGAATGCATAATTGCGGTAGGAAGAACAGAGCTGCAGTTGGAGATGAGATTTCAGAGACATGCCAAAGAATGTGGAGAAGGTGTGCGCTTCCGAGCACTTGCCTGTTATGATAAGTCCGGCAGAGTTTTGGATCCCTCTCGGTGCAACCACTCAGGTAAAAGAGCATTGAATGTATGTAAAACATGACACCAGTGATGAAATCCAATTTTTTTTACTACCGGTTCTGTGGGCGTGGCTTGGTGGGAGTGGTGTGGCTTGGTGGGCATGGCAGGGGAAGGATACTGCAAAATCTCCATTCCCAACCCACTCCTGGGGGAAGAATATTGCAAAATCTCCATTCCCACCCCACTCTGGGGCCAGCCAGAGGTGGCATTTGCTGGTCTTCCAAACTACTCAAAATTTCCGCTACCGGTTCTCCGAACTATTCAAACTTTCTGCTACCAGTTCTCCAGAACCTGTCAGAACCTGCTGGATTTCACCCCTGCATCACACCTTGAAAGGGAGTCATTTGTAATGCCCCCTTTGGCAGCCAGATAATATAACATTGGCTGTAGCAAACATTGGTGTTATAATCCATTCCATCACATGGGACAAGAAAACAGAACATGAATTGTTGGATCAAATTTACTATGTTGCTGGCCTTTTAACAACATAATGTGGAAGACCAATTCATTCATAACATCAGTTAATGAATATCTATAGTGCCTCAGCTGAACAGAAGCTAAATTTTAGATGGGCAGACATGAATCAAAAATGTTTCTACTTCATTGTTTTTAGCTTCAAGAGGGGACCACGGTATAGATATATAATATAAGCTAAATATAAACTAAACTATATCTCACTTCTCTTGCTATACAGTAGATGTGAAATCCGGCTAATTAGTCTCTAATTATTTTGATGCTTTAGTAAATCTTAAAACAAAACCACTCGCTTAAAGAATAACAGTATGGCTTCTTGCCATGCCTGACTTAGAAATATAATTTCATTAGATTGGATAGGTTGGCTCCAGAAAGAAAGCAATTTAAAATTTTGAGAAGTGTGGAAATCAGCAATTGTCAATTGCATAAATGTCATCAACTGAAGTTTCATTAACAGATGTCCCCCCCTCCTCCTCCAAAGCTGGAAAACATTTCTCAACATCTCATCATATTGTTCCCCCCCCTTTTTTTTTTGCAAGTTGTCACATTCTGTTTCTGTTGTTGTTACGTTTGTTGTTAATAATTAGCATTGTTTCTGACCCTTTAGTCTTGTCTTCACTCAGCCTTTTCTTATTTGGTTTTTTTGTCGTGCGTTGCTTCTTTTCATCAGCATGCAGGATCCCCAATGGGAGGAATAGTCTGTTCACAGTGTTAGAGTTGTACCCATCGGTTTGACTGTAATGAGAATCCGAGGGGGGAAAAAACAAACAGAAGGAGACAGGATGAAGCTTCTCCGTAATGGAGGTGTTCATTGGACTACAACAATTCCATTCTAGCAGTGACAGTAAATTCACGCAAGATAGTTCTTTATGAATCACTGCACACCTTTCCAGATTTTGCCTTTTTAGAATTTATATGAGAAAAAGCAATACAAACAAATCATTTGCTGGGTAGGGCTTCTCCATGTTTTCATAGCATGTGGGCAAAAAATGCTAAAAATGTTGTATTATTAAATATATCAGTATGCCAAAATTGAGAGATTTATTTGTGGCTGTGCAGTTTGTCCAGACGAGCATATTCATTTGCTTTACCTTACGCTTCGGCATTCGTTGGAAGTATTAGCTGTTATTGTGAGATACTAAAATAATAACCCCAACAATATCTACAATGAAACAGATATCTCATGAAACAGATATTTGCATGTTACAAATCGAAGTACAGGTAGTCCTTGACTTACGATCCCTATTGAGCCTGCAATTTCTGTTGTTAAGTGAGACATTTGTTTAATGAGTTTTGCCCCCATTTTATGACTTTTCTTCCCACAGTTGTTAAGTGTATGTGGGTTCCTCATTTACTTTGCTTGACAGAAGATTGCAAAAGGTGATCACATGACCCTGGAACACAGCAATGGTCATAAATAGGAACCAGTTGCCAAGCATCTGAATTTTGCTGCAAAGGTTGTAATGGTGAAAAAGTCATAAATCACATTTTTCAATGACGTTGTAACTTTGAACGGTCACTAAACAGTTGTAAGTTGAGGACTACTTGTATTATCAGAATCCATTGAAGAACATGAAGGAATATCTGTCAACAAGTAATAACAAGAAGCCCTTACTTTAGATTTCATCTTAATTTGCATGTGTTTTATTAGAAATATAATCTTCTCTGGACTGTTGGGCACCGTTGCGCTTCGGGTTTTAGTTACTGTGTTCTAGAGAACAGATTTCCTGTTATTTCACTGTGGCCTTTAGCCTAGTTGGTTTCTGATTGGTGCAGGTTGGTGAGAGCTGATCTGGGTTGATGCAACAACCTAGATCAATCAGGAAGCAGCTCACCTAAAAGGCCAATCAGAAGTCAGGATACTTGGCCATTAAGACAGTAATCTAGACACTTGCTGCTCAATTGCACAGTAGACCACTTTACCTTTGAAGATGCCAGGTTGATGATACATATGTGGAAAATGCAGAGTGCAATTCTCCGGTAAAAGAATAAGAAAAAAAATCTTAAATCTCACAAGATTTCCACAACTTCTGTGTACAAAATTGCTACACTATTAACAATCATGTTAATATACCATACTTCCTCCTGCAATTTTTTCTTCACAGCAGCATGCCCATAAAATAATTGGAACTGAAAGAAACTGACTGGCACTGGCTGAAGGTGAACTTGAATCCAAATCACCCCAGTCCCTCTCTAATTTCTTAATCCAAATGCTACCCTGGCTCTCTTATCCTTCCTTTGGTGCTCCTAATTTACACCTCTTCAGATTCCATCTTTTCTCACACTAGTTCAAAACAGTTGTACATAAACACAGAATGGTAACATGACAATAAGCAAAGGAGAAGAGAACAAAATGATAATTCACATCCTTTGAGAAGAACAGGCAGAAACAGGAGACTTGTTGCTGTTAAAATTTACATCTAGAGGATTTAGTTATTCGCTTGTAATTGAGCACTAATTTTCATTGCAACAATAAATAAGACCCTCTGTTGAAATATATCGCAGCAGAGGGAGCTTCTGCCTTTGAGGAAGGCAGAATCCGAATGCTCAAATGCCTTGTAAATGCCAAGAAGGGCTCTGAAAGTTGTAGTTCAATACTATCTGGAGACCAGTCCTTTTGCTTATTTTATATTCAATCCAGATATGTCTCACGAAAACATTTCGAAACAAAAGGATCCTGGTTTGCTTCTATGGAAATTGTTGCCACCGTTGCCATTGACCCCTGGAGTGATGTATGAAATTCTGTCAAAAGGCCCTGCGTTGTACAAGGCAGCTTGTGGTGCTGTTTTCCAAGTATACAGCTGCCTCAGATTTCTTAATTACAATGATGAAATATGCTAGTCGTGGAAGCAAATGAGATTAAAGCCAATTAGTTTACATGTGCATCTGCTTCAAAAGCTGCTTGCCTATCATATTTTATTTCCAAAACCCTAGCCTCCCTTTACACAAACTTTTTAACATGCTGGCATGACTCTTTGCAGCTATAACAAATTTACCACATAAGCAAAGAAATACACCATTGCTTTTATTAAGTGAAGATTGCATACTTCTTGATTACATTTCTGGAAATCTACCCTTTGACCAAAGAAAATTCCCTTTATTATTCAGACTCCTCAGGAGCCTTTATCTTATTTACTCTGGCCTGCAGCCATGGTTTATTTTTTGCATATATATATATATATATATATATATATATATATATATATATATATATATCCATTTATGCGCTCGTGCAATTCATCAGCCTCTCAATATTTAGTATAAATATATATGTTTCCTTAAAAATCTTTGAGTGCTTTCTGCCTTGGGCTTCGCAGCCCAGCAAGATTACTGATGTGGGAAACTGTCCAGTCATAAGGCAGGCAAGCGAAAAAATTTTGAATCATAAACTGTAACCACTAATAGTTTAAAAAGCTAATAAAAACTCAGTAACCAATCTGCCTTCTAGCTCTACTTATTATTCTACCCACAAATCCCATGAAAGTGAAGTTTCTGTAGTTTCACTCCTCTCTTTTTAGTTAATGCTGTGTCAGTGTTTACCTGCCACTTTCTCAATCATTTTTTCCCCCTGTGAAAAGGGCTTTCTGCATTTCTACCGTATACTCTGGATTCTTGAAAATTCTTTTTGAATTTCCCTTGGTGAGGTCTCTGCAGTTAATGTTATTTTGGAGATAACAGAAGATAAAGTTGCTTGTATGATGGTTTTGTTTTGTTTTTTTGTTAAATATTTCCTACCACACTAAATCTCCTTAGGTCTCTGTTGTACATGCCAGACTGAGAAAAACCATGAAGGAATTTTCTCATGCTATCTTGCTTCGGGACTGAATTGTCATAAAGGAAACGAAAGAGGCTGCAGACCACTAGAGAGACATTTGAACAATGAAAGCAAGTTACTCACAGAACTACTACGGGCACCTTGTTATTTCATAACTGGAAGAACCACATTCTGCGCCCATGAGAATTTTGCAGAATGTCTTTCTGTGAAATAAATTTTGAAATCAGTTGTACATTAAGCACGGTTGAGGGGGGGGAGAGAGATAAAGATGCTTACCATCTTTATCACTTGGACGCTGCCCCGAGTCATCTTGTAGGGAAAATGGACAGCATACAAATTTAATAAATAAATAAAAATAAATCTTTATACATTGCTTGACTAGATGTTGCTGAAACTGAGTAAACCCCTGTGTGGGAGCAATTAATTCTTAGGTATGTTGTGTCTACCGTCAATCTCAAACCGGTGACAGCAGCTCCCAACAAAGTAGCTTAATTCTCACAGAATCTCATTAGTCCCATTTACTGCAAGGAGATGGGGATTAAGTTGAAAACTGCACATGTTTTCATGTGCCTTTAGACCTAATTTATAAGTGAATATATTAAGACATGCTTCTTCGATACCTTTGATTTTCTTTCTAATTGTCTTTTGACTTGGAAGAAGCTTGCTTCATGTTTGAAGGTAGGGAAAAAACCCTATCCCTGTGCTGCAGTGTGTAAGAAGTGTCTATTTCCATTCCAAGTTGCAGAGAATTTAATTATGGTAGCAGGTATTTTGAATTTTTAATAGTTACAGAAATGACACAAAATGTCTGCTTCATACAGAATAAAGCCATCGTAATCCAGGAGTCGGTTCGATTGCTATACCCATGTGATCAGACAAATGCTTGAAAATTTATAGGACATCCATCAATCTATAGTAAAATGTCCAGGGTATATGAATGAACAAGTAAAATAAGTGCCCCACCCTCTATAGACATAAATATATAAACTAATTATATCAATTTATCTCTCAAAAATTGCTGTTTTTAATAGGCGGTGGAAAGCCAACAGCAAGGGGGCTGATCAGATTTCTAATTGATTGATTATGTGTCATCATGTCAATATTGACTCTTAGCAACCACATACAGTACATAGATTTTTGCCATAATGATCTGTCCTTAATCTGCTCCCTCGGATTTTGTAATGATGCATCCATTGCCGCTTAACTGAGCCCATGCACCTTGCTGCTAGTCAATCTGTTCTTCTCTTCCTTCCCATCTTTACAAGCATTAGAGCTTTCTCCAGAGAGCTAGGTCTTCACATAATGCGTCTGAAGTGGAATAATTTGCACCTGGCCATTTTTGTGCCTTAAGGGAGAACTCTGGGCTGATTTGATCAATGATCCAGTTATTTGTTTTCTTGACTATCCATAGTATTCTCAGGAGTCTTCATCAACACCAGAATTCAAAAGTGCCAGTCCTCCTTCTTCAAAGTCCAACTTTTACTTCCATAGAATGTCACAGGGAATACCATTGCTTGAGTAATTTTTATCCACTGTATGTAGGTATAGACACCTCACAGACACCTCACCTCACAGCATTTCAATATATTTTCCTTTATTGTTGTTAGTTGATCCAAAAACACAGAAGCCATTCACCACTTTGATATCTTTATTGTCAGTTCTAATGCGGTTTGCTCTAACTTTGTCATTAGTTTATATGTCTTCTTTATATTTAATTTTAGACCCTTTTTCACTCTGCTCCTTGATTTTTATCCCTAGAGTTTACAGATACTTTGTATTTTCAGCTGTCAGAGTAGATCAGATTTCTAGGAGGAGGTTATTCTAAAATGCAAGTGCACCAGTAGAAAATCAGAGCCTGTGGGCCTCTGCCCCCATTACTTCCCAGAAGCTGGAAACTAGCTCTACACAACATAGTAACAGAGTTGGAAGGGACCTTGGAAGTCATCTCACCTGCTCACACAGGAGACCTGTACTAGGGATTCGAACTGCCGAACTGCTGACATTTCTGATTGACATACTCAGTGTCTTAGCCACTGAGCCACCTAGTCAGGCATCTAAGACTCTGGTAGATAAGAATGATTTGAACAGGACCATCCAGCAAATACCTCAGTCCCAAGACATAGGGCTTTAGCAATCAAGACCGGCAGTTTGAACTACATTTGGAATATGTGGGCATGAATTACCTTTATGAAATACTCATGTTTTATGAGTTACAGGGAGAAGAAAAGAAGGAAGAATCCTGCCTTCTTAAAAATATTCTGTGTTGTTTAGTTTCTTAAACTTTGGAGAAACCAACTGAAAAAGGAAACATCTTAACATAATTTGATCTGAAACAAGGAAAATATGGTGCTTTATCATTGCAATGGATCATGTAAAGAATTCTGCAGTGAATTTTGACTAATATCTTTTTATTTTTATCCAGTGGCTATATATTTGTATCTCCTCCCATGATATTGCCTGTATATTTATTGGATATATAATTTATCTACAAACCCCACGATAACAAATACTGTGTGAGAATTAATAGCTATTTACTCCCGTTATTCTGTTGATAATCATTTTATTTCAACTTTTCCCTTTAAGATACTTGCTCTTTGCTGAAAATTAATTAAGCGGGCTGTCATGAGGTAGTTGAAAACTGAAGTTTGTTTTTGTTTCTCCTGAGTTGAAGAATTCCTTTGTAATAGGTCTTCAAAATCATCTGGCAAATTTCCCACGTATAACTGGGTCACCCATTATACTTTGTTGCCTAATGGGATAAACAAATACCTGTGGAGATTTTGCTTCACTCTGCCTAATGATAGGAATTATTTTAAAGAGTTTCTTTTTAGTGGTTTAATTACAGTTTCTTTTTGATATGCAAGTGTAAAGGACAGGTTTGGATCAATATATACTGACATGGGAAGAAGGAAGATACTGATGAATAACAGAGAGAAAGAAAGATAGACCGATATGCATGTATATAAAGAAGCTGCTAAGAGAAAACATCGGTATGCAAAATAGTCAACCAAATTAGTGTACGTTTTAAATTAGGCAGTTATACAGCTTAGGGAAGATTTGCAATATAGAGCTATTACAGAAAAATGATTGTAACTATCAATTTGCTATATAACTCCAGTGCAAAAGGGCAGCAAAATGCAGCAAGAAAAGATAAATTATACCAACCAATTTCAGTATTTATTGCTTTTGCCCTTCTCTATAAAATTAATTTTATTGTGGCTTAAGGATCCAGACAGTTTTAACTAGTTACCGGTATTCTAATAAAGCACCGTAACAGAAAGCCTTTTAAGGATCTATCCTTGTCATAAACAAATTCAGTGCAAAAGCCATCAGCCTGTTCTGCCAATTTGGTTTATAGCTTTAGCTCAGTCTTTGCCTCCTATAGCAAAGCAGCATGTGTAATTTCATTCTTTGGGGATAAAACTATGCAATTTTCCTTTTGTTTTCTCAATACTGAGGGATCTGAGGATACTAAAGTTTTTAACAGAGAGTAAATAGTTGGAGTATCAAGCTCAGACAATAAAGTGCAGATATTGTTCTGACCTAAGCTTCCCTAAAAAGCATGAAGCAGAGTCTTGGTCCAGGCAAAACTCCTTTTATTTATATCATTGTGAATTCCTTTCATTCACAGTCAGTAATGCCTGGCAAAGAGTCTTTCAGAGGAATATTTATCAACACAGACCTTATCTCGCTTGGAAGGCTGCCATGTCAATAGTTTCCAAACGCAGTGCAAGGCAAAACTTGGCACAGAGTCTCTGGGATTCACGGACAGATTTTCTCACTCTTGAAACGACCAAACGACCGAATTGTTTCCTGCAAAAGCCCCCTCCCCGTTCGCTCTTCTTTTGTTTCCTATGGGAGGGGCCAATCACTTCCAGGGTGTGGCTTTACTCCCAAGTCGACCCTGCTTTCTTAGTTCTTGTCTTCTGGCAGCTCTGCACATGCGCACACTGGGAACAGGCTCCAGCTGTTCCTCTGCCTCACTGCTGTCTAGCTCCCTCTCTGCCTCCGAGGCAGAGCCCTCATCTGAGCTTTCCCGAGCCCCCAGAACTAGCCCATGTTTCTCCCCAACCTCTTCACTGTCCAACTTGCTGCCAGCTCCACTGGCCACCGGCAGGCCACAACAGATATAACAACATTCAAAAAAAGTCAAAAAAATCACAGGATGATTTGAAGAAGATAATTTAATTTAATTTAATATTTAAATTTATATACCGCCCTTCTCCCAAAGGACTCAGGGTGGTGAACAGCCAGAAGTAAAAAACATCAAATACAAAATTTAAAAACAATTTAAAAATAAATTAAACATTTTGGCCCGACAGTTAAAATCCTCCATTAAAAATCCAAATTAAAATACACAATTGGAGAGATTAGGCCAGCCCGACTTGATGAAATAAAAAGGTTTTGAGGGCCCAACGGAAAGTACGTAAGTCCAGAATCGTCTGTATCTCTGGGGGGAGCTTGTTCCAGAGGGCAGGTGCTCCCACAGAGAAAGCTCTCCCCCTGGGGGCCGCCAGTCAGCATTGTTTGGCCGATGGCACCCAGAGGAGCCCCTCTCTGTGGGAGCGTACTGGCCGGTGGGAGGCTCTCGGTGGCAGAAGGCGGTCCCGTAAATATCCAGGCCCTAAGCCATGGAGTGCTCTAAAGGTGGTCACCAACACCTTTAATCGCACCCGGAGGACCACCGGGAGCCAGTGTAGCTCACGCAGGAGAGGTGTTACATGGGAGCGCCATGACGCTCCCATAATCACCCGCGCGACCGCATTCTGGACCAGTTGGAGCCTCCGGGTGCTCTTCAAGGCGAGCCCCATGTATAGAGCATTGCAGTAGTCCAGGCAGGAAGTGACAAGGGCATGAGTGACAGTGCGTAAGGAGTCCTGATCCAGAAAGGGACGCAACTGGCGAATCAGATGAACCTGATAAAAAGTTCCCCTGGCCACGGCCGTCACATGCTCTTCTAAAGACAGCCGTGCATCCAGGAGGACACTCAAGTTGCGAGCCCTCTCTGTGGGGGCCAACGACTCGCCCCCAAGAGTCAGAGATGACACCAACTAACTATATCAGGATGCCGGAAGCTACAGCCACTCGGTCTTGGATGGGTTGAGCTTGAGCCTGTTTCTCCCCATCCAGATCCGTATGGCCTCCAGACACCGGGACATCACGTCAAGGGCATCATTGGGGTGGTCCGGGATGGAGATGTACAGCTGAGTGTCATCAGCGTACTGATGGTACTTCACCCCGAAACCATGGATGATCTCACCCAGCGGCTTCACATAAACGTTGAACAGAAGGGGCGAGAGGACCGACCCCTGCGGCACCCCACATACAAGGCGCCTCGGGGTCGACCTCTGGCCCTCCGTCAACACAAACTGCGACCGGTCAGAGAGGAAGGAGGAGAACCACCGCAACACGGTGCCCTCCACCTCTAACCCCTCCAACCGGCGCAGCATGATACCATGGTCAATGGTATCAAAAGCCACTGAGAGATCTAACAGGACCAGGACAGAGGAACAGCCCCTGTCCCGAGCCCTCCAGAGATCATCAACCAATGTGACAATGCCGTTCCGTGCCTAGGCCTGAAGCCCGACTGGAACGGATTGAGATAGACGAGAAGATGTTTAAAAGCAAGTCAAATAGTGTCTCTGTGTACTTTCAGTGACTCCTATACCAGGAAAGGGCACTGTTTTCTTGCTTCTGTCCCATGCTTAACATTTTTGTGATGTTCAGGGAGAATACTCGACAACACATTTTCAAAAGTTTTGCTTCCTGAAAAACACTTGGTGATACTGATAGATTCTTTTAAACAGAACACAAATATAATTTCAGAATGACTGTATCATATAGATATGTTAAGAAATATGAAATTAACTGCTTATCACTGAATGAGTTCCATAGGGCCAAAAGTGTTTTGCTGCTGGTTTTCATTTGTACTCAGTTCCAATGCATTTCACTGCTATGTACAACAATAGTCAACCAGCATTGATGATTCCAGTTGCCCTGATACTGGTATGGCAATGTCATGGTAAAAACTTTCACCATGTTTGTCATTCACTGCAGCTAGATTTTCAGGAAGAAAGTCCAAGTGTGAATGCAGAAAATGTATTCATGAACTTGTATGTAGTTTGGTGCTCTGTAATTACCCAAAAAAATACTCAACAACATCCTTGAATGCTTTCCAAATGATTTTCTGTGGCCCCACTAACAGATATTTGAACCACTTGTCATTGATGAACTGATTTTGGACCAACAAACATGCCTTCCTTAATCTTGGCATCAATTATTCTTAAATATATTATACTTTTTATATGTGGCCCAAGACAATTCCTCTTCACTCATTGTGCCCAGGCAAGCCAAAAAATTGGACATACCTGATCTAAAGTAGATAGATACATAGATAGATAGATAGATAGATAGATAGATAGATAGATAGATAGATAGATAGACGGACGGACAGTTCACAGATGTTTTTTTTCTTTGTACCCTAGAAGAGAAATATCTGCCACTACCTAGGATTGAACTCTCAACCTTCTGAATGGAGGCAAGCATCTTCACCACTAGGCCACCACGTCACTCAGTAAAATGCCCAGCTTCATCCAGTTACCCCAACTCTACCCCAAACTAAGCAATTACAGGGTCATAAAAAAGGGGTTTAGAAATGATAGACAGACATTGCTTAAGTGATTTGTGGATTAAAATTGATCTCTTCAGACATATGAATATTCTTAGTAAGAGCATTTGCAAGGATGTTTTAGTAAGTCTCTTTGCATTGAATTTGAATCCTGCTGATTTCATAAGCATATTCAAGTTATTTTCTTGACAACCATATAGAAGCAGTTTATCCCTGCTTTTGGGGGGGGGATGCTTTCTTGACTTCCTAAGCTTGAGTGCAGCCCTTTTATTTCTTAGTGACCTCTTATCCACTTGCTAATCAAGTCTGACTTTTCTCAGGTGCTTTGTATCAACACAAACCTATTGGGCATGCCATCTAACTAAGCTTCCAGCATTGTAGATAGTGAGCTTGGAAGGAAAATGCACTGTGTTAAATATTGATCATGATATTAACAGCAGGCATTCATGAAAGTGTTAGGTGATAAGATGAATATATTTCCATTAGAGTGACAGCACATATTTAAGAGGTTGTAATGCATGAATTTGGCATATATTTATAGTAACTACTGCAGTATTAATAGCGGCTGAGTTACTTTCTTTTGTCAAGCAAAAAGGATTGTGTCTTTGCTTTAACCCTCATGTAATTATTTATGGCAATATTTATGCAACATGTTGAACCAGTTAAAGTCAGTAAGGTATGTAGCTATTCTTAGAATGAAATCACGTGGGGTTGAAAAATAGAAGTATTATTATATATCTTTCCAAATACTCTATTTTAGATGTCTCCAAGTTTTTAGTGCCATGTTCAATCCATGCATTAAGAAATTCAGCTGGCCTTCTTTCTCCAGGGATATAGACGCTGGATGCAGCTTCAACAATGCAATAATTTCACTGTCCCCCCCAATTTCTAACTGTTCCTTCTTTCCTATTTTTTTTCTTCATTTTAGGTTATATTGAACAGTCTTGCACTGTACCTTGTCCATTTGACTGCAAATTAAGTGACTGGTCTGACTGGTCTCCTTGTAGTTCATCATGTGGGACAGGAGTGAAAATTCGGTCCAGATGGCTTAAGGAGAAACCATACAATGGAGGGCGTCCTTGTCCAAAACTGGATCCAAAGAATCAGGTGAGGTGTATCATAAAGCCAATATACCAATTTGGAATTGATCATCTATAACCAAATCATTCTGTGATTGATACAGTAGAATCCCTCTCATAAGAAAAGTCCCTCATCTGGCTGTATAGTTTCCTTTAACTGTCTCTTTTATTGCAGATGCATGCTAGAACAGCTAAACTTTTGAAAGGTTTTCTTATTCACAAAACTATTATCACTCCACAAAAGATTATTCATTAATAATAGCATATCTTGTCTCCCAACTCTAAAACAGCTAAGCCTGGTCAGTGAGATCAGACACTGCGAATAATATTTAAAAACATCTGTGAAGCCTAGTTTTTTTCTTAAATTATTCTTTGAAGATATTTCCCCCACTAATTCAATTTCACTCATTCTAATAAGTTTCTGTCTGACAATTACATGCTAATTTTCAAGTGTGTATTCTATTATAAAAGGATGCCAATATAAATGGGAAAATTCAAATGGAAAATTAGGAGTAAAATATTTTTCAATTAATGTTGTAATTTAATGTAATAAAGGAACTTTGCAGTTAATACAGATAGGAGATTATTTCCATTCATACAATTTAAAATGTTTAATGCTTTTTAAAGACTATTGAAACCAAATCAGCGGTAGTCTTCTTTTTTATGATTATTTTCTTTTAAAAAGGTCAGTCTTGATTCATTCCACTCTTTTTATGTTTTTAGTACAAATATAGTTGTGTTTCGAAGAACTTTTTAAGTTTAGAGTATCCTAAATAGAGCTATGCAGAATCTTCCAAAGAGATCTGTGTAGGAGCCCACACAAAGAATTTCTTTTCAAAGTTGGCTGAGGTAGCCTTATTGTTTGCTAGAGTTATATGCCTGCGATTTGAAAAGAAGTTGTATTCATACCTGTTTGCAAGGTTCATTCAACCTGAACCTTGAGTTCAAAAAGGAAAGATTCCTGTCCAGAAAGAAGAAAATAGTATAAGCTGTTTTTTCCTTCCTCTGATTGCAATTTTGACCTGATCATTTTTGGCACAATCATATGTTAACACAGAGCAAGAAATATTTCAAGTGACGGCTTTAATTCCTAGGCTTAGTTCATGTACTACTCACACATGTTTCTCCTCATCCCTCCCTCATCCTGTTGTGTTGAATAGTAGCTGTGATGCTTAGCCTATGTGGGTAACTCTGTATTTATGTACTTGGGCAAAGAGTTTGTTGATTGCAAAAAAAAAAAAAGGTTGATCAAAAAATTATATATATATATATGCATATTGGTCCTCTTCCAAAGTAAATGTTCTATTCATGAATGGAAAGCATAAAAATATTAGAGTCATCCTATGTCCAATGAGGGTTAATTTAGACTACACTTGTGTGTGAGATCATTAGACAGACTTATTTTTGTGACAAATGACCAGGCAAAACAAGTTATTTTTTGTTGGTCTAAATCAGAGGTGGACATTTCACCTTCAGCGCTCTTCAACATTAGCTGGGTTGGTAAAATCAAATCTCGAAATCTGAAACCCAAATGTCAGCCACCCTAGATTACATGATAATAGCAACTCTAGATTGCTGGTTGCATAGCCAGCACAAGTACCATCCAAGATAGCCAACCCTAACCAATGGACTTCTAAATGTGATTCCATAGCCATCAGCCACGCTAACTGTGAATTCTGGAAGTTGTAGCTGAGCATAATTTGAAAGCATTAGGTTGAAGAAACTTGCCTTTATTATTATTTTTCAAAATCTGCTTTGAAAATGTAGATTCAACTTAACCTTAACATTATTCACAATCTTTTTTTTTTTAGAATTTTATCCTGCTTTTTTTTTTTTAAAAAAATATAAAACTCAAAGCAGCAAACATACCAATACTCCTTCCTACTCCTCTTTCCCCACAACAACAACCCTGTGAGGTAGGTTGGGTTGAGAAAGAGAGTGACTAGTGAAGGTCACTCAGCTTGCTTTCATGCTTAAGGCAGGACTAAAACTTACAGCCTCCTGGTTCTAGGCCAAACACCTTTACCACTACAGCAAACTGGCTCACTTTTTATTATTATAAGCTTCATTATAGATTATTATAAGCTTTTTATTATTGCATGTGGGTTTAGTCAAATCTCTTTATTGCTTTTATTGACTTCCTCACTACATACATAAGGAATAATACAGTAGAACCAAACTCCAAAGAAGTATGATGGAGAATACTCAAAAAGATAAATAATGTCCATTTCTCAAAGTTTTCCTTCATGAAACTGAAGGATCACAAAACAAGTAAAATGAAATCTCACCATAAGTAATGTGGAGATGTTAATGTCTTGAAAAAAATAGTGAACTATACTTCTGCAGCCAGAGTATCATGTTTACATGAAAATTAAAACACATTGCTCTTGCCAGCTTTTAATAACATATTTGTTTCAGCAGGTCTTTGAATAAAACTTTGAAAATTGCATTTATTACTAATAGCTAGTAATTTTTGTGTTCTTTTTTCTTTGTAAGACCTATATGGCCAACCGTCTCAGCATAATGGCACGTACAGACTTCTTAATATGATTTACAAAAATATTATATAATGTACCCTGATTCTTACACATTTTTTTCAAAAAGCATAATCCCAAATTTATTTAGCTATAACAGTGCAGGAAACATGCTGGCATGTTTTTTCTTATATATATATAAAATTGCAAAGAGTTATAATTTATTTTATGATTCATGCTTTGTATGAGATTTTCTTCATTATAAGAAAAGCCAATATTGTATATTGTTAGTTGTTGAACTCTTCACATTTGTTACTGTTTTAAATTTTAGCATCTGATGTGGAAGTTGACTAGGAACTCAGTGTGAACCTCAGGATGAGAAAGGAAAGCAGTTCCAATTTGTTTCTAGGGAATTCTAGTGAACTCCAGTTGTTTTTCTCAGTGACATTTCCTAATATTATTTAGAAAAATGACAAATTACATCCTAATATGAAATGTCCAATTTTTTTGTCAACAAGAATTCATTTTTGTGGGGAGGGGGGGTTGACACTCTTGAACGCAGTACATTAGTAAACCCCAATCACGCCTTGTGATTTAAAACAGGGCTTTTAGAAGTTTTCCTTATGCTCCATTTTCATTTGATGAAAGATCCTGATATAATGGTAAAAGGCTGTGCCTGCGAATGAGGAAAAAGTCATCCGTAGCAACTGAATTTAAATATCACTTCAGTTGTAACATAATGTGCCGAGGATATCACTGGCTAAATAAGGCTATTAAATTTGCCAATTTCAGCCAAATCATTGGAAATGGCTTTGTAGTGGTCTATTCACCAGAGAGATATTTCTTTTAAGTAGATGTACCAGAGGCTTTTGTTGGTAGCTTTTTATGGATGTCTTGATCAAGGTTTAATTTATTTGTTATCCATTTTCTGGAATCATGGCATTGGAAGGTATCTCAGAGATAATCTAATCTAACCCCCTTGCTCTCTGCTAAAACATTTCAGACAGATTGTCAGGCCTGTCCCAGCTTGAGGGGAAAAAAGGGCCCTTAACTCCCATTGTAGTAAGAGAGGTATAACTTTTACTGAAGCCAAGTGGTTACAGGGTAGCAAAACCAGATCTGAATATTTCTGCATAATCCCAGTGCTTTTCTCTTCTCCCGGGCCCTTCCCACTTGGTCCTTTTGTAAATGTCCAATGATGTTCAGACTAGGTGTTTTGGGAACAGTCCTAAAATTGTGTGCCTCTTCGGTGGGCATTCGGATACCATTCTCATGCTTGGGACCTTGGATCTGCCAGGCTCTGTTCCAGGCTGGCACCTCTGGTTCCTCTCATCCTGTCATCCCCCCTCCCCCCTTTTATGGCAGGATGCCATCGAAGCAAAGCAGGACTGAAGTGATGCAATGGCAGACCTGACACTGATAGCAATCCAATTTTTGCTTAAAGCCCTGCATTGAAGAGAAACCTATCACCTCATGACTCAATCTAGTGCTTGACAGCTCTTACCATGAAGAAATTCCCTCTATTATCTAGCCTTAATTTACTTTCCTGTAACTTTAACCCACTGTTTGGGGCATCATAAATCAGCCTGACAACAGCTAACACTGAAGCTGAAATTATTCTAGTATCTTTGTCTAGGGTAGAAAAGAGCAGCGTGAATAGATGCCTTGCCTGCCCTTTGGCAGAAAGTTTAATTCTTCCCTTTCCCCTTCCCCTTCCCTTTCCCTTTTCCTTTTTTAGAAACACACTCAGTAACTTTTAAATTAAACAGACACCTTTTGTAAATATTCCAATTGCTATACATGCTGGCATCTGTAGGTATTGCAGCATGGCATCAGTTCGTTTTTTTCCTCAGCCTGATTTACCAGTGTGTAGGATTACCATCAGTGAATTTAATACGCAAAAATATAGGGAAAACACTAAATTGAAGACACAAGCTTCAGAAAGATTGGTTGAGTCACTTGCAGTGCTTAATTTTGTGGGTACTTTTTTGTCCATGATAGAGATGTGTTTGAGACTAACAAATAACTCAGGTTGCATGAGTTCAATGTCCTCTATTCTCTTCCATAAATATCAGCACAACTGACTTTCTCAAAACCATATTCTCTTAGCCCATCAAGGCTGCACTCCACCCCTACGTAGCTGAAATGTCATGTGGGAGGTCAAGAGAAAAAATTCAGAACCCAGTGATTTTCATTATTCCTTTTCTCTCCAACCATGTCAGATTAAGTGCTACACTTGTACGAAACATCTCAATAAAGTTCAGAGTTCTATGGCTGAAAGCAAAATTTCAGTAGTCAATAGTCTGTAGACTTTCATGAAGCAGCTGTGCTCTGCACAATGGAAGGCACACAATTCTCAAGTTGCTTCCTGTTGCCATGAACCATCATCAGCTACCTGTTCTAATAGCTGGAAGAATTGAGTATTATCTTGAGTGAGATGACAGGTATATACTGCATCTATACAGAAGCCTCTTCTGGTAACTGGAAGTGCTGAATGAGGCATCTGAGTAATAAGAAACAGTGCAGCAGACTCCATTCACTTACAGATATATCTTAAAGGAGTGTTTTGCACAAACCTTCATAGAAGTGAAGCTTTGCATAATTCTAGTAGATTGTCCCATCTAACAGAATGGTTGGCTTATTAAATTATTTTGAATTTTACGCTTGGACATTAGGCCATATACTAGCAGAATATTATAGCACTGATTGGACAGATTAATCAAACCTTTCAGAAAAAGAAGAATAGAAAATAAGATATACGGATCTACTTGCAGAAAAAGATACACAAAGGCAGAGTTTCCAAATACATTTCTTGTTATTTTATTACATTAATGTGTACACCTGTTTGGCAGATTTCCTATAGCTTAATTAAATGATCCTTCTCTAAATTGTGGAATGGATACCATAAATCTTTCTGAGAAAAAGGTTGCACTTAAAGTGGAACACATGATCTTGAAGTGATCAAAGAGAAAGTGGGTTAGTCCAAATCTTTTCTTTTTTAAAGTACACTTTTCTTAATCCATGTTCTTCCTTTGAGTTGCCTCTCAACTTTCCCCATCATTTTATTTCAATTCTCTGAAAAAGATGGTTAAATGCCTCACAAAAATCAAGGAGCTATGCTAGAGGAAGACTCCGTAAGTAGAAGATAGTTTATGTCTCTTCATTGTGCTATTATTTTTAAACTATGATTATAGTTTAATTATAGGTCTTTGGTGCTCTCTGAGCTTGCTTGTTTTCTTGCAGATGTTTCATTACCATAATTAGGTAACATCATCAGTGCTAGTAAGGTGTGTTGTTTGCTGTCAGTTTATATTCTGGTGTCTTGCCTTTCTTTGCGGGTGTGGGCTGTTTTAGAGATTCTTTGGTTGAGCTGCTTACTGATGGCTCTTTGGCAGTTTCTTGATTGGGATATTGCTTACTTGATTGTTGGTCTGAAGTTAATCTTGGAGTTAATCTATGCATCTGAGTGCTGATTACTGGTGGAGAGATGCTGGAGTCTTTTTCTCTTTTGGGCTGGTTGATTGTCTCTTTTGCATAGTCTATAGATGTTGTTAATGTCTATGTGTCTATTGATGGCTGATTTGTCAGAGTGCAGGCTTCTAGAAATTCCCTGGCATTTTTGGACTTGGCCTGGTCTAGGATTGTCACATTTTCCCAGTTGAACTATAATTTTTGTAATCACTGGGACTCCCATGCAATTATGGATTGGATTGTGCATTTTACCATATTATATACTGTCTAAAAGTATTCACTGTTCATCTAGGCCCTTAGTTTGAGATTCAGAGAAGAAGAAAGAAATAGAAACAACTCCATAGTGCCTAAAAGCCCTCAGTGCAGCAGTGTTGCTGACAGGCGTACCCCATTCAATTTAGCCTTACATCCTGCTGCCTCTTGATTGTTTCTGTGATCATGTAATATAATCACTAAGCTACCATAGCAGATCCTCAGTGACCCATCATTTCTTGAAAGTTAAATTGGAATTTCGTATAAATAATTATGCTGATTTGTTGATTGAGACCAAGCTTAATAACGAGACCAATCCTGCATTAGAAGTTCATGAGTAAAGAGAATAGAATAAAATTTTATTGAATCAGTCATTTGACTACATCAAAAGTATAAAAATAATACAGAGTTAATCCCAATGTGATCTAAAGATTCTTTCTTCTTCGAAATGTCCTTTGAAACAAAGATAACGGTCTTACTAGTAATATACAGGTTCGTTCCTTGCAAAAAATAAGACAGTTTCTCCCAGGTGCCCCAATATTATTTAGTTATTAAATAAGAATCTGAATAAACAGCATTTTCTGCAGAGCACATTTTGCAGTACAAAGACTATGTCCAATGTCTTCAAGGCCGGTACTCCACAAATATACAATCTTCCTTCAAATAGAGAGGCAAGATGAGGATGGGACACATGCGTTCCAAATGTGGGGGTATCAGCAAAACCAAGCAGGGAGCTCTCAGATGTTAGATATATTTGCACTGAATTTTTAAATTGGTTCTATCCTGTGTTCATGCAGCCTTGTCTCTAAGCAGTTTTTAAGAAAATGCTGTCTGGACTGAGATGTTTTGGCATCAGTTTGCATGGTATTTTGTAGACATTGCTTGCTAACTCATCCTCCCATTTGATAGTTCCCTGCTGCTGTTTCCTCTCAACTTTCCATTCCAGAAAAGGAACTGCCAATTACTCTCATTCCTGTAGAGATGTGTGCAACAGTGTATGTGTGTGAGATGGGAGGGGAGTAATCGTCCCTCAACAAAGCAGCCAATCAATATGCAGGGCTTGACCTAAAAGAAAAGAAGATACAGAAGGCCAGGCAGATAGCAAACAAAGGACAACACTTCTTTGAAAGTGGAAAAGAAAAATGTACCGGGAGGTCAAATTCACAGACAGAGGGTGAGTCCAGGGTGATGTCATTGATGCTCTCCAAAATGATTTTTTGGACTTCCCTAGAGATGGGGCAACCTGACATTGTCAATAAGAACATTATTGCTGACACAGGTTTGATGTCGATACAGGTAGAATAATGTGACACTCATGTGACAGTTTGTAAATATCTCAATCCATTTTGAGAATATCTAATGATGTAGTGGAGGCACAGTTAAGCTGCTGGGCTTGTTGACCAGAAGATCAGCAGTTCAAAACACAAGAAACGGCATGACAGGATGAGCTCCCATCACTTGCCTCAGCTCCCACCTAATAGTTCAAAAGCATGCAAATGTGACTGGATAAATAAGTATCACTTCGGTGGGAAGGTAACAGCCTTCCATTCACCTCAGCCTATAAATCATGCTGGCCACATGACCATAGAAATGTCATCGGACAAGACTGGCTCCCTTGGCCAAGAAAGGGAGATGAGCACCAACCCCTAGAGCAGCGGGTCGCGACCCCTTTGGGGGTCGAACGGCCATTTCACAGGGGTCGCCAAAGCCCTCTCTCACCCCCCCCACGCCTTCACTCACCCTCACTCTCTGCTCTGTTGGATCGCCGGCCGTTCGCTTACCCCACCCACTCCCAATCTATTGCTGCCTCCAATGGCTAGAGGAAAAAAAACTGTTTAAATTCTTGCCACGGGGCTTCAAAGGGCCGCCCTATAGCCAGTGGTGCAGCCGAACCGTTTGTTAAATTGCTGGTTTGCCCCGCCCCTCCGCACCACTATTTATTGCCAATAAATAGTGGTGGGCGAGGGGCGGGGGAGCCAGCAATTTAACAAAGGGTTCGGTGTTTTTTTGTAATTTTATTGGCCCCCGGAGCTTCAGCCTAGGCTAATTAGCCCTTGCTTAGATCGGCTCCCGACCCCCAGCTGATTTGCTCTCAGCTGTTTTGCTCAGGGCTCCTTTGCTTGCTTGGAAAGAGTACAGATTTTTTTCCCCCTAGCTATACTGAAAAACGAAAGAGAAAGTAAAGCAGGCTGTTGGCTTTGCACATTGGAAAATTAGGCAGGCAGAT
This sequence comes from Pituophis catenifer annectens, assembly GCF_029215685.1. Classification (NCBI taxonomy): domain Eukaryota; kingdom Metazoa; phylum Chordata; class Lepidosauria; order Squamata; family Colubridae; genus Pituophis; species Pituophis catenifer. Next base: position 216,029,973 of record NW_027256881.1, on the reverse strand, counting down.
TTCTTTTCTTTTTCCTCACCAAAAAAGGTAGGTGCAAACAACGGGAAATTTAGGGAAAAAGAGGAGATTTTAAAACACAAAAGAAAAAAAGCTCTATTTAACTAGGGAATTGTAATAATTGAGATACTATTAATTGTATATTGTGTTGAAAGCAGAAATGGTTAAGTTGTGGTTTGGAGGAATATATGGGGGAAATTATTTGGTTTATTATTATTGGTAAATATAATTAATTGATTTGTAAGAAATTAGATTGCATGGAAATAATTGGAATATTCATGTTCATATTGATTAATATACAAAAAAGGTAGTTATATAACTAATAGATTTATATTAAAATGTTGAATTCATATTAAACAACTAATATTACATAATTAACCAATGTGAGGATGGATATAAAAATAGATGACAATGGGAAGGGGTATAATATAGAATAGAAGGGAAAAATTGAATTTGATTAAGATTAGAGATGAGGATGAAGGGTAATATTGGTTTTTTACAAAAATAGATGAGGAATAAATATGGCAAAAAGGAAATATAGAAATTGTAAATTTAATTGAAATGACTAAACACTTTAAATTTATGATTTAAAGACAAATACTCTGTTCAAAGAAAATACATTGTATGTTTGTATGTGTGTTTCTAATTATTGTTATTTATTCATATTTGTTCTCTTTTATTCTTTAAAGTTTAACAATTCATTCTTTATCTTAATATCTTTATATTTGTTTGGGGTTGGCTTTCTTCCCTTTCATCTTTTTTATTGTACAGCAATCTTTCTCCTCAAACCTACCACCTCTCTCTTTTCTTTCCTTCTTACTTTCTCTTCCTCCCTCTCTTCTTCTCCTCCCTACTTCCTCTTCCTTTCTCCTTCTCCTCCTCTCTTCCTCCCTCTCTTACCCTCACTCCTACTCTAATTTCCCTTCCCTTCCTTCATCCCTCTCTATTGCTGTATCCTTTTATGCATATGGACTACTCAGAGGGCTGAAAAAGTTATTTCTGACTGGTCCTCGCACTTTTGACCAGTCTTCAAACTTACGACTGTCCTCACATTTTACGTTTTTGCCCTATCTTGTCACCATGGTGAAGAGAAGCAGTTGTGAAATGAGTGACATGGTTGTTAAGAATGCTGTACGGGCATAAATGTGAGGATGGTCATAAGTGTGAGGACCAGTCAAAAGTGCGAGGACCTGTCAGAAATGACTTTTTTCAGCCGTCTGAGTAGTCCCGATACACATAGCCATGGTCACCTGGTCACATGACCAGCTAGCCACACCCACCCAGTCACATAACCTCCAAGCCATGCCCACAAAATAAGCCACGACCACAGAACCGGTAGTAAAAAAATTTAGAACCCACCCCTGGTTGGGGGTCATCACAACATGAGGAACTGTATTAAAGGGTCACGGCATTAGGAAGGTTGAGAACCACTGCCCTAGAGTCAGGCACAACTGGATAGGGGAAACCTTTACCTTTACCAATGATGTTGTGAAAGGAAGATAGTTCCAAATTAATTGTCTGAAAGAAGCTCTAATCTCATAAATTATCAGAAGATCCTATGCCTCATTTTAATGTATAGAAGTCCAATCTTTTTTTGTACCATGTGAAGAGAGAACAGTCAAGACAGAAAGTGAAACACCCAATTTCCCCAGATTATTATTCTGTGTACCATTTCTGTTTTCTCATTTGGATCTTCAATCATGTTCTAATCAAATTTTTAAAAATTTTAAAAGATTTTTATTATTTATCTTGAGATTTTACTCTGATGAGCAAAATCTAATGGGCATACCTCTTCAACTAGTTGAATATATGAATGTGACACATTTCTGAGTTGTTGGAATTAGATAAGAATCTCATTAAAAGTTTAGAGTCTGATCCCAATTACAGCTTAGAGTGATTGTCAAATGTCTGAGCCGTGTCTGAGGTGTCTGAGAAACCGTTTCTCCATAGAGAAGGGCAATTTGGTAGCATAACGAATAGAAATTTTTTGCACATAATAACAGTAAGGCCATTCAGAGCCTTTTCTTGTTCTCCATATATGGGTTTCTGGAATATCACTAGTTTTTTTATCAATGCACTCACCTTGCACTCATGTTCCCTTCGGTTTAAATCACTGAAATGGGAAAATCTTCATTGTTCTACATCAGTCTATTTGAAAGGAAGGGTAGAAAATAACCTGATTGGCTCTAGGATGCCAAGCAAATAATATCTTGGTCTTCCCAAACTCACACCTTCCAAAACTTGGGGAACTCTTCTTGTTCTTTGCGTTATTCCTGTCATATATCTTGGAGTTTACAGTTTTGCATTTCGCCCGCCACTTTGTCCAGTCTGCAGCATCGGCGGGACACAATAATTCTGGGAAACTAACCTCCCAGAATTAATAAATGGGTTTATCTAATTGTGAGAATTATACTATGAGTACAAAGCTTGCCAAATATTAGTAATGATTTTGACAAAGTTGATTGGGTAAGGCCCGAACTCAAGAACAACAGAACAATGAGCCGTGGTGGCATAGTGGTTAGAGTGCAGTACTGCAGGCTACTTCTGCTGACTGCCAGCTGCCTGAAATTTGGCAGTTCAAATCTCACCAGGCTCAAGGTTGACTCAGCCTTCCATTTTTCTGAAGTCGGTAAAATGAGGACCCAGATTGTTGGAGGCAATAAAATGACTCGCTTAGAGAGGGCTGTAAAGCACTGTGAAGTGGTATATAAGCCAAAGTGCTATAGCTATCCAGCCAAAATTCAGTTCTTTATTTGTTCACTCCAAATAGACAAAATTTTGCCAGATTAACCCTTTACTTCCCCCACCTAACTGCTATACCCTGGGAGATTCAAGAGAGTAGCTATCCTAAATCTTTTCCTCTATCTCCTATACAGCATCAGAGAGCATTGGGTGATTCTTGTCTCACCCTCCCCTCCCCACCTTGGAAACTACCATTTCACTGTAATCCATCACACCACCTCCCTCCTCATAGGCACCATCTAGCACTGTATGTTGTGCAGATTGACACGGAAATGAGAAGGGCAGTGATATAAATTCAATAAATAAATAATTTAGCATCCCAATAACATATATTGGGACGTGATCAATATATTCTGTGTATGCACAGCACTTCTCTGATTGCACAAGAGACAACACAGTCTCCTGGATTTGATTACTTTTATGTGTGTGTCCTCAAAAGCATCAACGTTATCTATCCCAGTATAAGCAAAAGTATATTACGTATGAAGAAGGATTAGGGAAATAATCATTCAGTACTGAAATGCATAATTACCTAGAAAGTAACTCTTAGCCATCAAAGTCAAATGTGGCATCTCTGTCTCAAAAAGAGAAAAGTATAAGATGCTTGGGTCTTGAACGTCTCGGTTAAGATTTGAGGATCCTGTGTGCGAAGCTATTTTGCAAATGAAACTTTTTGTAATATTTACATTTAGGCCATTATTTTCTGAAGACAATGTGTGAATGACATTTAGGGATTAAATATCAGTTTACCTTGTGAGCCACCCTCAGCTTTTTTTTCATTTGTTGCCTTATAAGATATATGTTTTATAAGTCCTAGAAATTAGTTATTACATTACTCTAGGTGACCTGTCTTTATCACTCTAGTTACGTAGACTCCCTAATTTGTTACAACGGGCTTTGGAAACCTGTGTATTAAAAATATATTTAAAATAAATTCTGCCTCTGAAAGTTTTGAAGAAGTGCTTGTGAAGCACCAGACAACCTGTGACCCCTTGAGTCATCCTTTCAAAGGTATTTTCTTACCAGATTCCTCAATCCCTTCAACCACAACAGATCTTCCAATGCTTTCTACCTGCCTTCAATGGAAAAGTTGGAATATGTTCAGAGATGTATCGCCCTTGAAAATAGTTCATGTTGAACTGTATAGCGCAGTCAAACATCAGCACAGGAAATGTTTTATGACATTTTGTTTTATGTCATAAACTGGGTTATGATAGTTTTTAAGCCATAAAGTGTTTTATAAAATTTGCCAACTTTCCGTTCCATAGGAGTCATAGGTCCATTTTGAATGCATTCTGTAAGCTAACCCACTTGATCTACTTTGACTCAGAGGGTTTTCCCCTGCGATGCATTGTTTCGATCAGTTATAAGTTACAGGAAAGAAAATTTTAGTAGTGTATAGATTCTTCAGCATTCTATATCTGATTGTGAACTACTGAGTGGTTTTCGGGTTTGAGAATTGAAGATAAGTACTTGTGTTCAATGACTATACTACACAAACAACTAAGAAGTGTAAATTAATTATATTTGCATTAAGAAAATACTTCAAAGTAAGATTTATGTGGATTCTATAATATGATCCAGTTGAAATTAACTACTTTGAAGTTCCTTTAAGGTTAGTAGGAGAAAATTAAGCCCACACGTGTTTCACTTTTTTTATTAAATTCGGAAGAGCTTTCGACAAGCTAATTTATTTCATGCCTCATATTTCTGTGATTTAAATCAGTTTGAACTAAATTCAAGAGCCTGATGGCGCAGCAGACTAATAGCCTGTTATTATCATTCAGCTGCCTGCAATTACTGCTGGTTCGAATCTCCCCAGGCTCAAGGTTGACTCAGCCTTCCATTCTTTCTAAGGTAGGTAAATTGAGGACCCAGTTTGTGGGGGTAATAAGCTGACTTTGTATAAATATACAAAAGTATGAAGGCTATTGCTTAACGCATTGTAAGCCTCCCTGAGTCTCCGGAGAAGGGCGGCATATAAATCAAATAAAAATAAAATAAAATAATAAAATAAAATAAAATAAAATAAAATAAAATAAAATAAAATAAAATAAAATAAAATAAAATAAAATAATAAAATAAAATAAAATAAAATAAAATAAAATAAAATAAAATAAAATAAAATAAAATAAAATAAAATAAAATAAATAAATTCCATTGCTGGATACTGTGTTTGAAAACAATGTATCAATACAGTACATTAATACTGCAGAAATACAATTGCTCTTCTATAATTGACATATAACTAAAACATCTAGCAAGCTAACGCAGAGGTGTCAAAATCATATAGACTAACATTGACAAGGACCATAGTTCATCTTATAAAATACATCCTTTAAGAACTTGTACTATTTGAGTCTATGGGTTCTCCCTTCATATTTATGTCACAAAAGTTATACAGTTATTTAAATATTTGTTAAACATTAACATATACATACTGAAAGCTATATATACTATAAACTAGCAACTAGCCATTCCTTTCTCACTGGCCGAAAACTTAAGACTAACTTGCCAGTGAAATAACGTTGAGATTAGAAAATCTTGACTGAATTATGGTAAAATATAAGCATAAATTATTATTATAGTAGGGCATACAGTCAGCCAGATATTTAGACGGGATTTGGCATTTTTATCCACTTAGCGAGTCCTTCCAAAGGAGCTGGGATATTCAGATGTTGTTTCATACTGTTAAAGGTATCATCACAGGATGTAAACTGTTCCAAGTAAAGCTGCCTTTTGTAATTGACTGATGGAGATTTGTTAATGTGGGTGGTCAAGTGGGGCTCCAGATGTTTGGGGATTGGCCCCAAGGCACCCATAAAGTACTACTGGTACTATATTGACTTTTTTTTTTTTGCAACAGTTATTCCACTTCTATTTGCAGATCTTTCTATTTTGTGATTTGCTTCTAGTTCTTCCTCTTCCATTCTGCTGTCTCCAGATACTCCCATGTCCACTATCCATATTTTTAATTTTAAAAAATCTGCCACCATTGTTGTTTTAATATTCTCATTTTTTTACTGTGAATGTTTGCAGCAGAGGTTTTGTCCATTTAGCTGCTGTGGTTGTTATTCACTCGCTCAGTCATGTTCAACTCTTTGTGAACCTATGGACTACAGGATGGCAAGCGCCCCCCCATCCTCCACTGTCTTCTTGAGTCTGCCCAAACTCATGCCCACTGTGTCTATGATACTATCTGGTCCCCCTCTTCTTTTGTCTTCGTTCCATATGATAATGCCACACTTGGTAAGGCCACATTTGGAATACTGTATGCAGTTTTGGTCACCACGATGTAAAAAAGATGTTGAGACTCTAGAAAGAGTACAGAGAAGAGCAACAAAGATTATTAGGGGATTGGCAGCTAAAACATATAAAGAACGGTTGCAGGAATTGGGTATATCTAGTTCAATGAAAAGGAGGACTAGAGGTGACATGATAGCAGTGTTCCAATATCTCAGAGGTTGCCACAAAGAAGAGGGGGGTCAACCTATTCTCGAAAGCACCTGAAGACAGGACAAGAAGGAAGGGATGGAAACTAATCAAAGAGAGATCCAACTTGGGAGAAATTTCATGACAGTTAGAACAAATTCAATCAGAATAGAGCTGTAAGGGACCTTGGAGATCTTCTAGTCCAACTTGCTGCTCAAGATGGAGATCCTGTACCGTTTCAGAAAGGTGGTTGCCCAGTCTTTTCTTAAAAACCTTCAGTGATGAAGCATCTATAACTGTTCCACTGGTTAATTGTACTCACTGTTAGGAAGTTTCTCCTTAATTCCAGATTGCTTCTCTCCTTGATTAGTTTCCATCCATTGTTTCTTGTCTTGCTTTTTGATGTTTTGGAAAATAAGTTGACCCCCTCTTCTTTGTTGCAGAACAAGAAGCAATGGATGGAAACTAATCAAAGAGAGAAACAACCTAGAACTAAGGAGAAATTTCCTGATAGTTAGAATTAATCAGTGGAACAACTTGCCTCCAGAAGTTGTGAATGTTCCAACACTGGAAGTTTTTAAGACGAGATTGGACAACCATTTGTCTGAAATGGTATAGGGTTTCCTGCCTAAGCAGGGATTTGGACTTGAAGACCTCCAAGGTCCCTTTCCAACTATTATTGATTGATTGATTGATTGATTGATTGATTGATTGATTGGTTGGTTGGTTGGTTGGTTGGTTGGTTCGATTTATATGCCGTCCTTCTCCGGAGACTCAGGGCGGCTTACAATGCGTTAAGCAATAGCCTTCATACTTTTGTATATACCTGCTTAGTAGGGCTTTCGCCCCTCCCTAAGCGGTGTTCTTTTTTATACAATGTCAGCTTATTGCCCCCACAATCCGGATCCTCATTTTACCTACCTCGAAAGGATGGAAGGCTGAGTCAACCTTGAGCCTGGTGAGATTTGAACTTGCAGTAATTGCAGGCAGCTGGTGCTACTTAACAGCACTTTAGTCCACTGTGCCACCAAGGCTCTTACCAAGGTAAACCAAGGTAATTATGTTCTATTCATGTACCTGCATGCACATCAGTGGTGGGTTGCCCCTGGTTCAGACCAGTTCGCAAGAACCGGTAGTAAAACTGGCAGGAGGCTCCGCCCAATGACCTGGACGTCATCATAGGTGATCTGCGCAAGCAATGTGAACCGGTAGTAAAGGTAAGTAGAACCCACCCCTGATGCACATGGATGATTTCCATCTGAGCCGGTGACCTGTATTTATCAGGTTTCTAATCCACATGGAAACTGGAAACTGATCCAGTTTTACAGATATAAAGATTTGCTCTTAACATAAAAAAAATTGTGACACAATTTTGAGTGTCCTTGATGAGTGGATGTGTGAGTGAAGGTTCTTACGTTGAGAGTTTCAGTTGCCAAGAGCCCTCAGCCTACAATTTTTGTGTCTTTGGTACATTTTTATGCCTCTTGTGTCTCAAAGATTTGCAATCTATAGTTTGCATTTCTCAGTCATAAATAAATTATTGGATGGCATCAAGTGGTCTAAGAATCCTACAAATGTCATAACCGTAACACAATGTAGTAGTAATGCCCCAAAATGCCAAGGCAAATACTATTAAATATGGCATTTACCATGCCATTCCTCATCAGAAGCAAGGTCAGAAGATATTTGAAAACTTGCTGCTGATAATAGGGAATAGGGAATGTGGGTTCTTCCAGTTCTTTCTGGGAAGCATCTGCCAGTCTTTATCATATACTTTCTTGGGTTTCTGTGAGTTGAAATTTATTGTTGTTGTGAAATTTATTGTTATTGCCCAATACTGGTCCAGAATTTAGGAACTTGTATTGATTCAGATCATAAGTCTATCTAGCTCAATATAATCCAGGTTAGCAAGAAGAATTTTTCCAGACTTTTAAATAGAGTTTCCAGCCTTGTCTAGGGACTGAGTCTGCATGATCAGAATTAGAAGTAACAAATAGCTATTTGATATTTTCCTAAAACTAGGTTACAAATTAGTATAGTGGCCAGTGCACATTAATTCCAACTATAAGATAGCTTTTTTTAATACATTATGCCAGACAAGTAAGCAAAAAAAACCACTGCACAGTTTATGAAATAATGGATATAATGTTAACATATCAATTGACAAATTCCTATTGCAGGATATGCCATATTACCCAGATGATACCTTGTAGCACTTTGCATGGCTATTTATTCATTTGAGATAACATTCAAAGGCAATTTTTTAAAAAAAAAAAAAACAGTACTGTTCCTCTCAGCCAGTAATTCTAAATAACAAACAAAAAGGATTTATGTAATTTGGAAGTTGCACCTAGAAGAAATAAATATCTAATAGTGGCTATTTTAGCAATTTGAAACCGTGTGTGTGTGTGTGTGTGTGTGTGTGTGTGAATTCATTCCTTAAAAGACCTCACTAATGAATTAAGTATAACTGAGGAGCTTCTGAGACATAATATAAACACTGTGTAATTGATTACAGATATTCATGGACCGAGCCGCAAAGAAATTTGGTTCAATAGATTCTGTTGCATGTCAAGATAAAGACAATAAATTTAAAAGGGTTTAACATGTTGTGCATGTGAATCTGTATCTGTCTGATTGTATGCATACAATTTTACCTTAAACATGTGACCAGTCTTAATAGCAATAGCACTTAGACTTATATACTACTTCATAGTGCTTTACAACCTTCTCTAAGAGGTTTACAAATGTCAGCCTATTGCCTTCAACAATATGGGTCCTCATTTTATTGACCTTGGAAGGATGAAAGGCTGAGTCAATCTTGAGCCGGTCAGGATTGAACTGCCGAACTGCTGGCACTCGGCAGAGTTAGCCTGCAGTACTGCATTCTAACCACTGCACCATCATGGCTCATTAATAATGCCTGCGTGGCTAGCAGATTGTCCACCCATATGCTAACTATAAAATTATTCTGCATTTTTCTGTCTTTAGAAACCTCATATAAAAATGCCCATTTCCTTACGTGTAATTTACAGGAATATTAATTTCAAATGCATACAGTGTTTAGATAAGTAAATACAAATGGGAAAATATAGATACAGTATATAGAGAGCTGAAACTGCCTTCTTCTTAGAGAGACCTGCCCTGCAGTTTTCTGCCTTAACTGACAAGAGCTTTCCAAGGTTTTTGGAAGAAGCCCTTCTTATCAAAATGTCTTACCTGTAACTGAAGATGTCAAATTGTATCAATTTGGTTATGCTTGTTATCTTACTTTGTTGATTTTCAACTTATATTGGACCCAACTATTTTTTTTTTCTTGGAATCTTAAAACTTTGTCCCATGGCATTCTTATTGTGAAAATTGACTGCACTCCTTAAAACCCTTGATAACAATCTAAATAAAGCAAAATCATAAAATGTCCAAAATAAATTCTGTTTACTCCGCTTGTAATAGCTGTACTGATGAAGTAAAGAATGGGAATTTAGTCATGGATTCCCAAAACGTAATTCTATTTACTCAATAGTGGTGCATTACCTTAAGATGCCATAATAATAAAGCTAAAATCAACAGTGTGTATGAATTTCATAATACATTGCTAAATTAGCTTGCATGGCTGACAATGTAGATGTTTGAATAGATGGTATTAATTGGCATAACAGGTCTCTTCCAGCAAAAATTCTTTTGTGATTATGTGGTCAAAAGTCAGTGAAAACCATTCCTTTAATTAACACTTTTAAGCTACTTCATATTAAATTCAACTGATTAAAACTTTCTGTAATTAACTTAGCCACACAAAAGAGGTTAGCATCAGAAATCTGAGATTTAAAAAGAGATATCTCGGTTGGTATAGGCAATACTTCTATTGAATTCAGTGAAAGTAAATTTGCTTTTTTGTGTGATTTGGGGCAGGTGGGGTGGGGGAACAAATAGATGGAGAGTTTTTTTATAGTGTTTGAATTTTTCACTTTGTTGGTATTTATTTCTTGGAAATAAGTTCTATATACATTATATTTTTAAAAAGATTATGTCAGGAAATACGTTCAGACATCCTTCTTGGTGAATATGCATTGATTCAGGATAGAATTTGGGCTAAACCATTCATCATCCCAATTGTTCAGAATCAGACATGGACTTCTGTTGGAGAAGGCTACTGGTTCACTTGTCCTACTTCCTACCTGATGTAATACAGTAACTATTTATTCACCTATTCCTTATTCACCTTAGCCTTGAAAGCAGGAGTGAAATCCAGCAGGTTCTGACAGGTTCTGGAGAACCGGTAGCGGAAATTTTGAGTAGTTCAGAGAACTGGCAAATGCCACCTCTGGCTGGCTCCGAAGTGGGGTGGCAATGGAGATTTTGCAATATCCTTCCTTCAGGAGTGGGGAGAGAGTGTGGATTTTACAGTATCCTTTCCCTGCCATGCCCAAGCCATGTCCACCAAGCCACACCATGTCCACCAAGCCACGGCCACAAAACCGGTAGTAAAAAAAAATGAATTTTACCACTGCTTGAAAGCCAGTTGGGTGATTTTGGACCAGTCCCTTTCTCTCAGCCCAATTTACCTCAAGGTTGTTGTGAGGAAAATAGGAGGAGGAAAGTGTCTTAGGTATGTTTGTCACCTTGAGTTACTTGTAAAAATAAGAAAGGGGGGTACAAATAAATAAAATACGTAAAAATGCATTTATTAGATTACCCTCACCCCCATTACTTTATCAGTAAAACAAGGTGGCAAACATACCTAATATTCCTTCCTCCTCCTATTTTCTCCACAACAGCAAACCTGTGAGGTGGGTTGGGTTGAGAAAGACGGATTGGCTCAAAGTCACCCAGTCAGCTTTCATGTCTAAGGTGGGACTAGAATTCACAGTCTCCTGGTTCCTAGACTGGTGCCTTAACCATTACACCAAACTATATGCTCAAAGCAGCTTTACTACTGACAAAATGATGTAAAGATAACCAGATTTCAGCCTTTTTTTTAACAACCAGTTAAAAAACCAGGTTACCAGTCAATTCCCTGGGAAAAATGAAAAGAGTCAAAGTTAAGAAATATTTCCACAAGTCTTATTATACATCACTGGGTTGGTCATGTTGTTACAAGATTCAATCCACATCTCAAAGATTAGTGCACAAAGATTCTAACATAAAGCTTTAAAATTGGCCAGGAAACTTGCATTTAAACTTGCTCAGAAGCAACCAATTCAGATGGGAGCAGTAAAATAGGATAAGATTGGTTGGCTAGTTGTTTAATTTGCTGTTTTATAAGACGCATGTTGTGACTGCTGTCTTCAACTTTTTTCACTGCCAATATTGAGAAACAGTGAGATACAAGTTAACCATGAGTCAAAAGGTACGGTAGTTAAGATAGAAATTAACCACTCCTTTAAATAAATTGCTGTAGATTTTCTCACTTTGTGTATTATCTTTTCTTGATGGGATGTTAAATGAAACAAATGATCTCATACATTTATATTCTGTTCATGCAGTTTCAAATTGCCTCGAATGTTTTGCCAAAATCACAGCAGTGTTTTCTGCTTCGCTACTTTTACTTGAGGACAGAAAATAAAAATAAAATAAATCAACAGTTCATTATACCCTCCTTACCTAAGACAGCATCTCTGATAACCTTTTGTTTAATCTGCATTTAATGCATGATTTGCCAGAATGATAATCTAAATTCACTTCACTTGTTGAGCAAAAGATACAACTAGTGAATAATCAATTAACACATTCAGTCTATGGAAGTGTTAAGTGGAATTGAGGCTTTTTTTTTTTTTTTACACACGTGGCAACTTGGGTGTTCTGTTTTGCATCTTCCAAAGATGCTCAGATTGTGTTGCTGATTTAAAAAACAACAACAACACGAGAAACCATCCTGGTTGAAACCCTCTGCTTATCCTCCAAAGAGAGAACATGAATGTATTAAGATTTGAGAGACTCATTGTTTGACTCTGACAATACATCACAAATTCCCCCCTTAAGAGCAAAAAATTTTGCCCTGTCTTTTGCAGTGATGGCATTACAGCTCTTTAAGTGATAGATAGGATAGGAAATGTTTTTTTCCAAACCTACTCAGAAGAACATAAGCAATTGACATAGAAAAGCAAGCCCTTTCCAGTAACACATAGACTTTCATAACTGGGAAGAAGATAACAAATCTCTCACAACTAGTGGTTATGCTATGCAAGGACCTCACTCTTATGATATTACGCCACTCCCCCATAAACCAGTCATCCTTAAATGGCTGCTTGCAGCACTCAAGTATGAACCAGTCCAGCTGGAGAAGAAGATCCAGCCTGGTTAAATGGTGAATTTTTTTTAGAAGCAAAGACAGTTGTGAAGATGGTGGCTGTTAGTAGTTTAGGGAGAGTAAGGGAAGGACTTGTATGGAATTTTAAGCAGAACCAGGGAATCTGAGGGTGGGGCAGGAGAAAGGATAAAATGTGTAGTAATAGCAGAAGGCAGATGGAAAACTGCTTTTAGAGAAGAAGCTTGTCGATCGGAAGGTCGGCAGTTCAGCGGTTCAAAACCCTAGTGCCATGTAACGGGGTGAGCTCCCGATACTTGTCCCAGCTTCTGCCAACCTAGCAGTTCGAAAGCACATAAAAAATGCAAGTGGAAAAATAGGGAAGGTAACAGCATTCCGTGTGCCTTTGGCATTTAGTCTTGCCAGCCACATGACCATGGAGACGTCTTTAGACAGTGCTGGCTCTTCGGCTTTGAAACGGAGATGAGCACTGCCCTGTAGAGTCAGGAACAACTAGCACATATGTGCGAGGGGAACCTTTACCTTTACCTTTATTGTTTAATTGAAACCAATTCCCACTTCTGGTCCTGTACCTAATGTGAAAGAGAAATTCCCATTTTCAGGGGCCTTGGTTCTTGACTGCCAGTTCTGTCTACAATACATGTCTTTATCCATGACTTGATTGTGGATGAAAAAAAGCAGGTTGGTTGGATATCCAAAAATGGGATGGGTGAAAAGGGGGTGCTCTACTCTCAGAAATTTGCTCAACCAGATTTTAGGCTTTTCACCAGCACAAACCCAAGGCAAGGGAGAAAGAGAGACAATTGTGATGCAGAGCATTCTTCTAGCAACAGGTAATTGGATGGATGCTTTGTTTCTGAAGCTGAACTCAAAGGAAAAGGTTTTGTAGAGTTCTCTCTGATGCACAGCAGCATACCTCCCCAGGGTTCTTGATCTCATTTCTGGGTTGATGTTGGGAGATTCCAGGCCTATGGTTTTGGGTTATGTCGCCCTATCTTATCTATATTTTAAAAAAATTTTGATTCATGAGATCGGCTTCACATTGGACCTGGGTTTTGTGTTCATAACAGGTGGAACATTTTCTTTGGGTAGGAGACATTAATATTTCATGTACCATGGTGCGACCATTCCCTTATTGCCATGGAGCGTCTGCCCTCCATGGGCAGAAGAACTTACTGAGTCTGGCCCAGGCATCTAATAGATCCACTTGTTTTCTGAAGAGCCTTTGGAGAATAGCGCCCAACTTTATTAGGCAATTATGCTGAGACTTTTGGTCTCCTGCTGGAATGTGACAGCTCTACATCCTTGGATAGGATTATATTTGAGCAGCCTCTTCTTGCTTGTAATCCAGTTGATAAGAACAGGGTATGGCACTAAGACCAACAGATTCCTCTTGTGAATGACCAGTAATGAAAACCAGGATATGGGAAATATATCCCTCTTGGTGCTACCTGATATTTTAGCTGCCTTCAGTACTAAGGTATTAATCATGGCATCCTTCTGGATTAATTCTACAGGTTGGAAATGGGAGAACAATATTGTAGTGGTTTTCTTCTTTCCTCCAGGGATAGTTTCATCAGTGATGGTGGAGTGAGAAAGGTCAAGCTATAAATCCTCTTATTTATTTTAAATGCACAAAATTTAAGTTTTATTGTTTGCAATGGAAAACTTGCTTTGTTAATGGTGATTTCTGAGTATTTTTCTTTGGGATACTATACTATATATTCAATTGAACTGGTACTTTAAATCAGAAATGGCAAATCAAATGAACTAGAAATGTCTTTCTTCCATGAAAGGTATAACTGTGATCCTATTTAATCTCAAATTAACCTTTAACTTCAGAATTCAATTACCTATATTGTACCTTGGCTGTCCAAAGCTATCTACAAATTAACATTTGCAGAATGATTCTTTTCACATTTTATAATGAGGAAATCAACAGCAACAGAAGCAACAAAAAAAGGGTAAGAGGTTTGGCTCCATGTTGAATTAACAATTGGCCAAATGACAGTCTGGATAAAAAGAAAAACAGTACAAAATACCATACCTCCCAGCATAAGATGCAAACCTCCAATAAAACCTGCAGTAGGATGGAAAGTAGCAGGATAGGGCAGCAAAAAATGACAAGACTGATGATCAGATATACATTTCAGGCTGAGCAAATGCAGCATCAAGGACTTAAAGATTAATGGATACAGTTAGACCACACAGAAATACTGACATGTACCATTAACACTATCTTACATAAACCATCTGCAAAAAAATAAAATAAAAAAAATTGAGAACCAAACTATTGGATTTAGCTCTAACATGACAAGAGAAAAATAAACCAGATTAGGTGGCAAATATCTCCAGTTGCCTCCTTCCCCTTTGGACCGTTGAATCTTTCAGAAATGGGTGAACCACAATTTAGGAAACGACAATCAAATTCTCTGCAGCATTAGAAACATCACTCAGTTACTGGAATCTCCATTTGGATCCAAGAAAATGTATAACAGACAGTCATATTTCTGACCAAAAATGAACAAAATCAGGACCACCTTAAACTAGCAGGAAAAAATGGCCTTAAAAACACTACAGAAGGAGATGAGCAGGAGGACAATCATCATGGATAGAGATTGTTCATCCATAAAACTGCAGAATTGTTGAACAACTATTGAAGTAGGACATATTCTCCTAAGTACAAATATGATGCTGAAACTGGAGAAAGAAGTCAAGAAAACCCTCTAGGATCTAGCCAAGAGAGGACCAATTACAAAAGAACAATGGCATATGAAAAGCATCCTCTCACATATTTATGGATTTTGCAAAATTCATAAGTCATACATACCACTTAGTCCAGTCTGTTGTTATTGGAAACCACCACATACAACTTAACTAAAAACAAAACCTGGAGACCCTCTAGGTGTGAATGAATGTGCTGTTAATTCACCATTAAACTATCTGAAAAAAAATTACTAACTATTGAGGAACATAAAGTTATTATCTCATTTGAGGTCACAGGTTTTTCACATCCATGGATTCAAAAATATCCATTGAAGCCTTACAATCAAACATAGCCAAGTATTGGCTATACAATACAATACAATACAATACAAGCCATTGTATTTTCAAATACAAAAATTGAAAAACCTCGATTAATGGAATTTTCCTCACTTACTTTCAGTTTGATGGGTGTGTCAGGTTTCGAGGTCATCTCAAATAAATTGCATTTCAAACAAAGTCTTTGAAGGAAAACTCCTATTTATTAAGCACGACATTCTAAGATCTGACTCCATCGAAGCCAACACTGACTTCCAGACCCAAAACCTTCCCTTTCCGTTCCCCACTCCCCTGCACTCATTGGCCATCTTCCAAGTCATTCTACCCCTAATTTACCGCTCCAGTTCAAAGGAATTTCCCCTCTCCCATCCCATCTCCTAGGGGATATTATCTCCAGGGAAAATAAGTAGGTAAAAAGTCAAACGTCCCTTTCCAGACACCTCCTCTTCTCCTTCTTATGTCAGCACTAGAGTAAATGCAGATTGAAGTGCTGACAGGGTGGATATATAAACAAATCAGAGAATCCCTATCAACATCCATAGCAGAAATGGTCATAAAGTGTCTGAAAGCCATAGCCTTCCATAAATGCAGTCCAAAATATGAATCTATTGTGTGGATGACACTTGTGTTTTAATCACATAGGACAATTGAAAGTACATTCTATAACATACAGTATTAAATGGAATCAAATGCACAAGCTAAGAGGAAAACAATAACAGACTATCTTACTTAGATATTATCATCAGAGGAAACATTGGCAATCTTCAAATTCAGATATAGCAGAAACAACACATACAAAACAAGTGTTGCATTATCAAAACAACAATCCAACTATCCACAAGGAAAGCTCTATAAGAATATTACTCGGATGAATAAAAAAACCCCCACTGCAGCAGACTTCAACACTTCAAAAAAATGGAAATTCATGCAACTTCATAAAAAACTGTCTTTTTTTTCTGCATGTAGCTTTCTGTGCAGCCAATATAGAAGCAGATACAGAAAACTTCCACCTCTATATTGCAAGCTTTTATTTGAGTCCAAAGCTGGGCCTCAAATCTTTAAGAAATACTGCTTACCTGCAAGCAAGAACTGGTTGGAGCACAAAATAGTTCAAGTAATAGAAAACAAAAAAGCTCAAATGCTCTGGGACTTCAGAATTGAAAGAGACAAGCACCTGCCACATAACCTCCTTAACAATTGTTGACAAGAAAGAGAAAGAAGTCTGGATAGTGGACATGGCAGTACCTGGATCCAGGAGAATAGAAGAGAAAGAACTGGAGAAGATAACAAAATACAAGGACCTGCTAGAAGTAGACTATGGCAAAAGACAGCAAAAATAATACCCATAGTGATAGTGCAATCCCAAAACATCTGGGACACCACTGGAAAACCATTAGCATTGACCAAATCACCATCAGTCAATTTGCGATTCTTTCATTCTCTCAGGTGGGTCTGCTTAGAGCCCTTAAAATCCTTTCCAACTATTGTTTCACCAACCAACTGTTTATCAATCATTCTAAGTCTAAGATTATGATTTTCTCAAGAAGCAGGAAAAACTATCAATGGAAGCTTGATGGCATACCAGTGGAACAGGTCCATAGATTTCAATATTTAGGCATTCTTTTCCAATCTAATGCCATGTGGCTTGCACAGGTCAAGTCCCTCCACACCAAGGCCAAGGCCATTACGCATGCCCTTCTGCAATTCTTTTACATGGAGGGAGCCCAACATATTCCCTCAGTAATGAAAGTATATAGGGCAAAGCTGATAGCTGCCATTACATACGGCACCCCCCTTTGGGTTCAAACAAATATTTCCCTCCTCGAGTCAGTTCAAAGCCAGTTCTTACGCCGCCTAATGGGAGTTCCCCCTGTGTGAGTAATGCTGCAATCCGCTTGGAACTGGGCACACCATCTCTCGCTACTGTTCTGTGGAAGTATGCTATTGGCTACTGGCTGACCCTGTGGGTCAGACTTCCAGACTACTATTTAGGCCAGTGCTTATGGAGGGACGGCTTCCACAATCCTTGGGCCCGCAATATTCACACCAAACTTATGAAGATAGGTATTCCCCCTATTGAAGCCCTCATACTTGGCCCAGAGGCAGCCAAATCACTGATATTTCAGCGATTGGATGATATTGAAAGACAACAGAATCTGGCACTTGGTGCAGGAGTATGTTCTCCGTTTTCTCTCAGTATTACTCCCCGAATGCACCCCCCCAAATATCTCTCTACGCTATCCTTTGTTAAATACAGGTTGGCCTTTTTAAAGGCACGATTTAATGTGATCCCCTCGAATGTCCTAAATAACAGGTGCTCTGGGTGTGTGAAATCCACCCACTGTTCATGTGACGGCCGATCTCCGGAATCATATTTATATGCCCCCATTATCGGGAGGTAAGGTCAGAATTTATCTCTCCCATTTGCCAAAGATTTCCTGGATTATCTGAAAATCTTAGTCTTCGCTTCTTACTCCAAGATACTGATTTTAAGATTACACTAAAGGTAGCAAAAAATTTTGCCGCAGTCTTGGGATGTAAGAGCTGGGGGAAGGGATGGGCGGGACCCATTGACTGAAGTTAGCTTTATTGATCGCCAGCGGTTGAGTTAGCTGGTGGTTGTATAAAGTGCCGATGTGTGGATTTTATGCAAATTGCAATATAGTATTTTCTACCTATGTACAATTTTAATCAACTATAGTCCATATAGATTGGAGCTAAAAATTTAAAATACATGAACTGTGAGTTTGACGGAGTGGTTTACACCACTGATCTTGTTGCTGTTCTGCACTTCAGTCTGGTCGTGTGCCAGCTATGTGTCTTGGATGTTCTGGTTTTTTGGTCTATGACCGAAATAAAGTATGCTGCTGCATCAGTCAATCATAAACAGCAGCTTTCCTCGAAACAGTTTACAACCTGTGGCTATAGCTTTAACATCATCAAGCAACAATATCTTCCTACCCCAGGGCTTCGAGAAGGACTCAATAGGTGGACAAAAACACTAAGACTGGTCCAAACATCTGGCTGACCGCAACCAGCCTTAATAATACATCAAGAAACTTTTTACACATTTTCAGTTTATTCTCAGCAGAAAACTACTTGTATACGTTTCTTTTTGGAGCAGAGTATATGAACTCAGCATTTCACCATCTCTGTTTATTCAAATTAAATTAACTTAGCCTCTTAACTTACAGTTCTATGGCACAGTGCTTATAGTTTAGGCCTTGGTAAATAATTTTATTCAGAAATTAACCACAGGAAGATTTTTTTTCCCCAATGTTAATAGGGAAGGAACTGGTAATGAAGTATCCGTTATTACAATTATAAAGCACCATCCAGGATAAGTTATCACCATAATATGCAATACATTTCAGACACATATTCTGCTATGAAATATTTTCAGGGGTGATAAATCATTTCACACTTCCTTAGTATTCCAATAGCAACCATGATTGTCTATTCCTATTAGTACCTTAGGATCTCCCTCCCCTCCTTTCAGTGAAATGTTTTAGGGCCAAAAGTTTGTTTGTTTGTTTTTTGACACATTGACAGGCTACAAATTCACCATGGACGTTTTCCTGATATGATCAGCAGCAGCAGCAGAGCATAGGCTGGACTGAAGATGATAAAATTTATCATCCAGTCTTCAAGATACAGCATTAATGTCAGGGTTCCAAGTAACACCCCCAACCGAATAAGACTCCGAGGCCAGCAGTTCCTCAAAGTTCCATTTTATTAGAGATGTCATATTGGCACATCTGGGAAAACCCCAATCTGAAAGCATCTCAGGTTTTCCCCACCCAAAGGAAAGTTAAAGTCCCTTCCCCTGCACCCACAAGTCCATCATATGGTCCAATCAATCCACTGTCCCAAATGGAGATGTTTCCCAGTCATGCCTCTCCAAGTGCAGGCTGAACGTCCTTGACTCCCAGGGAAAAGAATGTTATTTTGGCTATCTATCTCTATCCACTCTATTCCCTCCCAGTTTCCCACCGCAGGCCTATGCACTAAATGTGGCAGCCCTGAAGATTCAAAGAGAAAGATGGCCTCCAGGGCTGACAGTTGCTTTATATGTTGGGGGAGGGGGGGAGTTGTGTGTTTTTTGTTTTTTGTAATGCACTGATAAAAATATATATAAATATTTTCTGCTAGGTCTAAATTGGCCAACATTAAAATTGCTGTTTTAAGAAGTCCAAATGTGTTCTTTGTGCATATCATAGGACAACTAAAGAAAATAATGAAGTCTATATTTTTTAATAGTATTTTACATGCAGTTATGAATTGTTCCAATTATTTCTGTCATTACTGTACAGTCTCATATTAAATATTGCTTATCTCACAGAACACTCCCAGTTCATCCTTTTTTTGAAAGTGATTTATTTTCTAAATCAAACAGATTTTTAAATTGAAAATGCAGCATAGGAAATCTTATAAATGGACTGTGAACAGTATAATTATATAGTTTAATTAGTCACTTTTGAATCGTCAGCTTCCTCAGCAAACCAGAACTGTTCTAATTTTTTTTTATTTATTTTATTTTTGAAATCAACTTTTTTTATTTTGAAACAAAAACAAAAATAAAAACATTATCATTCCAAACAATTACAGACAGTATATCGATCAGTGACATTCTTTTATGCTCCTCCTCTCTTCAAATTATCACTAAACATCCCAGCTTATTTCCATAATAATTATTTCACTTAATTTATCTCAACTTCCACTTATTTCATAATTATCTCCAAATTTTATTGTCCATCCATTGATAAAATAGATCCCATATCAAATAATATTGTTTATCTTCCTGTTCTCTTATTTCAAATGTCAGTTTATTCATTTCAGCACATTCCATCATTTTCTTAATAATTTCTTCATCAATAGGTATCTTTTCTCCTTTCCAGTTTTTTGCAAATACAATTCTAGCCGCTGTTAAAAGATTCACAATTAAATATTGCACTTCTTTATTATATGTCTCTGGTAAGATCCCTAATAAAAATATCTCTGGTTTAAAATCAACATGTCTCTTTATCATTTTTTCCAACTACGTGTGTATCTTAGTCCAATATCTCTTTGCTTCTATGCATGTCCACCACATGTGATAATAGGATCCTGGAGTCTGGTGACACTTCCAACACTTCTCTGATTTATTCTGGAACAGTCTGGCTATCCTCGTCGGGGGTAAATGCCACCTGTAAAACATCTTATACAAATTCTCCTTGTATGCTGTGGACATTGTCATTTTATAATTATGTGACCACAATTTTTGCCATTTCTCTAAATTAATACCATAACCAAAATTCTTCCCCCACACTATCATTGATTCTTTAACTTGTTCTTCTTCCAATTTTACCTCAACAAATATCAGGAGGTCTCAAAATGCCCAATTTAAGATTATATTATGAAGCAGCTGCCCTATCAGCAATCAGTGATTGGATTAATTTAACAGAAGAAAGAATTTTGAATATTGAGGGATATGATTTGTTATATGGTTAGCATGCCTATTTATTATATGATAAGAAGGTGGATAAGACTTTTAAAAGCCATATATTAAGGAATGCTTTATTGTGTGTCTGGAGAAAGTATCAATATAAACTAAATGATAAGATACCTATATGGGCAGTACCCAGACATGCGATAGAGAATATAAATGTAGAACAAAAACAAGATATGATTACATATAAAGAGCTTCTTAATATGGAAAGAGGTACATTACAGTTAAAGTCTTTGAATGTATTAAAAGAAGAAAGGCTAATTCAAATGTGGTTTCAATACGGACAGTTACAAGCTAGATGGAAAGAGGATCAGAAAATTGGTATCATGCAAACAGATAAAAACTTGGTAAAACAAATCAGAGACCAGGGTCAAATGCATATAAAAAGGTTGTACAATACATTGATAGAAATAGATTCAGAAATGGAGTTAGTTAAAGATTGTATGATAAAATGGGCACAAAATATTGAGGAACCAATAATGATGGAAACGTGGGAAAAAATGTAAAACGTGGGTTAGAAATGTAAAATTTACGCAAGCTCAAAATCTGAGAGAAAATTTTTATAAAATGTTTTATAGATGGCATCTAGATCCTAAAAAGTTAGCTCGTATGTACCCAAGTTTACAATCTAAGTACTGGAGATGTGAGTGTGATGATGCCACGTATTACCATATATGGTGGACATGTAAAAAAATCAAAGCATTTTGGATAAAAATATGGTGGATTATGCAAAACATTCTTAAAAAGAAGATAAAGTTTAACCCCCCCTCAAAAATTTTTCAATAAACAAATATCCATATAACTTTTTAATTATATGGTCATCAGAACCCAATAAAATCTTATCTAAATTAGTCAAAACATTATAAAAACCTTCTTGTTTGAGATCTTCTCGATATCTGGAAAATATTTGCATGTATGAAAACCAGTCCATCTTGGAACTGTTCTAATTTTGTTCTGAAGGCAGTAATAAATTTGTCCAGTTTCTTGACCAGTGTCTTTACATTTTCAATGATGCATTCTAATAAATGTATAGAAGGATCAACAGGCTTCCATATTTGTATCTGCCTGTGAGCATAAATGTCCTAATGACTGCATGGCAGGCTGTATACATATAACATTGGAACCTGTAGAGTGCAATATAGCAAAGTATTAAATATATTTAGACTTCTGTTGATGGGATTCAAACACATTCAGTTGTGCACTGGATAGCACCTTAGGGGCAGCATCAATCAATCAGTTCCAGCTACTATGTCACCCTTGTTCATTTACAAGCCTCTGGAATTCAGTGGATTCCACCTTAACCCTTCTAAAGACAAAACACAAAAGAAGGCACAGAACTGTTCCAGCTTTGACAATAGAGAGGAGCGGGTTTTCTTATTTGCAATCTGGGATACGTAATTGCTTCTACATAATAGTGCTATGATACATTTAACGGAAACTCTTTTTATGGGCCGTTTTACTGCACTTCGGCATTAAATACACACAGGTGCCCTAAATGTATTCCATTTGTACCATTAAACCATTAAAGGTAGTTGTGTGCGAATTGCATTACGAGTCCTGAATCTGTCAACTACCGTATAATATTTAACAGCTAATCCCTTTGCTTCCCCACCTTACCGAAACTCCTATTTTGTCTTCCATTCCCCTAAGGGACCTGCATAATTGTCTCCTCAGATGAATTTTCAGTTTATGTTCCTGGGAGCAGGGACCACCCTTATTATGCTTTTGCCAAATTCTCTCTGTGTCTTTGTCTGCCTGAACTGTGCCACTTTCACAAAAGAAATACAAAACCTGAGGACTAAGCAAAAATGATAAGTTAGCTTAATCGTTTCATTTATCAAAGCTTCTCACTTTTCTTCTTCCTACTTACTAAAGGAGGATTTCCAGCAGGGTGCCAAAACTGTATGTCCTCATTCCATACTTATTCACAGACCTAGCTTCTAATCTGAGATTCTCTGTAGCTTTCAAATGGGAACAATTTCGTAGAAGAAACTCAATATACCTCACATTTTAAATCAGCATAGGTAGCGTGGGAAACTTCTTTGAGCCTGGCAGAGATTGGATCTGAGTTATGTAGGAGTAAGGATGAGATGTACTTATTTAAACTCTTATCTATCACAGTCTGGGAGAAAGAAAATCTTCTAACATGTGTTTGTCCATACATTATTAGCAGATACCAGCTACAAGATGGCATGCTATAAACTCATGGCTTTTGTTCCCCACCCACCAACCCCAGTCCTTACTTAGCAATGCTGTGGAATGTTTAAAAAGTAATCAATAATGCCCATTCTTTTCTAATCATGGATTTGCTGAGTCTATAGTTCTGCCAGCCTTTCTATGACATGGCCACTACAACCATTGTTTAATATCAAATACAATGGATATACAATTCCCCTTCCTGAATTGTGCAATTACAAATCACCAATGTGTGATTTATTTCCCAGCTGTTGCATTGCGTAGATCAGTTGGAACAAACCAGAAAGAGAACTCATGCATAAATTGACTGTAAAACAAAAGTTCCCTCTGATGTATTCCAAAGGAGCAATCAAGGAAATCGACCCTGACTGTTCTTTGGAAGGAGAGATACTGAAGCTGAAGTTCAAATACTTTGGCCACCTAATGAGAAGAGAGGACTCATGGGAAAAGGCCATGATGTTGGGAAACATTAAAGGCAAAAGGAGAAAGGGATAGCAGAGGATGAGATGGTTAGTTAGTGTCATGGATGCAATGAACATGAATTTGGGCAATAGAGGAGAGGGGACCTGTTTGTGCTATGGTCCATGGAGTCACGAAGATTCAGACATGACTTAGCCACAAACAACAACAACAAAAGAATAATCATTGCACTGATCTTGTGTAATTTGGTTATCAGAAAAAATACAATGTAGATGAGTGATATTCAGCCAAGACATTTGGGTCGAAGAGTCACTGGACACCTTTGCAGCACAATTATGATTACTGACTATTTTGCAATGTCTGGGTCATTGCATTTTTCTGCAAGCTTCAATTTACTGCTATGTGATATTGACCCTATTGAATATAATTAATTAATTCTAACTTTTGCATTGGGAGCGGTGTATAAAAAGATGCACAGATTATCCATGAATGTTTCTTCAGCATAACCTCATATCCACAGGTTTTGATGTATGTTTTTTATATATTCTAAAATCCTGGCTTTTTTCTTTGAGACAGATTGTGTCAGCTTTAGAAGTACAAAATCTATATTTGAAAGTTGGTGAAGTTCAGGCAGCATGACTTGTAGAACATATTAATGTGTATTATCCAGGTATAAGTGAAACCTTTAAGATCCCATTGTTTCTTAATTTGTAGGTTTCTCTCTAATTACTACTCCATGCAAAGGGAACTTCTTGCAAGTTTCCATCATGGAGAATTTTATCCTAGGCTGTTCACCAAAATGAAGTAGAGAGAGAATAATTAATAATACAGAAAAGTGTGGACTTTTTGCTGTAGTTCAGACATTAAGTCACAGCTTATGCAAAGGTCTTTGCTAAATCCATTAATCACTAGTCTGGTTCTTAAGCAGCAGATAAGGCCATATAATCCCGAGGGTTTATATATATTTTCTCTTCAATATAAGTATCAGGAACCATTGTTCAGATTGGTCCTTCTCCCTAATTTTTCTTTTGTGCAGGGATACTTATTTATGTGTTTTGGTGTGGGAAAGCGTTTCATGAGATAAGCTGTTATAATTGTGTTAGAACAGTGAAATAAGCTTCATAACCATACATCCATCCTCTTCTCTAGCTTGTTCCCATTCAGGGGCAACTCACTTTGTAAAGGAAATTGTAAATTCTGTGCTTTTCTGGTTATGAGGTTGTCCCTCTACACCAGGGGTGTCAAGTTCACGTCGTCACAGAGTTGTCACGTGATGTATCACGACTTTTTCCCCCTTCACTAAACCGGGCATGGGTGTGGCCAATGCATG
This sequence comes from Pituophis catenifer annectens, assembly GCF_029215685.1. Taxonomy (NCBI): domain Eukaryota; kingdom Metazoa; phylum Chordata; class Lepidosauria; order Squamata; family Colubridae; genus Pituophis; species Pituophis catenifer. The sequence continues at coordinate 216,005,061 of NW_027256881.1, read as the reverse complement.
ACACATCCGGCCCACGGGCCATGAGTTTGACACCCCTGCTCGACAAGTTTAGTGCTTCCATGTTTGTGTTTTCCAATGAGAGCCTTTCTGACATTTTTATAGCCCTTTGCCACGATGTCCAGCTGATAGCCACTGGAGATCTCTAGCTAGCTGGGGGGAAAAACCTTGTGATACCTAGATTTTTTGCAATTTTTCAGCAAATCCCATCAGCTGCAGACAGCCAAGGCTCTATTTTCCCCCAATTAGTCCTCAGCTAAGATACTGTGATAGGCAGTCAGACAACCTCAACCACCTTTCTTACGCATATGATTACCTGGCAGTGTATTATGGAACAGTAATTATCAATTTTGATCACATTTACGTATGTTAAAGCATGCATTTTTTTTTCCCCTGTAACTGCAAAAGGACTTTCCTGTCTGTTGGATGTTCCCTAACACTGATGGATAAGTAATCCTATCCTACAGTCCCAGGTTCTCATGCTGAGGATGGCACCAGAAGGAACAGGGGTGCTAGAACATAGTTAGTGTATAAAGCTCTGCCAGCAATTCTTGCTTGAACAAGTGAGAGGGACTTTGGAGAGGGGCTTTATGTATTCCTCTGTTTCATTTCTCTTATTGCAAGCTATCCAAGCATGATATATCAATATATATAGCTATCTCTTTGAAAAAATTAGATCAGCAGTTGGTGCTGGCAGGGCATGAAAGCAGGTTAAACTGAACAGTATGCTCATATTTTGTAACTCATCTGATTCTCTGGATTCAATCAGAACTCTTCTGCCTCCAGTCTCCCATTAATCAGCTGCTGCTTCTGTAGTGGGTGGGAATGTTCATTTTTATTTGGATTTCTTTCAGTATTTATAAAGACTTTCATGTAAAATGATGCTGAGCTGTTAAACAGAGGACCAATAGGTGCTCTGTGATCCTATTGATTATATGTGGTAGCATCATATGATTAATCATCTCCATTCTCTCCTCTGTAGCCAGTAGTCACTGTCCTCTGCTGACGTCTTCTCTGTGTCCTTACTGGTCATCTTCTACTCCATACGTCACTAGACAATGGTGAATGGTGATTAAAACTTCTAGCAGTTTAGAGGCCCACAACACGAAGAAAGCTGAATCCCTTGCACCCCTTCAGTGGGCTATTTCATGCCATAGAACTATTTCTTAATAGTAATGCCTTTGGTATGTACAATTTGATGAAATAGATGAGGTACCTTGTAAGAAGGTATACCTATGGGCTTGTTCCATGTCCTCCGTGATTCCTTTGGGAGTCTGGAGAGGCATGGCCAGCTGGAAGGTTGTCAGCATTTCATTTGGAATGTGTGATATTGGCAGCCTAGAAAGATGCTCTCTGGTGCATCACTATTATCTATCCTTGTTAGGTCTGGTGTCTTGATGTAATGGAATTTGTGGATGGCTTTGGGGGATGAGGGAAAAAGACGCTGCCTAGGATGCAATCATACAAGGGAAGGGGGAGATTCTAACCATCAGAGAAAGAAACTTAGGAAGGATCCACCCTAATGGGTCCGACTTAAAAGTGGCAATGGGAAGTTTCTACTTTCAGCCTTGCACAATTCTGTTAATGTAGTCATACAATAAAGTAGATTTAGCAGGCGGACACTTGGATAATTAGTGTCTGGTCTCTGATTTTTCCCCTTTACAGGAAGAATCCAGATATGTTAGTTTAGTTTAGTTTAGTTTAGTTTAGTTTAGTTTAGTTTAGTTTAGTTTAGTTTAGTTTAGTTTAGTTTAGTTTAGTTTAGTTTAGTTTATTAAATTTCTATACCGCCCTTCTCCCGAAGGACTCAGGGCGGTGAACAGCCATGTTAAAACACACATAAACTCACAAAATTTAAAAACAGTTTAAAACGACTATATTAAATTTGGCCCACAAAGTTAAAAATTGACAAACAACCCAATTTAAAATTCATATTCTAAGCCGGCCCGGCCTGTTGGAACAACAGGGTCTTAAGGGCATGGCAAAAGGTACGAAGGTCGGGGATCATACGAACCTCCAGGGGCAGGTCATTCCAGAGGGCAGGTTCCCCCACATAGAAGGCTCTCCCCCTGGGTGTTGCCAGTCAGCATTTTTTGGCCAACGGCACCCTGAGGAGTCCCTCTCTGTGGGAGCGTATTGGCCGGTGTGAGGCTACCGGTGGCAGAAGGTGATCTCGTACATACCCAGGTCTTAAGCCATGGAACGCTTTAAAGGTGGTAACCAACACCTTGAATAGCACCCGGAAGACCACCAGGAGCCAGTGCAGCTCGTGCAGGAGAGGTGTTACATGGGTGTGCCGTGTCGCACCCATAATTACCCACGCGGCCGCATTCTGGACCAGTTGGAGCCTCCGAGTGCTCTTCAAGGGGAGCCCCATGTAGAGAGCATTACAGTAGTCCAGACGGGACGTGACAAGGGCGTGAGTGACCATGCACAAGGCATCCCGGTCCAGAAAGGGACGCAACTGGTGAATCAGGTGAACCTGATAAAAAGCTCCCCTGGCCATAGCCGTCATATGGTCTTCTAAAGATAACCGTGCATCCAGGAGAACACCCAAGGTGCGAGCCCTCTCTCTACGTTGGGGGAGGGGCAACTTTTAATGGATTACCTTGATCCTCTTCAGTCAGGATTTAAGTCTGGGCATGGGACAGAGAAAACATTGGTTGCCATAGTGCAGGGCTGTCAAACTCCCAGCCTGCGAGCCGGATGGGTCATGTGTTGGCCACATCCACACCCAGTTTAGCATTTAGTCCTGATACATCCTGTGACACTGCCGTGACAACATGAATTTGACACCCCTGCCAGAGTGGATGATCCTTGTTGGGATCTGGATGTGGAGAATCCATCACTCCTTCCTTTTAAACTTTTCAGCAACCTTTGATACAATCAACGATGGTATCTTTCTGGACCATCTGCAAGAGTGGGAAGTTGAAGGCACTGTTCTACAATGGTTTCACTCCATCTTAAGCCTGTGGTTTTAGTCAGGGAGGATGATAATACACAACTTCATATCACTGCTCATTCTCAGTGCATGGAAACCAGTGGTGGGATTCAGCCAGTTCTCACGACTTCGGGAGAACCGGTTCTTAACTTTCTGAGCAGTTTGGCAAACTGGTTGTTGGAAGAAATCATTAGGGCAGAGAACCGGTTGTTAAATTACTTGAATCCCACCACTGCTGGAAACTATTATCTGAGTAAGATGAAAGAGTCCAAAGCTGCTACAGTTACACAAAATGTAACCTCCTGTTTGTTAACTGGAGCTTACTGGGAATGCATTATACCTGCAAGATGCTCTGCAGTGATTGGCAATAGTTTTCTGGTGTAATTAAAGGCATTATTACTTTTTTATTGTTTTGCCTATAGTTATAGTTTGGCACTGTTGTCTGAAAGACCACATTCTTGAATCAGAATCAATCTGACTAAGATTGTAATATCTCACTTCCATTAAGCGACGGGACTGAGACACGAAGGAACAGTCTCTCTTCTGAAATTAGATTAGCCTCCATTTTGAATATGTTCCAGAAGAAGCTTAATAGTGCACATTTGTTAATTGACCAGAGCTATCTCTGTTTGAATGTATACTGGGTCATAATTCTATTATGCTCTCTTATTTAATTACTTTTCTTTAGTTTATGCTTACCACAATATTTTTTATGCTTTGTCTATTGTTCTTGTTGTAGGTGTTTAATTGCTAATTTACTGAGGGTGTGTTTTCATACAAAATTGTTAATTGCCAGGGATCCTATTGGATTTAGCAATATACGAGTGAGTGAGTGAGTGAGTGAGTGAGTGAGTGAGTGAGTGGGTGACAAGTATTATCATTTTTGTTGTTATTCTGAATCAGTTCACTGTAGGATGAAGACCTCTTCATTGATAGCTTGTTGACTTCTTTATGAATTTATTTAGGAAATTTATATTGCAGCTTATCTTAAGCAAATAACTCTGTGGCACGCAGTACAGAGTAATAACAACAGCATAAATATAAATCCAAATAAATATAAGAAATACAAAATGCAAAAGTTGTGGATCATAATTTGTAGCATGCAGTGTTTCTCAACTTCCAGGTCTAGGGTAGAGAGAGGTTGACAATGGCCCAGCCATGCTTAAAGGAGGACTTCTTGAACTGATTCTCCCCAATTCTAGTTCAGCTCCATAATACTATATCTCATAGCTGCACACACATGCATATGTATACACACACACACAAACCCACACACGGGGGTGGGAAGAGAAAAGTACTTCAAAACTTGTTGTTAAATCACTGGCTAGACTGAAATGCATGGAGCTATCTTGGCTGTCTTCAAATATAATTAATCTGCATTATATTTGAACAAAGTTGTTAAATTAGCAACAGTAGCTTAGGTCACACATCATGCTAAGTTCAAACCAAACCTGCTAGTTTAAAGCTACAGGTTGTCTGCCCCTTATCCAACCAATAGTGTTGTACGAATTTGTCAGAGCTATGGAACTTTGATTGGAATATGGAAGTTACTGATACACTTAAAATAATTTGGAAGTCTGTGGCTACAGTTTGTGAATGGGAACATTGAAACTACCTGCCACATTTGTTTTCCATTGAGATAATTTGTGGCGCAACCTTGCTAGTTTTAATTTAGCCAAGGTATTCTTTGGAGGAACAGACTATGTGCTTGTGTATGATGAACAAATACTTCGAGATCCTCTAGGCACAAGTATAACCAAACTACAGAATAAGTTTCTTCACAGTTATTAAGTATTTTTCTCCAGAGTCTTTTAGTGTTAAAAAATTAAGTTCTGTCACTTCAGAGTGTGCTGGAGAATCTTCTTTTCTTTTGCATTAAGTAAATGTAGGCAACATTTATTTTAGAATGATTTTGCTTATAGTTTAAAGTGTTTTTCTTTAATTTCATTATTGTGCATCCAGACATCCTGTATAATATAGAGACATAAAATTAAGATCAGGACATAAGTCCTTAAACATGTTAAATACACCTATGACAATAGGAATTTATTTCCAAATAAATGACAATAATTTTATTACGTTTGTTGGTTTGTTTTTAACATGGCACCTTTGAATCCAAACAGATTGATGATGACAGTATACTGATAAAAATATAAAGTCAGTTACAGTGTAATTCTAAGAGACACATAAAGTCATCCTTAAAGGTCAGGTTTAAAAAGTAGTATACTTTAATTCCTTTTCTAGAGACAGAAAGAGTGGAGACAAAAGAGAGCTAATTCATAGTTTGGGAGTGAAAAAAGAAGGAGCCCTTTGTCAAAATTTCAACAAGCAGCCTTCTGACAGGGAGGATATCTTTCTGATTTTCTAGCCTCCAAAGCCCCAACTTTAAATTATGTCCATCAAATGGTTAGCAACCAGAGCAAATCTTTCAACTAAGCCAGGATCTCATGCATCAGTGAGTAGCCTGGCTGTGCATTTTTTTTCTGATTGAAATTTCAAGATAAGAAGATCCCCATGCAGAATGCCTCGTCAAAAAGTAGAGCACCTATGAGATTTTAAAAGTTAAATCTGTTTTTATTGTGATGCTCATGACTGTTATTACTATTAAAATGTTTTGGATTTAATGTATCCCTTTTTAGTCAATATTGTGCAGTGCTTCAAGAAACAGATCAGTGGTGGGTTTCTACCAGTTTACCCCGGTTCGGGTGAACCGGTAGCAGCAGCGGCAGGAGACTCCGCCCACCCGCCCAGACATAATCAAAGACGATCTGCGCATGTGCAGAAACGCCCCACGCGCTACCAATAGCAAACCGGTAGTGGCAGGATTTGAATTCTACTACTGGAATAGATGTTCCACAACTTGGTCTTCTTTACTAGTCAATGATTAGAAGCTTGACTGATTCATTCTACTTGTAGAGTCTATTTATTTATTTAGTTATTTATTAAACAAATTTATATGGCAGCTCAACTCAGACATAGGTGATTCCCAGCAGCTTACAGCATTAAAAATCCATAACATAAAGCCCCATCCTAAACACTCATATAATCCATTTCAATATCTTTTTTTTTTCTATCTAAAATTCCTCTTTTTAAGATAGGTGGGATTAGAAACAAGCTAGTTCTTCCAGATGATTGTAAGGCAGCATCTTAAGCTCCATATTAGTTTTGGGGGGAGGGGGCTCTTTCTCAGCATCACGATAAATGGCAAATTGGCTCAGTGCCCTTGTTTTCTCATCCTCGTCTTATTTATGCTCACAGGCTCAAAGTAATTGGCTTATAAAAATTGGTTTTGACTAACTCAACATCCGTGCTACCCCCTCTATCAAGATATTTGATGAACGTAAAGTTTCCATGGCAACAAGTAAAAAAAAAAAGAGAGAGATCTCTTTCCAGGACTGTGTCAGCACATGATGAAAATACAATAAAATTATATTACTCACTACAGTTTTGTTATTCTGATTTAGTTGGTAAGGCTTCGTGGAGGCTGTTTGTCATCATCATATCTTATTGCTCGGAATTGGTAAGGAAGAAGCTGAGGGAGAAAAAAAAAATCCTAGTGTTAAGGCCTCCTTGATTCTAATTGAAGTCTTAGCAAGCATTCCAGGGCAACTAATGTCTGTAGACAGTTGCAAAGGACAATTGCTAAGATCCCACAATTAAGAAACCAGTACTGCTTTGAGATGGGTTCATAGCAGTGCAAATTGGGCTTGGGAAGAGGGCACACAAATGGGAGTCATCCTTTCCTTATCCAGCTCTTGCCCTCTTCCCCACTATAATCAGGGTAGTGGAATTAGTAGCAGCATGGAGGGGCTGAGCAATTAAAGGATGTCAAAACTGCAGCATGAGCCTGGTAACAGAAGGCGTGGGAGCATTCCACATATCTAAGTTCAAGTTCAGCTCCTGAGCTGATTTTCTTGGCAGCAATTTCAAACTGGATTGCCATGGTCTTTTTCTACTTTTTCTTTTTTTACTTCCCTCACTAACACTATAGCTGAAAATGAGGGTTTTAGCATAAAAATAGGAATCTTAGCAGTATTCGTTTGGATCTTTTCTGGGTTTTATTTCTACCTTATTCAAAATTGCAAGAAATTAAAAAAAAATGTTCTCCAGAAGTAAAGGTACAGCTAAATAAATATAGATTTGTCGTCTTTGGATAGCTGGAAGAAAATAAAGGACAGGTACTTCCCTCCAAGTCAACGCAGCCTATCTCCCATGAAAAATACTAAGAATGAATAAATGAATGAATGAGTGTGTGTGTGTGTGTGTGTGTGTGTGTGTGTGTGTGTAGAGAGAGGGAGAGAGAGATTTTTTTCCTTCAAATGTTGCAAATCAGGAATTTTTCCCCCTGCAGGCTGTGGATCCAAAAATTTGTTTTCTTGTAAAGAACAAAAAAATGGTTAAAAAAAAAAGAGGAAAAAAAATCCTTAATCTCTTTTTGTTTCAGTTTCAGACATTTTTTATTAAACAATAAGCATTTCTGAACCATATATGGAAGATGATCTGGAAAAACCAGTATCTTCCTTTTCCAAGAGAGATGTAAAATATGGTCCCTTGTTGCATATTTTAAAAAAGGATTAAGTATTTCTTTTAAATAGAAATGAAAGCCTAAGTAATAGGGCAGTGCCCATTACTAACTAGAACTCTGGCAGTGGATAAATTTTCATGTATAAAATATATATTTCTCTATAAAGGGTAGTATACATTCAATTTGCCCAACATTTTATAGAATGCTTAAAAATAATATCCAATTTCAAAGAAGTTCTGTAGACAGATCACTTCATCCTGTATAATTTTTATTTGCTTTCAACATAATTTTAATGTCTTTGCATATTGAGTGGAGTGCGTTTGGGCAATCCCAAGTTCTCTCCTTACTCCTGAGAGGAATTCCAAGGAATTCAGCTGCTCATTCTGCCACAATTGTTGACTTCACTCTCTGCTGAACCAACTTCAGTCCACCATTGCTTCCCCAGAAATCCCCTCAATAGCTGGTCCTTTTTAATTATCTTTAAGGATGTACCAAAGCAGTGTATGTGTTACATACCCAGAGGGATCATAGTTAGCAGATTGGAATTAAGATGCTTTTGAATTTTCAGCAATCTCTTAACATTAGGTGATCATTTAGAACAGAAAATACTGGATGTGATTTAATATGTTAGAACTACTAGAACGCAGTAGTTAGGTCCCAGACACTTCTGGATTCCTTTCACAGTAGTACTTTAAAATAAAATAGTTCAGAAAGTCCTTCCTGTGCCATGTTATATATGTATTAGAAAGTATTAGAAATATGAAACTTCAGAAGGCTTAAATGCTGAGCATTAATATATTGATTTCTCCTTTTTTTTTTTTTGTTGGTGCTTTCTTTCCTCTGATAGCACTTCCTTAAAATTAAACTTGCCTTTCTTTTCAGCAGTTGTCTTTCAGAAGTTTTAACTCAAAAGTTGTCAGCCCCCTTTTTTTCTCCCTTTAGCATGCTGTTTCTTTTCTCCTTTCCTTCATCTCATTCCTCTTCTTCATGCCTCACTATTTTGTTTCATGAATCTTAAGAATTCTCCTCTGTACTTTTCATCTGACTCTCCTTACTACTCTTTCCCCATTACTGTACATCTGAAGGGTTTTCTTTCCCCCTCTCTTTCAGAGACACCCTCTTTTAGGTTTTTTGCAATTGTTTGCTTTATCTACTTCAGCATTCATGCTCTTTCAAAACCTCTGGCTCTTCAAAGCCTTTTTATTGTGAGGAAAGTATACACTTTGTGCCACAGTGATATCCTCATTCAAGATGTGTTCAAGAGATTTTGGGCCACTCTTAAGACACATCCAGGAACCTGCAGCAAAAGCAGAGTTTGGGGAAACTTTCTGATAAGTTTTCTACTACAAGCCCCATCTAACCAATTAAAATGTTTTTAAAGTGCTTTCCCTATTATATTCAATAGCATCCATTTAAAGTAAAAAAGTTACTGTTGCATCTTGCTCCAACAGTAATTCAGATTTGCAAAAATTTTCAGATCGCGAACAAGTTAGCTGTATTTTTTTTTTCTTAAGTACATCTATAAGGCAGATTCTAATTTTCCTTTTTTTGGAATCCTCATCCCTGTGCTATTGGGCAGAATTTGTGCTGACATACTCCCAACATTATTGAACAAGCATTTTAGAGACATTTATAAATAATTTATCCTTTAAGAATTCACCTTTATACAATTTAGTAGTAATTCACAGAGATTCACTATAATCTCACAGAAGTTGCCTGTGTGTCTTGGGGCAGAAAGATGGAGCAAAGCAGGATTTGAATACCTCCCTTGTGGTAGAGACTTCAATGCTGTATACAAAGCTTTGCTGAATATCTTTCAATATTCTCCTAAAGCACCAAACTAATGAATATATGGTTTTCTCTCCTTTTTGCTTATCATGCCTTGCTAACATGGACATCTACAAAGGCTCAGGTTGGTGATACAATCTGTCTTGATATTTATTGTTCTCATTTGATTAAAGAGGGTCTCATGCTATTCATCACCAAGCCCCTCCCACTCACCTTCATACTGCACACTGGCAGGGGAATTCTGGGAGTTGGAGTCCAGACATCTTAAAAGTTGCTCAGGTTGAGAGATACTGCTCTGTAAGGTTGAACCCAAAGCAAGTTTATTGTGAAACAAGAGGGAGATAGCAGCATGCTCAGCAAAGTTGCCAGAGATTTGCACTAAGTCCAGTAAAATGTCTTTTGAAAAAAAAAAACAACAACCAAAGAACCCTAATGAGCTATGTAATGCTGATAGGGATGAAGGGAAAATGGGGATTGGCATAGATGCTGCATGGCTGGCTGGCACTTTCCCAGGAGTTACTGATTCAAACCCTCCCTTCTTATTAGGAGGTCAAAAAACCCATCAAATTTACATGTTCCTTTTCAAACTGAATGAAAGCATTATTGTGTGAATTAAGAATTGTCTAGAAAGATTCTGTGTTGCTGAGTATTGTCTTACAATTGGGCCAAATGCAGTTTTTGCAAAAATCATGCAGATGATAACAGCATTTATTTTTGTTTAAGTGTCCTATGCTTGCCTTAGTTATGATGGGAAGAAAAGCAGAAATCTCTTGAGTCTAAAGTTTGTTTTTAATCAGCCCAAAATGAGCCAATGCTCAACAGCTTGCCTAATAGCCTTATTTAGCTCAGACTTCATATACAGCAACGAAATATTTTTTAAAAGTATTACTGCCAACTTTGCCAAATATGCCATAATTGTATAATTGCCATAATTGTAAAGGTAATAAAATTAGCTGCCTATCTTTTCTTTTGAATAAATAAATAAACTTAGAGAAGTGGCTATTTGCTACACTAAAACTATTTGTAAATAGAACACATTACTGCCTTGAAGTCGTCATTAACTAGTCTCTAGAGCAGGGGTGTCAAACTCAAGGACCGGGGGCCGGATCCGGTGTGTGGGGTGCTTAGATCTGGCCCGTAGGGCTGCCCTGGAAACAGCAAAGGACTGGCCCACAGTGCCTCTGCCAGCGAAACGGAGCTCGGGAGGACTGCACGTGGCCTTCCCAAGCTCCGTTTTCACTGGCAGAGGGTTGCAGGAAGCTGTTGCAGCCGAAAATGGAGCTCCGGGGTCCATTTTTGCTGGCAGAGTGCTCAGGCCACTACAGGCTCCCGACATGAGTGACGTTGAGCTGGCCATACCCACCCTGGCCATGCCCACCCTGCGCCCCCGTGGTCAGACACAACCCTGATGCAGCTCTCAATGAAATCAAATTTGACACCCCTGCTCTAGAGGATATAGTGTGGATTCTCAGCAACAGATTAACATATTCTTCAAGATGGCCACTCACAGGGAAAGGGTGGCATAGTTTTTATGCCTATACAATGCATATCATACAACAGTGTCATACAGTAAGACTCTGTTTGCCAATGCCCTCTTGGAAATACAGTATTCTCCATCCAGAATAGATACAAGCAATCATTAAAAATTTTAGGTCAGTCAGTATTTTAAGAAAAAGCTATTTATATTCAGTGTTGAAATAAACCACTATCTTTGAGATAATTTGTCACAAGTATACTGCTTTATTAAGAAGAAGGAACAGCATGACATGTGATGAGAAAGGTCATTCTTCAGAACTTCAGAAAAGGTCCTGAAAAAGTTTGCCATACAGTGGTCAAGGTATTTCAGTAGTGAAAGTCTATCTTTTTCTCCTCCTCCTCTTCCGCTTCCTCCTCCTCTTCATGCTTAGAAAACATTTAATACTACACCAGCTTGAGGAAGCCACGTAGTTTACAAACAGACAGCTTGTTGTTGATGCTAAGCTTTAGGGGTCTCATATCTTCATCTGCTGCTAATTAGAGATGTAGAGTTTATTGAAATGAACAATCACTTTGAGGATATTTTATCCCATATTTTCACATTTAATTATAGCAGTTCAGTTTAAGCTCTATGGAAATATGCCAGGGCTGTAAGAAATTATAAGCAGATGATTTTAAAAAAGGAGGCTAACAAAAATGGAAAGTTATAGTATATATGGATGGATCACAACCATCAGAGTTCTAGACTGAAGTGATATGTTTGAAACTTGAAACAATTCATTTCAATCAGTGTTGTCTCTCCCAAATAAGTATCCATTCACTAAAGCTACCAAAAGTAGAGATAATCATCTGAATATTTAACCACCTATTAGACTATATCTTGATATAGTAGCTTAATAGACTAAAGCTTTAAGTATCAGACAAGCTGTAACAAGAATTAAAAAGGGATGTGATTTGGGGTGTGATTGTTACAATTATTTCTGTAATATTATCAAAGTGCATATTTAAGTCAACTGCATATTGTCCCTTCCCAATTTAAATAAGGGAAACTGAGAATGAAGCTGGCATAACAGAGAAATTGGGGCTAGAGTAATGTGCCCAAGGCTGACTGGTAGACAGATTGAGCTAACAAATGAACTAAGTTCTGAATAGTTTCAGTACATTGATACTGTGATGTTTTATGGCCTTTACTAACTTTGTTAATTTATTTACCATATTCTTTTACTGCTAATTCTAAATGGCTTCTCAGTAGTTTGCTAAAGTATATCTCTCCTTTGTTGTTAGTTCAGTCTGAGTTTATTTTGGATAATATGGATGATTATTCCACCACAACAATTTTTAGACGAAAACCCAAAGGGTACCTTTTTGTGTTTGTTGTGGTTGGGCTACCTTTTGACTAACATAGTAGATTACCTCCATAAATTTCAGCAAAGAGCCTTTCATCCTGCAGCAAATTTATTTCAACTAAGAACAGTAATAACAACAAAGTTACTTTTTCTTAGATTAATTAGATTTTATCCCACCTGATACTCTATGGAGATTCTCAGTCATCCATATCATGGTTGTCCCAAAGCTGCTTTTTCAAGAGGCAACTGGACTTTCTGGTTTTTCTTTGAAGATATTTTGCTTCTCATCTAAGAAATTGGGACATACCTGATACTCTTTCCTCTACCTATTTTCCCCACAACAACAACTCTGCGAGGTGAGTTGGGCTGAGGGAGAAAGTCACCCAGTAGGCTTTCATGACAAGATGGGACTACAATTCCCAGTCACTTGGTTTCTATACTGGTGCCTTAAGCACTACACCAAATTGACTCTTATTTGCTAGAAATTGCACATTCAAATCATGGGTGGACAAAACTCATCAGTGCTGCTATTAGTATTTTTATGAAGTAAATAGGCTGTTTTAAGGACAGAATATGTTCAGAAGCAGTCCCTACCCAAGAAAATGCCTTTCTAAAAAATGACCAAACGATTTCCTATAAAGCTAAATGGGGCATTCTGAGAGAAAACATCCTCATTCAGATGAGAAATGAAGTGGACTGTCCCTGGAAATGTTTTGCATACAATTAGTTAAAATATTACCTACTATTTCCAAAACTTTCCCAACCTTACACAAAGGTTTCAGAGGACTTGCAGTATCATTTGAATAAATATGAGCATTCATTAGAAAGCTATGAAACACCTGCCTGAAAAAAAGAAAGAAATTCCAAATAGTCTCTTTCCATGTCAATCATCCCATATTAATTTTATTTATTTATTTATATAACAAGTTTACAAACCTCCCATCTCATTCATAGAATGACTCCAAAACTTGATTATAAATCTCTGATTAATAGCTATACATTATCCCCATTAATTTCAGAGTTTCCAAATGTGAGACATACATCAGATCTCAATAAGATTCAGACTTTCAATATATGACAGAAAAACTTACTTTCTCTTTATTTGCACCTTGGTCCTTCTTCTAAGGAGATAAACATCAGATAATCTAATCAAAAAGAAAGAATATATGTCAAGTTCTTACATGATCTCATGAACTGATAGAGTGGTTATATACTGGCAATTTATATGTAGTGTATTCTATATAGATGTTAGGAGTGGATTATAGGACAGTAAAAGTCATTTCCTCTGTGGCGTATTGATTCTGCAGACAAGAAAATATCAGAGCAGACATTCAGTTGGAGATAATCAGCAACAAAACACTTTGAAATTGGAGAAACTCAAACACACCAAAACATGGATATAAATTGGAATTATATAAACAGTGGTGTTTCCAAGTACCTGGGAACTGAAGTTTCACAATCTCTGAAAATACTTCTTCCAGTTCTCATATGCTGACAGGCTGCCTAAAATCTGATGTAGGAAGCTTTTCTAACAGTGTGCTGATGACATTTGTTCTAATGAGTTTTATAGAGCCCAAAAGGTATGTTTTATGCAAAGGAGATTTTCTGAAATGAGATATGCATTCATTCCAGTGGACAGCCTTCATGAGACTAGTGAAAAACACACCTGAACATTATTATGGTGATACTCTGCAGCCATTAGCCACAGTTTAAAGTAAAACCATTGTAAACCAGAATCAGAATACATTGTGATGATTGGTGACTTAACAAGAGTAATAATAGGAATTCGGTGAATGTGGTGCAATGTTGCAGTTCTTTAATTTTTTTTTTAAGTGTATAAATACTGTGGCTGACAGTACAATTCTATAGAAGTCTATTCAGAAGAAAGCTTTATTGTAGTGTTTAATAGGATTTATTTCTACTTACACGTATTTAGGAATACTATCCAATCTACTTGATGAAAGAAATTCTAAGAATGTAATATTATATTAGCATCACACATGGGATACAATACAAACTGAGGACAGTATTCATTTCTACACAATGCCCTTGGGCTTCATGTGGACCCAGATCCATTCTTAGTAAATGAAAAAATGAGATCAGCTGCAGGCTTCTCTTGAAAACATTGTAACAGTGAGCCAAGAAAAAGGAAAATGGAACCACTATCAACTGATAGAAATCCCAAAGGTAGTAGAAGACATTGTGGGTAGCTGGGAGCAACCTGGGAGCAACAGGGCATAATTAGTATTGCATTTTGTTTTGTCTGAAATGTTTATGAGTGTCAGGTATGACAAATTAATTGGCTATGAGCCTCATCAACTTACCATCTCAGTTTACTTTGTGCGAATAGATTGGATGCCTTTTCCTATGCTTTGAGAGATCAGATGTATGGTTTGCTTTGCTCTCACATCAATTATAGTTATTATTTTATGATGATGCCCACAGCAATTTCTGAAATGCTGACATGGGCCTGTAAGAACATTATATTTTCTCAGTTGGTTCACATTTTGTGAAAGTAATAAACATAACCAGAAAGTTAGAAGCCTTTAAGTCATTTGTGGCTCTGTTAATTATGGTTTTTATGAGAGGGAGGTTTCAGTTCCTCCAAAATCCTAAATGTAAGTTGAGAAGCACCCAGCCTGGCAAGGGGGGGGGGGTTCAAGCATGGAGTTTGCCTGGACTCACTGTGGAAGGAAGGGAGGGAGGGAGGGGGGAAGGGAAGGCAGGAAAGAAAGAAAGAAAGAAAGAAAGAAAGAAAGAAAGAAAGAAAGAAAGAAAGAAAGAAAGAAAGAAAGAAGGAAGGAAGGAAGGAAGGAAGGAAGGAAGGAAGGAAGGAAGGAAGGAAGGAAAGAAAGAAAGAAAGAAAGAAAGAAAGAAAGAAAGAAAGAAAGAAAGAAAGAAAGAAAGAAAGAAAGAAAGAAAGAAAGAAAGAAAGAAAGAAAGCTTCCAGCAAATATAAATTACCATCAGCCATTCAGTTGAGTCTGACCCTCGGCCACTCTATGGTTCAGCACTCTCCAAGCCTCTCTGTCTCGCATTATCTCCTTCAGATCTGCTATGGTTAACCTTTATAGTGTCCAGTCAGTATAACTAGAGTGGGCTCTTCTCTTTTTTCTGCTGACCATTCCCAGCATAATTGACTTTTCGAGTGAGTCAGCTTGAATGACATGACCAAAGTATGATAGCCTCTGTTTGGCAAACTTAGCTTCAAGTGATATTTTTTGTGAGGTTCAGTCTTTGTTATTTTTGAAGTCCATGGGATGCATAATAGTCACCTCCAGAACAACAGTTCAAAGGTGCCCATCCACTCTTCTCCTATCTGCCTTTTTCAGAATCCAAGTTTTGCAGGCATAAGTAGCAATTGGAAAAATTATTGCGTTAACCAATCTGCATTTGGTTGTGAGGCTGATGTCTTTACTCTTCCAAATATTATTCATACCAAATATTTCAGTTCTTCCAAGTGCTATACACTTTCTGAACTCAGGGCTGCAGTCACCACTTTGCACGATTTTAGAGCCCAGTAAATAAAAGTACATTTACAAAAAATCTTTTACTCTATGATTATAACAACATCAACAACAACAAACCTCACTTTTTTCTGTTATCATATTTTTTTTCTTCTAAACATCAAAACTGCAAAACAGGAATACGGTTTTTTGGCTTCCTGCTAAGAATCTATAAGAGGTTTCCTATCAGCCATAAATATAAGATATTGGTTTTTTCTCTAACTGAAGAGACTAATTTAACTGTCTCTGAAAGTCTCGTCATCTTCGTCAATATCTGTTGTAGTAATATGGAGCCTTTCATTTTTGAGCATGTAAAAGTCCCATTGCAATTGTCAAAACAAAGTTCCATTATTATTATTTTTTAGTTGCTTGTCCAATAGTCCCAAAAGAAAAGCCTCTGCTTTCCATTGTAGTTTAATCTTTAAAATCCTCTGAATTAATGCATGTATTTGTATCCAAAATGTTTGGACTTTTTGATAAAATATGCCTTCACGTTCACTTTTCCAGGAAAGATTTGAAGTACTTTTATATGTTCTAGACAGTTTGTCTGGTGGCAAATACCAATGACATATCATCTTGTAAAATCTCTTTAAAGCTAGAACATAAAGTACTGGTAAATTTCCTTTCAACCATATACATTTTCCCATTGGTCCATCTGTATAGTACAGCCAAAGTGTTTAGCCCATTTCACCATTCATTCTTTCATTTGTTCTTCTTCTCTCTGATATTTCAGCAAAAGTTTATACATTTTAGCAGTAACATATTCATCATTAGTACATAATTCTGTTTCAGATTCAGTCTTGCTTTGTTCAAAACCATAAAATATTTCTTTTATCCTAATCTTACATTAAAAAAATATCATTGACAAAGCCATCCTTCTCTTACCAAATCATCTCTTGGTTTAATTTTACAATGAGAAAATTCTATTACATCTAAGTAGGTTAACCATTTATGTTCACTTATCAATTATCAGCTATAGAATGCTTCTTGTAATGGAAACCATAAAGGTGTTTGTTCCATCTAGCCCCTCTAACATAATGATGTTTACAGTCACCTTACACTGTGGATTTATTTTGATGGTAGTGGTAAAAGGTTGCATTATTAACCTGGCATTCTTAAATCAGGAGTCTACCAGTGATCAATCTTAAATGATGTGAATAGGAATTCAATAAATACAAGTTTCCTCAATTTTTTTAAAAAGGGTACATAGAGAAGGACTACCTCACCCTTTGTTCCCTTGTGCTCCCCTCCCACATTCCAATTTAGTACCCATTATTTAAAGTTGGTGAGGAGGCATGGCAAAATGTTCTAAACCTTTTTTTCATTTTAACTTAATGTTCTGTTCCACCTTTCTCTTCTGTGTTTCAAGGATTTCTTGGCTTATTTACATCAATAACATATAAAATAATAAAGTAAGTGAAATAAAAAAAATGCAGCTACTTAGCTTTATTATTTTTAAAAATAGGAACTGAGGGAAGTAAATACACTTAAATATTTGTCAAAGAAACTGTACAAGACTGTTCTAGCTTCTACTGAAAAATAGACTTATTTGAGTTTTACAATTTAATTCAAAAAGAACTCTGCAAAACGGTGGTTGAGCTATACTGAAACCATGATATATCTGAATAGTTGTCTCTGTTAATCCTTATACTAATATACCCGAGTTGTATGAGGTTGAGTGAATAAGCCTGTTGACCGAAATTGAAATTATTTTTTTAAGGCCTCTGCATTCCAAAAGCAGAGAACCAATTTATATTAACAGCTGTCTGATTGTGAACTTTGGACACTTTGGGAAAAGAATATAAAACAAATCCTATAAAGTGAAAATCACAGCTGGAGAGTTTTAATAGTAGCATTTAATATTTAAATGTTGACTTCCTTTCCACCCAACTAAATGCTTCAGTAAATCAACCAGCTCTTCTAAAACACAAACTACCAAGTTTGATAGTTTAGAAATTGCTACCCTTTATTGGTTGGGCAGGAGGGTTATTGTCTCAACATTATTATTATTTTTTCCTCCTTTCTACTGGCACCTAGACATGTTCCTACCCACATTGGAAGAAATAATTGAGTATTAATTTGCTCTCATTTTGGTAGAAATAGTACAAAAGCTTTCTTTTCCAGTGTCACCATCTGATTCAGTCATCGGTTACTTCTAATATAATAAGAAGATATTGACTTTTCTTGAGGGTGATATCAAGATTTACTGACTTGAAAACTGAGGTATTTGCTGAGGCAAAATTGGAGTCAATAGTTTCCTCAAAGAACAATAAGTCTTGATAGGCACCAGTATATTGAGCCATTGTGCAACTTTTAGAAATACGAAGAACCAGAATTCCAGCTGAGGAGAACAAAAATGCCAAATGGAAAGATATTTTTTATAAAACAGCTGGGAGTTAGTAGAGAAACACTGATCACGGCAAATAATATCCTTGTTCATTGTTCAGCCAAAAATTACTACAAAAAAGTTTAATATGTAGAAAAAGTTCTTGGATTAATCTGAATCTGAATATAAATGGGGATAGAATAAAAAGTAGAAAGTGTATAAAAAGTAGCCATACAAATATATAATTAATGTTAATATGTTAATATATGGCAGATAAACATGGGAGTGTGTATGTGTGTTTACTGACAGAAGTAAAGATGCAAATGTCTAGCATTGTTATTTGAATTTAAATTTAATTTTATATAGAACATTGTAGGAGTGCGTGCAGATGTTTCCTTTCTCTTTCAAATTGAAGTCCATAGTGCAATTAGCTAATTTGTTACTATACTATACTAATACTAATATATTACAGGATAGTATATATACTATATACTATAGGATAATATTTCCTAATATGTTAAATATAGTAATAAACAATGTTGCAGAATAAAGCAATAGTTAGTGGTTCTTTTTAAATTAATAAACTACTACAGTACGTGTATTAAGGGTTATAAATTGGCATCCCTTTTTGCATACTCAATAAAGTGTTAAAAATTTAAACCATAGTTAAAATAGTTAATAGACCTAGATGAGACGGGTGGCACACAAATCTGCTTAATAAATAAGGTAAATGAAAAATAAATGGAAAATATCTCATAATTTAAAACTGGCAAAAAAAAAAACTGCATTAAAGATTACTGATAATCTTTATAAAGCAGAAAATATGGAGAATTGGTTTATCAAAAATTAACTGAGTGCAAAGAAATCTGTTCATGCAGGGAATTGAACTTAACTAATTTTGAACTAACCACCAAAACTAGGGCCTAATCTTGGTTCTTTAAATATATTCTTAGTTCTGAGTCATACTCTATTTTACCACACAGAACATTATTATTATTTTCAACACAGAAATTCAGTTCTGTGTTGGTACCTTCCGAATGTCAATTGCATAGCTTTCTACTTTTTCTGGAAACTATCCCATCAAAGCCTTGTAGATCCTTGAGCAGTGGTGAAATCCAATTTTTTTTACTACCGGTTCTGTGGGCGTGGCTTGGTGGACATGGTGTGGCTTGGTGGGTGTGGCTTGGTGGGTATGGCAGGGGAAGGATACTGCAAAATCTCCATTCCCACCCACTCCAGGGGAAAGATACTGCAAAATCACCATTCCCAGCCCACTCCAGGGGAAAGATACTGCAAAATCTACATTCCCACCCCACTCCAGGGGGAGGATACTGCAAAATCTCCATTCCCACCCCACTCTGGGGCCAGCCAGAGGTGGTATTTGCCAGTTCTCCAAACTACTCAAAATTTCCTCTACTGGTTCTCCAGAACCTGTCAGAACCTGCTGGATTTCACCGCTGTCCTTGAGTCTTCCTGACATCGTTCCAGCAATTTCACTTCCTTCCTTCCTGGAGTCCTTCCTTCTTTTCCCTCCCAAGAGATCTCCTTCCTTTCACATCTCTCAGCTTTTTCTTCCCTTGATCTCAAGGCAAAGGGTTTTGCCAGCAAAGGTGAGCTTAGGACACAGGTGTCAAACTCAATTGGATCATGTAACGTATCATGATGTTTTTTGCCTTTGCAGAGCCAGGGTGGGCGTGGCCTGCGCATGATGCATCTGGCCCGCAGGCCGCCAGTTTGACACTCCCAGCTTAGAACAAGTTTCCTCCTCCATTATTCCCTGCTTGACACTTGGATTTTGTAATCACAATGAACTCTTCCTATCTGCTCCAATCTGGGATTGTGTGATTGAATGTGGAAGGAAAGAAGGAGGAGTTTGACATGTCCTGCCTCCCTGAATGCCTATTCATTGCATTCTTCTAATCTGGGGAGTGTTTTAAAATATGGATGGAACAAAAATCGCCAATACTCATAGTCTGCTTGAAAAGGGATGAAGCCTTATAATAATAGGAAATATCTTCTTTTTTTTTTTGTGCCCCTCCATTTTGGGTTCATTGAACTGAAAAGGAAGATAGTAAAAGTAGGTTACTGAGAAGTTCTAGTGCAGGAAAGAGTTCAACAGATGATGACCTCTATTTTTTAAAAGGAAAAGCAAACTTTTGCTTGGTAGGAAAAAAAAAATCTAGCACAATGAACTGTAGAACTTGGCAACGATACAGATGGGGAGCTAGAGTTAATATGAGGAGATGCTGGGAAGGTTTCATTGTTGGGTGTCTGAGAAGTTATTGTAATTGGAGTATTGAAGAGAAGGAAAAAGGTAGGAGGGGTTCTTAAGAAGTCCACATAAGCAAAGGTGACCAAAGAATTAATTTTTTAAAAATGGAATGAGGAATATAAGAGAACTATGGTTAACCTTGCTACCATATGCATAAAAAGAAAAGCAAGAGAATAGCTTGCATAAAGTACATCCATGGAAGGATATGCAGATAAAATTGTCCATTTGTATAACTCACTGAAGCTTGTTAAATAAGTTACAACCCTGGAGTTTTGGTTAAGCACAACTTGAAAGGATGACTTAATAAGATTCTTTATCTCAACCATAATCTGGATATTGGCCTCACCTGGACAGAGGAGTTAACTCATTCTTAAATACCTCTTCCACCACCAGACTTATGGAGGATGAAAGGGAAGTTATTACCCAGAGTGTCTTCTGCCTCAGAGTTACTACTACTCCCAGTTCAATTGCACCAGTAGGAATTGTGTGAGGCATTATTTAAAATAAAATATGGCTGAAAGAGGGATTAGGACCTCAGTTTGCTCATGAAACTTTACTTTCACTTGGGCAATTATGCATCTGTTTGTTGTTTTTTAAGATGGGCTGCTTAAAAAATAGAGAGGACCTGTTGGTCAGCAGCCGACAATTATACCTCAGATATTGACCAGGGAGAAACTTGACAACCATTAATTTTCTTGACTGCTGGGCTATCTATGAGCACATATAAACTACAGGCAACCAGCATATAAGAATACATCCAATTATTTTTATAGACTCCTTCCCTAGTATTTAAGTTTCTATTGCTATTCCTCAATGTTTCCCTAGGTAAACAACTATTTATTTTACATGCTAGCATATGAGAAACTGAAACAGAAAGGAAAAAAACACACACAAAGACATGGAATATTTATATTAGACCCCTGCTGATTATTTGTGAAGGGGTAGAAGATTATTAGGTTAGATTGTTTTAATTTCAACACAAATCTGTGATACATATCTCATCTGATATCTAAAATGAATTGGGAAGACTCTAACAACACAAAATCACCTCGCTTTGAAAAAATCTGCTGGAATACAAGGCTGCCATATGTACAGTTTTGGACCCTGTATTTCAAAAGAGAAATCAAAGTCAGAGCTGGAGGGAAATATTCCTAAGTAGCAACATCAGGTCTTTAATCTTTTCACTGTTGAAAAACTTAACGTTAATCCCTTAGCATTAAGAAAAGTGTGGAGAATTGTTTATAGATATAGATTGTGTATGGATAATTAAAATGAAATATGATCATTTAAACTAGTGCGTAAAATTATACATTTATGTGTGTGTGTGTTTGTGTGCTATGTGATTAAATTTGTATGAGATGTGCTTGTGTATAGTATATAATTTTGCTGTTGTTTTATTGTGTTTTCTTTTTTTTTCTTCCTTTTTTTTCTTTTCTTTTTTCTTTGTATTTTTTATTAAATAAAGGTTAAAAAGAGCAACAACTGGAACCCCCCTACCCCCCCATAGGCAAAATTATCATGGACTATAACAATTCACATATGAGGAAATGCTAAGACTTGAAACTTTTTCATTTAAAAAATGGAGATGGGTCATGATGGAGAAACATATAAATTTATACACAGGATAAGTCTAATATTAGAATTTGGGATTGCCCAGCATGGCTGAGTGATTGGAAATGCCAGATATTTCTTTATTCAGGGCATCTGAAATTCAGTAACAAAAAAGATACCATGATGGGTGTCAGTTTGGAGACCATCCAGAAGCAATTAAGAAATAAGATTATCAGTTCTTATTTACATTTTTTGTCATTATTTCCAGGATATGAGAGTCTAATATTTTTTTTTTAATTTGATTTATATGCCGCCCTTCTCCGAAGACTCAGGGCAGCTTACAATGTGCTCAGCAATAGCCTTCATCCTTTTGTATATTTATACAAAGTCAGCTTATTGCCCCCACAAACTGGGTCCTCATTTCACCTACCTTAGAAAGGATGGAAGGCTGAGTCAAGCAGGAGCCTTGGCTAGATTCGAACCCTGCAGTAATTGCAGGCAGCTGGTCTTAATAAGCTTAATAACAGGGTGCCTTAAACCCCTGTACTACCAAGGCTCTTGGTAGATAAAATTTAATATTATTTTGGGGTTACTGGCACAATATGCCTTTATAGGAATTCCCAACCTGTAGGCAACCAATTGATCATTGGAGAAATGAAACATTCAACTTTAATTTCA
Source organism: Pituophis catenifer annectens (assembly GCF_029215685.1). NCBI lineage: Eukaryota > Metazoa > Chordata > Lepidosauria > Squamata > Colubridae > Pituophis > Pituophis catenifer. Next base: position 215,982,655 of record NW_027256881.1, on the reverse strand, counting down.
CTAAAGACATGTTGTTATTTACCCCTCTTCATAAAAAGAAGTGTTGCAACTGAACATGCACAGTGAATTCTGATACTTGGCTGGCCAGGCTGCACTAACAAGAGCTCTTAATGGAGGACATTGTGCTTCTGTATATGGACTTCGTAGAGATTTCTGCAGTATACAAGCTTTTCCTGTAGCCTGTCCCAATCTCTATATTAGATAGAGTCAGTTGGAGAAATTGGGCACATTGCTGTGCTTGACTTTACAGTGTCAGAAGGGAAGCTGAACTAAAGACTTATAGCAGAATAGTCTCATTAGAGTTTGATGATTCAGAGGAAAGTTCTTATCCACAATTAATCTAAATACACATTTAAATAGATGTGATTTCCATATCAGCCTTTGGAGATGCTGGATGGAAAGGTATGATCAAAGTAAATAAGAGGAAACTGGACTGTAATGCAGAGCAATAGAGATCAAACTTAATTTGTGAAGGCAAAACAAAATCTGTCCCTTTCACATTGTATAGATAGATCTCTCGTGAAGGATATTCTCTTCAGGGCAGTATGCTTCTCTTGGTTAAATCTGATTTATCTCTGTTCTCATCCTGACAACAAAGGAAGAACAAAATGAAAATGAATTCTGACCTCATAAAGTTATGTTTCCAGGCCATGAGAAAAACACCACGCAGTGTACCAGGGGTGAAATCCAAAATTTTTCCCTACCAGTTCTGTGGGCGTGGCTTGGTGGGCGTGGCAGGGGAAGGATACTGCAAAATCTCCATTCCCACCCCACTCCAGGGGAAGGATACTGCAAAATCTCCATTCCCTCCCCATTCTGGGGCTAGCCAGAGGTGGTATTTGTCGGTTCTCCGAACTACTTAAAATTTCTGCTACCGGTTCTCCAGAACCTGTTAGAACCTGCTGGATTTCACCCCTGCAGTGAACTTGTTAAATGTCCTTCAAGACCAAGGACTTGCCTTTTTTAAAAAAAATATGATTGAAATTGAGTAGAAGTACAGGTAGTCCTTACAACAGTTCATTTAGTAACCATTCAAAGTTATAACGGCACCGATAAAAGTGACTTATGACAATTTTTTCACACTTATGACCTTTGTAGCATCCCCATGGTCATGTGATCAAAATTGGCAACTGGTTCATACTTATGACTGTTGCTGTGTCCCAAGGACATGTGATCACCTTTTGCGACCTTCTGACAAGCAAAGTCAATGGGGAATTCAGATTCACTTAACAACCGGGTTACTAACTTATCAATTGCAGTGATTCACTTAACAACTATGGCAAGAAAGGTCATAAAATGAGGTAAAACTCACTTAACAAATATCTCACTTAACAGCAAAACCTTTGGGCTCATTTGTGGTCGTAAGTCGAGGACTACATGTATTGTTTAGATTTGAAATGAAGTTTTTCATCAACTGAGCACTCTAGGATGGAATCTACTTGGCAAAGTATAGAGTGATAGCTTATCCAATGGACATCTGAATTCTACAGTCCATCAGTGCCTACTTAATACACTCCTTTCTTACTGAATTTAAAACTACTGCTTTGAATTATGAGCATATAAATCAGGTATGAGTATAGAACCTCAGAATGAACAGAAACTCTAAAATCTAATCTAAGTTCACTAACTACTAGTGAACTAGATTTCTTTCTGGCTGCTTCTGCATTCTCATAATTTGCTTCTGATGAATATTTTGTCCAGAGATCTTTATTTAAAAACTGTAGTACATAAACAATGTGGTAAACCAGAACTAAAATTGCTCATCTGAAAGCTAGGGCAATCTCTTTGAAAAACCAAAAAACGCCTCCTTCTAAAACTAAATGGTATGGACTGTAGCAGAACACCTCTATAAAAAAAATCTATAGTAGGTACTACCCATTAAAATATCCTTTCCCCTCCCAAGTGTTCTTTGCCTGGATTCTGGTGATAAGTACATGGGATCACTTTCAGTTGCAAGTTTTGCTATTCAAAATTCTATTACCACATTAATCATCTTCATTCCAGGCTTCTATAAGAGATATTTCAGTAATTGGCAAACTTCCCATAACTTAATTTAGAACAAGTTCAATATTTATTCGCTTCCTTGGCATGCTTTCCTGAAAACGGTTGACTTTGTTTGGAGTTGTCTTTTGGCTTAGAATATTGGTGTGTTAATGATGATGACTTGGATGTAACCCATTGCATTATTAGGTTGGAACTATAGCTGATGCCAGCAATTTAATGTGAATTTCAATGTTGTGTTTCATTTTTATAGCCATCTTGATAACCTTAATGGGTGGGGGGATGGGTTTAAAAATTAAATATTTAAATAGTCTATCTCTATTTATGCCTTCCAGTCTGTCTAGACTTGATACCATGGATGATATTATGGTATATGTAGATACCATAACTACATGGATGACTCTACACCAGTGGTGGATTGCCCCCAGTTTGGACCTGTTCGCAAGAACCGGTAGTAAAACTGGCAGGAGGCTCCGCCCACTGACTCGGACATCATCAAAGGTGATCTGCGCATGCGCAGAAAAGCACGCGCATGGGTGCAATGCGAACCGGTAGGGTAGGACCCACCCCTGGTCTACACAATTTTCTCGGCAACGTTTTCAGAGGTTTGAGAAGTGGTTTGCTATTGTTTTCCTAAGGCTGAGAAAGAATGCTTGAAAAAAGGCCACCCTGCTGGCTTATAACTAAGGCAGGACTAGAACTCACAGTATCCTCATTTCTAGCCTTGTGCTATTATACCTATTATACCAAACTGCCTTTTTGATATACTAAATATTATACTAAAACATATGCAAGTTTTTTTGAAAATTTGTCTGCCTCTGCTCCTCACAACAAATATGTCAATGAAGAGACATTGTCAGACATGAATGGAGGACAAGAACTATTTAGGCAGTTTTTAACTGCCAATATTTAATTAGATAGAACACAAATACAGCTATATTGGATCAAGTCAAGACCTATCTTAATTGTTTGGTTCTGGTAGAGGCCAATCACTATGAGACGGAATCAAGAGAAGATTCAGATGTATCCTTCTTCTATTATTGTTATAACTGGAGCTGATTCAGATTGTAATTATGTACAAGTAATTATGAGGATGCCACATTTCACCCATGTGATGCCAATATCAGTGGCTTCTGACTATAATTCAAGGTGCTGATTATGATCTAGAAAGCCCTTCATGTATTAGAGTAGATACTGCCTTTCTCTGATCTGGCAAAATTGGGTCACTCCTGGTCCTGTCATTAGAGCAATATTATCTTATGGAAATTGGGAATAGGTTTCTCTGTTGTTCTGCCCTCTGGAACAGAATCACCAACTCTTGAAGAATTTATGAATGCAAATACTATATACATACATACATATATATATATATATATATATATATATATATATATATATATGTATGTATGTATGTATGTATGTATGTATGTATGTATGTAGGTCTTTGGTTATTCGGGTCTTCTCCCACGTAAAATTGGAAGTGTCTTGGCGACGTTTCGACGAAGTCTCATTCGTCATCTTCAGGCTGGTGTTCTCGGCTTCGTGCTTCCAGGAGCATATATGGCAGCTTACAATGCGTTAAGCAATATTTCTTATAAGGTTACGGTAACAAAACCTTGCAATTCCCTCTTTATCTTTGTGAGAACTAGGGAGAGTCCTGCCTGAGACGCTTTTTCAAATTACATGTCTTGTCTCAGATTTAGATTCCGTTTATGTGTCCATTGTCTTGGTTGCAGCTCTTCTTCCTGTTCCTCAAGGTTATTCCTTCCACCTATTACAGTATCTCCTATACTGTTTTTACAACTGGCTGTGTTAGTCTTCCCATATAAGTGTTCAGTCCTTCTATTGTCACTTGATTGTAGTCCTCATTATTGTATTCCCTAAAATAATGAAAGCTGTCATGCAGTTGAGACAATCTAGAAGGCTGGTTAAATAAACCTTTCAGAAAATAGTTTCCACGCTGGTAAATAGAGAGAGCCTGCCTATAGCCTGGAGCTAATATTGTGTCTCTCAAGATTAGAGGGTTTGAACCCCAGATCACTTTCACTACCTTCTTCTGCACTTTTCCCAGTTGTACTACATCCTTTTTTAGATGTGGTGACGGACAATATTCCCAACACATATAGTTGTTTTCATAAAAGCATTAAAGTGTTGCCAGATTTATTTTCAGTCTTTTTCCTAAAGATCCCTAGCTTGGAATTTTACTTTTTCCACAGCTGCCAGACTTTCAGTTGATATCTCTATTATGCTATCCATCATGACGCTAGTTATGGTCATAGTTATAGATAGCTCAGACCTCATCAATTTACATGCATCTAAAATCATTATTGTTATTTGTCCCAGTGTATATTACTTCACATTTAGCTAAATTGAATCACATTCACTGCTTAGTTGACCAATCACTTAGTTTAAATGGATTCTTCTAGACTAGAGCAACTCACAGGGATCTTTGATTTTTACTCTCCTAAAAGTTTTGCATCATTTGCAAAGTTGTCTATTGCACTGCATATCTCTAAGTTACACATGACTGCCATTTTGAAAGCCTTCTCTTTGTACATTCAGACCTTCAGCTAAATATCTCTGATTTCATGTATTACTAAAAGTCTCCTGTCTAATTGTCTATTTGGAATGTTAAATTGGGCAAAAAGCTGCATCATAGGATAGCATTTTTTGAATCAAAGTACCTCCAATAGACAAATTTAAAAATTCATACAAAATCCAGAACTCATCACTCAGTGTGTAATTGAAATTTCAAGGTTTTTCACTACGTTTGCATTTGTAAACTTGTGGCCACTGCAACGTCACTCCAGTGAGCCACAGTCATGTGATCGTGATTTCCAGCTACACTTCCCCAAAACCCCATAGGTTGCTTAGCATTAGGGAAAATGGGAGAGAGATATATCTCGATCCTCTTTCCTGCCTCCCTCTTACCCCTGTGCCCAGTCAATTGGCATCAAGGTCCAATGGATGAGCGGTGATTGGCAGTTTTGGTCCTGAGGCTGAAATTTAAAATATTTTAGCAGCAATGGGTGGCAAGGAAAGGACAAGGGAGCAACACAGATGCCTGCTAGCAAGGTAGGTGGACTGGGGGCTGCTGGAGGGAGGGGTGCCTTCAGGACATAACAGGTTGGGGAGCAGGGGTGTAGTTTTCATTGTTTATTTATTTATTTATTTATTTATTTATTTGATTTGTATACTGCCCTACTCCCGAAGGACTCAGGGCTGTGAACAACCAACAATAAAATACATAAATACACAAAATTTAAAAACCCGATAAAATCAAATTAAACTTTTTGGCCCAGACAAATTAAAATACCCCAATAATTTAAAAACAGATTAAAATTTACATATTTAAAAAGGGAAGAGATCAGGCCAAGCCCGCTTGATGGAATAAAAAGGTCTTCACAGCACGGCGGAAGGAGCGCAGATCCGGGATCCTCCGTATCTCCGGGGGGAGCTCATTCCAGATGGTAGGTGCCCCCACAGAGAAGGCTCTCCCCCTAGGGGCCGCCAGTCGACACTGTTTGGCTGACGGCACCCGGAGGAGTCCCTCTCTATGAGAGCGTACTGGCCGGTGGGAGGCTATTGGTGGTAGTAGGCGGTCCCGTAAATCATTGTGGTCAATGATTCCCTTTATTCCCTGAAAGAATGAAAAGTGGCAGATAATTCCATGTTGGGGGTGGGGAGGAGGAGGATGCTTCACCAAGGCTGTGCTGAGGGTTGGGAGGGGAAGGGAAATGGTGCCAACCTATATTATATGAGGAAAGAAAGATGACTCAGTGGATCATGGGTTGTCTAGTTCTTACACAAGCATTGCATGCAGAGACTTTTGACTGTTGGCATGCACCTGAATTCTGGAATGTCCTCAGGGATTATGACTAATGCATACTTATAACCTGGTGGCAGACTGATAGCTTGATAGGTTTATGTTGTCATTGTTTTTGTTTTCTTCCTTTCTATCTGTAAATTTTTAAGAAGAATACTAGTTGATTATACTGTCTTTAAATAATGTTCATTGAGTTGTATACTATTTTGGAATCGGTTGGATGAATGACAGGTTGGAGTTATTTGCTCTGAAAGAACAAATAACAGCAAAATAGAAAAGTTCCAAGGAACAATAAAGATAATTGTCTCAAAGAGATGCTTCCTTACATAGAGGTGATATGCTTCTGGGTAGAATTCAGTGAACACCAGTCTCCCTAATTAGGGTATATTGCCTTCCCTGGGCAGCCTTGCCCTACAGTAGACTCTTTGACCCAAATTAGAATCCTGCGATATGTACTCTGCACTACAAAGACTAACATTGCCATTCTGCATGTTAGAGAAATCAATACTGTGGCCTGGGTTAAAGAAGGAACTGTTTATCGTTCCCAGTGTTGCGTTTGAGGCAGGAAACTTACAGCAACAGAAAAGCTTCATGGATGATAATTGATATTCAATCAGTCAGGACCGGTTGACTACAATAGGATTATTGTTCTGAAATTTTCCTTTTCTGAATTTTCTCAGGATGATTTCTGCAAGGTGTTGTAGTAGTTAAAGCATTCAACTAAGAGTGGGGAGACCATGTTCTAGTTCACTCTTAGACAGATAAGCTCACTGGATGTGTGCGGACCAATGCTTCTCTCTGATCCCAAACTACCATACTGGATTCTCGTGTGGAAAAAATAGAAGAGAGTGATGAGTATGCTGCCTTTTGCTCCTGAGCAAACAGGATGAAATGCAAACCAATAAAGAAAAAAACAAACAAACAGTTCGGAATGTTCTGCTCGTTTCCAAAGTGAAATTTATCCATTTAGGAATTCTCTGGAATGTGTTTTACAATTTATGCATGCACATTTTGTCTTTTCTTCCATATTATTTTATTGTTCCATATTCCAGATTATTTTCTCTGTCCACATGACCACTTAATATGTATCTTGCTGACCATTGCCAGAGGGAGGGGAACAGAAAGCCCAATAAACATAAGAATACACATAATTTGGACCCATGTGTGTTTTGTATAGTCTTTTACCAGTATCAAGGTACATCATTGGAAACATATGTAAAGTGAATATTGATGGAATCCTGCATGAAATCATGAAATTTTGTTCTTTGAATTGCTTAGCCTGTTTATTCTTTGTTGCATGGGAGATGAAGTAGGTGAATGAACCTGAAAGCTTTAGGTTCCAGAAATGCCTGAATTTGATAAATGTTCCTAGTTAAACCAGTTATAAATGTTTTTAGTAAAACCAGATTCATAAGAAAAGCAATGAACAAATATGAGGAACAGCAAAGGAAGCGACTAGAAAGAAGCCTCTCATCTGTACTCATCATGCACACAAAGCTTTTAACGATTTTTCTGGATGTCACCGGTAAAAACCCATATCTAACAACAGAGTCACCACAAGGATAATATAAACATGTTCCCCTTTGTATTTGATCTTGTACTCCATTCAGGCATGGCCTTTGAAATCAACTTTTGTGACACTGACTTTCTTAATAGGCAAATCGCGTTCACTGCCACTCATCCGTTGTCTGTGTCCTTGTTTGGTTTATTGCCAACAGAACAAACAGTCCTTTGGTAGGGTTGCTGGTAGAGATTTGTTTCATTTAGTTGATGACTAACACATTTAGTTTTCACTTTTATTGGAGAATGAAGAGAAAGGGCTAACACACTGAAGCATTATTAGTGAATGGGAGACGAATTCAGAAATTAAGGAATCTAGGGTATAAATGCCTAACTTAAAAAAGCTTTATTTCCATATGGTATGAGCCAAATACTTTTTATTTTGTCCTGGCTTTTTATTCATTTATATAAAGGTTTTTGTGCCATCTTTACAGCAGCCAGTCCTTCCTTTCTGTAGGAGAGAAACACTAGGAAGAAATTAATATTTTGCCAGTTTTGATTGTATTTCATGTTCAGAATATAAATGAACAAACTCGCCTCATTTAGAAAACAGCTTGATTTGATCAACCTATTTTAAACTAAGATCAGGGAGTCCTAGAAATTAAAATACACTGTTTGACAGTGAGGAAGAAAAGTAACAATTCCTTCTACAAACCAAAAATAAAATCAGTTTCCAACCTGTTATGAAAACAATGGCTGAATCAGTGATTTTTTTTTCCTCCTCTTTGTCCTCTTTTTGTTAAATGTATATCCCACTTTTAAGGAGGGTGCAGAAGCAATTAAAAAGCATAAAAACACAGCAGAATAAAAGTGCTTATGAAAGGTAAAAAGTATAAAAACAAAAATCTAAAATAAATCTAAAAGGGGTAGGCGCCATGAACAGAAATAGGGCAACATGGCATGAAATTTATCATAATACCCTGCAGTATAATGACTCATTAAAACTGGTTTATGGCTCAAGTCATCTTCTAATAAATCTGGCAACGATGTTTGTTGTGGTAGGGTTGATATCTGAGAATATCAGAAGGTGTAGAATTGGCTTGTATGTCCTTAATATTTATGCAATAAAGGTAAGATGAGGCTACAATATCTCTGTAGTAATACATACACTGGAGAAGTGCACGTTTAGTACTTTTTATATGTCCAGAGTCATTGGGACATTGTATTATTATTATTATTATTATTATTATTATTATTATTATTATTATTATTATTATTAATTTTATTTTTATATGCCGCCCTTCTCCGAAGACTCAGGGCGGCTTACAATGCGTTTGAATGGGTAGGGGATCTTCTTGTATCAACCTTCAAGAACAGCTGATGGGAATGACATTGTGCAAAAGTAAAGGCCCTCTGGTGGTTAGGTACTTTGAGATTAGTTAGGTATGACAGAGGAGAGATACTGAGTTCACTGGCAATAATGGATGGGGACCTGGCTAGGTCCAGTTGGTGCTCTGTGTCTGCTATGCACTTTTTAATGAGTGCTTTGGCCTGATCATATTCCATGGTGAGTAGAAGATCTAGATAAAGTAATATGGAATCAAAAGCTGTTTTGAAGTCTATGGAGGTGGATGGAGGTAGTGTTGTGGAAGGAGCATTTTTCAAAGAGATATTGGAGAACTAAGCACTGGTTGATGGTGGTTCATCCTTTCCTAAATCCAGCTTGCTGTTCCTCAAGTATGATTTCTCATTCCAGCCATTCCTGGAGTTTCTATTGTAAGTGTCTTGCATAAAATTTGCTGATTGTACTATGGAAGCTGATGGGTTTATAATTGGCAGGTTTATCATTTTCCTCTTTTGTGTATATAGGGACAATGACTGTGAGCCCCTAATTTTTGCATAATCAGCCATAGGTGTCAATGCAAGTAAAGAGTAAGGCCAGGGTGGGGTGTGTTTAATAAATATGATTGGCCCGGAATTACCCAGAAAAATTCCATAGTTGAAAGTAGATTTGAATATGGATCACTCCGTTCCTGGTCTAAACTTTACTCACTACATCACAGTAGCTCATGCCAAACTTGGTTTTTGGCAAGCACGGTTTTCCAAAATGTAATTTTCAGTAACTACAAAAACAATGGGTTTGTTATGAAGAGAACCATGGAAGCATCATGAAATAGAGAAAACATTCACTTGACCTGTTCCTCATACATTTGCTAAGTGCATCCAATATGTTTGCTAGGCAACACTAGAGTGGTTGCGCATTTGGGAGTCCTGCCAGTGTTCTGGGCTGACATGTGAATCAAGCCATAATGTTAACTGTAATATGGTTTATTTGTTTGGAACACAGCCTGTGAGTTGAAGGCAGGGATTGTGCTTTGTGAACATATATCTAAAATCTAAAATATGACCAGCGCTTTCAGGCTCTGAAAAAAAAAGTATGTGTATAGCTACTACAGTAATAGAATGGCTGGTTTCTTGATGCTTGTCCATCTTCATTTCAGTTTTATTAGCATGACACATCTATCTCTTATGATTACTTGGTTTTGGCTTCTCTTCTGCAGTCTATTTACCTTGTGTCATTTCATTTTAAGGACAGCTCCATCCTTTCCATCTTAATATATTTCTCCTCGTATACTGCAAAAAGACCAGAGTTTGGAAATAAGCCTGTATTGAAACAGTAAATTCAGCTTTATATATTCAAGCTCTAGAGAACAAGTATGAACCTGAAGAAGCCAGGTAGACCTTGGATAGTATGACCTAGTTCATGCAGTTCTTTGGTTGATTTTTACAGCAGGTGGAGGAAGCAGCTGCAGAGGTATTTTCATAAGTTTTACCTCAGAAACATGGTTTGGTGAGTTTGAACATAATAATGCATGAAAAGAAAAGGATTAAACAGACCCCCCCCATTAACAATTCTTATCGATCTCAAACTTTACACTGTCCACATATATTTTTATGAGAAAAGTAATTTCAATTTTTATAAAACTTTATTAAGTTTCAACATGGAATAAAATATAAGAAAACAGAAAAAGAAAGAAACAGACAAAAGAAAGTCAGAAAAGAAACAAGGTTATGAGGGAAAGGGAAAGGGAAAGGGAAAGGAAAGGAAAGGAAAGGAAAGGAAAGGAAAGGAAAGGAAAGGAAAGGAAAGGAAAGGAAAGGAAAGGAAAGGAAGACTTCTGACTTTCATTGGTACAGATTCAAATATAAAATATAGTAATCTCTTACCCTTAAGATTAACTATACTACACAGTATTTCTATCATCATAAGTAGTGCTAATATCAAATCCCAAAATTAAAGTTTCATTTCTTTCATTTTCAAGCAAAAAATCCAAAGGTGGTTTTCAAGTAACAAAGAAACAAAGCTAGACAAAGTGTTTTCTTTAATCAAAGTAGTCAGTTTTGCCATGTCTGCCAACTGCATGAACTTCACCATCCTTAACTCAATTGTGGGAATCTGCCACAGAATATTCCATCTCTGTGAATACAAAAGTATCACTGATGTTGTAACACATAAAAACAAACTCCCAATTTTATTTCAAGCTGTTTCTTGATCAAACCTAAAAGAAAAAAATGTTTTTAATTATTCTAAGAAGTCTCTCAATTAAAATACATATCCGATCCCTATATTTCATAGCTTCTTTTTTGTATGTCCACCAAAGATGATAAAAAGTACCTTCAGACTGATTGCATTTTCAACATATATTTTTATTTAAATTGCCTTTTAAGTAATAATTTAATGTATATATTTCAATACATTACTCCACATATTCTCCAATTTTTCAAAGATTAGATTAGATTATTACATTTATACCCCAACTTTATTATTTTTATAAATGTCTCAAAGCAAACATACCTAATGCATTCCTAATGCATACCTAATACATTCCTCCTCCTATTTTCCCCACAACAACAACCCTGTAAGATAGATTGGGCTGAGAGAAAGTGACTGTCTAAGGCAGGACTAGAACTATCCAAATTCTGGAACAATCTGATTTTTTTTTTAATTTTTTTTTTGCCAGTTTACTCATGCAGTCCTTAACATACTCATCTTTCACGTTCCTTTTCAAGAGAAAAGTAATTTCATTTGAAAAAAACAACCCCAGAATTATATGCAGTGCCTCAGTTTTTCTCTACCTCCTCAACAGGGAGTACTTCCAGAAACCTCTGCAGAGGGTTTCAAAAACATCAGGATGGTGGCTGAGTTTGCCCTGTCCCTGCCTTTTTTATATGCATTTGATGCATATCAAAAAAAGGGCAAGGTGTTCGTTTCACATTTTATGGCTGCAATCTTCATATTTTTGACACACACATCCACATGCACACAAACAAACACACACACAAATGTACACACACACACAGACACACGTATATGACTAGTGTCCCTGAGCGCTGCATGATCGGGACCAAGAGCAATAGAATCAAGAATCAAGTATTTATCTTGTTGGCTCAGGAAAAAAGAGGTTTCTGCCAACTCTTTCAAGGCTGGCAAACTCAGGAAACAGAACTACTTGGATTTCTGGAATTCAATTTATTGCTAATAGGGTAAAGTAACAACCACTTGAAAGCCTGCCAAAGAATTAATGGGGTCAATTTACACTTCTTGTGATTAACATGTAATTACTTCGAGTCTCCTTCTCACCTTTCCCACCTCGCCTGAACTAAGGAATCTTTTCTTTATTTTCTTTATTTTATTTTATTAGTTTGTCAAACATGTACAAGGTAGCAGGTATAAATATGAACATGGACATGAACGAAGGAAATGAATACAAATAAATGGGGGCAGTAGGACAGGGACAGTAGGCACAATGGTGCACTTATGCACGCCCCCTTCTTTAATGGTCTGACTTCTTCCCATGATGGACTAGCTTCCACCTCCATGTTCCCTGTATCTGTTAGACTTCCCGTCACACTATCTCCTTGTCAGACTCACTACCTAGCCAAACAAACAATGTTTGAGCGTAGCATTAGTTTTCTCCATCTGTTCACATGTCCAAGTGATAATAGGATGACAAATGGATACAAATGTCCGGTAACTGAAAGAGGGCTTTTTCAAAAATGGGGTATAAATTGGGAACCACGATCAAATCATGTGATTAACTAGGAATTTGTACTATAATTTAAAAGCTGCTTGCCATTTCCAGAGCAGGTGGCTGTCCTTCACACAGAACAATAACAAAAAAGTAATAATCATGAAGGTTAAGCAGATCCACTATCCTTACAATAATGTCAAAACTATGCACATCTAGAAGATTAAGAATAAAATTCAGGGAAATTGCATGTCACAGTCTAATGGGAGATGTGAGCACTGGAGCAAACCAACTAGTTTAGTAGAGACAGTCTTTGTCCAAGAACAGATATGACATTCTCCCTGTGGCCATGAGAAGTCTTTGAGTCCCAGATGAAGCATATTAAAAACTCCTCCTTGCCCTGCAATCTTATTGTCACATTTATTCCTAGAGAAAAAATGCAAATAGTCATTTTGAAAAAGTTATCCTTAGCCAATCTGTATGATGGCCTGGAGCAGGGGTGCTATTCAGCAGGTTCTGACAGGTTCTGGAGAACCGGTAGCAGAAATTTTGAGTAGTTCGGAGAACCAGCAAATACCACCTCTGGCTGGCCCCAAAGTGGGGTGGGAATGGAGATTTTGCAGTGTCCTTCCCCTGCCATGCCCACCAAGCCACACCACGCCCACCAAGCCTCACCCACAGAACCGTAGTAAAAAAAATTGAATTCCATCACTGACCTGAAGGTCATCCATCCAATTCCTAACATATGAAACTTATTGTAGTAGTAAATGAATCAGATCCAACTGATGCCTGCCTCCCATCCCTAATGTCTCAGGAATGTCCCTTCCAGGGCGAATAAATATCAAGATTATGGTAGGAAAGGGAAAGCAGGAAACTTATAAATGCTTGAGTAGCAAAGCATCCTGCTGGCTTTTTATTTTGTTAGCTAGGAGCATAAGTAATATAGAAGTAAGCATAAGAGGAATTCTTGTGATGCATGAGTGGACCATTTAAGAAATCTATTTATTGTTGAAATACTGCATTTACTGCTATAATGTGTATTCAAATTTGCTATAATTAGTAGGAGAGATTCTTTCATCCAAATCAAATTGTAAATTCCTCTCAAGTCCAATTTAATGAAAATGCATGTTACTGAAAGTGGTTCAGCAGGCTCCCAAAATAAGAGGCAGAAATAGTCAAATCAATATCAGGATTATGTGATTGGATGCCATCTTTCCTCAAGACAATATGCGCATGAAAGAAAACAGTCAAATTCAAGGAAGATCTTCTTTTTCTCCATTACTACATACCTTTCGGCCCTTGGCATCATGGTTGTGGAAATTCTGGAGATCTTGGATAAAGAAATGTTCTCCTCTTACCCAGCCAGGTTTCAATTCTACAAGTCAGGTCAGCTGACTGATCTAAGAAGCAAAAGGTGAGGACAAACCTGACACTTATCAACAGTAACTTGAGGCTAAAGGCTACAGTGATGCACTGCCTATGGTCATGGGAGAGGCTATTATTTTGCTAGAAGACTAGATGGGCATGAGATTGCCAAGCACTTATATCTTAGAATAGGCAGCCCAATAACTTCTGTTGTACTTAATACCATCCTTCTTTTTCCTATCAGAAACCTACATCGCAACTTCATCACCCCTGTAAATTGACCTAGCTACACCTGCGCTTCCAGACCTTCAAAGTATAGAGATACCATAAACTTTACCCTATAAAAATAAAATAAAATAAACCTTGAAATGGTGAATGCTGTTTTAAATATGCTCTGCCTAAACAGTTTGATGCAGTGCTGATCTTTGAATTTCTGCTGAATTGTTTTGCAACTACTGTATGTATTGTAAGTAGAGTTTGACTGAGAAGCACAATTGTTTGTTTTAGAGATCTATTTTTTTAAAAAAAAATTCAAATTAAAAAATGGTTTTGTGGAATTGAAATAATTCTTTTAAAAAATAAAGTTGCCTTTTTTTACTAAAATAAAATTTTAACAGTATATGTGACACAATCAAAAAAGGGGGAAAAGTTTTCTTTTCTTGACAATGGGTATCATAAAGAGGTTTTTTGGTAAGGTACAATATGTTGTATAATTGTAAAAGGGAGTATCTCATAGATCTTCAGAGGAAATGAAATAGTAATGAAATTCTTGTTTAGATTGTTGGAAATTGTTATTTTTATTCTAAAAGGCTGCCTGCTTATCACATTCCCTTCTAAGTCTAAGTCTATCAGAAATCAATGAATTTAAACATTACACTCTTCTTAGAACAGTGGATAAAATCTAACACAGTACTCAGCAACCAGTGGAAGATTTTTCTTCTATTTTTGTTCTGCTAAAGTATTCCTCTGGAGAATTTTCACACAAGTGACTGATTATGTATACATTTGTATGTTTTCTGTGGAAGGTGTACGAGGCAGTCCCCTGTTACAGTGAGTGCAATCAGTATTCCTGGCGAGTGGAACAGTGGTCTCAATGTGAAATCAGCAGTGCACAAAATTCCCTCCACTGTGGAGAAGGAATACAAATGAGGCAAATCAGGTGAGTGGAAAATAAATTGGTTCATGGATTGATTGATTTGATTTGATTTGATTTGATTTGATTTGATTTGATTTGATTTGATTTGATTTGATTTGATTTGATTTGATTGATTTCTATAGCTGCCCAGCTCAACCAAATGACTCTGGGCAGCTTACAATTCTAAAATAATAAAACAATTAAAAACAATCTAAAAAATTAAAGCAATAAAAAACCTCCACAAAATAAATTTAAAAACAAGCAAGCTAAGAAAATATAACTGCTTTCTCTGGAACTTTTGAGGATATTATTTTCCAGTAACATCTTTATAAAAGTGTCTTAATTTTATCACTTGAAGTCTTCTTCAACTATTTATACTGTGTTTTTTTTTAAAAAAAAATAAGTAACCAATATTTTGCTATGTGACACTATGCTTTTTAAAACACTTTTGAATATAAAGGTGTCTAGAGTAGTCTGTTTCATGTTTCATATTTGCATGAAAATAAAGTTAATCTTTAGTATTAAAATTCTGTCACATGGGCTGTAACCATATCTTTGGTTTCATGAATAGCGTTTTACTTAATTGCAGTATTTCTACACAATTTCTACATATTGTTTCAGCTCTCCTCAACAGCACTAGCATGACATAAATATTCAGATATAATCAACTGATTAAATAATTACTAGTTATCCACTGCAATGAATATGTGACATATGTAACAAACATAAAAATATTTCTGAAAAGTAAAAAAAAAAAAAACTTAATTGAAAGCCTATTGGAGGTAAGATCGGGAAATGGGGGAAAAAATCCCAGAAGAAAGCAGTGACAAACCATTTTTATTCTGCTGCCAAGATAATTGCAGAGACTTGTCTAAGAATTCACCAGATGTTGAACTCGATTCGGAGGCTTGACTTTATTTACTGTATTACTTATTTGTTTTTCATTGTGGAATGCCTTGCAGATGATGTTCTTATCATCCTACAGATGTATAAACACCACTGAAGGTGGAGATGGTGAACCTGTACCTCTTGTGCTTTGTAATCAGTCTAAAGTTCCTTTGGAAAAACAGAAATGTATCCTCTATTGTCCTAATGAATGTGTGGTGTCTGAATGGAGTCACTGGAGTCAATGCCCAGAGGTACTTTAGTTCTGCCATAGTTCAATTTTGAAATATTAACAGGATCACCCATGACATGCTTAGATCCATAATGCCATAAAAAGAAGGGACTAAGAAATATATATTTTCCTGGAACCCAATATTGTTGCTAAACAGAATGATAGTAAGCTCTTTCTCTAGTGAAGCAATGTATGATATTGTTCTTGATAAATATGTGTTTCTTAGATTATCATTTATAGCACCAGTATTGAAATTTGCTTTACACCCTTAAAGAGCATCGCAGCTCTTCCTAGCAATTTAGCTACAGTGGCTCAAAATGAGGGGAGCAGCTAATTATGAGTGTCTATCAATCTGCACATGTTAAGCCTCTTCTCCGTGAGCTGGATCA
This sequence comes from Pituophis catenifer annectens, assembly GCF_029215685.1. Taxonomy (NCBI): domain Eukaryota; kingdom Metazoa; phylum Chordata; class Lepidosauria; order Squamata; family Colubridae; genus Pituophis; species Pituophis catenifer. Next base: position 215,966,292 of record NW_027256881.1, on the reverse strand, counting down.
GTTGCCAGTAGGCTTCCAGGTTCAGTTCAAGGTGGTTTCAGTTACCTTTATAACTGAAGGATCCCATTCCTTCATGGAATGGGATCAGGTTACCTGAGGAAGTACCTTTCCCTCATTCTGTCTATCCATCTCATTCGTTCCAGCAGAAGAGGCATGCTATGGGTCCCATTTTCTAAAGGATGCCATTCTAGAGGACCCAGGAAGTGAGCCTTTTCTGTCATAAGTGCCTGCTGGTTGGAACATCATCCCTCTGAACAAGTGGGCATGGGGTTCAGAACATGTGGTAGAATCACATGCGATAATTCTGTTGCAAAGAGTTTGTGATTTGATCCTGGCTACCAATTTCATATATAGCATTGTGGTGGTTTTTTTTATGTTGCTTTTCCAGTGTTGCTAGCTGCCCAGAGTCATCATAATGAGATGGTGACCATATGAATTTCCACCCATCTTATTTGATTGCTATAGTGATCTTCTATTTTCAGTGTTTATATACAGTAACTATACAGTAAATGAATAAGCTGAGTACCAAGCTCTTTCTGAAGATTCAGTGGCAGCAATGTTTAAACCAAATGCCTTTTCTTGTAACATGTCCAAAACCCCAATTGCATGAAAATATTTGAGGCATTTCCTGGGCCTGGTAATTCCCAAGGTGTCAAACTCCCAAATGTAAGCAATGTATGAGATGATAAAGAGATTTCTCTATTATGAATGCCCATGTGTTTTCTCTCTGTAAAATATCCTCAATAGATGCTACTAATAATTGACAGCCAAAATCCCTGTGAATGCCGCCTGAAATTCATAATTGATCCTGATCTTAAGATTTAATGTGAAGAGTTTGCATTTATACTTGAAAAAGAATCATCCTGAGGAAACAGTCCTTCGTATATGCTATTATGCTGTCATATTGTCATCATTCTATTGACATTATAATAAGCAAATCATTTTGAATAGCTATGTTGTTTTCATAGTAAGACTATGAACCAATACAGATTCAATAAGCCTGGCTTCTAAAAATATTTAAATGCACTACCATATGCAAAATGCTGCAAATTATTTTTCATGGTTGCTATCAGCATAACAATCCACTCAGTTCTTTAAAAAAAATATCTGTCCTACGGATTCTTATTTGCCATTATTCAGTTATATTCTTTCATAGGCAAAACAATAAGACTATAGAATGATGCTCTTAGTTTAATTGCTGTCATACTAAATCTATACTCAAATCATCTTACTACAGATAGTTCTTGAGGCTGCCGGTATTGCTATCACTAAGCAATGAAGTTCTAAAGCACAATGTCATATGAACACATTGCTTAGCAATGGCAGTGGTAACCCTAATGGTAACTCTAAGACACGTAGGTTGCTAAGCATGAAGTGGCAGGAGTGATAAGTAAGGAACGCAGTGATGTCCAACGGGGTGGTGGTTGCTGTGGTGATGTGGAGGGGAGGCTGAGAGAGGCCCTAGGAGGCCCAGTGCAGTTGTGTGCAAGCACATGAACACAAGTTGCATGGAGGGTGCTGTGTAGCCTGAGCTCAGAAAGACCGGGGGATGGACAATGTGGCAGGACAAAGACATAAAAAGACTGGGAGATGGCACAGCAAAGTGTGAGTGCAGGAAAGTCAAAGGATGGATGGTGCAGCAGGGCATAAGTGCAGGAATGCTGCCCCCAGGTAAGGTTGAAAGTTGGAAGCATGGTTCTCCAGTAGTTCACCTCCTTTCTCCTTGCCCAGTTCCAATCAGTGTTGGAGGGGAGAAGAGATCTATCTTAGGCTCCTCTTATCTGGGATGCATCAAGTTTTGGGTCTCTCCTATTTAACATCTGGGTGAAGTCACTGGCCAGGATGAGGTTCAATATCACTAGTATATATCTGTTCTGCCCCAACTATGGACCCCAAAGAATGCAGCACACACAAAGTCCATACAAACCTTAATTTACTAATTAAAGAATACTAATGAGCTTTCTTAGTAGTTGTTCGAACACAAGTACAATAAATCAGTCTTTTCTGAACAAGGGCTTTTAATTTAACTTCATTAACAGCCGACAAGAATTCAAAGAATAATAACTCAGTTCTGAGGCACAGTATTTCAGATAACCATAATCTTACTGTGGTTGGCAGAATGCCAAGAAGCAATTTGCAGGAAAACTGATAAAAGAAACAAGAGCCAAATCAAGCGTTTTTTGTAATCAAGATGCGAAGGAATTTGAACGAAGTTGTTCCCTGCAAATTGCATCAGTCGTCGTCCTTCCTTAAATAGGCTAGGGGAGTGGCCAATTAGCCCCAAGCCTTACTCTTGAGGAGACCTCCTCCTGAGGAGCCACTCCTGCCTTTTTGCAGCCTGCGCGCTTGTGCATCGAGAAGAGGGTCCTCCTCTTCTTCTTCTTCACTTATGGAAGCTTCTGGAGGTTCTGAAGGCCCTGGCTGAATTCCCGCCTCTGGCACCACATTTTCTCCATCCTCCTCATTGTCCGACTTGAGTGCCAACTGCACAGGCTGCTGGCACAGCACCACACAAGCCTCCTCGCTGTCGGAATCAGCTACTAACTCCACAGGCCGCTGACGGGCCACAACAATATCCCACCCCCAAACGAAACAAGTGCTTACTCAGGACCTGGAGGTTCTGAGGGTCTAGATCAGGGGTGTCAAACTTGCATCATCACAGCATCGTAACACATTATATATATATATAATTTGTTTCTGTAGGCATGTTTGCCACATTCTTGAAAACGAGATTTTTTTCTTAGTTATATAGGATTCCTTTTATCTGGGAATACAAAATCCATATGATAGAAAATCTTTATTAGATTAACACAAGTTTACTAAACAGTTTGCTAGCTTTCAAAATTTCAAAAAAAAAAAACTTTTTCCGAAAGTTTATTTATTTATTTTTTTTGAAACTTCAAGGCTGATGGAGAAAGGAATAAATATAGCAAGGGTTCAATCCATACCTCTCTCAATTTCAGCCCGGATGAAGTATTAGAGAATCTGCAGATGTGAAAATTAGTTTTTATCAGCTTTGCTAGTGGTGTGAAGTTGCACTAGAGATTCTCCCAAGGCTTGTTAAGAATAGGAAACAAGCAAATATTTGTTAGGGATCCATTTTTGGAACTGTAATATCCAGTTAAAACTGTTTTACCCATATGTGATACATGAGGTTCCTTTAGTAAGTTTAAAAGAGAAAAGAAAGTTAATTCTACTTAACGGCTAATGGTTATATCTGATTTGTGTGTAGAGAAAAAATATATTTTTCTGTGACATTCACTATGTCTACATACTGTATTTATGTCTATGAATAAACAGAAGACATACAGGTAATCCTTGTCCTAGGCCACTCGCTTAGCGGATTCAAAGTCCCAACAGTCAGGCTTCCCACACACACACAGTCACATGATGACATTTTGGGCACTTGGCAACCAGGCCACATTTACAGCTGTTTGCAGCATCCCACAATCACATAACAGTTTTGCCAAAAAGAACAGCATTTATTTCTGGTTTTCAGCAACATTCTGCAGGAAAAAAATGGCCAAAACATTGGCTTTATGACTGTCATGAGATACAACCATGATGAGCAGTCTATAATATTAACTCAAGGACTACCCAAATACTATTAACAGATAGGATTAGTGTTATTTATATGATTTATAAACCAGTTATATATTCCATTTCTTTTTCTTACCTAAGGTTCATTTTGGGAATTCTTGCATCAAGACTATGTCTTGCCTGTTTCAATAAACATGGGGAAATTAAATTGAAGCACATTTCTCTTCAGAGACTTCATATGAATTCCACTTAACAATAGTAGGTTCACACATCATTACTTGATTTTCTCCTTCTGCACAGACAGCAGAGAAAATATCATCTCCTGTTAAATATTCAGCATTGAAGAACTATGGCAATACCTGTGATGTCTTGGCTCTCTGTTCATCTGACTTGGAAATGTAATTAATTGACTTCACTTGAATTCATCAAAGCACTCTTAAACTGAGTTAATATGCAAGTTGGGCCACAAGTCCCTGAAATAATTATCTCAGATTTATTGTATCTGATGTCAGGGTTGTTTTTTGTTTTTTTTTTGCTTACAAGAATTGATAACTCGCAATATTTCATCTGAGTGACCTCCTTGTTTGCATCAAATGTTAACATTTAGAGTAGCTAATTCAGAAGGGTTTGATAACCATTCATTTAATTATGTAAATATGTAAAGCAAGACATGGGATGAAAGAAAAAAATAATGTTCCTTATTGTGGATCAGCAACACTTTCATGACTTATCTGACTATTAAATATGTTCTAATAAATAAAATCGGTATTACTAAAGTATTAACGGATAACTTCAAAAGTGGAAATAAGACATATGATTAGTTTCACTAGCTTTTGACAGCAACACCTGGATATTTTAGGTCATAATTCTGAATTGGCTATAGAGAAGAATTCAAATCATTTCCTTGGTAAGAAGATTAAAATTAATAGTTTCATCAATGCTCTTATACCTGAGGGTAGGAAACTATAAACTCCCTTTTTATAGTCCTCAGAACCATTCCAAAATTTAGTACTGTGGTTGCTGAAAATCTCTAGCTTGTAATCTTACGATTTTCAGTTGGGAACATATACAGTCTCTGATAAAATGCCTAGGAAGGACTTTAGGCAGTTTAAAAAACAAGGCAAGCAAACTCTCCTTGCAAAATATAAGAAAATAAATTAAAAAATCTCAGCTGCTGCCAGTGGTGGAATTCAATTTTTTTTTACTACCGGTTCTGTGGGCGTGGCTTGGTGGGCATGATGTGGCTTGGTGGGCGTGGCTTGGCAGATGTGGCAAGAGAAGGATACTGCAAAATCCCCATTCCCTCCCCACAACTGGAGGAATAATATTGCAAAATCCCCATTCCCACCCCATTCTGGGGCCAGCCAGAGGTGGTATTTGCCGGTTCTCTGAACTACTCAAAATTAAAATTTCTGCTACTGGTTCTCCAGAACCTGTCAGAACCTGCTGAATAGCACCCCTGCTGCTGCCACATATTTATGTAGCCAAACCTATTTTGTACTATTATCCACTCTCCCCATCTTAAAAAAAGTTTGGCGCACGAGCATGCGCACGGCGATTGCGCGCAAAATGCGTGCGCGAAGAGAACCGGTGGTAACACTGGTTGGAACCCACCACTGCATCATAACTGAATAATAGCACTTTGAGAGCCAGGCAGGAGATTTCAGCAGAAAGCATTTCCTCTCCTTCCCTTAGCTGTAGTTCATTGTTACAGTGGCACCCAGCAGGACAAAAACACTGTTATTTTGACTTTTTCCTCTTTTCCTCTTGATCAGGAGGGAAAGTAGCCTAACCATTGCAGGATTCAGGGTTGAGACCAATATTTGTTTCAATGTAGGGGCTCAAGGATATTATTAAAATTGAAGTTGTTTAAATGTACTGCCGGGATCCTTCCACCAGTCCTTCGAAGATACTTGCCTGTGGGAAAACCTTTATGGCCTCAGGCAATTAGTGCACAATTACCTACCCATTTCAAAATCACACAAGCAAAAGAGGTTTACAAGCCATCGAGGCCCTTCTCCAACCCATAAAAAAAAGCTTAATATGCCAATTGATAAGTGGATTCCAAATGTTTGACTGTTTAAAGGTTAGTAAATAAAGTGGTCATTTTCTCAAGTTCCATAATTTCCAGTGCACGCACAGGGCTACGAAGAACAATCGGTGAAATGCTTTCTCTCTCTCTCTTTAAGAGCTGTGCTTACCCTCCTCCCAACCCCCGCCTTTAAAAACATGTCAACGTTTTCTTCTTTAGTCCACTCTTTTGAATTGGATTAATCATGATTTTAATTATCATTTTTAACTGGAGCGTCTCTAGGTGGAAAAAATAGAGTGTACGGTGCAATAATGAAGCAGATTAATGTGGGCTATCTATAAGCGGCTCCTGTTTATTTCAGTAAAACATGTTTCCATGTGAGTTTCCATTCAGTTTTACTGAAACAAACAGGAGCCACTCACAAAGAACAATCCCACTCATTCCATTGGAGGAATGAATTGTAATGAATTGTTCATTATGATTGACAAAGCATTTGGTAAATTCCAGAGTACCTGACAAACACACATTTTGTTATGATTGACAAAGCATTAGAATGCCGTGTCCCTGAATAGCAATAGCAATAGCACTTAGAGTTATATACCACTTCACAGTGCTTTACAGCTCTCTCTAAGTGGTTTACAGAGTCAGCCTATTGCCCCCAACAATCTGGGTCTTCATTTTACCCACCTCGGAAGGATGGAAGGCTGAGCCAACCTTGAGCCTGGTGAGATTCGAGCTGCCAAATTGTAGGCAGCCAGCAGTCAACAAAAGTAGCCTGCTATACTGCACTCTAACCACTGCGCCACTGCAGCTCTTACTCACATTCATTTGTGTTTTGTTACATTTTTATGTTTATGTTGAGAGCTTCATACAAGTACAGGTAGTCCTCAACTTACAACTGGTTGTTTTACAGTTGTTCAAAGTTACAATGGCCCCAGAATGAGTGCTTTATGGCCCCTAAAATCACCCCTGGCCATCTTAAATTGTGACTCAACATTCTACTATGGTCATGTGATTGCATGTCAAGTGGGACAGTTTTACAATTGGTTGCAGTGTTCTATGATCACATGACTGTGATTCGCTATGTTTTTGGTAGCATTTTTTGCCAGTTTCTAGCCCAAAAAAAAAAACATCCCCTCAAATGAATGCATTCACTGAACAACTGTGGTGTTTTTTTTAACGACCATCATGTTTCCTTAACAACCGCTGTGAAAAAGGCCAGAAAATTGCTTCCAGTCACATGGGAGCCTCAATTTACAATTGTAACAACATATGACTGAGATTTCCAGTCCCAGTTATGGTCATAAGTCAAGGACTACCTGCAAACTTTCTCAAATTGCCTTGTTTTTAGATAAACTGGATTTTTTTTCCATTTATTAAAAGTCCAGTGGAAGGAAAGGGGGTTCCAGAAATCACTGCCATTATGAAATTTTTAATGGAGTTTATTTTATGTGGAGCTTATTAAATTGATAATAGAACATTTACATCTGTATACAGGTTGCTATCAATGGTTCGTTATGCTCTTACAGTAAAGCCAATCTAATTCCTTCCCCGATGCAGCGTTTTCTGCAATGACAGATTCCACTTACACATTTCATTTTGAATAGCTTGTTAAACCTCATCTTCCTGCTGCCACATGCAAGTATTACAATAAATTACAGGGTCAACAAGCATGTCACATCCTGTGTAATCGGGTATTATAAAGGTCATATGAAGAATTAGTTGCAGAAATCATACTAACATCAGCAAGGAGATATTTAAACATTGCTGAACATGTCAGCATCTTCTTAAGAAATATTTCGAATAAGAGCTCCTTGCTCACAACACAGCAAGTACAGCCTTGCTCTTCATTTCTCCTGTTTAGAAATTTTTAACACATTATGGTAGCATTACTGTATCTGTCAAAGTGCATCCAATTCATTATAGTTTTTTATACAATGGATACCAAGCAGATACCAAACAAGCAGTTTTAACCATTTGGTGGCTTTCTAACCAGGTAGTCTCTTCCAGACACGCACACACATTTTCTGTATTATTTTTTGAAACTCATCAAGGATTACTACCCAGTGGTGAAATCCAATTTTCTTTACTACCGGTTCTGTGGGTGTGGCTTGATGGGAGTGATGTGGCTTGGTGGGCATGGCAGGGGAAGGATACTGCAAAATCTCCATTCCCTCCCCACTCCTGGGGGAAGGATACTGCAAAATCTCCATTCCCACCCCACTCCAGGGGAAGGATAGTGCAAAATCCCCATTCCCTCCCCACTCCTTGGGGAAGGATACTGCAAAATCCCCATTCCCTCCCCACTCCTGGGGGAAGGATATTGCAAAATCTCCATTTCCACCCCACTCTGGGGCCAGCCAGTGGTGGTATTTTCCGGTTCTCCAAACTACTCAAAATTTCCACTATCGGTTCTCTGAACTGCTCAAAATTTCTGCTACCGGTTCTCCAGAACCTGCTGGATTTCACCCCTGTTACTACCTAAATTGTAGCAAATTCCACCAGGGGTAGAAGAAACTCAAATGGTCAATCAGTATATTCTACATCACAAAAATAATCACACATGGAGAACAAGGGATTATCATTTCTGGGGGGAGAGAAACAACTAAACTGTTGCCATTTATTATTTCTAATATTTTTTTTTAAATTTGATTTATATGCCGCCCTTCTCCGGAGACTCAGGGCGGCTTACAATGTGCTAAGCAATAGCCTTCATCCTTCTGTATATTTATACAAAGTCAGCTTATTGCCCCCACAAACTGGGTCTTCAATTTACTTACCTTAGAAAGGATGGAAGGCTGAGTCAACCTTGAGCCTTGACGAGATTCAAACCTGCAGTAATTGCAGGCATCTGGTCTTAATAACCAGCTTAATAACAGGGTGCCTTAGACCATTGTACTACCAAGGCTCTAATTTAGAGTAATATTGAAAAGAAACTATGCAAAGCGCTTGGGATTCTGCTGTCTGTCCATCAGCAGGATAAATTAACTGCGAGGGAAAAGTTATTGAAAGAAAGATTACATTCTAAAATGATCTGGATCTGGTTTAGGGGCCAAAATGTTACTCCCAAAAGCAGCCCTCTGGGAGAGGCATTTGGGCAGGAATGCTCTTGACCATTCCACTCTAAAGCCCCTCCCTCCCTGTTCTAGTCACATGACCCAAACTGCAGGATAGGCATCCTGCTCTGGGCTTCCCAATGCACACTTACTGTACACACAAACATTCACCCAGCCACAAAACAAAGGGAGAGGAGAAAAACACACATACAAAAGCAGAGATAGCACATATATTTTGCCCTGATCAGATCCATTTGTTGCTGTTAGTTGCAAAGATGTGTCCGACCCATCGTGACCCCATGGACAACGTTACTCCAGGCCTTCCTGTCCTCTACCATCTTCTGGAGTCCATTTAAGCTCACACCGACTGCTTCAGTGACTCCATCCAGCCACCTCGTTCTCTGTCATCCCCTTCTTCTTTTGCCCTCAATCTTTCCCAGCATTAGGCTCTTCTCCAGTGAATCCTTCCTTCTCATTAGGTGGCCAAAGTATTTGAGTTTCATCTTCAGGATCTGGCCTTCTAAAGAGCAGTCAGGGTTGACCTCCTCTAGGACTGACCAGTTTGATCGTCTTGCAGTCCATACCGACACACATAGGCAGGGAGAGAGAGGGGGTGGAGAGGAAGAGAGAGAGAGAGAGAGAATGGAAACATTCCATGATTTTTCATTTCACAGATGAAAACACAGTTTTTTCCTATGGCTACTGCTAGTCAAAGGTATTAGCAAGAATTCCAGAAGCCATTCTCAGTGGGGATTCCCTACCTTATTTCAGCATTTCAGTTGTTAACAATAAATGCTCATAATAAGCAATGCATTTTGAGTTGTTTGCTAAACCTGTTGCCTAAGTCATTGATAAATGTAGAAGTTGCACACATTTCTAAGATTCCTCTTCAGTGAAAATGATGGAATGATTCTCTCCCTCTCTCCCCCAAAAGCACAGCTGAAAACATGAAAGCCGTCTAGTGGGATCTAATTAGATGACACCCTGGAGTCTCCAGCTCAAATGTCCAAATTCTTAAATATTAGCAAAGAGGAGGAGGAGAATACTTCAGTTTGGATCAATGCCATTTTCCAGTGCTATGTTTCTTAATTAAAATACTTCCCATAAGAGTTACTATTCAGTATCTTTGGGGAAATTAACAAAATCAGTCATAAATTTCATCGTCACATTTAGCTAGGCCTTTGCATTTTCGGTGTATCTGCAATTGCAACTTACAACAGAGATCAGAGTTATAATTAACTGATGAGCAAGTTCAGTTCAGAACCCTATTACAATGTGGTAGTGCAGGTCATTTTAGATAAGTCGAAATTAACAAAGCCCAGACCCAACTAATGTAGGTCTCACGTGTTCACTTGCTTCCTTTTATCTTACCCATAAATATGTTTCCCACATTAAAGGCTAGAAATCTCATCATTCTCAAGAATATGTATTCACACCAAGAAATACTGTTAAAGAATGTTCAGTGTTTTGAGCTGAGAAGTGTTCGAAATCCCATTTCCTCTGGCTTGTTGCAAAAGTAATGAATTTGTTCTAAATTTAATTTAATTTTTTGTGTATCTATGTAGTACTAAAACTCTTGTTGTCATGACCTTTAATTGGGCAAAGCAGTGCGTCATAGGGCAACGATTTTTGAATCAAGGTATTTCAGATGGGCTAACTTACAGAATGTGGCCAAAACTTGGGACTCATGACTCCCAAGGAAATGAAAATTGGGAAAGTTGTGACTGTTTCAGTGCTATTGCCTATGTTGCTGATGTGTTCACGTGATCTTCATTTTCATTCTTCTATGACAGTTTCCCAGACAATTTCTCAATCCTTCACTCCCTCCCCCACCAAGCAGCAAGCACTTAACTACCTAAGGGAGGGGAGATTTCTTAAGCTCCTTGGCAGATTCCCACAAGGAAACTCAGTAGGGAAGCCAGCAAGAAGTTGCTCCTGCACCCACTGTTTTTTGTTTATTCTGCTTTCTCTGTTTAAGTAAGGAAACAGAGCAGGTTGGCTAATAAGTTTTAAAACTTAAGATGTTTTGCTGCCAGGAACGTTGCCATTCTCTAATTATCCTCAAACAGTAAGTTTGGGAAAGAGAATAGATGGGATTTAGCTGGATACTTTAAAGATAGTTTGGAATTAGAACAAAACGTTACTATATTCTGGACCATTTTTACTCAGGTATTCTGGAATTCAGTGTTATCAGTATGTACAGCAACTTAAGTTTATAAATTTAAATCTATACTTAGTTCAGTAAAGATTCCAAGAATACAACATAGAAATAGTGAAAACATCCCTTGGCCTTCACGCACTAAATAAAGTTTTATGAGATGGGACGCATTCTGTGTTTGGCTGAATACACATAATATCCTTGGGAATTTTGCACAAGCAAGCTTTTCAACCTCTCTGAAACCATGGAAGCATGAAGCATGGCCAGGCTTCCCTTTTCTTGATTTCAGCCCAATAGTATAATAAATCAATGTAGAAGAAGTGTTAAAAAAAAAAAAGAGCCAACCAAGGATATTGTAAATATGGCTAAGAGTTGATCTGTTTAGGATTGCAAGTGTTATCTTTATCTAACTTACCGAAGAAGAATATTTGCAGCAAGAGATAACATTTTTGGATTAGCTGGCATGTTTGCTTTTGGAGCCATGTCATGGGCATTCTTGTCCAAAGTTTTTCTAAGGAGATTAGTGTAATTCTAAAATGCTTGCCATGTTTGATGTGATCCAGTTTCATAAATAATGATAAGGAAGCCCTTTCTACCCTCAACCCTCTCTCTTCAGAATCCTTTTATAATCCCAGTTCACTTTTGACTTTTTCTACTAGGATATTAGCTATTAGCATAGACACATTTCAAAACATACGTGCACATGCACCATTATTTTCTATGGATCTATAAAACTAGTTTCCTTTTTTTTTTAATTGGAGGGATTTTTTTTTTTTTTAAAAAATCTATGTTGCCTAGAATTGCTTTCAGTCTTGAAAGTACAAGCATATTCTCTGGATTAAATACAGTGAGCAAGCTGAAAGAATCCACTTGGGTCATCCAGTCCAATCCCTTATTTAGTGCAGGAATCCAGATTAAACATTCCCAACAAATAACATCTATTTTTTCTATTTTTCTTTTGACACATCCAGTACAAAGAAGAGCACATCATTTCTTGGAGTGATTGTTTTTGGCATTAAGCAGTTTAATGTTAAACGGGAATCTGTATTTTTGTAAGTTAAATCCATTATTTGTGCCTGAACTCTGGAATAATAGAGGAGATCACACCCCTTTCCTAGATGAAAGTTCTCCTTTGTGCTTTTTATTACACCTGTGCATTTCAGTGGTATCAGGTCACAGTAGGAAGAAAATGTAAGTGATCAGAAGCAATTTGCCATTTGTGATTATTTATCAAGTCACATAGTTTTATGAAGTTAGGTCTAGAACTTTTACAACTTCCAAGTGAGTGCTCTTTAGGGACAAACTCTCCTCATATCTGCTATGTTTCCTGCAAACATTTCAGGGAAGAGTTAGTTATATGAACAATCTGTCCAGTTAATCTTTTTATGCTTCTTCCACCCGTAATTCCTACATGTCATATAAACCCAGATAAAGGTATTAGAAAGGTATAGATAACAAAATATTTTCTGTGCAGTGGGTGAAAGAATTGCTACTGCTGATCATTTAATCTTAATGTTATGCCATTTGAGAATTTGATTTTTTTTTTCTTTAGAAAGTTTCCTAGTACTTTGGTTGTTATGTCTGTTGCTTGAGCATACTAAAAATCTGTTTTTAGGTTGGTCAGAAAACCCCTTCTTCCCCCATTTGGAAGAACAAAATAACAGAGTTGGAAGGGACCTTCGAGGTCTTCTATTCCAACCCCCTGTTTAAACAGCAGACCCTACCATCTCAGACAAGTGATTGTCCAATCTCGTTTTAAAGACCTCCAGTGATGGAGCATCCATAACATCTAAAAGCCATTCCTCTGATAATTGTTCTCACTGTCAGGAAATTTCTCCTTATTTCTGGGTTGCTTCTCTTCTTGATTAGTTTCCATCCATTGCTTCTTATTCTGACGTCAGGTGCTTTGAAGAATTCCAGTGAGCAGAGTCTCCTCACATTTATCTTCCTGTTGACATGTCCAAACACTATATGATTCATCTCCCATATGGTCAATGGTCATAAAACCATATAACGTTATATTGGGATCATATCAAGAGTTAGTCTGGGCAAATCCATTGAAAAAGACCAGGTGAGGGAATCTACACAAAATCCTTCTTTACCAATTCTTGCATCCATCCTCTGTCTTTTTCTGCACTTGCACAGCCACTTCTGAAAACTGTTTTTGTCCCTTTCTGCTGAGCCTCACTTTTTTGTTTCTCCAAGAAAGAAGAAGCGGCTGCTTTAATGCCATTTGAGGGGTCCTTGGTGCTCTCTGAGCTTGGTTGTTTTCTTGAAGATCTTTCATTACCCAACTAGCTAACATTATCAGTGGACCCAGGGGTGGGTTCTAATTTTTTTTACTACCGTGTGGCTTATTTTGTAGGTGTGGCTTGATGGTCATGAGACAGTGGGTGTGGCTTGATAGTCTTGAGACTGGGTAGGCGTGGCCAACTCAATGTCACTCACATCAAGTGGTGCCTCACCTTGCCCCTCCCCTCCCAGCCATTCCTTGTCACACCCAGCCTCAGCGTATCTATAGTTCTGTAAAAATCTTGTTCACCTTTTTTCAACTTTATTATCTACATACTATGGATGCACTTTCATGGACCACTGAAAGGAGGAAATGGCTCACATGCTTTGCCCAAGAGTGTGATAGGCAACAGGCTTTTAAGGGGCTGCCAGAAAGAAGGGGAGGCAATGTATTTTCCAAAGCACCAGAAGGCAGAACAAGAAGCAATGGATGGAAACTGAACAAAGAGAGAAGCAACCTAAAACTAAGGAGAAACTTTCTGACAGTGTAAACCAATATAGGTGCAGAAATATTTCAGTCATAATTTCGCATATAAAATAGCCATTTGTGTAATACAACCTGCCTATTGTTCAAAACAGTCATTAGTATTATGGCTGATGTTTGACAGCAAGCCTAAAAGTCAAAGATTACAAGAGTGCTTCTTTCTCTGTATGTATAGAAAACATCACATACCAGGAATAACATATTAAAATGGAGTTATGCAGTGGTGGATTTCAACATTTTTTACTACTGGTTCTGTGGGTGTGGCTTGGTGGGCGTGGCATGACAGGGGAAGGTTACTGCAAAATCCCCATTCCCTCCTCACCCCACTAACCTGCTCTGGGAAGAAATCAAACTCCCCCTTCTTCATTTCCACAAATAAAATATTACTCAAAAGAAAAGCAAGGAAAAATCAAGCTACTAAGAAGGAGCCTGCCTGATACACATTCCACATTCCTGCCAGCTGCATAAAGGAAACTTTGTAAGAAGGAAACAGCTACCGGTGCTTAGAGATAATAGAAAGTGGAAGCTGGAAGTTCAGTTCCATTTACAAGCAGGCAGAAAACTAATTCAAGACAGGATTTTTCACAATGGAAATGGCCCAAACCTTTTTAGAAACACAAAGCCCATGTTGCACAAATCACAAAACTTCAAAAACATAGAACCATATAAGAATCCCTCCTCTTAATCCAGTTTGTTTTTCAGCTGACCCAGAAACGAACTGCTGAATGTCACTTTGCTTCTGCAAGCAAAAATTTCCTTCCAGCATCTGCATCTTGGCATGTCAATTTAAAGCGACGGTGTCTTTTTTTTTTTTTTTCCTTTTTCTTTGCCAAGTGATCTCCTGGCTGAGAAGTGATTAGTTGGAAGCTTCTCAATTTAAAGCGACGGTATCTTGGTTTTTTTTTTTTCTCTATTTTCTTTGTCAAGTGAGCCCTGACTTTTTCCTTCTAGCCGATCAGCTGGGAGTCGGGAGGCAATGAATAGATTGCGGGCGGGGCCAGGCAGAGGTGGTATTTACTGGTTCTCCAAACTACTCAAAATTTCCACTACCGGTTCTTGTGAACCGGGGAGAACCGGTAGCAGCCCACCACTGAGTGCACCCCTCATTGCTGCCTTGAGCTGCAAATATTTTCTATTGATTAATGCAGATTGTACCAGAATTTGTGTTTGAACCAAGCGACTCTATACATAAGAGCCAATGGGAGGTAGCAGTGAAAATCTTGGACTAGAAACACAGATGTAGGATCAAAACAACCACAAGCAAACGGCCAGTCATTCTCTCTCAGCTCAAACTCTCGCACAAGGCGAATTGCATCTTGGAATATTGCACCCAGTTTTGTTTACCATGATATAAAAAAGATGTTGAGACTCTAGAAAGAGTGAAGAGAGGAGCAACAAAGATGGTTAAGATACTGGAAGCTAAAACATATAAAGAACAGTTGCAGGAATTGGGTATGTCTAGTTTAATGAAAAGAAGGACTAGGGCTGACATGATAACAGTGTTCCAATATTTGAGCAGCTGCCTCTAAGAAGAGGGGGGTCAACCTATTCTCCAAAGCACCTGAAGGCAGGACAAGAAGGAAGGGATGGAAACCAATCAAGGAGAGATCTAACTTGGGATAAATTTCATGACAGTTAGAACAAATTCAATCAGAATAGAGCTGGAAGGGACCTTGGAGATCTTCTAGTCCAACTTACTGCTCAAGGTGGAGATCCTGTACCGTTTCAGAAAGGTAGTTGCCCAGTCTTTTCTTAAAAACCTCCAGTGATGAAGCACCTATAACTGTTCCACTGGTTAATTGTACTCACTGTTAGGAAGTTTCTCCTTAATTCCAGATTGCTTCTCTTCATGATTAGTTTCCATCCATTGTTTCGTGTCTTGCTTTCTGATTTGGAAAATAAGTTGACCCCCTCTTCTTTGTTGCAGCCGTTCAAATACTGGAATACTGTTATCATATCACCCCTAATCCTTCTTTTCTCTAGATTAGCCAAACCCAATTCCTGCAACCGTTCTTGATATGTTTTTGTCTCCAGGCTTTTAATCATCTTAGTTGCTCCTTGCACTTTTTTCAAAGTCTCAACATCTTTTTTGTAATGTGGTGACCAAAACGATGCAATATTCCAGGTGTGGTCTTACTAAGGATTTCTAAAGCGGTACTAATACTTCACATGATTTTGATTCTATGCCTCTGTTTATACAACCAAGGATTGTATTAGCATCAGTGGAACGACTTGCCTCCAGAAGTTGTGGGTGCTCCAACACTGGAGGTTTTTAAGAAGAGATCAAACATTTGTCTGAAATAGCATAGGGCTTCTTGCATGAGCAGGGGCTTGGCCTAAAAAACTCCAACGTCCCTTCCAACTCTGTTATTCTGTTAAAGTGGTGGTTGTGGGGGGAAATAGATGTTTTATTATGCTTGGATAGAGACGCATCCTAAATTAAAATAGTAAATGAAGATTGCTACAACTATGTGTGGGCAGAAAACATAAAATGAATACCTTCTTCAATTTTCTCCAAGAGGAGAGTTTTCCTTAGTAAAAGCACCGTTACTGAAAAAATCCAGTTGACGATCTCTTGAAAAGCAATTTCACCATGAAACCTAAAATATTCATGGACAAACCTTGACTGCCTCATCACTTCATACAGTGATGAGTGCAGCATTCCATCCATGAGAGATTTTTTTCCCTTTGATATAATTTTTGAAAGCAATTTCTCTTAAATCTGTGAAATCAAATTGAATAATAAGAACTGGTGGAAGGAGTGGGAAAATTAGCCTGTCCAGCACTAGCAAATAATCTTACAGTATTTGCTGATAGCAATAAGAAATTTTGCTTTCCTTTCCCTAATCCTTACGCAAACCATGTTTGGATCGGATTTTAAATAGGCCTCGATAATAAGTTGTTATAAAACACATCCCAGATACAGTCAATTAAAATGACAGTCATTGCCAAACTGTTTGAGGTGCTTGTTTTCATGCTGAAAAGGTGATCATTTATAAAACCAGCTCCTCTCTTCATCGATTTTCAGTGATTGATTTTAACACAGCAAAATGAATTCAGTAGAGCTATAATTGGGAACTTCTATCAAGATACTTCTCGTTGATTATTATTGGCAAATCATTCATACTATTATTCTTGCCTGCAAGGGCAAACAATCAAATTAATTGTGGGA
Source organism: Pituophis catenifer annectens (assembly GCF_029215685.1). Classification (NCBI taxonomy): domain Eukaryota; kingdom Metazoa; phylum Chordata; class Lepidosauria; order Squamata; family Colubridae; genus Pituophis; species Pituophis catenifer. The sequence goes on along the minus strand of NW_027256881.1, from coordinate 215,949,558 downwards.
AAGATAATAAACCATTTGTAAACAGTTGGAAACAGGATTCGTTTTCATGTAATTAAGAAAAATGGCTTATGTTAAATGTCTGGGTGACCATTCTCCAGCAAACAGCTGAGCTTCCTGGAAAAACAGCATGTATATGAAATCACGCCACAAGGTTACAGAGAACGCTACGGAGCTCTTGCATCTGCTTAATTCAGATTTACTGAAGGAGCAAACAGTCTAGTCTCCCTTGGCAAATGCTCAGGAGAAAGACACTGAGGTCACACACACCAGTGTCTGCCTTCCGCTGTTACAAGAGGAATTGTACAAGGGATTTGCTGGTCTTCTGTCAGCTGGGTTTCTGCCAGAGCTGTTTCGGGCTAGGTCCTCCATAGTATTGTGCCTGTGAGCCAAATTGTTCGAGTCTTCTTTTGCATATTCAGGAGGGTGGGGCGTTCTCTCTCTCTCTCTCTTGATTCTGCCAGTCTCTCGCTCTTGAGTTCTGTCTTTGGTGACAGTTGCGAGACAACAGAAGCTTGTGTTTTTGAACTGCTGTCTCTCTAGTTAATGAGCATTGGTGGTGGTGGTGGGGGAAGTAGTGCCCTTGGACTGATTTATGGAAGGATACTTTTTTAAAAAAAAAATCCTTCATATTTATGAGGATAACAAGGCCTGGGAGGGTTGTGGGTTTGATGTGGTTGGGTTATAATCTCATCCAGTTCATGGCATTGGCTTTCATCGCCCGATTCCTCCAAACTCATTTCTATTAATTAAATATCTTCGAGAAAATGCAATTGCATTTTGAAATGTGGATTTGATTTCTGTATTTAGAAGAGGGGGTTGGTTTTCTGCTTTTCCTTACTTCCTTACTTCCTGACAGTTTGCTTCATTCGGAATCAATAACAGGGTTACCACTGACAGGGAATGGCTTAGAATTTGCCACTCTAGCTCTGCCATTCTCAATCACTTAAGCAACTCCATTACCCCCAGCGTCATGATAAAGGGTAGCAAGTTAGGACATTTGTATGCCAAGCTAATTGCCCTTTAGGAGCATCTGAAGGTAATAAATTACTCCGCTTACCGCCTATTCACTTTGCTGCTGCTACCCAAAAGTACCCTTGTAACTGTGCCCTGGGGCAGAGAGAGACATATTAAATGCCTCATTAAGAAGAAAAAGAGAAACAATCAACCAGCAAGCTGAATCTTCCTTAGCCAGCAAAGGTGTCTTCTTGCTGTGCCTGGAAAAAAGTCTCATCTTGCAATATGGCATGATTTTGTTTGCCTCCAAAATAGCACAGCTGTGTCCTCTTCCCTTGCAAGAGAAGGGGAAGGGGAAGGGGAAGGTCCTATGAAGATGATGTCTCCAGAGATATGTGGATAGTGCTAGAGCCTTGAATGGTCTGGGAGAATTCCCCAGAGCCCCAAACTATTTGCCCTATAAAATAGAGTAACAAATGGGAGTGGTGCAGTGGCCTAGAGGTGGAGCTCTTGCCTCACAATCAGGAGGCTGTGAGTTCGATCCTAGGTAGCGCCAGTTACCGTATTTTTCGGAGTATAAGACGCACTGGAGTATAAGACGCACCTTAATTTTGGGGGAGGAAAACAAGAAAAAAAGAATTCTGCCTCTGCCTACCAGCATCAGGATCAGTGGCATCCTCACTTCCATTTGGATTTTGATAATGAGTAGCACAGATCTTTTTATCAGTTTAAATCAAATCCTATCACTCTATTTAACTGGAGGGGTAAGGTGGGGTGGGGGATGATTTTCATGGGGGCAGAAGAGGCACTTGCACCAAAGGCTCCACTCTCAAGATGCCCCCGTCTTCCTACCTATAGCTGTAGGCGTTGAAAGCTTGGCTTTCTTGCAGCAAGGCCCCATAGAGATGCACCACTTCAGTCCTCCTGGACGCTGCCATCTCGTAAATACGGTGCTGGGCTGGTCCGGCAAGCCCCCTGCACCTTTGCTGCCTTGGTCGGAGCCTGATTCTGGAAGCTGTCCGGGGAACAACGGAGGTCAGCACTTGGTTGGCGAAGCAGGCGCTGCGCAGGGGGCATAAGGCAAGGTGCTGCCACCTAAAAACACTGTTGCCGCGATCTCCGCTGCCTGGAGATCTCCGCTGCCTCCCCAATTCCAAAAATGGGGCATGCAGAGGCAAAGAAAGAGCATTGTTTTCGGGCAGTTCCAAGCAATGGAGATCGCAGCAACAGTTTTCAGGTGGCAGCGCCTTGCCTTGCACCTCCTGCGCAGCACCCAGCAAGCCACCAGTTCCTTGAAAATGCAAGCCCACTCAGCACACCCCGAAGCCTGCAGGTGGCCTGCATAAACCACCCTCACTCTATGCTGCACAGAAATCCTATAGGGTGGCCTGCATGGACCACCCTATGCTGGGGGCAGAAATCTCGGGAGGTTAAGGAGAAGTCTACTGCTGTAGGGAATGGGGACCTCCAGTCCTCGCATAAGCTGTGAAGGCAGCCATCAGAACTTCTGGAGCTGCTTCCAGGCAGACCCTGGGAGAACTCAGAGTTCTCGGTGGCTAAAGGGGAAGAAGAAAACTCTGGGCACATTGAGAACACATGTTCTCCTGTTGCTGGAAGAAGGGGAGAAGGGCTGCTTCTCCTGCAGTCTCCCCCACCCCCCCATCCTTGCGCCTTGTGCCTACACTCCCCCATCCTCAGCCACCTTCTCCTCCCAAATAGTCTTCGTGCCGAGAGGGGCTTCATCCACAGTCGAGGTTAATTCCCCCCCTTGCTCTCTTAAACTGAACTGCACTGAGCAGCTGGGGGGGTGGGGGCGGCATGAAGGAGAAATGTCTCAGCTCCCGACAGCCTCTTGGTGTTTTGACCATCCGAAATGGATCAGCACTGCCTCTGCAGTAGCCAGCTGCTGCTTCTGCCAGGATCATTTATCAACAAGTCAGAAAAGCAGTGCAGTTCAGTTTAAGAAAGCACCTAATTCCAGCAACAGGAGAGTGTGCTTTCTTAACGTGCCCAGAATTTTCTTCTTTCCCTTTAGCCACCAAGAAGGAGGAGGGCACGCGGCTCTATGAATTGCATTGGAGAATCGGGGAGGAAAACGCCAGAAAACGCGATGCGTGGAGGCAATGCTCTTGCAAAACGGGTGCTTCTGTATGGAGAGGTATAAGGCAAGGTGCTCATCGCCCACCCTGCCCCTTCTCCAGACTACCCAGGCTGAGGGCAATTGGCTTCTGCTCCTGGCCCAGGAGACAGATCTGGCTAGGAATAAAGAGAAAGTGAGATTGCAGAAAAGGAGGAGGGTGCGCAGTTTTGCGAATTGCTTTGGGGAATCAGGGAGGGAAATGACCATTGCCTCCATGCATCGTGTTTTCCCACAACCTCCCAAGGGTGGGGGCCAGCGGGTGGGTGGGGCTACATTCGGACTATAAGACGCACCCAGATTTTCACTCTCTTTTTGGGGGTAAAAAGGTGTGTCTTAAACTCCCAAAAATATGGTATTTCTCTCTCTGGGCAGCGTGAGTAATTATCTGCTGCAAACTCTGCATTGGTGACAGGAAGGGCATCCGGCCAGTAAACACTCAGCTCCATTCAGTTGCCCCGACTCCACCCCAATGTAAGGGATTAAAAGGAAAAAAAAATAGAGTAGCAAATGGCAGGGTTACCTCTAAATGCTTTGTGTGGACTTCTGGGTATGCATTCCTCCCTGGTTTTCTGGGAAGCTCTGTGTGATGAAATAGACTAGGAGATGGCTAGAGTATATATGTATAACGCTGAAGGCTACTGAAGGTGAAGGCTAAAAAACTAACTTATTTTGTTATCCCCATTGCATTCTCAAGTAGCTTTCCAACTGAGTTCTTTCAATTGGTTCTGGGATTATTATCACTGGAAAACCTCCTATTGCAATTCATGGAGATTTGCCAGGATGATCTGTGAGGGACTTTGAGAAAAATATTTCGTCCTGAAATAATGTATTTCTAATCAAATTGCATGGGTTAACTTTCACTTAACGGGTTTAGGACTACAGGTAGAAAATGTACACTAGAGCTCTATCTTAGCTTATTTTAAAAAAAATAACTAGGCAGATCCAGGCAGGGAAAATATTTCTTTATGTGACAGATTGGGGCCAGAAGTCTTAAAGAAAGCAGAGGGTCCATCCACTTCTGAAGAAGCTGTTCATTCAGTCCTTTTTAAAACACCCTTCACGGGCAACATGTTTGAGAGGATCCTGACTGTGTATTTGGAGAAGATAATTACATATGTATATCTGTATATTTATAATAAATATGTAATATATAATAAGTAAAAGAATGCAAGGTGGATTTTTTCTGTAGTGTCTGATACTGTCTTCTTTTATTCTTTTATTCAACTATAGCATTTGAATTAATGATTTTGGGGAAACGGTACATTTTTTCATAAACCTTTATCAGCTAAAACATCTCTACTATAATGTGGGTGATAAAATAAGGGATAAAATATATTTGCAGTTTGAAAGAATTAAAAGAAACGTATTTCCAGGAATACAGGAGTTCACATTTCACTATAACAATTGAGATATAATTGAAAAGAAAAAATGAAGACAGCTCTAAGACAGATCTACAAAGATGATGGTACCCTTTTTTTCATTCTCTGTGGTTCCAAAATAATTAATAAACCAGTAGCAGCTTGGTTGGTTATTTGGATGACCACCATATAAATCTTCAGCCCCATGTTATGATTCTTCTCCTATTTACATACAGAGGGGTTTTTTTAGATGATTGTCAAATTCAGGGGAAAAGCATTGGTGTTATATAATGAGATTATTCACAAGGGACTCTTTAGCCTGATAGGCAATTTGAAAACCAATTAAATTAATAATGCAGGTAACCATCCTTGCCACAACTGTAAACATGTGCTTGCATAATTCACTTACCCGCATTTTTTTTTTAATCTCTAGCATTGTGATCCCAATATAAGGCAAACAAGGACTCGACATATACTACGAATGCCTTTAAAACCCAAGACCTGCCCTGAAAGTGCACAGCAGAGGCCTTGTATTCTGAATCAAAATTGTTTTCAGTATAGCTACAATTTAACAGGTAAGCATCCTTCATTGTAATTTGGAATGAAATTTAGAGCATTCTGCCCAATATCCACATCAGAATGGCAAAAGTATATAGAGATGGTATATCATTAGGAATACATAACTTTCAAAATTTGGGAGAGAAGCTATAAACTGACAATGGCCGTGGCCTATGAAGAAAACCTTTACAAAATGTTTTATAGGTGGCACTTGCCACCAGCAAGATTAGCCAAAATGTATAAGAACTCCTCCGCCACTTGTTGGAAATGCAACCAGTCTCCAGGATCATACTACCACATGTGGTGGACATTTAAAAAAGCAAGGAGTTACTGGGAGAAAATTCATAAATGGATAGAAATGATAACCGAGCAACATATCGAGTTCAAACCAGAAACTTGCCTCTTAGGTATATTGTCGGAAAGTTATGACAAAGCAACCATTTACTTAGTGTTACATATATTGACGGCAGCTAGAATTACATATGCTAAATATTGGAAAAATGTGAACACCCCACCAGATGATGACATAATTAGGAAAATTTGGGATTGTGCTGAAATGGACAGATTCATTTTAAAAATTAAAGATAAAGAAGACTCAAAATATTACAGAACATGGAATAAATTTTATGACTGGACAGAGACAAGAGGTAGAAAAGAAAGGGAAGTTTATGAATGTCAGTATAACAAAGACGTATAAAACTATGGACATAATATAGAAAAATTTGTAAATAAGATAATGTAAGTAGAAAATTAGTTGAAGTTTTTTTTTAATTTTCTTTTTCTTTTTTGTTGTTGTTGTATTGCTGCAATTACTGTTAACAAAGTACAGTTATAGTTATTAGCATGTATGTTAAGATTAACCGTTGATCTCTCTCTGGCTTTGCTTTATTTGCATTATTATCCTGACATGGCACTGTCTTTTCAATAAAATATTTTTTTTTTTAAAAAAGGAATACATAACTTTCACTGGACTTGAACTTTCAAGGGAGGCCATTTTGAAAATAGCTAGAAAGTTCATGTATTCATTAATTCATGATAATTTATGAATAATTTATGTAAGCTTATGAATTAAGTTCTCATAGAATTATATAAAATTATATACAATTACATATATGTTACTATATTTGCTATAATATGAATTATATTTATATAGTGTATAAATACAGGTATCCCCTGACTTACAACAGTTCGTTTAGTGACCGTTCAAAGTTACAACAGCACTGAAAAAAATGATTTTATGACCATTTGGACACTTAGGAAAGTGTGATCATCCCCATGGTCACGTGACCAAAATTTGTACACTTGGCAACTGGCATGTATTTATGACAGTTGCAGTGACCAGGATCATGGGATCACCTTTTGCAACTTTCTGACAAGCAAAATCAATGGGGAAGCCAGACTCACCTAACAACTGTGTTATTAACTTAACAACTGCAGTGATTCACTTAACAACTACAGCAAGAAAGGTTGTTACATGGGGCAAAACTTACCTAGCAAATGTCTCGCTTAGTGACAGAAATCTTAGACTCAATTGTGGTTATAAATCGAAGACTAACTATATTACTGTGATGGCGAACCTATGGTACATGTGCCACAGGTGGCATGCGGAGCCATATCGGTAGGCACACAAGCGTTGCCCTAGCTCAGCTCCAGCATGCATGCGCACACCAGCCAGCTAATTTTCGAGCCTTCTGTGCCCACCAGAAGTTGGGAAACAGGCTGTTTCTGGCCTCCGGGGGGGGGGAGGCCATTTTTGCCCTCCCCAGGCTCCTAGAAATAAATTATGGGTGTGGGCACATGCGTGTGTGACCTCCCCCCACGCTCCCCCCACTTTTGGCATGCAACGGCAAAAGGGTTAGCCATCACTGCTATATTATATAAATGTTTAATTTTCCTGAAGATTATTACTACCTGTGAGCAGCACTTTATAATCTTTCAGCAATGCTAAAAAAAAAAAAAATGCTTGAGCAATTGCTGAACAAACAGTTGGTAAATGAAGACTGCCTATATTCCAAACTGGCATTATATATGTTAAGTTGCCTTAGCAGTGACAGGGATGGCATATAAATTTAATAAATCAATAGATAAATAAATAAAACAATGCCTGCAATTTTTATATGCTTTTTACTGAAAAAAGATTTTTATCTCCTCTGTGGAAGAATGGCCAACCAAAATGTGAGCATATGCTTCAAAATTTAGAATAACTTTATATTTTAAAAATGAATCTAATGCAGAAGATAGTTCTCTTTGGAAACCATTTTTAGATTACAGATTTCTATGTAGAATTGGACCACATCCAAAATTCAGGTTTTAGAGTTTATATTTTAACTTGGCATATTATCTACATATAATGCATTGAATTGTCTTAATGTATTGTTTTATCATCTCTAGTCTCTTTCTTTCTCCTTTTTTATAACTCCACTTGTGTTAACCAAGTGCCTTTAATAGAGATATTTAGTAATTTAGTAATAATCAAGTAATGTAATAGAGACATGTTTTGATTAGAAAATGGATATGAATGTCTGTAAGCTTCTTAATGATGTATTACAATATATTCATCATACAGTATTTTAGAATTGTTAGTTATCACCTGATTTTCTTGTTTATATTTGACTCTTAATCTTTATTATCTTTTTAATAGTATTTTAAGTATATTTGTATATTTTCCTTTATTTTTTCAAATTAATAATAATACATTATTTGTAAAAAATGAAACATGAAAGGCAGACATGGTTAGAACTTGGACATGAGTTCACCAAAAAGTTTCAGAATTGTAGACTCAGTTGGGAAGTTGAAAAATAATCCTGAACAAAGACATCTGCCACTTGCCGATGCTTGTCTAAAGCATAACAGGAATCCATCCAGAAGTCAAGCTCCACTCGAGAGAGGTGCAAATTTGTAATTCATTGATCTTAATTTCTAGGTTCAGATTGATAAACTATAAAAAGGTACTTAGAAATGGGCTCAAAAAGTCAAAGGTATCAGCTCCTAGAGGCAAAACTTAGAATTCTATAAAGAGCTATTGCCTCATGCAGAGTACAGAATGGACTTTTTATTCTAGGATTCCATCATTCCTGTCTTCCTAATGGAAGCCTGTTTAGAGATATTCCCCTCATTAAAATAAAAGCACGTTCACCTAGGAATTCTATATAACATTGAGCCATAGGGTTCAATTCACGTATGGCAAGAAAAGAACCTGTCTTTCACAATTCTGGTAAGCAACCTGGTAAGAGGATGCACATCCAAAGAAATGAAGTGTTAAGACCACACAGAGGGAAAAATGATTTATATCATTTCATATGCATTTTGTAGACAGAAAAAAAGTCATTTATTTAAGATTTCTAGCTATTTCCAACATTACCTTTGCAGAGCGGTACTTGAAAAAACAGCATTCCCTAATTGGTTATCCTAGCTTGAAGAAGACATTAATATTTTACAAGTGCTTTCTTTCAAGGGAAACATGATTTCTTTTGTCAAACAAAACTCAGTTGGAGATTGTGACAAGCGTTGCTTCAAGGTAGTCGTGCTGCAGAAATTTTTTTACAATTTTTGGCATCCAACGGAGCGGCATGCCACTTGATCACTATGAAGTGCTACATTTCATCATCACTGGACAGTTGTTGGCATACTTGGAGAGAATGTAATTTTTAAGGGCTACTGAAATAAAAACAGAATAATTTAAGGCTGCATGGCTTCTTTTCTTTTAAATAATATTATATTGGTTTCCAAATCGTAAAAAACTATAGCTTCATTTTAAAAAAAAGTTGTTCTAGCATTAATAGGCAGAACCAATTGTAACCATGATGTCTCTTTAGACTGGAGCACATGCCAGCTAAATGAAAATTCAGCCTGTGGACAAGGGATTAGGAATCGCCTTCTAAGCTGCATTCGCAGTGATGGAAAAGCCGTGAATATGAACCACTGTGAGCAGGTAAGATGGGCCCTTAAGTCACCTTTGATATCTAACTGACAACACTCTGCTTCAAAAGTATCTTATCAAATCATTTTGGGTTATTTATTCCATCCTGATTTTCCTAAATCCAACCATATGGTGTCTATGGAGATTCTCAGTCATCCAGACCATGGTTGTCTCAAAGGTATTTTTTCAAAGGGCAACTGGGCGTTCTTGTTCTTTTTTTTTTTCCCCTTGAAAACGTTTTACTTCTCATCTAAGAAGCTTCTTCAGAACTTTTTCCTTGAAAATTATTTCGCTTCTCATGTAAGAAACTTCATCAGTTCTGAAGAAATGTCTTGAATGGAAGATAAATGGAAATACTTATAAACACACAGTGATATACAGTCTGGCTCTCTCTTGCACACTGATTTTTGGAAACATTGCATCCAGGGGCTGGATAGAACGCAGCGAATAAAGTGTATTCAGATGAGATAATGTCTTCATAGAGCAACCTGATAAGCTAAGAGGTCTATTCTGCACTTATGTAGGTCTCTGCACTTAGGTCTCTACATTGAGTAGACATTTTTGTATTACCCTGATTGTTAGATTGTTAGATCCATCTCATAGATTTTAGTCTTTCAGGAAAATGCATCAAAATAAATGTCACTAACCTTCTATAGTTCCATGTACATCAGTGACTCCATAGAGTCACTGATGTAGTTTTGTCATTTGAAGTCAGTATACAGTATAAGGTAAGGTAGATCAGTAACTATTCCTACATTTTGATCAGTAAACATGAATTTTTAAGGTAAATAAAAATTGAAAAGGTAATCTGATAAAAACAATTTTCTAGCTCTTACCCAAATCATGGCTGACTCTTCCTTTTTAGCAGCATTTGTATAATTCTTCTTTCTGCTTTTTGTATTTCTAACCTGCAAAACTATGAGCAGGCTGGACTTGGGGCAGTGAAAAAACATTAAAGAAGCTATTGTTGTTGTTTTAAATGTATTATAGCTGCCTACTCCAGAAAACTCTGCTCAGTTTACAGAATCCAACTTTTGGTATTTCATTAAAAGCCCTGCTTAATTGGACATCTGCCTAGCTGTCAATGACAAGTGATCTGTTGTGTTTTCCTTAATAGTTGAATCTGGAAACACCCACCAAAATGACTGCCAACTGCATGGTAGAATGTGTAGTGAACTGTCTGGTTACCGAATGGTCTCCATGGTCGGAATGTTCACAGACTTGTGGTCTTGCAGGTAATTGTGCCATTTGAATTACTATTTGCATTACTTTAAGTTTTGCCCTAGCAGTTTGCAAATATATTGGGTTGGAACCAGGGGTGGGTTCTACTTACCTTTACTACCGGTTTGCAATCGGGATGTGCACGCATGCACGTGCTCTTCTGCACATGCGCAGAAGCATTTTGATGATGTCGGGGTTGGTGAGCGGAGCCTCTGTCCGGTTTTACTACCAGTTCTATAGAATCGGTCCGAACGAGGGGCAACCCACTGCTGGTTGGAACCCTCTGAATTTCCAGAATGTAGTCATGTGGGTCTATAATCTAGAAGTTGTCCACCTCTTTTGTCTCAATAGATGACAGCACCAGCCAACTTTGCTTGGGCTTAGAAGCTAGATGAGGTCAGGTCTCTGTATTATTTGGATGAAAAATGGGTGAGAAATAGTAGGAAGCCAAACAAAAATATTCTAAAAGAGGTCTATGAAGATCTTTATCATCCAGGACATCATCCAGGTGCTTTTCAAAAGGCAACTGTGTTTGTTTTGTTCTTTGTTTTTTCCTTGAAAAAAATAAACTGAAGAAGCTTGTTGGATGAGAAGCTAAACATTTTCAAGGAAAAAACAAAGGAAGTCAATTTGCCTTTTAAAAATCACCTTTGGGACATGCTAAAAGAAGTCAGTGTCAAATAACTTACCAATAAGAGAACCATATAGATATGTCCATGCAGTCTCCAACAGTTAAATAATACTTGAAAGAGTTATTACAATATGTTTTCAGTAGGACTGCCAGACTGGGCTGCAAAAATCCATACAAACACTGGATGACAGTGAAGAAATGCCAGACAACCGCTAACTCTCTGCTTTTGTTTTGTGACCATTCAGATTTGTGCAGCCCAGATCTGGTAATCCTTCTCTTGCTAACATTTTTGAAGGGAGCCTGGTTGGGTAAAGTTAAAATAGAGAGAGACATATGGTACAATGTGTCAGTGTACATTATCCTGCTTGTAAACACCGCACAATACAATTCATCTTACAGAATGACGTATTATGACTATGGTCATATAGTATATACAGTAGTCATGGTTTGTTTAAGCATAACTTAAGCAATATCCTCCGTTTACATAGCTTACTACAAGATAAATCATAGTTTGAAAACCACGACAACTGGATTCATTAGCATGCTAAACCAAATGGAAGTTAGCGTTTTGGTTTAGCATACCATATAAACCCAGTCAGTAATTAGGACAATGGTTTATTAATTATTGTTAATTAATTTAAGTCTAGCTATGATTAATACTGCAAATATATGAGGTGTGCATTCACAGTAATAAAACGATACACGTTTTTCAACACATTTTCAAAAATCTAATAATGAGTTAAATAATCAGTGTCAGTTGTTGAAGCTGAAATGTTGGTGATGTGAACACTGGGATAAAAATTAGAGTATTTTTTAACTTCAAAAAAACTTAAAATTTATGCTAACTTCTAGGGAGCTGTAAGAGATGTTAAAATATTTGTGGAAAACATTTTCTGTTTCTTGGCAATTTAGGATGTGGCCTCTGATTTGACTAATACAGTATGAGTTGTGGTCTTGTGAATATATTGCCATTGCAGTGTAAAGTTATGCTTATTCGATGAGACTTAGTTGCATGTACAGTATATTGCAAATATACTATTTTCACTACCTGACACTTTTGGAAGCAAACTTTCCTTTTGTAAGACAATAAGCCCTATTGAGCCACTGAAGAGAAAATACTGATTAAAAAGTTCAGAAATTTTTGTTCTGTCCCCACTACACATTAGTCTGTGCAGCTCGACATGCAGCTAAACCCACCTATCCTCCAATAAAACAGACTGTGTGTGTAGATCTGGATGCTTTATTGAAAGAACAGGATATGGTGAAACTGGGGAAAATAAGAATATATACAATGAGAACCAAATACAAGATAGGCAGTATCAAGTTACTGCTGAACATAACAATTAATAAATACAAGTAATCTAAATCTCACCAGCGATGTTCTGTGTGTGGGATGTGGATTTGTCCTTGAACGAACATGTGCCACAGATCAAGATGGATTCTTCTTTGTGCTTCTGCTTCCTCTAAATGCTAAAGAAAAATGGAGTCTGGCTTCCCAGCGTGCACTTGTTTTGAGAGTGCGGGCTGATGAATAAAGGGGTTGGGTCAGCTTCAAAACAATATAATTGGTATTTATCCCTCTGGACACTAGATGGGGCTAGAGAGCAACAATAGTATATAAAGATTATATGTTGGGGCATGACAATTTTCATATTGGTGTTGTTCCAAACCTGAAATTCTAGGCAGATGAAAATAAGTATTATTTAATTCAGTGGGACTTTCTTCTGAGTAGACGTGTTAAGGAGTGATCAATTTTCTTTTGCTAATTCTAAAATTAAACTGTTTTTCTGGAAATGTAACCATAAGAGGAAGAAGCTTTGTCTGTCCCAAATCTGTAATTATTAAATAAATAAATACAAAGAAAGTAAAAGCCAGGATTTCTGAATAATTTTCTGTAAAACCGATGAAGTATTCAGGGATATGTTATTAATGAATTAACTCGTGAAACGGCTCTGTTCTTCTCAGAGATTAAAATTAGGAGGTTTTCCCTTTTTGTCTGTTCTACAGAAAGCACCTCTAGAATCTGCTTATTAGCCTCATTTGCATTTTCAAGGCACAGTGGAGTAGAGATAATTTTAATCTTCTTTTAACCTTCTGACACACTGTCAGCATGCTACTATTCAACTGCAATCATGGCCTTCCCACATCTTATCAACTTGTACCAACTTGGTTCAATTTTACTGGCAAGTGATGCAACTTTCAACATATTGCACCTCTAACAATACTGGTCTTGACAGCCAAAAGTTTTACCCAACACTGGATAAGGAGTAGATTTCATCTATTCCATCATTAAATGGAATAATGTGTCATTGACTCACAGTGAATATCTGAATGTAGGACTTTTAGTTATAGTGCAAGTCTTTTATCTAAAACCAGACATAATAGAAGATTATTTTTGCACTCAAAAACAAATAAAATTATTTTTAAAACACAATTGCACTATGATTTCTGCTCTCACTTCAGTACAGAACCTGCTACATTCCATTGCCACAGTTTATTTATTTATTTGTTTGTTTATTTGCTATGTTGTGGTAATACATCCAGAACTATTTTTTGTGACAGCTTCACTCAATGGTAAAGTTGGTTGAATAGTCTGTTTTGCTCTTTTGTCTTTAATCCAGGTCTATACAATTGCTGTAAAATAAAATATTAGCTAGCAACTGTAGTGTTAAGCGCCGACACTTTTTATTGGGTTTGTTTGAGCTCTTTGTAGTCACTAATATTGCTGGATGGAGATAGATTTATATGAAAATCCAATTTAATGTCTCCCAAAGTCAGTACTAATAGAATTTGGAAGAAGTAATTCAGTATGTTGAATTTTCTACTTGATCTTATGTACCCATAATGTAACATTTATGAACTGTACACCTTCTAGTGCATTATAAAATAGGAGGGTGTATTACTGTTAAAACAATATGGAATCGATATGAATGATCATTTTATCTCATATTCAACAGTATAAATACACCTTACTAAAATCTTGTTTGCTAAAATCTTGATACACCTTAAGATGAGCCAAGAGAAAGATCTTATGCACTAGGTTTCCCAAAGAAAATTCTCGCTTATCAATGAAAGCATCAGAATGCATATAAATGTTTCCAGTGTTATCCAGTGTAGCAAATCATAAAATCTTTTAAGCAGGATAACAAATTTATGGTATAAATTTTTATAACTTTTACTTGTCGTCTATCTGCTTATTTTCTAAGTGATTGTTAATTTCAGAATAAATGTGTAAAGGCTACCACAGGAGAAAGAGAGAGAAAACCACTTAAGTGGCTAAAAGAAAGTTAATGGGGATGGGAAACCAGACATCTCTCAGAAATTGGAGTCAGGAAGGTTTCATTCCCTAGAGTAGAAGTCTTCAACCTTGACAACTTTAAGACTTGTAGACTTCAACTCTCAGATTCCTCAGCCAGCTGGCTGCCGGATGGGGAATTCTGGAAGTTGAAGTCCACAAGTTGTAAAATTGCCAAGGTTGGAGACCCCTTCCCTAGAGAACTGGAAGGAAGACCCAGAATTCTCCCTCTGGTCATTCAAGATGAAGATGCTCCTGGAGTCTAAAGGAATCAGGTTTATGGTAGACCAGGAATCTCCAAATGTAGCAATTTTAAGACTTGTGTACTTCAACTCCCCAAATTCCTCAGCCAGCAGATAATTGGCTAAGGAATTCTGGGAGTGGAAGTCCACAAGTCTTAAAGTTGCCAAATTTAGCAGCTTTAGTTTGGAGTTTGGAGACCCCTGGTCTAGACAAAGAAAGACCTATAGAAGCAGGGCAGAGACAAAGAGCCTGGGACATTACAACAGAGCAGCTGAGTCATCTACTTGCCACTGAGCAATTGTTAATGTGTATTTAGAGGATTTAGATCAAGCAGGAAACATTTGGAAAACCTTCTCAAACTTATATGAGAAAAGAGGCAGAATCTTGAAACAAGTATGAGGAGGCAGGAATATAAATCTGCATCTGATATTTAAAGTCACCTTGAGAAATTAAACATGCCTATACAGAAAGAAACATTGGCAGCTTTCATTTTAAATTCATTGCCTAGAAATTACTAAGTTGGGGTACATACAATAGAAATGAAAGTGGAAACAAATGTTTTTGTGGTAAATTATTGGTAAGAGAATAACCCGCCTATCCCTGAAGAGCCACTTTTTTAAAGCCAAAAGAAGGAAAAAAAGAAATACTTCATTTGCAATGGTTCATGTCGTTGATAATTCATTTTGTTTAGAAAAGGGAGATAAGGCAAACCTATTAGACCACATATTTCTTTACATATTTTTTTATTCATTGTCCACCTCCTAAACCTTTTTTTTCTTTCCATTTTATAAGTATTGGGTTGTGATCTGCCCATTGATTTACTCCTATCTCTATTTTTTCTACCCTAGTCCTAATATTCGCAGTCATCCAAGCCATATCGATTCTAGACCAGGATTGGTGTGGATGAGAGTAGAACGTATATTGATTCTCATCTTCGTGTGTTTCCCTCCAAACATCTCTCAAGTTTATTTCCGCAGACATATTAAAGAATTATTTTGGAAGTATTTCTTTCTTTTTTTTATTTTTTTTACCACTTTTGTAATCTTCTTTGGCGTCTACTATCGCGTTATAATCTCCAATTAGGCAGAATCTTCATATTCCAACTAGAATCTTCATATTCTAGTTCTACTATTTTTTTATGTATTCCTTTAAAAAATTCCTGTTGATTTTGGTTAGGGGCATATATACAACTAGTAATGATTTTTTCTTTTCTACTTCTAGTTCGACCATCACCGTTCTACTTTCCTCATCTGCATATATTAATTTTGATTCTATCCTTTCTTTTACATAAACTCCTCTTTTTTTTTTTTTTTTGTATCAGAGATGTATATAATTTTCCTAACTTTAGGTTTTCTAATATTTTTTGGTAACCTTTTTTGATGTGTACTTCCTGAAGGCATATCACATCTACTTCTAATTTTTGTAGTTTTGTAAATGTTGGAGTTCTTTTCTTCGGTGCATTTAATCCATTTATATTTACCGAGAGAAGTTTGATTTCCTCTTTCATTGCCTAGTGTAGTTGTTTTTTGGTGTATCTTGTTTCCATCCGTGTTTTTGCTTTCGTGCCTTCTCTTTCCTCTCTTTCTTTTTCTTGACTTTTTCTTACTTCTTTCTCTTACTCCACTTCTATTTGCTCTTCCTCCTGGCTTCTACTTTCTGTTTCTTCTTTACTTTCCTGTTCCTCTTCCTGGGTAAAGTGCAAGTTATAGAATTCTCTTGCTTTCTCTATGTGTCTACTTTGTATTTTTTGTCTTGCCAAGTGATTAAGATCCCGTCCGGTGTTAGCCATCTAAACATTATTTTATATCTGATCAATTGGGATGTTAAAAACTGGTACTGTTGACGTTGGTTTCTGATTCTTCGGGGTATTTGTTCTAAAATTGTGATTTCTTTATCCTTATATGTCAATGTTTCTTCTCTTGACTTTCTGTATACTTCATCTCTAATTGTTCATTTTGAGAATCTAATGTGCACTTCTCTCGCCAATCGATGCCTTCTTATGTAATTTGTATGTACTCGATATATTTCGTCCAATTGTCCTTTTATTTCTGATTTGTATTATTTCTGACACTATCTCCGCCATTTTTTCTTCCAAATCTTCATCTTTTTCTTCTATTATATTTTGAAAACGCAAAAAGTATGAAGCTTTCTCCATCTCAAGCATCACTATTGAGTCGGACAATTCCTTATTTAGTTGAAAAGCTTTTTGTCCATTGCCTCTACTGTTGTCTCTACTTGGTCTATTTTTGTTTCTGCTTTTCTAATTCTTTGCTTGTTTTCTGTTATTGATCGTTGGATATCCCCAATTTTATCATTCATATTCTTAATGTCCTCCTTAACTTCTCCTATTTCATTTTTAATTTCTGCATGAAACGTTCTCATTTCTTCGTAGTTTTCTGCCATTTTTTCTTGTGTTTTTAAGAATGTTTCTTGAATCATTTGAAACATATTCTGCAGAGCATTTAGTGTCATTTCCGGCTTTTCTTTTTCTTTTCCTATCATGTTATCTATTGTTTTTTGCTGTAGTGGTGATGCCAATGTTGCTGTGGTGTTTATAGTTGGTTTTTTTCCTGTTTTCGTTATGGTGGTTATAGATGACATTTTTAATGCTCGTGTGAAGCTTTCCCACACTAACATATAAATATTAATCATTGATTTTCCTCCCCCTGTACACACACCTTTTTACTTATGTAAATATAGCACTTCAACACTTTAACAATATCATAGTATAATTAATTATTGTTTTGCAGATTCTCAATTCTTACTTTACAATATTTTCAATCAATCTGATTACAGTTCATTTACTTTTCTTTTATATTCCGTAATTATAAAGTTAATGATATCTTTTCTTAATTCCTTATCCTCTTTCACATTCCACCTTTTCAAATTTTATAAATTCACAGTGCAATATACAATTAGAACTATAATATAATTCCAATTTCCCCCTTTACTTTACTGATTATGTATATTTTTATTAAATATAAGAATGAAAATATTTGTTTATTCTTTCCTTATTGTTATTTGACGCTCCTTCCCTTCTCCAATCTTGCCTGTAGTTGTAGTTATTTTCAGTCCTTTTTCCAAATCTTAGTCTCTCTCTTTAAGTCCACTACAGTCACCAATCATTTTTTAAATCCCACAAGTTTTTCAAAAGTTCTTTATTTTCTTCTTTACCTTTTCAAATTATTTAAATTCTACAGTTTATCGCCCTCTCCAGTTTTCTCTGCCTCCATCTCCGTCTCGGGATCTTAACTCTGTTAGTCCTCCGATTTTGCTTACTCACTCCCTCGGTTCCTTCTTCTTCGCGCTGTTCTCCTTTTCCTCCTGTTGCGTTTCTCCTTTAATTCGCCACTGTTTATTAGTCCGTCCTTTTTGTGCCCACCTCAGTCCATGCTTCTCCATGCTACACGCCTCCTCCTTCTGGGGCTTTTTCAATCTGCCACTCGAAACTGCTATTTTCACTCTTTGCTTCACTCTAGATGGCCGTCATCGCTCCTATCTGCCTTAAAGATCCGCTCCAGTCCGGCTTCAGGCCTGGGTACAGCACGGAAACGGCATTGGTCGCGTTGGTAGATGATCTCTGGAGGGCTCGGGATAGGGGTTGTTTCTCTATCCTGGTCCTGTTAGATCTCTTAGTGGCTTTTGATATCATCGACCATGGTATCATGTTGCACTGGTTGGAGGGGTTGGGGGGGCACCGTTTTGTGGTGGTTCTCCTCCTACCTCTCTGACCGGTCACAATCTGTGTTGGCAGGGGGGCAGCGGTCGACCCTGAGGTGCCTTGTTTGTGGGGTGCCGCAAGGGTCGGTCCTCTCGCCCCTTCTGTTCAACATTTATGTAAAGCCGCTGGGTGAGATCATCCGTGGCTTTGGGGTGGAGTTCCATCAGTATGCTGATGACACTCAGCTGTACATCTCCACCCCAGGCCACCCCAACGATGCCCTTGAAGTGATGTTCTGGTGCCTGGAGGCCGTGCGGGCCTGGATGGGGAGAAACAGGCTCCGACTCAACCCTTCCAAGACTGAGTAGCTGTGACTTCCGGTGTCCCGATATAGCCAGCTGGTGCCATCGCTGGTTATTGGGGGTGAATCATTGGCCCCCACAGAAAGGGCTCGCAACTTGGGCATCCTCCTACACGGCTGTCTTTAGAAGAGCATATGATGGCCGTGGCCAGAGGGGCTTTTTATCAGGTCCGCCTGATATGCCAGTTGCGTCCCTTTCTAGATCGGGACTCCCTACGCACGGTCACTCAGGCACTCGTCACTTCCCGCCTGGACTACTGCAATGCTCTCTACATGGGGCTCCCCTTGGGGTGCACCCGGAGGCTCCAGTTGGTCCAGAATGCGGCTGCGCAGATTATGGGAGCGACAGGGCGCTCCCATGTAACACCTCTCCTGCCCGAGCTGTACTGGCTTCCTGTGGTCTTCCAGGTGCGCTTCAAGGTGTTGGTGATCACCTTTAAAGCACTCCATGGCTTAGGGCCGGGGTATCTACAAGACCGCCTTCTGCCGCCAATAGCCTCCCACCGGCCAGTTCGCTTGCACAGAGAGGGCCTCATCAGGGTGCCGTCGGCCAGACAATGTCGGTTGGCGACCCCCAGGGGGACAGCCTTCTCTGTGGCGGCACCTGCCCTCTGGAACGACCTACCCCCAGAGATATGCACGATACCAGACCTCCGGACTTTTCGTTGGGCCCTGAAAACACATCTATTTCATCTAGCCGGGCTGGCTTGATCCCATCCTTGCGGTTTTAAATTTGTAATTGGTTTTAACTGGGTTGTTTTAAATTGATGGCCAAAATTATTTAATGTCTTTTAAACTGCTTTTAAATTTTATATGTTGTATTTTACCATGGCTGTTCACCGCTCTGAGTCCTGTTGGAGAAGGGCGGTATACAAATCAATCAATCAATCAATCAATCAATCAAATAAATAAATAAATAAATAAATAAATAAATAAAGGCAGACTTCCTCTCCACCAGCTTTAAAGAGGTTCATCTTTTGTCCCCCCTGACGATAGAGCGTTGCCTGGGGGCTTCAGGACTTCCTCTTTTATTTCCTAATCCCTGCAGGTTCGAGAGTGCTCTAAAAGAGCTTCTAACCGAGAATTTTTTGGGTTCCAGAAATGGCGCCCCGTTTCCTCACCCTCTTCACGATGATGTCGCCGCTGGAAGTCCCTCACCGCCGGAAGGGGTTTTCATGGCAAAGATACTGGAGTGGGTTGCCATTTCCTTCTCCAGTGGATCACGTTTTGTCTCTGATATGACCTGTCCCTCTTGGGTGGCCCTGCATGGCATAGCTCATAGCTTCATTGAGCTACACAAGCCCCTTCACCACAACAAGGCAATAATCCATGAAGGAGTATGAATTTATAACTATAGCCAAAGGAGATGAACAAATTGTGAATATTCTTCCTCATGAGTTTATTCTTGATAGGAGATCCTTTTCCAAGGAGATACCTGAGATAAATATTAGGGTGGACAGGAGGAGAGATTTATGTCTGTTGATCATCAATGAAAGAGGCACACTCTTGAAACTAGCGCAAGCAATTTTATTCTTGTTTTCCTTCGGTTCAATGAGTAATTCATGTTTGAAATTTCTTTCAAAGCAAAATCCTAAAATTTAGAACCCATTCTCCTCAGGGCTATACAAACCTACAATATCATTAAAACACTGTGGAGGATTTTTTTTTTTTTAATATAGAATCATGCAGCTGCCTCAATTATTTGATTTGAAGAGAGATGTACACCCCCTATCTCAACACATTATAAATCACCACTCTTTTATCCTTAAACTTATTTAGTAACAAGGTGGCCACATGGCGCGTGTGAGTCATTTGTTATTGATTTATCATCTATCATTTTAGGCCAGCTGGCTTTCCACCCAAGGGAGGATATTTCAGGGCAATTCCACCTATGGGACTCTTTCATGGCAGTGTTACTGTCAGCACTAAGCAGGATTTTTTTTTCCTTTGAAAAATGGTTGCAGAGGTTCTCAATCACCTGAAGAAACTGGGAGAATTTGTTTCTTTTTTTTTTTTCCCTCCAAAATTGAACAATAATTTTTACAGGCCATTGGTGCTCAGCTTTGTCTCAAATAATCACAGGTTTTCAAACAGAGATTCAGCCATAGATGATTTCTGATGGTATCACCAAGAAACTGAGATTCCCAATTGTTCTGTTTATGCAAGAGTACCCAGGACAGAACTGGCATTTGTCACTATTACTATGTTTTGATGGTTGATAATAATTCTTTGTGTGAAACATTCTGCAGCCCACAGAAATGCAGCTGGCCTTCCCTTCATACTGGCCTTTTTCAAGGTCCCTACTTTAGTTGAGTTGATGACCTTCTTCCATGGCTGAATGTGACTTTCCATCTGGGAAATAATTGTTAAGAGGCAAATACTGTGGCAGCTGTCGTTAGAAAACCGTACTATTCTTTCAGAAGTGAGCATTTGCAGTGACATTTTCCCAAGTTCCCTTTTGCCAAAAAGGAATATGCAAATCACATGGTGGATAATAGCAAATGACTTTATTAGTTTCAAGTTGTTTTTCAGGATTTTGCATTAATGACTAGAAGTTAAAAGGCTATTCTGACTATAAAGTGCCGGGGTCGCTTATCAATGACCAAGGGAAATTCAGAGGTTCTTGAAAAAATTGTAAACCTTAGTAGAAGTAAAATAATTAGGTTGGCTGCAATCCCATGCACAATAGCTTGCATAAATTCCTCTGAGGCCTAGTAAGTTTAAACAACCATGTTATCCTAGGATTGTAGCTGTTATTAGGAATAAATCATGTCCTATAGAACACAGCCTTTGTTTTATGCTGAAACAGCCCTTTCAGTGAGGGTTTTTTACGCCCAATGGAATTTACTGACTGTTGTAAAGGAAAGGTGCAAAGATTCTAATAAAAGCAGGAAAGGCATTGAAATACAGTACTGTAGGCATTTTAATGTACACTGCTATAATACATTATAGTATAAATCCTAATTATTATTACAAATTATTATCTATGTTAATCTTTGTTTTTTGTATTGATCACAAATATGTTTCATTCACCAAATCTTGTCGGCTCATCTTTGCTAATTAGGAGCATCTGAAAGAAATGCTTCATTGTTTCCTTAATTAAACTCAATTTTAAGTGCCATCTTTTTAAGCCAAGGCTTAATAGCATTTATGACAAATCAGTAGATAGCACTACTTTCATATTTCTCCACGGCAAGTTAATCAATAAGAATAAGGTAGAACATAATGAATAATTATCCAAAGAGAAATCCTTATTATTAAGCTAATTTCCTTTTTCCATAATTAACCTTTGGAGAAATAATGATTTGAAAAGTATATAAATAAAGATATTGCATGATTTTGTATAGGAGGTTGGGAAGTACCCATGCTGATGGTTTTGGTAATTAAGCATTTATTTATTTTTTCCCCTCAAGATTCCTGTATGTTTGTTTGTTTGCTTGTTTGTTTATTTCCATCTGTGCATAATCTGTCCCAGTCCTGAGAACTCTGAACAGCAACAAAAATATAAACTAAAAATAAAAGCATAACACCAAAAATAGATTCCCTTACTCAAATTATTTAGGGCAATGTATCTTAACCTTGACAATGTTAAGATGAGGGGATTTCAACGCCCAGACTTTCCTAGCCAGCATGCAGGAGCCACTAAGTTAGGAGACAAATACTGTTGGCTAACTTGCTGGTTAGCAAGACAAGCACTGCTCATCCCTCTGGAGAAGCAAGTTCTTCAAAGTAGTGATTGCCACAAAGCAGGGCTCTGTTACCCCAAGCTCACCATGAGGACTAGTGACCCTCAATAGACATTATCCGGATGCCTGGAAGCATATTCAGTTTGAGTATTGTGTTACATGATATATCCTGGTGTTTAATTCACAGACTTAGAAGAAAAAAAACTCAAATACGAATGTACTGTTGCATATTCCAAAATATTGTAATTATGATAGTGCTGTTTTCTAACAACAATGGTCATCTGTTTCAATTGCTTTTCTTCTTCTAACCATCTGAAACGTGAAGATTGTTTGACCAAATTATAGTTATCGGAGCTGAAAAATTACAAGCTAGGTAATGGCTATTACTGTCCAAACCCACTTTTAGCATTTCCATTAAGAACCTATTAATTTTCAGCAAAATATCCTGAACTCAGTAAATAGGAGCAGAAATTAGGTTACTATTTTTGGAATAACACTATTAAGCACCATTTGTTAAAGTATCAGCAGACTCAATTAAAAGGAATCATCGCCATCATCTACTGCCCTGACATAGGACAGCCTATAGGAAGAAATATTTCATCTAATACTATTCCAATTACATAGAAGCCAGCTTGTTACTGAAAGTGGAAAAGCTTCCTGACTGATAGCGTGATACTTAAGATAGCGTTCAATAGGAAAGCTTTCTTTCTTTATCAAGTTGAGCAAATAACAGTGGCTCTTATTAGCTGAAGCAGTATGGAGATCATATATGTATATATGTATACACATACATACATACACACACATACATATACATACCTATTGTACATACCAGACACATTCGGTACAATCATCACAGATTGAAAATTAATGAGTGTACTAGGTACTTATTTATTTATTTATCTATTTATTTCATTTATTAAATTTTATACCATCCATCTCCCCTACAAGGTGACTCTGGGAGGCTTACAAGTTATAAATTGATGCTATAGAACTGACGCTGTAGAGCCAGGAATGATTGCCGGATCTGGAATATCTCTCATGCAAAGGCATCTCTGTTATTGCAACAAATCCTTGAGCACTGAGTTGTCGTTCTTCTGTGCATGTTGTGTATATCTGTGCCTTCACATCAGTAGGCACAGTCTGTAGTCCCTACAGTTTTCTTGGTAAGATTCTCAGAAGTAGTTTGCCATTGTACTACATCTTTGGCCCTTGAGTTGTAGCTGTAAGGGTCGTGGTAGGTTACACTGAGATGTTACTAGAATGATGGACTGGTTTTTAAATATTACTGGGTTTTTTGGGGGGTGGGTGGGTGTTAGGTTTAAAGGACTCAAGGCACTCACTTTGGAATATATACATTTTTTTAAAAAAATAATAATGATGGACTTTTTGCAATTGACAGATGCAAATTTTTTCAATGTGTTAATTTTTCTAAGTCCTGTCTGTGATTTTTTTTGGTATGGCACCCTTTGTGTCAATAACCACTGGAATCACCACAGCTGTTTATTCCATAATGTTTCAATTTGGCTTTTCAGATCTTGATACTTTGTGATCTTCTCCAATTCTTTGTCTTCTATTCTACTGTCCCCTGGTATTTCCTCATCCGTTATCCACATTTTCTTTTCTGTAACTGAAATTATATCTGATGTGTTACGAACCAAAACTTTTATCAGTCTATATTCAGAAATCCCACAATATTTTTGACTGCTCATTTTTTATTACGTTTTCATCTCTATGTTCCCACCAATTTTTCATTATTGGCACATGATAATTTTTATAAATGTTCCAGTGAATCATTTTGGTGACTGTGTTATGTCATTGTTTATTATCAGTTTGTGCAATTTTGCACAAGCTGAATATATGATCTATTGTTTCTTTTTTCTGCTTCTTTGCACAATCTGCACTTTGAATCATTGGATGATTTTTTCAATTCTGGCCTTGATTGCATTAGTCCAAATAGCTCTTGTACAGCCAAATTCAAGTCTTCAGTTATTTTAGCCTTATCAGTTTTCATTTAAACTAATTAGAGAGATAGGACTGGGCGTACACCATAACCTCTTTTCCCAATGACTTATCAGTATTTTAAATGTGCCCAGAAAGATTCAGAAAATATTAAAATACAAGGTATTTAATAATAATCTCTCCTCTTTTAGGTCAGATGCTCCGTACCCGATCTATAATTATGGAAGCCCAAGGAGAAGGAAGACCTTGCCCAGCTGATCTTACTCAATTCCGCAATTGTGTTGCAAAACCCTGCTATAGCTGGGTTCTTGGAGAATGGTCCCCGTGCAGAGTTGAGGTACTTGAAGTTTGTAAAACATCTCCTTGACCCAATAGGTAGAAAATGAACTTGATTGCAACCCACTTTTATGAGGCAGTTTTATCCTTGCCTTGAAAGTTAAGAGGGAGACGTTAATTTAATATTATTGAAAATTCTAACAAAGTAGGGAAAAGTCATCATAAATACAACCAAGGCAAGTGACTAAAAACTAATTTAATATCAAAGGTCAAAGAGCTGTACAATTGTAATAGCATTCCAGTGAGTGTCATAGATGGGTTTTGCATCAGCATGCCTAGATCAAAGCATGATTTAATTTCAGAGAACCCTGCTACCAAGGAAATTGACTTTTGTACTAAGAATACCACGTAGCCTCTTTCAACACTTCGAAAGGCCTTGAAACAGTACGGTTTAAAGCTTCAGTAGCCTGAAGTGCTGACTTCGACTTTTTTTCCCTTGAAATGATTACTTTTTTTTCTAATAGTCTGAAAATGTAAACGTTGATGTGAATTGTGAAGCATCAAACAGCTGTACTTTTGCTTTCTCAGCATGGATCACATGTATGTCCTCCCTTTTTCCATACTGCATTGGGCATGCCATCTATTTGCCTTATGCATCATTCTACTCTTCCCTCTTTTATCTTTTAGATTATTCTTCATTCAAAACATTTTGATCCGGTATCTAGCATTGGTTTTAAAGTGATTTAGATTTCCACACTCAATTATTTTAGAGTACGGAGAAGATGAGATCTACTGAGCATTAATCACGGCAGACTAATTGGGTCATACCCAGGAAGAGGTGCAAAAGTGAGGAAGATGTAACATGTTATAAAGGGACATGTTGTTTTGAGAAACAAACCCAAAACACCTTTTCTTCTGTATTTGTAGAGCAATAATGCTCTACCAATATACCCAGTGAGGCTTTAGTTGTTCTGAATCCATATTATCTTCAAAAGTTTATTATTATATGTAGTTGAAGAGCATGGATCTGCAAACATGGCAACTTTAAGACTTGTGGACTTCTGACTGAGGGATTCTGGAAGTTGAAGTCCATAAGTCTTAAAGTTGCCAAGTTTAGAGACCCCTGTTCAAGAGTAATAAGAACACATCTATCTTCTTCCTTGCCTCCACCAAAAGAAGAAAGTATTTGTTGGAGAATGGTCCTTTAACAACATTGCAGAATACTTATCAACTGCAAGGGACAGAACACAAAAAAATGGAAGTAGGAAAGAACACTTTTACCATTCTTGCACACTGCAAAAAGTATTGTCTGATTTGCAAACACTTTGCATTGTTTCTAGGATCAAGATGTATATACCGCATACAAAGTGTAGTTATTTATGCAGCAAGTTGTTATGATAACCTCTATTTTTTTCCCCTCTGTTAGGGTGGACAATGCGGAGATGGAATCCAGGTACGAAACCTACTGTGTGTGGTGCATGATGGCACTTCATCATCAACATTTAAGCAAGTTGAGAGCACCCTGTGTGAAGAGCTTCCCCCTAAAGAGATTTTGCTTCGACTTCCGTGTTCTGTCCCTTGTCCAGGTAAAAGGCCTGAAAAGGACTGTATTTCTTCATTTTGATGATAAATAGCTATGGCCAATTGCACATGATGTTCCAAGAAAATAGGTGGTTTGACATAGACCTGTAGTTTGTTCTATACATCCTAGCTTTTTGATGGATTACTGTCCAATTTTAAAGATGTCTAATCAGAACTCAATCATACAAAGGACTACTTACATTTATCTCCTGATACTAACTTTTAAGTCTGGCATGATGAACTTGTGGTCCAGGGGGCCCAAGTAGCCTTCTGATTTAAAAATGTCACCCCGTTTTGGCTCTGACTTTGCTGACCTTGGGCTCAGGATCCATCCATGATCAAAATAATCTGGTCACCATAAATTGCAATTCACATGGACTGCAGCCTTTCATGAGAGAACGGTCCCTTTGGGTTTTGCAGAATTAACCTCTTATCTTAAACTTATCTATAGCCTATATTATAAGATATCTCTCAACTCTACTGTTTTAATATAGGTAATATAAATCCAGAGAGAGGGTTAAAATAATTATGGCATTTTGAGAGTAGAAATAAGCAAAAAGCCCTTGCAGATGGACTATGGTCCAGAAGTCAACATTTCCCATCTCTTTTTTAACTCATGCAATGCACATTATACCAGAGAGCAATGTACTCTTCAGATTCAATGGTAAGAAAGTGCTTTGGACCATTTACAGTGCTGATGCAGTTACATCTTTGGCAACCCAACAACACATTCTGGAGAAAGACACATCTGGTTTAAGCATCTTTTTGCCTTAACTGAAGTTGTATGCTCCCCCCTATCCCTTTGTATGTGTGTATCTGAGAAACACCCAAGTAAGAAACTGTTATTGCAAGAAAAGTATAATGTAGTCTAGGGTTCAGCCTTATCCAGAGAAACAAAATCTCCAAAGCTATGTTAAAGTTTAATATTTTTGTCCTTATGCTGATTAGCACAAAACATGCAAAAGAGCTTTTTAAGAACTTGATTTTGAAAAGTATAGTTGATTATATGCTAATAATTAGGTCATGGGCATTCACATGGTGAAAATGTTTTAACATGCTTGATTTAACCATTCCTACAGCTCAATAGCAGGGATCACATGCAACCTCCACTTCTTTTTTAGAATTCCCCAATTGTGAAATTGTATTGCCAAAATTTGTCAGTAAGATACACTTTATTACTTTTTGCAAAAGCAAAAACATTGAAACATGTTTTAGTTTAACATAATTGTAAAGCAAGTTAAGGAAGGACTGAGAGGTTTTAACATAACTACTATTAAAAAAAGCAGTTCACTCCCACTCCACAAATCCGTATACTACATTCTCATATATGACCTCAGTGTATTCTTCAGCTGCCACAAAAAAAAAAAATTTAAAAAGGATAGCCCTCAACACCAAAAAGTCCCCATTGCTGCTTTAAAATTAAAGTCAGTGTTTTTGAAACACTTTCTAGAAGGGTGTTTTTAGGAAGGCCAGGGTCCAGATGTAGGAAGCTTCTGGCCCTTCGAATGATGCTGAATTACAACTCTCAGCATCCCTCACAATTGACAAGCCTGGCTGTTGCTAGGAGGCCTGTCCACATCCTATATCCTTGGATATCTCAAGCAGAGCAGGAATTGGATTGGGTCAAGTAGATGAGTAGGCAAGATGGGTGGCATATAAAAAGTAAACCACTTATCCACTTCTGGGGACATTTCCAACTGTAGTGAAGGGAAAATGACAAAGTGGGTGTGTCTATAGTGGGCACATGGTTGGGCCAACATTTTGCAGACGGATGATAGTCAGCAATTGTACTTTGTGCTTTTAACTTAATTCTAAATTTGTGTATGTGAGAGAGACACAGACTGGGATAGGGAGAGAAAGAGAGATTCCCACATTTGAAATGCAGGAAACCAATATTACCATTTTTTAACTATTTTCTCACCAACATTCTGGGACATGTTGCAAAAAAGGATCCCAGAACGTACAAGATTATTCCTTGGGTTGGATAATCTGTATAGGTTCCTTCTGAAGAGGGCATAGAGACATCCATTAGTAAAGTCCTTGTTCCCCTCCTTTCTTCATTTCTGGCTATAAGGTGACTGTCATTTATCCGAGTGGTCTGAGTGGAGCTCTTGTGAATTAACGTGCATTGATGGCAGGAGCTTTGAGAGCATGGGTCGTCAGTCTCGATCAAGAACATTTATAATTCAATCTTTTGAAAATCAAGACAGCTGCCCTGAACAAGAATTGGAGACCAGGCCTTGCTCAGGTAGGGAATACTGTAAACCACAGTTCTTATTACCTCACAGAAGAGTTTGCCTTTAAACTGTTTTCTAGTTGTCATTTCTGTAGTTTACTGTCATGTTTCCAAATGCTGTCTGTTCTTCCCATCAAAAGATGTTTATTAAGAAAATGTTTGAAAAGGCAAGTAGAGACTGGGAAACTGTTTACGGTCCTTAGAAAGGAGGCAAAAAATGGGATAGACTAGACAGACAATTGCAGAAAGTTAAATCACAGAATAGCAAACTCTAAAATCTTTGTATTTCTCCTGCTTGGATACATCTTCTTTAATAGTTTTCCTTTGAATTTACTTAACAATGTTTAGTGTTATTGAAAAGAAGAAAAAAAAAAAGATATATTTCAGGTATATATAAACTGTTGCCTTATTTGAATTATAGGAGGAAAATGCTATAATTATGTATGGAAAACAAGTCTTTGGCAAGATAATGAACGCACAGTGTGGTGCCAGCGTTCTGATAGGTTGAATGTTACAGGTAGGTATGCTCAGCAATGTCATTGTTATCATCAATATCACCATCACCTTCACCACTCTCTCTATTACCAATTTTATACTAGTTGCTTTTTTAAATAATACAAATACAAAGATAGAAAACTAATACAAACTAAAGAAAATATAAACAGTAAAGAAAAGAAACAGAAAAGTAAAAAGTGAAAAGAGATAGAAAAAGAATAAAGAAAAGAAAAAGAGAAGACAGAGATAGATAGATAGATGATAGATATTTAGATAGATAGATAGATAGATAGATAGATAGATAGATAGATAGATAGATAGATAGATAGATAGATATTTAGATAGAAATGTAAATAGGTAGGTAGGTAGGTAGGTAGGTAGGTAGGTAGGTAGATAGATAGATAGATAGATAGATAGATAGATAGATAGATAGATAGATAGGACTCCATTCCCCCTCTAGGCAAGTCTAAACAATTTCAATAATTTAACAACCTTCTACTTCAAATTTTTTTTACAAACCTCTCCTTTCCATATCTCATCTCTTATCAATAATCAAATGATTACACTCGTTCAATGTATATAAAAACCAATATTGCAACTTCAAAATATATAAAGCTCCCGGCCATTAAAATATTTTAATATTTATCACATGAGGAAGCTGAGAACAGGAACCACAGGTCTAAATTAGAATGCTCAGTACTAAAAAAATGAGGAAGATCTGAATACAGAGGTAAGTTTGTAAGAGGTATGTAAATGTAGTGCTGTCAGTGCCTTCTGAATAACAGGATGAAAAGCATTCTATGTGTAGGAGCTATGGTAAGTATAATCTTCTAGGCCTCCTTTGGCAATCCTAGCCTGAAATCCAAGGACCTTCCCAAAGTGCAAACTAGTGTAATTTTTTCTGGGGTTTGTTTTTTTTAAGAAAATCCCTGCCATCTAGAACTATCAGACCCAAGCCTAGAGAAGAGACAGCGAAATCCGGTTGAGTCCAATCCTATATTTGCTTATACCTAATGGACAGAACCTTGCCAAACTAAAGCTATAACCTTCTAACCTACCAGATCTATCCTGAGATATTCTAGGGTGTCATTTCCCTGAACTTCTTCATCCCCTGCCCCATCCAGTGGAGCAGTGGTGGGATTCAAACATTTTACTATCGGTTCTGTGGGTGTGGCTTGGTGGGCATGGCATGGCTTGGTGGGCGTGGCTTGGTGGGCATGGCAGGGGAAGGATACCGTAAAATCTCCATTTCCACCCCTCTCCAGGGGAAGGGAAGGATACTGAAAATCTCCATTCTCTCTCCACCCCACTAACCTTTCCAGCTCCATGTGCAGGGCAACAAAAGAAGACTCAGCCGATCAGCTGGGACTCAGGAGGCAGTGAATAGATGGGGGCGGGGCCAGTCAGAGGTGGTATTTGCCGGTTCTCTGAACTACTCAAAATTTCCATTACTGGTTCTCCAGAACCGGCTGAATACCACCTCTGCAATGGAGGACTGTGCGGTTTCTTAATCTAGGCTGTTCTCTGGGAAAACCCTGTATTGCGATAACTCTCCCCCTCTGCTCCTCCAGGAGCATGTTCCATCATATGAAGAGGAAAACATTACCTGGAATTATCCAGGTATGCCTCCATTTCAGTCTCAGTTTAAGACCTGGGCTGTAAAAATCTAGATGATCATTATAGAGTAGGAAAGAGATAAGAAAAACTGTAAATGCTGCCATCCAATCTTCCCTCTAATGTGTGACATGCTGTGTGCAAAAAAAAAATTGTTCTGTGCAGCTTTTCCCAAAAGATCTACAAATTTGTGCACCTCAATAGAAGAAAATTGCAAACACAGGGGAAAGCATCATGTTCAAATTCTTTAAGATTGGAAACTAGAAAGTATAATGACATACAATATACAAGCCTGCAGATTATAATATAAACTCATTAGTCCCTGATAATTGATACTTGCAATCGTTATTTTGTAAGCATTTAAAATTGTTTCTTTTTTTTCCCTTTTTTGAATTTGATACTGCAATGAAAGAAAAAAGAAAGGACATACAAAGGAATTAATTCAAAAAGCATGTAGTTAGCCCCTTCTCTTTCATTTATTTCCCATTCTTTCCCTCTTCTGAATTTATTTAAATTGCAATGATTAATTTTAATCATTTTTTTTTTATAGGATCAGCAATGAGCATGGACCTTTTGTGGACTAAACTCATTAATTTATTAAATCTTTTTTAAGAAGGAGGCTGGCCAAAGAGGTTTTTAGGAAGCCTTGTTTCAGTACAGAGGAGGGGGCAATAGTCAGGCAAGTCCTGGCTCAGGACCTGGTGACCATAAGGGGCTTGATGACCCTAACTGTGGTTGTGGGTAGTCAGGAGAGCTGACATATTTGACTCTGGATGAAATAATAGACAGAACTGGTACATAGTTTGGGGGGTGGGGATCAGGGGTGGGTTCTACTTACCTTTACTACTGGTTCACAACGGGACCATGTGCGTGCAGATCACGTCATGCCAGGTGGGCAGAGCCTCCTTCTGGTTTTCCTACCGGTTCTATAGAACCGGACCGAACCGGGAGCAACCCACCACTGGTGGGATGTTCTCCTGGACTTGCAACTTATATAGCCAAAGCAGCCTTTGTTCAAATTCGTCTTGTATTGTGCCCATTCCAGGTCTTCCTCATAGTCACACATGGCTTAGCCTCTTCCTGATTGGGTCACTACAATGTGGTCTACATGAAGACCATCAAGAAACTACAACTGGTCCAGAAAGCAACAGGGATTGGACTTCTGTATGTCCCATGGTTTGACCGTCTTATATTACTGTTGCATGAGCTGCAACTGGATCCCAGATGCTTTCATGGGTGCAATTCAAAATGCTAGTTATCATCTTTAAAGGCCAGCATGGCACATTGGCACAAGGCCAAGTTATTTGCAGGACTACCTCTTCCCCAGGTGTATCTACCTATTCAACTAGATCAGATAGGGTGAGTATGTTCCAGGTCCTTTTCCTGAAATTCTGTCATCTGATGAGACCTCAGAGGAGGTGTTCTTTCTCTGTAGCTGCCCTAGCGCTTTGGAACAGCCTCTCATCTGATATTTAAGGGTCCTCTACTCTTTTGGCCTTTCAAAAGCCAAAGAAGACTTTTTCTTTTCTCCCAAGTACTGTGCTAGGATATGATACAGTTGGGATCAATAGTGTGGTTACTCTGGTACCTCGTGGGAAAGGTTCTTATCTTGATTTTATTAGTTGTTGTGAGCTGGTTAGGATCACTCCATGAGATAGCAGCCATATAAGTTTTTTTTTTAAAATGAATAAATAACTTTTATATTCTTCAGCTCCTTATTGAGGCCCAAGGCCAATTATAGATCCAAACAAGTTTCAATCCATGTTAAAAAAAAATATTGAGAATTGATATTTTCTAGGAATTTCTGTGGGTTCAAAGCCAGCATCCTTTCAAGCATTTGCTTCAAAATGCAAATATTGAATATTGGTAGGTCGCTGCTAATTCATATAAATACTTGGCAGATGGCTTTATGTTTATGTAACACTTTCCTTTGTTCTAAATCAATCATTATCATAATTTTAGCCATTGTCTATCTACTGCAGGATGAAGGCTTCTTCTGCATATTTCCAACCAATATGGTCCTAAGCTTCCTTTTGCCAATTGGGCCCTTGCTGATGTCGTCGATCCATCTTGTTTTAGGTCTCTTTCATGGACGCTTTTTATCAAGTGGGATCCTTTCTAGGACTGCCTTGGTCCACCTGCCATCAGCTCTTCTTGCTATGTGACTAGCCCATTTCCATTTCAGTTCTTTTAATCTCTTGATGATATTGTATACTTTCGTTTGTTCTCTAATCCATGTTCAGGTCTTTCTATCGTGTCTTGTAATGCCAAGCATGTATCTTTCCATGGTTCTTCGCGCCACTCATAGCTTTTGTATCGATTGTGAGTTTAGTGCCCATGTTTCCCTGGAACATGTTAGAGCAGGTAGCACACACTGATTGAACACTTTTCTCTTCAGGCATAGGAAGAGAAAATTATGCTTAGCTTGCGGAATGCCTGCCAACCACATCTAACACGCTGTTCAATTTCCTTTATTGTATCACCTTCCATTGAGATCCATTGACTAAGGTATATGTAGTGGTCTACTACATCTAGTTCTTCTCCAGATATAATTTTTTTCTCTCTCTCTTTGATGAATTCATTAAACATAACCCGGCTTTTTTTCAGGTTTATTTTTAAGCCATTCCTGCTTTGTGGAGCTCTTGTATATGTCTTTGTAGCTCTTCTGGGTCTTGTGAGAAGAGGACAACATCATCTACAAATCTTAAGTGATTTAAATAGGTGCCATTGATTTTTATTCAACTTTTACGCAGTCTAGTTTGCAAAATACTTCTTCAAGGCAGAAGAAAAAGATAGGTGATATTGTATCTCCTTGCCGTATGCCTCATTCATTGTTGATTTCCACTTTAAATATTGTTCTAAAACAATACTGATCTTTTTTTATAATTGTGTTCTTTTATAATCATGTTTGTATGATTGTGTTCTAAAATCTAGAAAGGGTTTGTCCTGGTATCTGGAAAAACTCAAAACACATTCCCCTAACTTGAAATATTCCTCTTTCATTTGCCCAAGAGATTTTATCTCTCCTTTCTTTAAGAAAGATATTAGTTTTATTATTTTCTTCAGGGATTTTATTAATATCATTGTTTTCTTCAGGTATGTTTAAAATGCCAGACAGTGGTGGTGATATTTTTCTTTTGGTTTTGTTCATTTTAGATGCTCTGCTGTCTTGTTTTTATAGTGCCAATGTGATTTTCTTTCTAGTTACCTTATAAATTCAAATTAAATGAAGGAGAAATATAAATATTTTAAATAAACTTAAAGAGTTCAGCTGAAAACTGCAAGCAGGAATATATGCACATAATCATCAGGGCACCCAGAGCAATCAACCTGTGCAATGAAAATAGTGTGTGGCGCATGCAGAGAGCAAATACATGGCCAAAGGTTTCCTTCAAAGTAAATGACTCCAGCTGACTTTGCTTCATTGTGCTATTATGACTCTACATTACATAAATATATGTGTGCGTATTTCAATTAATACCGGCAACACAATTAAAGAAACTTGTGAATAGGAATGATTGTGAAGACCAGAATGAGAACTCACAGAGAGAAGCAGAAATATTTGATTCGCCATTTCATTGTGATTTCTACCACTGATCCTCTCAGGTGTAAGGCTCTAGGGAGCGGTGGATGGCAGGATTACTAATGAAGTCATATAAACATGATTCATACTGATCATTCACCAAAAGCACATGGAAATGCTGGTAGACTCATTTGTTCACATGCTTCTATGATTTGTTGCCTTCAAATTTATGCCACACAAACAGGTGCTACACTATGTGCAGTTCCCTTTGATAGATATTTTTGAATTTGATGTTTTAAAGACTGATATTCTTCTGATTATTAATAAGAACCAGGAACTCTATTGAGCTTTAGTGAATATTTATCTCCAAAAGTAGAGCTTTGTTTATTAAAAAATGTAGCTTTGACAAAGCACATTTTTTTCCCTAGGAGATACTCCTCTCTGTCTTAGAGAAATAAAAAAAATGCATTTGTATACTAAGAACCACACAGTAACTGCATTGCTCATTAGAGAGGGCAATAAAATAATCTGAAAGAGCAAAGGAGGAGTGTTCAAATATCTAGTCTGTAAGTGAATAGAGCCTGGCACAGCTGAAGAGAAGAGAATTTATTTATGGAATTTTAATGAGAGACTGTTGTATATTTGGGGGACTCTGTTTGCAATTTTTCAGCAAGAGAATTGTGTGGGGGGAAATCACATCATTTAGTTTATTTCTCCATTATAGTGTTATAAATGTAATACCTTGTTTCCTTGAAAATAAGACATCCCCTGATAATAAGCCCAATTGGGCTTTTGAGCCCATGCGCTAAAATAAGCCCCCCCCCCGAAAATAAGTCCTCCCTGAAAATAAGCCCTCCCAAAAATATTTAAATGCATGCACAGCCAGTCCCATTTCCTTTGGTTAGGGTTAGGGAAACAGAGCTGGAAATTAGGTAAGACGGCAAGAGGAGTCCCATCTTGCTCAACGGGCCCCAAAATTTTATTTATTTATTTATTTATTTTTCATATTTGTATACCGCCCTACTCCCGAAGGACTCAGGGCGGTGAACAGCCATAATAAATACAAATACATATAGAAGTTAAAAACTATTAAGAAACAGATTAAGTAATTTAGGCTCAAAGATTAAAAACATCCAAATTTATCTAAAGAGGTTTAAAACCCAATTTAAAAGCCAGTTTAAAGGCCAATTAAAAAGGGAGAGTTAGGCCAGACCAGCTTGCTGGAATAGAAATGTTTTCAGGGCACGGCGGAATATGCGTAAGTCTTGGATGTTTCGTAACTCCGGGGGAAGCCCGTTCCAGATGGTAGGTGCCCCCACAGAAAAGGCTCTCTCCCTGGGGGCCGTCAGTCGACATTGTTTGGCCGACGGCACCCTGAGGAGTCCCTCTCTATGGGAGCGAACTGGTCGGTGAGAGGCTATTGGTGGCAGGAGGCGGTCTCGTAAGTACCCTGGTCCTGAGCCATGGAGCGCTCTAAAGATAGTAACCAAAACCTTGAAGCGCACCCGGAAGACCACTGGGAGCCAGTGCAGCTCGTGCAGGAGGGGGGTTACATGAGAGCGCCACATTGCTCCCATTACCACCCGCGCGGCCGCATTCTGGACCAGTTGGAGCCTTCGGGTGCTTCTCAAGGGGAGCCCCATGTAGAGAGCATTACAATAATCCAGGCGTGAGGTGACAAGGGCGTGAGTGACCGTGCGTAACGAGTCCCGATCCAGAAAGGGATGCAACTGGCAAATCAGGCGAACCTGATAAAAGTCCTCCTGGCTACGGCCGTCATATGCTCTTCAAAAGACAGCCGTGAGTCCAGGAGGATGCCCAAGTTGCGAACCCCATCTGTGGGGGCCAACGACTCGCCCCCAATAGTCAGAGATGGCGCCAACTGACTATATCGGGACGACGGAAACCACAGCCACTCGGTCTTGGATGGGTTGAGTCTGAGTTTGTTCCTCCCCATCCAGATCCGTACGGCCTCCAGGTACTGGGACATCACCTCGAGGGCATCATTGGGGTAGTCTGGGGTGGAGATGTACAGCTGGGTGTCATCAGCGTACTGATGGTACTTCACCCCAAAACCACGGATGATCTCACCCAGCGGCTTCACATAAATGTTGAATAGAAGGGGCGAGAGGACCGATCCTTGTGGCACCCCACATATAAGGGGCCTCGGGGTTGACCTCTGCCCCCCTGTCAACACAGACTGCGACCGGTCAGAGAGAAAGGAGGAGAACCACTGTAGAACAGTGCCCCCCACCCCCAACCCTTCCAACCGGTGCAGCATGATATCATGATCGATGGTATCAAAAGCCGCTGAGAGGTCTAGTAGGACCAGGACAGAGGAGCAACCTCTGTCCCGAGCCCTCCAGAGATCATCAACCAATGCGACCAATGCTGTCTCTGTGCTGTACCCGGGCCTGAATCCCGACTGGAACGGATCTAGATAATTCGATTCATCCAGGTACTGAGGTAGTTGTCGTGCAACCACACTCTCAACAACCTTTGCAACAAAGCGAAGGTTGGAGACAGGACGATAATTTGCTAATACAGCTGGATCCAGGGAGGGCTTCTTGAGGAGGGGCCTCACCACCGCCTCTTTCAAGATGGTGGGAAAGACACCCTCAAAGAAGCATTTATAATCTCCTGGAGCCAGCCTCGCGTCACCTCCCGGGAGGCCAGTACCAACCAGGATGGACACGGGTCCAATAAACATGTGGTCGCATTTAGTCTGTTCAGTATCCTGTCCATGCTTTCGGGAGTCACAGGATCAAACTCTTCCCAAATAATATTCTCAGGACCTGCCCCTGTCATCTCCTCTGGATCAATCCAGTCAGAGTCTAGCTGTTCACGAATCTGAGCAATTTTGTCATACAGATATTGTACAAAATCCTCAGCTCTACCCTCCAAGGGGTCTTCCCGCATCTCTTGATGGAGCAGAGAGCGGGTCACCCTAAACAGGGCGGCTGGGCGATTATCTGATGATGCAATAAGAGTAGAAAAGTAGTTACTCTTCTCTACTCTTATCGCCACTAGGTAATTCTTAATATGAGATCTTACCAGTGTTCGGTCGGATTCAGAACGACTAGCCCTCCAACTGCTCTCTAGGCGTCTTTTCTGGCGCTTCATCTCCCTCAGCTCCTCAGTATACCAAGGAGCCAGGTGAGACTGGCGCCGGGTCAGAGGCCGCAAAGGCACGACTCGGTCTAAAGCATCAGCCACCGCCCTATCCCAGGCGGCCACTAAGTCCTCAGCCGAGTCGTGTGCTAGAACCTCAGGAAATGGCCCAAGCTCCATCTGGAATCTCTCAGGATCCATCAGGCTCCTGGGGCGGAACCACCTGGTCGGTTCCGCCTCCCTGCAGCGGGGTGTGGCGGTTCGAAGGTCCAGGCGAAGGAGGGAGTGATCTGACCATGACAAGGGTTCAATCACTATATCCCCTATCTCGAGATCACTCAACCACTGTCCAGAGATAAAAACAAGGTCCAGTGTGTGTCCCCCCATGTGTGTGGGGGGGTGTCCCCCCATGTGTGTCCCCCCCATGTGAGTAGAGCCATAAATTAACTGGGTCAGGTCCATAGCCGTCATGGAAGCCATGAACTCCCGAGCCACCTCAGATGTCTCGCCAACTGATGACAGGTTAAAATCCCCCATGACCATAAGCCTGGGGGTGTCAACAGCCACCGCGGCTATAACATCAAGCAGCTCAGGCAGGGCTGCTGCCACATGGCAGGGAGCCAGGTATGTGACTAGCAAGCCCAACTGCACCCTATGACCCCACTTCACAAGAAGGGACTCACATCCAGCCGTCTGAGGAACAGTGGCCTCCCTTGGTCCAAGACCTTCGTTAATAACAACCGCCACCCCTCCGCCCCTCCCCTGAGACCTTGGCTGATGGAAAGCACAGAAACGTGGGCACATATCAACAAGGGGGGCTCCCCCTTCCTGGCCCAACCAGGTCTCCGTAATACCCGCCAGGTCCGCACCCCCCTCCTGAATAAGATCACAAATGAGGGGGGCTTTATTTACCACAGACCTGGCGTTGCACAGCATCAGCCGAAGGCCTGGGGCCCGAGGTTCCGTACAACCTGGGGAACGAGAAGAGCTTTGAGGGTCGGAGCGCGCCACCGCTTGTAAACAGCAAGGACGCACTCCCGTAGGATGATGTGGCCCCCTGCTCCCGCCATATCTGCCCCTCCCACCTACAGTATCGATGTTATGGGCATCTGTATCGTAAGATCTAATCATCTCCTTGACCCCAGAGTTCACACTTCCCATGCCACGCCCTACAGCTGGCCCAGATACCCTCCCCCGCAGGTCTTCCCCCGAACCCACGTAATCTACCCGCTTCCCAGAATCCCTTAAAATCTTATTAAGAAATTTCCCTAAAAAACCCCATAACCCTCTTTTTGCTGTATGCCATCTCTCCGGACTCCAAAGTCTGTCATCGAGATAGGCCCTCGATAAAGAAGAGGACCAGACCTGCGAGAGGGGGGCATCTCGCAGTTTGAGGAGTTCTCCCAATGAGTACATTTTGTAGCTAGATAGTCTATAGCTGGTAGGCATGTCCTAGTTATCCAGGGTCCTGTGGAGAGAGTATCAATTAGAGGTACAAGTCATTTTAGTCCCGCTGAACTCTCATATCAGCGGTAGAAAGAGTCATTTTGAACTCAGATGTGAACATCGATCACCCTCTCACGGCAACCAGATATAAGGGAGAAAAACAGCAGCTATAGTCCTGTTCTTTCAATGTTGTACCTAGGCATAGATGGAATAGCCAATCCTTGAGATTAGAGATACGGATAGTCTGTGGGAAATATATATAGTAGGCGAAAATCCAGGGAGACTCAGATGAAATAAAAGTAAGGAAATTCTCATCCTGATATACAGGAAACAACAAACCTGGATAGCAAATGATTCACAAAAAGCCGAATATCCGGTCATAAAAGGGCGATAGGAGATAAAAATACAGGAGGGGAGATGGAATAAGGCAGTCACTTTGTAGAAGCAAAGCCCCCATGATAGACATAAGAATCATTTCTAATCTTCTTAGCTTTCTTTAGGTCTTTTATGCATGAAGGTTTAACCCCCCCCCCTATAGAAAGAGAGGGGGGAGGCCTCTGGGAGGTAATCCAGAGCTGGCCCGACAATGGAAGGATTGGCATCTTTCCGTTGCCCAGGAGATCAGTTGAAAATAAATAAGAAAGGTCCCTATTCGCCTTTCTGAGGCCTCTTTGGTCTCTAAATTGCTTTGGTTTTTGCTTCCTGTATCCGCCAACTGTAACTGCTATTTCGGGCGCCATTTTGGAATTTTAAACTGCCACCACCATCGGCCTCCTCCGCGCCGATTTCGCCCACCGCCGGCCTCTGCAGGCAACCTCCAATCTTGCCAAGGGTCTAACAAAGTCAGCCCAGGGTGCCAGACAGTCATCGCAGCCGTATATCGCCATCCATCCGGCAGCCTCTGATGAATGTAGGGCCGGCTGTCACGAAGCTATCGGCCCAAATTCGCTGACTCAAATCCCACCAGCACCGCCCGTCTCATTATAAGCTGTTTCAGAGAGCAAAGCCACAAAACCGCTCTCCTAGAAGGTCTTCCGGAGCCGAATACGCTCCCATCGGATTGGCAAATCAGCCCTCTCAACACACCATGGGCCATAGATGGATAATTGGCCCTAAGGACCCCCAACTGTCAGGACATTACCCCCGTAAAACCGGAGCTCCATCGGGAGTCGCCATCTTGGGCCAAAATAATACGACCTCCCCAAAAATAAGGCCAAGCACTTATTTCGGGGTTCAAAAAAATATAAGACAGGGTCTTACTTTCGGGAAAACACAGTAGGAATGAAAATTAAGCCACCAAGAGCCATACTGTAATATAAATATCTTGTCTATGATCTTTTCAGTAAGAATGAACAAGGTTTCAGGGAGTGTGTGTGTGTGTGTGAGAGAGAGAAATGGAGGTAGAGAGAGAGAAAAAATAAAGGAAGATATAGAGAATTTAGAGGAACGGCATGAGTCCATGCTTAAGAATGAAGCTGGGGCAATCACTTTCCTACTGAAGCAGTCCAACCTGATGAGATTAAATATTTATTGAATTTAGTTTCCTCTTTTGTTGTTATGGGTGACATTTTTTTCATAACTCCTCTAAATAATATGCTACGTCTGGGGAAAATGTAATGCGATATTACCGTCAGCATTGCTTCATACCAATCAACTATTGATGTGATTTTGCACTAAACATTAGTATTGGAAATTTCTGGAATGGTTGAAAAGAGAATATTTTTGTAGAGAGCTTTAGGGAAGATCAAGCATTATTAGCCAATATTTAATTTTAGGTCAACCAACAGGAAGGTTTGTTACACCTTCTAAAAGGACATGTTATGCAATCTTCATAGTCTTTAAATCTGTTTGACCTAATTTCCAGAGTCCCCATTGATAAATATTTGGTAATACTTATAGTCATATGATAATATATGTGTGTTAAATGTAACCAGCAGAGACAATGTTATGGGCTGTCTCCACCAAGGAGAAGTAAGTATGTATGTTTCTTAAATGTTTCTCAATTGAGATCATCTTCCCTACAGGTTGACCAAAAGCCTGCCACCTATTGTGTTGTCTGAAGATGATACAGGTGTTTTATCACTGTTCTTTGTGGAATTGGGAAAAGCTTTAGAAGCACATTAGATAACTCGATTATAACCCATTTTATAATCTTTTCAAAGATATTTCCTTACCAAGCATTCATGCACCCCCACAGACCTGTGTTGCACCCCCATGCAACCTCCACCCCACCCCCCTGGTACCATTTGCACACCTCCATACACCTCCAGACAGAGAGGGCATGTAGGACTGGTGGGAAAGGGGCCCAGACATGCATATAGATATTGCCTTGTGATGCTGAAAACCACATAGGTGGCAAATGGGAATTTAATTGAACAAGTAAATGTTTGGATAGTATCTTTAAAGATACAACAGTTTGGAAAGCTTAGATCAAATAGACTGCTGAAAACACTCCAAAGTTTAGTTCCAATTAAATTTGGGGGGTTTTTAGCTTAAAAGTTATTTTAGATCCTAAAATAACCTATTTTAGGCCCTAAAGATTTTTGAAGGGGGAAAAAAAGTACTTCCGTTGTTGAATGGGACACACATTCTCTACGTACTCATGGAAAATTTGCAGTCCTGGCACTAGTCCAATCTAAATTTTGTGATCTGTTTTATGTGTATTTGGTAGAAGGCATTATGCTTAGAATTGGAGTTTATAGCAGCTGAGCCTCATTTGGATATGCATTTTTAACCAACATCTAATGTTATATTTATTTCAACCAGCACACTCTGTGCTGATCTTATAATAAAACTGTCACCTCTCTTATCTGTTCTTCTCCTGATACCAATAATATCTTAAACTTAGGGAACCTGCATATTATATTCTGTCTTCAGTTCAAGTTGATTACAGACAATTAAAACTTTATTTAATAGTAATATTCTATAAACAGATAGCATACAATAGAATATGAGCAATTATTTATCTCTAAAGAGGTTTATCAACAAAGCTCTTCCTTCGTGCTTTATTGCAGACTGAAACAGTGAATCAAGGACAGCAAAGAGATGTAGAAAATTCTAATGCCATTGATGTCATATGATGGTCATCCAGATTTGTGCAGTCCAAATACAGTAGCCTTGGCTCTTTTTTCTCAGTGTCCTTCAATTCCTGGCTGCTTTTCTTCCAAGAAAGTAGCCTTTTAGCCCTTTATTCAAATTCTAACATAGTTTTTTTCACAGGATTCATCAAAAATAACTATGTTAGTTTCTAAGCTCTTTAACATTATAATGCTGAAGCGTGACAAAGAGGTTTCCACTGCATCGGTTTCATGCCCTGACCCTCACACCTTTGTTTTTAGACAAATATTAAAAAGTTGCTTATTTGCTAGGAAATTGCCCTTGAGAGAAAGGAAAGATGGAAATGGTAAGACGTGCCCTTCACCATCTCCTCTTTTATAGGGGCTTCCAATCTCACCTGGGATTGCCATTTCAATCTCAGTGTATTCAACATACAATTGTGTAGGTTGAATCTTTCATCTGATCAACATAGGGGCATTTCTAAGCAGAGTGACAAGTACTGTGCTTGCTCCATATGCCATCTAAATGGAAGTGGGCTAAGCAGTGGTGAAATCCTCGGTGGTTTGCCACTGGTTTGCTGCTGGTGCATGCACGGTGCACACCAACACACGCTATGTGCACATGTGCAGTGTGCACCAAACACATGCTGCGCGTGCATGCACAATACACGCCAAACGAGCACTTTGGTCGGAAAAAGGACACTTAACAAGGTAAGTAGAACAGCGCAAAGGGGGGAGAACAGCTGTGCCGTGCTATTTGGATTTGCTAGAAAGCAGGATTTCCTGCTTTTTAGCGAATATAAATAGTGCGGCAGAGCTGATTGTTGGAAATACCGGTTCAGACCAACCAGTAGCTTTTTTTTTACTACCAGTTCGCCGAACCAGTAGCTTTTATCACTACCGATTCGCCCGAACCGATGCGAACCAGTAGGATTTCACCACTGGGGCTGAGTCTTTATAAACTTAAAAGCAGGGGTGTCAAAGAGATGGCCCATGGGCCAGATTCATCATATGAATCCCATCCCAGCTCCGTGAATGGGAAAAACATCACAAAACATCACATGACAACAACGTGACACCGCGAGTTTGACACCCGTACTTAAAAGGATGCACTTGGGATGCTTTAGTTTTTAATTCTACTCCCCACCTCCCTTCAACTTCACATGTGTATTATATGAATAAATGCCATCAGCTGTCAAGTGCTCACTATAAACTTCTTATTATTCTGCACTTCTTTTGCCATAAATTCTTGTTGTTGATATATTGATAAAAAAGTTGCTTCAAGACCATGTACTACATTATGCAC
Source organism: Pituophis catenifer annectens (assembly GCF_029215685.1). Classification (NCBI taxonomy): domain Eukaryota; kingdom Metazoa; phylum Chordata; class Lepidosauria; order Squamata; family Colubridae; genus Pituophis; species Pituophis catenifer. The sequence continues at coordinate 215,906,925 of NW_027256881.1, read as the reverse complement.
TTTAAAAAAATTAACCATGCTCTTATTTTTCCAGAAGAAAAATGCAAAAAAAAATTTTTTTTTGGAAAAAAACGATAAGTATGGTTAATACATGCAGAAAAAAATATTTCTGAATGAAAAACCAGCAGCTTAAGTTATTAAATCTTTTGCCTGTTTTATCATTATAATATTTTTATTATTTGTGTTTTGAAATACTCATTTGTCATATTCATATTTTATCTCTATATATAAAAATTGCAGAATATCGGCTGTATACTTTAAAAATACAGAGACTCTAAACACGAGACTTTTCACAGGGCAGAATGGATGCTAAAACGTCCTCTGCCAATGTGTCTTGGGAATAATGTAAATGTACTGTTTTCAAAAGCAGCGTTGCGCCACAGCAAATAACTAGCGGATATTCCTAACTCATTTTTGAATTGTAACTTTGATGATTTCTCTTGACAATTGTTCTTGCAGGTGGCTGCTCTATGCAGTTACAGCCGGCTACAACCAGGCATTGCAACCCAGCCTGCAAGAAACCCTTCTCATTCTGTACACAGGTAATTCAGACAGCGCCCTTTACTTCATTAGAAAGAACCAATTATTTTTAGAATGTAAAAAAAAGCAAAATCAAAAAGCTCCCAACAGACTAAAGATCTAATCGGGCATACACTATCCATTCAGTAAACTGAATATATAGCCTTACAGACAAAAGGGGATGTGGGAAGAAAACATGTGTGGGGGAAACTACGAGTAAATACTTCCTTCTTTTCACAGAAATTCAGCTTGGAATATGAAAGACAAGTTGTAAATATAGAAATATAGAAGCTGTGGACGAAAGGAACATATAAATGTTCACTTCCAGTGAGATCAGGAACTCAATCCTTTCCCATGTGAAGCATAACCATTTGTGTTCTTATAGTCCTTTGGGATTTCTTTGGAACACTGAAATGAAACAACAGACCTCCTGCAATGTTTTTTTTTTTATTTATCTGTATCCTACCTTTATTATTTTATAAGTAACTCAAGGCAGCCAACATACCTAATATTCCTTTCTCCTCATATTTTCCCCACAACAATAACAACCCTATGAATGAGTTGGGCTGAAAAAGAGCAACTGGCCCCAAATCATCTAGGCAGATTTCATTTCTAAGATGGGACTAGAACTCAGTCTCTTGGTTTTTAATGGTGCCTTAAGAACTAGACCAAAATGGCTCTCTTCTCTGCCTTTTAATTCTGAGCTTAAAGGAAAAGGAAGCAACCCAAGTTTCTTCCTCCAATGATTGCAAGCAAAGAAAAGGGTCATTGACTGACATGGGTGGAAAATAGTAAATAAACAAACAAGCAACCCAAAGATCAGGCACAATGTACCTTCAAGCTTTCAGTCCATGGGGAACCTATCCTGCCCCATATCTTGATTTTTGGAAGACAGTTCGGTATCCACACCTGTTCCTATATTTTGGGAGGCAGAAGCACAATAAAATTGCATTTGTCCTTGGACAGCTGCTACAATTGATAGGTTTCCTTATATGTTAATTTATCCTTGAAAAGTTAACAATGGAACAATGTTAACAAAAGTTAACAGTGGGACAATGGCTGCTGCTTCACAATGTCTTCACAGAGGTGAAGCTGAGTCACGTCTGTTCGTCTAGAACCTTTCCGGTTCCGCATGAGAGGACAGATGTCCTTTCTCACATAGGAACTGCTTCTATGGATTTTTTTTTCCAGATGGCAATATGACAATACACCTCAGCATAAAATAGATTCAAAAAATCCCAGATAAATATGAAGAAAAAAAAAATCCCAAGGATCTAAAATGCATAGTAGAAAAAGAGAAGTATTTTTTACAGACTAACCTTTCTGAGAATTTGCATGGGTATTTTTTTAGATTTTGATCCCGCCTTTATTATTTTTACAAGGCAGTGAACATACTTAACAATCCTCCAATTTTATTTATTTATTAGTCATATTTCTATGCCGCCCGCTCTCCGAGGACTCTGGGCAGCTTACACCAAAGACAGTATACTAAATAGCATATTGCCCCCAACAATCTGGGTCCTCATTTTATCTACCTCGGAAGGATGGAAGGCTGAGTCAACCTTGAGCCGGTGAGATTTGATCCGCTGATCTGCTGAACTAGCAGTCAGCTGAAGTAGCTGCAGTACTGCACCCTAACCACTGCGCCACCTCGGCTCATATTTTCCCCCTAACATGAACCCTGTGAGATGGGCTGGGCTGAGAGAGAGTAATTGGCCCAGGGTCACCCAGTTGGCTTTCATGCCTATGTCAGAACTAGAACTCGCCATCTCCTGGCTTCTAGCCTGTTGCCTCATCCACTATAGCTGTGATGACGAATCTATGGCACGTGTGCCCAAAGTGGCACACGAAGCCATGTCGCCCAGTACGCGCAGCCTTGCCTGTTTGTCTTCTGGGTTTCTGACACGCATGTGCGGGCAATGATCAGCTGTCCTTTGCCCACGCAGCAGTGCCAAAAACTGGTGTGCGCATGTGCACTGGCCAGCTAATTGTTGGTCGTGCATGCACGATAGAACCCAGAAGTTCAGCTTTTCCGAAGCACGGCCCTGACAAGCGTGTGTGCGCCACATTTCCACACAACCTTTTTGGCACCCGGTGCTGAAAAGGTTTGCCATCACTACACTACAGTATATCAAATTGGCTCTCAAACTGTATTTTAAAACACAGTTAAAATGAATAGCCTTTTCGGGGACTGTTACCTGGTCTGATTTCATGCTAAGGACAAATCCATACAACCTGCACACAAGAAGACCACCCATTAACCATTTTCCAAACACACAACCACACTCTTCTACCTATATCTCAGTATCCTTCTGCAGCTGAGGACAGCTAAAGGTTTTACACTCTGCAAATGGTGTTTTCCCTAAAATCTCACATCAAGACACTATATGGAGGGAAGGTAAAGTATGTTGATGTGTCTCCAGTTCTTGCCTGAAATAACACCTTGTTCTTTTTATATTAGTTAGTTATTTATGTTAGTTGCCCAGAATTGTGAATTTGAGATGGGCATTTATATCAATTGCAATGATTCATTCTCTCCCTCCCTCCCTCCCTCCCTCCCTCCCTCTCTCTCTCTCTCTCTCTCTCTCTCCTTCCTTCCCTCCCTCTCTCTCTCTCTCTCTCTCTCTCTCCCTCCCTCCCTCCCTCCCTCTCTCTCTCTCTCTCTCTCTCTCCCCATCTCCATCCCTCTATTTGTATTTCATCTTTATTATTTTCTATCAATCAATACACTGGTATGTTGAAACACAGAAACTCTGCTTTTATTTTGAAATCCATACAGCCTTACCATCACATATTAAATAATTAACTTTTGATGCATAACACAATGCAAGTCCTATGCATTTACTCTAAATAGATGCCAGGTTAAGCTGCCGACCAGTCTTTCCACACAGAATTGCAGCCTTAAATGAACAACATCTTATTTGAGAGGGAAAATGTTTTATTTTCATCACTGCAGGGTTTTGAGCTGGGTTCTTTCGGCAAGATGGATTTTTGTCTTCAGTGTTTCTGTTGCAGCCCATTTATCCAGGCTCATTAAAAGAAGGAACAGGCACTCCATTGTTCTGTTATACTTAGTATGACTCAAAAAGCTTTGAAAGGTATTGGCAATTTAGAGTAAGTCCTTGGTCTAGTTTGGGCTTTCAGTTAAGACAATAAAAGCACCTGGCATTAGGTTAACTGGGGTGCACCCAGCAGCCCCTCAGCGGAAACATTTTCTGGGGATGAACTAATTTCTGAACTACCTTTCTCCTTGTTACCTAGGGTGGCATCTGTGGCTGTGAGAGAGGCTACACTGAAATCATGAGATCAAATGGTTTCCTGGATTACTGCATGAAGATCCCCGGTTTAGCAGATAAGAAAGCCGATGTTAAAACAAATGCTGCCAAGCATAAACCTATCAATTCCAAAATGCATGACATTTTCAAAGGATGGTCAATTCAGCCTTTTAACCCAGGTAAAAATAACAAATTGTGGCATGATGCTCTCTCTCTCTGTCTCTTTCTCTCTTAATTTGAAAAGTAAACTTCATGCTCAGTGAATCACATAACCAGAAACTGCACTAGAGGATATACAAACTCTCATTTGTAATATAATCATATGAATATTATTAGCATAAAATTGTGCAAGAGCATTATTCTGTAGAATGACCTGGGATTTCAGTTTACAATGCTGAAGCTAATGACATTCCCTCACTGATTAATCAGAAATATAAGTAGGAGAGATTCTCCTTCAAGGAGGAGAGAAAAAAACATAAAAGGTCAATGTAAACCATGAGACTTTCTCCATACCTGTGATCTGTGTTCAACTCCAAACGTAGCTGCCAGGCACTGCACTGTAACACTGCAGTTATAATTAAATCACAAGTTGGAATCCTACAGTTGCAGGATACCTGCTGTTGAGTATATTTTTCATTATTCATGATGGTTACAAGGACTGTAAATGCAGAAGAAGGTTGCTTATCTGCTGCTTTGCAGATGAAGCTGTCGACCGTTCTCCTAAGGAGAGACCTTCTCAGTGGGAACTGGCATGGTGATCACCAGGTTCCTTCCTCTTGTCCTTCATTTAATGGTTAGTTTGTTGATTTATATTATATGATTTCCCTCATGAATTTAAAGGGAGCATCACTTCTCCTGTAATTTCCTGCAGCCCAACTCCTTGAAGTAGATTGGGCTGAGAGAGAGAGAGAGAGAGAGAGAGAGACCAAGCCACCCAGGGAGCTTCCAAGGCTGAAGGAGGAGTTGAACTTCATCTCTTTACTCATAGTACAACACCTTCACCTGGCTCTCGCAGATGATATATGGCTGCTTTGATAACATGTTACTTCAACCCATAGACCCCTGTTGTCAGCCATTTGCGAGAACACCTTCCACATGCTCTTAAAATTCTAAGGAGTCCATTGGCTGAAAAATATTGCTTACCCTATCCTCTCCACCAAAGAGTGGCAGACATCTGGCAGTGGTGTGTAACAAATTGTGACGTGAGCTAATGGCACTTGTGTGTATCTGTGATAAACCTGTAGCCTTGGATGGTGATCTGTTATTCTTCTGATTACATGGAGATGAAATAGAGCAGGGGTGTCAAACTGGCAGCCCACAGACTGGATGTGTCACAGAATCAGTGTAAATGGAACACATACAGATTCAGGTAGTCCTCGATTTACGACCACAATTGAGCCCAAAATTTCTGCTGCTAAGCAAAACAGTTAAGTTAGTTTTGCCCATTTTATGACCTTTCTTGCCACGGTTGCTAAGTGAATCGCTACAACTGTTAGTAAGAGGGTTGTTAATTGAATCCAGATTCACTATTGACTTTGCTTGTCAGAAGAACGTAAGAGATGATCACATGACCCTGGGTCACTGCAATCATCATAAATACATACCAGTTTGTTGTGGCCTGGCAGCGGCCAGCAGAGCTGGCAGCAGATTCATACAGTGAGGAGGTTGGGGAGGAACATGGGCCAATCCTGGAGTCTGGGGAAGGCTCGGACGATGGCTTTGAGTCGGAGGCAAAGTGGGGGCCAAGGCCATCTGGTAGTTCTTTACTGCCTCTGGAGACTCCGGAGTCTGACAGCGAGGCAGAAGAACAGCGTGAGCCTGCTCCCAGTGTGCACATGCGCAGAACTGCCAGGAGACAGGAACAATTAAGGAAACAGGGTCAATTTGGGATTAAGACTTGGAGATGATTGGCCCCTCCCATAAGGCATAAAAGAGAAGTGAACGGCACGTGAGCTTTTGCAGGAAGCAATTAGTTCATCTGGCCAATTCAAGATTTGAAACTTCTGTTTGTGACTCTGTGCCAAGTTTGGCCTTGCCCTGCATCTGGAAATTAGCTCTTTGGCAACATTCCACATGAGATAGGTGTTGATAACCTTCCTCTGAAAGACTGTTTATCAAGCCTTGCGGACTGTAAATGAAAGTAATTTACAGCCATATGAATTAAAGAGGTTTGCCGGAACTAAGTTTGTGCTGTTTAATTTCTAAGGAAGCCTAGGTCAGAACACAGTTGCCAAGCATTCAAAGTTTGATCATGGGGAGGCTGCTACAGTTATAAGTGTGAAAAAGAGTTATAAGTTACTTTTTTCAGTGCCGTTGTAACTTCAAACAGTCAATAAATGTATGATTGCAAGTAGAGAACTACCTTTTTATGCACAAGGGTTATTTTCAAGAGGCAGAAGCTCTGAACACCCATACACCTATTAGCATTTTTCAGGATATCTCACTCTAGGAAAATGCAATCCCATTTTTTTTTTTAAAAAAAGACCTAATTAAAATGTACTTAACTCTACAAAACTGTAAGCAATATACTCAAATGTGCACAAAGGCCATATTTGGCCTACTTACTCCTTTTCTCATAAGATGCACCTTCCCTGGTAGCTCTGTGATTTTTGCATGATTCTTCGGTTGTTTCTATACAGATTGGCATGCTTCGTAGATGAGTTTTGCCAGCCCTTCAAGGTAGGCAAATTCAGGAAATAATGGTTACTAATGGTTTCCTATTTTTAACTGACAGAAAATAAGCAAAATGTACACCTCGTGTCAAATGTGTTATTTTGTTCCCCTTTCTCAGATGGAAAACTTAAAATCTGGGTATATGGAGTATCAGCTGGCGGATTTCTCATTATAGTTTTCCTAATCTTCACCTCCTATCTTCTTTGGTATGTATTCTGTGCTTGCTTCTAACCCTGTTAATTCTGTTTCGAGATGTTGGATTCAGATCCAGTTATTTAATAAATTAGAATGACTGAAATTCATTGGTATCAAAGTTGCAAATAGCTTTTCAGAGATTAAAATTCTGAGCTTACTTTATATTCTCTGTAATTAGAAAGCTAAGTATCACTTGAAAACCCTTTCATCTGTTCACATTATTTACAGGTTTAGTTTAGCCTATCACCCTGAAAGGATGCTCCAATCCTTTTATTTAGGTTGTCTGAAAGATGCTTTTTCAAGAGGCAACTGGACTTTCTGGTTTTGAAGATGTTTCACTTCTCATCCAAGAAGCTTCTTCAACTCTGACTGGATGGTGGGGAATGGAAGGATTGATACTCCTTGCAGACAGCTGGACATTTGCCTTCTTTTAGCAAGTCGTTAAGGCCACCTGGAGGTTTATCTGTGTCGTCAGGGTCACTTGAGTGGTGCAAATGGGTGTGCAGCCTTCTTGGAACTGTTGAAAGGACTGTGTTGTAGACTGGTGATAGATGATGTTGTATCCCTCCCCCTCTGTTAAGAGAGGGCTGTTCAATTTTGACATAGATGGCCTCTCTAAAAGGATGCAAATGACCAGCTGTCTGCAAATCCTTCTATTCCGCATCATCCAGTCAGAGCCGGAGATGCTTCTTTTAATGAGAAGTGAAACATCTTCAAAGAAAAACAAGAAAGTCCAGTTGTCTCTTGAAAAAGCACCTTTGGGACAACTATGACCTGGGTGACTGAGAAGCTCCGTAGACATTATTTAGGTTGATATGTATGTATGTATGTATGTATGTATATGTATATTCTTTTTATGACCCTTTAATCCCTTTATTCGGGGTGGAGTCAGGGTGACTGAATGGAACTGAGCGTTTACTGGCCAGATGCCCTTCCTGGTGCCTATGTGGCATTCACAGCAGATATTTTCTCTTTGCGCCACGATAGAAAAACATCTACTACTCCCTAGGATTGAACTCTCAACCTTCCAAGACAAGCATCTTCACCTCTACACCACCATGGGACTATATACATACATATAGACAGACAGACAGACATATTCATTCATGCCCAAGAGAAGATAAGGTGTGCAGATAGAGTTTTATTCAATGATATCGCCATATTAGTTCTTAACTGATAAAAAGTTTTTCATTTTAGTAGTAGTTTTGTCTCTTCTTTTGTAGGGGCTATTATGAAATGGCTCTGGGCAAATGGGCTTGTGGAAGACTAGAGAATTGGATATATTGTATTTTGCTATAACAAATACCAACATAATGTGGAGCAACGTTTGTTTATTTATTTATCAAATTTACACACACACACACACACACACACACACACACACATCTCAATGTCTAAGTGACTCTGGGCAGTTCCTATTAATAAAAATATTAATATTAGTTATTTTCACTATTATATAGCTAAAACTTTGCTTATTTTAATTTATATTTTAAAACTTGATTTAGTTAAAAAAATAAGCCTTCTACATAGCATTTTGATTCTCAAATGCACATACAAGTCTTTTTTTTTATTATTTATATGCCGCCCTTCTCCCGAGACTCAACCGCATTGCAACCGCATTGCTGATTTATCCTTCAACAGCAAATATTTATTTGTTCATTTCCCATCTTTATTATTTTTACAAATAACTCAAGGCAGTGAACATTTCCAACACACCTTCCTCCTCCTGTTTCCCCCAAAAATATGTTAATAAAAGGTTGACCCAATATTCTTTGATTCAGGGAAACTATAATCCCATTTATTCAAACATTTTAAGAGCTATAGGAAAGATAAGATATCATGGCTTTACTTTAGTGAATAGGGTTAATTTTTCTGAGGGTATTTTCTTTAAAATGGTAGTTCAGGGAGAGATGCTGTTTTAAGGGCTTTTATTTATTTATTTATTGGTTCAATTTATATGCCGCCCTTCTCCGGAGACTCAGGGCGGTTTACAATGCGTTAAGCAATAGCCTTATACTTTCGTATATACCTGCTTAGTAGGGCTTTCGGGCCCCCCCAAGTGGTGTTCTTTTTTATACAAAGTCAGCTTATTGCCCCCACAATCCGGGTCCTCATTTTACCTACCTCGAAAGGAAACCTTGAACCTGGTGAGATTTGAACTTGCAGTAATTGCAGTCAGCTGGTGCTACTTAACAGCACTTTAGTCTGCTGCACCACCAAGGCTCTTAGACTATCTTTAGACTATCCAAAGGCTTATGACATTTTTATTGTTGTACTAGATCACCAAAAGCTGGTGGAAAATCATGTCATTTTTAGGGATTTATCATTGAATTTACACAAGTGTAGTCCTCAAGGGCTGCAAAAAGAAAGGGGGTATACAGGTAGGCCTCGACTTACGACGACAATTGACCCCAAAATTTATGTTGCTAAACAAGACAGTTCTGTCCTATTTTACTACCTTTCTTGCCGCAGTTGTTAAGTGAATCTGGCTTCCCCGTTCACTTGGTTTGTCAGAGGACCGCAAAAGCTGATCACATGATCCTAGGATACTGCAACCATTATAAATATGAGTCAGTTGCCAAACGTCTGAATTTTGATCACGTGACTAATGGGCGTGTCATATTTTTCAACTTTCAATTTCCAAACATCAGGGGTGCTCAAAAGTTGTGACATGCCTTGGGGATTGTAAAGATATTTTGGTCCTTTAATATAATTTGGTGGCACAATGGTTAGAATGCAGTACTGCAGGCTACGTCTATTGACTGCCGGCTGCCAGCAGTTCAGCAGTTCGATTCTCACTGGCTCAAGATTGACTCAGCCTTCTCTCCTTCTGAGGTCAGTAAAATAAGGACCCAGATTATTGTTGGGGGCAATATGCTGACTCTGTAAACCGCTTAGAGTAAAGCACTGTGAAGCAGTATGTAAGTCTAAGTGCTATTGCTATAATTTAGATGTGCTTGGTAGGTAAGTACATAAACTTTTTAACATTTTGTTTGTTTCATGTCTGTAACAGTCGTAAGTGTGAAAAACAGTCATAAGTAATTTTTTTTCAGTGCCGTTGTAACTTCAGACGGTGACAAAACGAATGGTTATAAGTCAAGGACTACCTGTACGTGTTTCTCAAGTAGCCCTCTGCTTTTTCTACCTATGGCCTATGTCTGCAGAGAGGGAATTAAAATAACTCCAATTTAGCCTTCCAGTTTTGAAAAGGGAAAACCTTTTCAAAGGTTTAACTTTGGGGTTTAACTTTGCCTGGATTGTGCCCCAAATGAAGGATTCAGTTCCACCTGTTTGGCTTCCTTGAAGAAATGAATGTTTTTCTTTCTTTTCAGCAAAAAACCAAAACAGCCACAACATACTCCTCCTCCGCCGAAGTGTCTGACTTTAGCCTACGATGGAGATGTTGATATGTAAGATGGAAACCACCACCCAAATGTAGACATTGACTGCCTTAACCGACGTCCCCACCCCACCCCCACCCCGCCTCTTTTGATACAAGATTCCAGCTGATGAGTTTGGTTTTTATTTTTATTTTTCTTTGGGAGAATCTGGCATCTGATATACCGGTAATTGGGCAGAATATAACTTGCAAACTTAACCGGTTTTACTTTTTAACATATCTGAAACATGGTATATCTTTATGACTCTTCCCCAGAGGGGACCTCAGAATTACATCTCTTCCTTTTTAACCATAGGAACAAGGACAAATGAGAAATTCTACAGTCTTCTACTTATTTTTTTTTTTTAATTTTTGAAAGCATGACAATCTTGTGCGGGGGGGAGATAAAATTTACTGTAAAGGACAAACTGGACGCTACGTCATTATGCACTATATTAGTGCAAAGTTTCTTTCTTCTTCACCACTTTCAACAATGAGTTTTCTAGAGTTTATATTTGAGTTACATTTGACGCTATCGAAAGATCCAGAGTTCCTTGATTTCCAGACTGACACAGTTTCTTAGATCACAAAATCTGATTTTCCTTCTGCCAAAGGAGATAACAATAAACCAGAAATTTTGCAGCATATAATCCACGCCATTTTTTTATTCATGAGAAGGTTTCTCTTTCTTCCTTGTTGGACAAACGTATTAATGATTAAGGAAATGAGAAGAGTGCTATTTTAAATTGGTATCAAGCCATTTAGGTACATTTTAACTATTGAAAACTTTAATTCAGTCAGTTAATATACATTCTGATTTTGTAATTTAAATTTTATTACCTGCAATTATTTATGATTCTTTTTCTAAAAAAAATGTTCTCTGACTTTATTTATTACACACACAGATACACACAAACAAGCTGTTTGTACAAGATCTTGCTTTTTAAAAAAGTTTACAAGTCTACATTTGGAACATCTTGAAGAAGATACGTATATGTAGTAGTAAATGTTGCAAGTACGAAAGTGCCATCTTGTGGTATTGACATGTATTTATACATAAATAAAAAAAAACTAAAGGGTGTGGGGATGTTGATGCAAATGCATTGCAATGTCTGTTATTAAAAAAGATTTTGCATTTCGTCCTTGGAGATCATAGCCTAATCAAACTATAATTATGAGCAAACTCTGAGAAAGAGAGACTCGGAATGGATTCCTGAAGTAATTACACATTATAAATTCATTAAGGAAATCCCAACATGTTTCCAGCTGAAATTATTGTTCATTAGGCACACATTGTTTCTGAATAAAAATATATCAGATCTCCCCAAGCAGCACCTTTCCATCATTGGACATATTAAGCAGTTAAAGTAACCGAATATTGTATATAAGCAGTTAAAGTAACCGCACATTGTATATAACTTACTAAGGCCAAATTACAGAATGCCCCATTTTAAAATCAGCTAAAAATATTTCTGTCAATTTTCCAAATGATTCCAGCCTCAGGAGAAAAGTCTAAAGTAGGAAAAAGAAATAAATAAAAGATGGATATCTAAAGTATTTTTTTTTTCAAAATGGAAGATTTAACACTATGGGAATGGAAGGGCTTGCCTTCTATGGGGCTGTTCACAATGGAAAAGGGTGTTAAGGCTATTTGCAACCGGTCCCCAAAAAGAATATAATAGTAATTCAAACTCATCCTTCCTTCTGCTTTTCCAAGTTTAAATTAGGTATCGCAGTAATGCTCTGATGGGGAGAATGCATAACAAGGTGATAGTTCCTTTGGCTGAAATGTTGAAATATGAAAAGTCTTCCCCAGTTGCCATGCACAATGGTCTGTTTATTCCATAGAGTCCTTTTTTCCCCCTCCCTTACCTGTCATACCATCAACTGATTACATTTCTTTTTTAAAAAATCCTAACTAGGATTGGCATTTGGCTATACATTCAGCAGACAATGGCAAACATTTAGTCAATTTTCTTCCGGGTGCCATCTGGTCATTGTCTGAACTGTGCAGTTAAGATGCAGCTACTGAAAAAGGGTTGTTGAAGAACTGGACTTTGAGCTTTTGCTGTGTAGAAACTGAAAAGTAGTCTAAGAACATTATGAGAGGAGAAGAGGTGCCATTCTTATGAAAAACAGAACTTCCTGCTTAAAGCCTAAAAATACAGAACGTGATTGCTTGTGCCACTCCTAAAACTTAGCAGGTAGTTTGCAACCAATCAAATTTGTATATGAAAAAGTTTTTAAACAGAAATTCCTTATCTAAGGAAATGAAATTAAATATAAAAAGAATTTTATGCAGAAAGAGGAAGTGTAGGACAACTTCACATTCACGAACACCAAGTTAAAGTAATAGTCCTGGTTGCACAAGATTTTATTCAGGTTATAGTGCATCTTCAGGGTTCATTGCATAAAGGATGGTTGGAGAGAAATTATCTAAGCCTCCTGTATGTATGTTGTCAGGCAGACCCTCCTTACCTTTTAAACATTATTCTCTGCTTCATAGAACACAGAGAAAGGCAAACTAATTTTTTTTTCAATCAAGCAAATAGTTCTCTGGATCTCCTCAGTATAACCAGCTAATCAGAAATAATTTACTGGCTCAGCTCAGTTTCCTTGTGAACTTTAGTGGAATTATAATGATGCAGCCTTTTTGCATGTGCCTTTGTATATATGGTAGAGATGTTTAGGAAAAGAGAAGAACAAATTTCATTTATTTAGACCACTCTGTGTGAAATCAATTTACCATGTGGTTTGAGGAATGCTATTGTGGCATGTCAAAACCTAGGATGAATTCTGGAATTCAGTCAGTCCAGGCAATGATGCTGTAATTCCTAAGTGTCCTCTTCCTCTTTCGAAGCCAAATCATCCCCTTGGATTTATTAGAGAGCAGGGAGCAATGTAGCATCTGGGACAACAGCTTGAGTGCAATGGAGGCAATCTCTAGATAAATCAAACTGACTCATTAGGATCTCTACTCCATGGCAGTGAAGAATGATATTTCTCTGCCACTGTTGTGTCCACACGGAAGAGATCATACTTGTTTTTCAAAATGTGAATTATAATCCAACTCCAAGGGAGCTGATAGTGCCTTTCAATATTATCTGAACAAAATTATGAGCTGAATGATTGAGAAGTAACTGAAATTAAATCTAGACAACACCAAGGTGCTACCAAGAAATTGGACTCAGAAACTGGGATTCATCCTGTCTTGGATGGAGTTGCAAAATTATTCCCAAAAATCGGTTCCTCACTCTGAGTACATTTCCTGTTTCTTGAGGAACATGGGAATCTCATGTTGTGGCTGTGGCAAGAAGAACATCTACACAGTAGCATTTAGTGTGTTTACTCCTGTACTAGTCAAAACTGGCAGCATGTATCCATGTCTTGCTTTACTTCAACATGACTTTGAAGATTAATGTATCCAAGTGGGGTTCCTTCAAACAAGTGTCCATGATTCAAAGCCCTAACCAATAAACTCCTGAACTATAGTATTTCATCCTATTCCTATTTCATCAAGCTGGCCTGACCTAAATTTTCCTCTTTTAAATGGGAATTTTAAATTTGGTTTTAAATTATTGGGGTTTTAAAAATGGTTCAGCCAAATTTATTTAATCGGTTTTATCTCTATTTTAAATTTTGTATTTACATGTTTTATTTTTATGGCTGTTCACCGCCCTGAGTCCTTCGGGAGTAGGGCGGTATACAAATTTAATAAATAAAATAAAATAATAAAATAAAATAAATAGTATATGCGCCACTGGGAGCATCTGATGCACATGTTGAAATTATAAATTACTAACCATTTTTTTGATCAGAAAATAAGATGTTTGTGTAAACTTTTGAAGCCCTAAAGAACTTAGGGTCCAAATATTTTAGGGGCTGGCTCTACTGTTATGAACCTGTTTGAATTTTCTCTTGTATGATTCCCAAGCTATTCAGTGTTTGAATTTCTGTGTTTCAGAAATTAGCGCAAACACACCTCTCACTAACAATGATGTTAGCACTGGTTTTAAATTGGCATTGTAAAAGTGCATTTCTTATGTTTTACTTTTTGCCAGCATTCTTGAGCGTTCATTCAAATAGGAAAGGTGGGATGCAAATCAAACACACCCAGTTATATGTGCAAATACATACACTTTAGTTATTCCTAAACTTACAGTCACATATCATTACCCTTATATGCCATTGTTTTCTTCAATGTAAGATATTTATTTATTTTATTTTATTTTATTATATTTTTATAGTAAAATGGAGTGTACATTTTCATATTATAGAGCTGTGTTGCCACTTAAATGCTCTCCAACAATTTGAAAAATCTTCTGTAAATCACATCAAAAAATATAGCTCTCCTAATGTTGTTGCAAGCAAACTTCCACCATTCCTAGCCAGCATGAACAATTCTCGGAAGTGACAGAATATGCAACAAGAGAGAGGGAACCTAAGATTGTCATTTCACAGAGTGTTTTTTTTTCCTACTTTCGCAACTTTTAAGATGAGTGGACAAATTCTAGGAATTGAAGTCCACCCATCTAAAAAGTTGCCAAAGTTGCCAAACACTGTCATATCATATAATCCACTTAGATTGTAGGATGGAAAATCTGGCAAACTTTCTGAATTCAGTCCTGTTTCTGCATTAATTCATCCAGCAACTGTGAATTTAAGATTTTTTCAAATAATAATGCTTTTTTATGTATCCAAAAAAATGCTGCTTGAATAGTTGCATTTTATCCACCTGGCTTATGAAGGTTATACAATCAATCCTCTGTATGTATCTTAGCTGATGCAGGACTCAAATCACAGGAAAACATTTTCCATTTGAATCCATTTTTCATTCCCTCAGTAAAGAACCCCACGATATTTTCTTTCAGTGCCTGTTGCAGAAGTTCCACAAAGTTCAGGCCGACATAAATTTGCATACATCTGGCTCATACGTATTGGCAGTTAGCATGGTAATAGCAGGGACCTACATGTTCATTTGGCATTTTCAGACTCAGTACACCGAAGCCATTAAATGGCATCCATTGATCTCAAAGAAGCTGACTAAGGATTTTGTGACCTGCAATTTATTGCTCAGTCGCAGCTTTTTGTTTTCAGCGCTTCTCGCAAATGTGTGAGCTAATCAATCGGCCAGATGCACCTGCCATGTTGGGTAGTAGTACCACTTAAATAATTAACTCGTTTGGATGTGCCACTTCCATGCTTTCTTAAGGGGGTGGTTGACAAGGCATGATGGATGGGAACAAAAAGTTGACTGTAAAGGAAACAGGCCTGCTAATTTGAGCGTCAGAGAAAAGCTGATTTTGAAAACCTGGTAAGATGTGGATTCTAGAACAGGCCTGGGACCCATCTTTAGCTTCAGATTCAAGCATCATAACACAGAAAGGGGCCACACCTTGCCAGCTTAACTCTGAAAATCCCTGGATAATCATCTGCTGAACTTTCCTTTGTAACGGTTGAGAAGAGTTGTTCCCTGAGAAAACGGCCCCTGCTTTTCAATTTTAGCCTTTCAAAATTCTCTTGGTTTTTCTGGTAGAGGTCTCAGATCAGGGTTATAAAAATCCAGAGAACCACTAGATGGTAGTAAAGAGCGGGTTCACATATTTCTACTGCCATCTAATACTTGTCCAAATTTTATTACTTTTCTCAGAGGTCATGGAGGAAACTGCTAATTCAGATGTTGGGTTTTCTATCACACAGAGACATTTTGCACTGACCTAAGGATCTGCAGCTACTCAACACGTTCCAGTCTGGAAAAACCTGCGATGACAGTGAAAGGAAAGACTGGAATTTTTGAATCCATGTACACATATTCTTTGATGGGAATCCACCCATAAGAATCTGAATAAGAATGCTTCTAACTCAAATCAAATGAAATCATTTTTGTTTAAAAGACCAACATAAAGAGGGCAGGACACAAAATTTAAAAAGCACAAAGGATGCATTAGAATAGAAAATTACATACAGAAAGCTAAATATATAAACCAACATAAAGAGAAAAAAATCTAAAAAGCATCTAAAAGAGAGGTAGAGGCAGTAGACCAATATAGGGGAGCGTGTCAAACTATCACAATACAAAGAACACTAAAATAAGGGGCTGGTTCATGGCACAGCTCCCCTTTTTGACAGATTTTAAGTGCTGCTGCTTTGGCAACATTACGTGTTGTAGCAGGCTTGGTATCTGAAAGCAGCAGAGAGGTGTAGAATAGTCCTGTGGATCCCGGATATTTATGCAATAATGGTGAAATTAAAAATGCCTCTTTAGTACAGGCATTGGAGAAGTCCAGAAGTCCAAGTTCACCGACAAAGGTTGGGGATCTGGTTAGGTTGAATTGGCCCTCAGTATATCTACTACACACTGATCAGTTAGTGTGATGACCCAGGGCAAGGCATGGAGACAACACAGCCAGCTGATAGTTTGAACTCCCCTTTATTGCTCCAACTTTCCCCCAAACACTCCCATATTTATGGCAAGTCCCAGAGCAAAGCGCTCACACACACCTCCAGCAGCCTTTGGCTGCGAGTAGTCCAGCAAAATGCTATTAGCACAATGGTTTCAAGGCAAGAAGTCCAGTGAGGCAAAGAAACAAAGCAGCAAGAAGACAAGAAGTCCAGCAAAATCCAGATGTCAGCAACGGCACACAAAACTCCATGAATTCAGCGCTTGTTCCCAACAAGCGCCCCTCTCTACAGCATCTCCTTAAGTCTCAGTTCCCAGGTATGCCTTGTGAAAAGGGGTGGGGCACTCTCCTCCTGAGTCATCAGGTCGGCCTGCGCTGCTCCCACCTCCTCTCCACTCTCCATGCTCGAGGATCAGGAGGGGGCCGTCCTTGCTTGTCGCCTGAGCTCCGTCGCTCCTCATCTCCACTGCCTGCCCTCTCCCCCTCTCTTGGTCATCCTGCCCCATTCTTCCCTACTGGCAAGCCATCCCAGGCCTGAGGGATCCGGGGCTGCCTCATCCTGCTCTTCCCTGCATTCCTCCAGAGCCAACAAAGTCGCCCCCTTGACCTCCGTCAGCCCCAGCTCCGATTCATCTTCCTCCGCAGACTCAGGCTCCATTGGGGCCATAACAGTTAGAGCTTTGGCCTGATTGTATCTCATGCTAAGTAGAAGAAGGCAAACTGGTATTGTTGAGAGTATTGCTGCATTGTCTGCATTACCTTGGCTGAAATATAATTTAGCCTTTGCAATATAAAGTTCAACATTTCTACAGACAGAAAGCAAAGCACGTGGAAAGGTTGATTATTGGAGCTGTGGGTGTTCCAAGAGGTTATTCCCTTGCTCTGGGGAGTGATTTGGACTGAGTCTTTGAAGCATTGGGAAGGAGATCTCTCTTGTGGCTGGGTTCAGGGTTGTTATACTCTTTGAAGGTGAAACAGAACCTGAAGCAGTGGATCTAAGGAACACCCCCAACAAAAGAAAACTCCGAGGCTTGAATTTCCTCAAAGTTACATTTTATTAGAGATGACATATTGACACATCTGGGAAAACCCAAATCTGAAAGTTTCCAGGTTTTCCCCACCCAAGTGAAAGTTCAAGTCCCTGCCCAGCACCCACATGTCCATCACATGATCCAATCATCCACCGCTCAAACTGGAGACACCTCCCAGTCATCCAACTCCAGGTGCCATGGCAATGTGTCCTTGACTCTCTGAGAAAGGAATATTATTTTGACTACATATCACCCATACTCCATGCAATTCCCCCTCCCATTTTCCCACAGTAGAAAAATGTGACAAGCCTGAAGGCCCAGGTCTGACAGGATCTGTTACTCACATTTTTTGTTGTCTCTACAGTGGGGAGATAGGAGTTGATCCTCATCTGTATCTCTGCTTTCTTGGATTCATGGATCCCAGTATCATTACTAGGGTTGATCTTGGTTCTTTTTTGTTTTTTGCCTCTGGATGATATTTTGGGGGCTGTAGTGTTAAGCCAGAAGCAGCAAGAAGGCAAGAAGTCCAGCAAAATCCAGATGTCAGCAACGGTACACAAAACTCCACGAATTCAGCGCTTGTTCCCAACAAGCGCCCCTCTCTACAGCATCTCCTTAAGTCTCAGTTCCCAGGTATGCCTTGTGAAAAGGGGTGGGGCAGGGACTTGAACTTTCACTTGGGTGGTGAAAGGAATAAGGGATCACAAGCCAGGATCCTTTTTCACACTTACTTTAGTGTGTTGTCATTTTGGTTCCTCTTCTGCTTCTAAGTCAGATAAGCAGCAGTGTTGGCAGGGCTGGCAGGCAGGAAGGCTCCAAGCAGGCAAAATATCTAACTCGGCATTGTAACACATTTACCAAAGGGAAAGGCTTATATCGCAACACTACATCCACTGTCTTGCCCATTTTGACCTGCACGTAGCATGGATGCTCCTACAGGCAAGACTTCAGAGTGGGTCTCCAATAAATGTAAATACAAACATTAATTAAGAGCCTTGGTAGTACAGTGGTCTAAGAGCCTTGGTAGTACAATGGTCTAAAGCACCCTGTTATTAAGACCAGCTGCCTGAAATTACTGCAGGTTCGAATCTCGCCAGGCTCAAGGTTGACTCAGCCTTCCATCCTTTCTAAGGTAGGTAAATTGAAGACCCAGTTGTGGGGGCAATAAGCTGACTTTGTATAAATATACAAAAGGATGAAGGCTATTGCTTAGCGCATTGTAAGCCGCCCTGAGTCTCCGGAGAAAGGCGGCATATAAATCAAATTAAAAAAGAAAATTACCTTCTTGTTAATTATCCCAGCACTGAGGTGAGCATTCCAAAGGGCAGAAAAATGAGGAAAGGTATACTTCACTTACACTGTCATACCCACTGTGGGTTTTTTTTTTTGGGTTACCACCCTGTGGATACCACTGATTTGGGTAGAAGACTGGGGACCCTTGACTGAGGGAGCTAGAAGACCCAGTCCATCCTTCCAACTGCTTTCATTATTATTGCTTATTATCTCAAGAATCTGATCTAAAGCAATTTGATATGCGTTGCTTACTTCAATAGTCTACCAACACTAATGGTTGTGAGCCACCCAGAATCTTCTGTGGACATGGGTGACTGTATCAATTTGATAAATAAAATAACTAATCACGCTCTTGGCTCATTGGTTTTGCTTTATCTTACTCACCCACCCGCTTTTCATTACCATTTGGTTTACAGATGAGCTCTTGAAGGTGGCAAACTCCAGAAACTATCTGGTGATTTTTTGTTTTTTACTTACTTAATAAAATGCCATCCCCGGAGAGCTATATGGAGTGGGGCAACTAGCTATCCAAAAAGCTGTAACCTTTTGTCTCCATTCTAGAATTCTTATTCTAGAAGAATGAATAAAAGTCTCTCTTTCTGCATTCCTTTGAAGAGTCTCCTTCACGCTTAAACTCTTAAGATGAAAACACGCATCTCATTTAGAATGAGAACTAAGCAGTGGGGAGACAGGTCAAACAGATCTGTGCATACCTGAGAAAAAGATCCAGCCGTTTCTGAATGGGAAGGAGGCAAAATCTCAGGATTTCATCCATGATGAGAATGTTCAAAATACTCTAAACTGCCATTTTGATCTTGAGAATGGCAACAGAATTGACTGGGATATGTTACTGCCCCCTTCCCTTCAACCAGAGCCAGGTTCGTTATCCAAAAAGCTTTATGGCAATCACACAATGCAGCTGATAAAAAAAAAAATGTTTCTCAGCACCTGAGACCAGGGGTGGGCTCTGCCCGGTTGCTGGGTGGGTGTGGCCATGGTAGGCATGGCCAAGTCGGTCTCCTGCATCACAGTGGAGGGGGGGCATTTTTGCCCTCCCTGGGCTCCGGAGGCTTTCCTTGAGAGAAAATGGCCTCCCCAGGCTCCAGAGGCCCTCTGGAGGCCAGAAATGGGCCTTCCCGAACTTCCAGTAGGCCCATTTTTCACCCTCCCTGAGCCTCTGTGCACGCCGTGCACTACCTGCATCCAAAATGGCCGCGTGGGGACTCTGGGGAGGGGTGGGCAAGGCCAGCCAGGAGTGGGATTTGGGGGTTCTCTGAACTGCACAGAATCTTACCTAGAGGTTCTGCTGAACCCCTGCGAACCCCCAGCAGCCCACCCCTGCCTGAGACATGTTTTTCCCTTAGGCAGAGAAACAATGTTCCATCTGACCCACCAATGCTATTTTATATATTGTACAAATAATGAAGGAACAGCTTGGGGAAGTGCTAACCCCTGGGAGGATTATCCCAGCAACTTCCCCAGGGGAGGGGGGGCTCAATTTGCCTAAGAGCAAGCATAGTCTAACCCTGTCCCTGAGAAATAGTTTATGGTATAGTGCATAACCTACCCATGAAGGCATGAGATGGCCCTTTCAGCCTAACTGTTCTACAGCCAAGGATCAACGATTAGAAATAGAAACGCTCATTCTACGCTATCTTGCCCCTAAAAGAACAAGGCTTACTTATCAATACTTTCTACGAGAAGTAGACATTTCTCCAGTTTGTGCATTCAGACCATGTGGAAAGGTAGAACTGGATGGTGGTAGTGGCAAGAAGCAGCACAAAAGTTCTTTTGAAGATACAGTATGTCCTTTAGGATGCAACCCAGAAAAGTAAAAAGAGAAGCATTGACTTTTGATTCATTTTTTTTATTTGCTCTGTTTATATCCTTTTTGTCAGGAGTTCAAAAAAAAAAGTTTGCTTGGCTCTTCCACCTCTATTTTTATTTTTGGTCTCATGACAGCAGTGCTGTAGGCTGGAAGATAGGAATTCTGCTAAAGCTATCTTCTGGCTAAAAGTGGAGTTAACCCTGGTCTCTTTCATCCAGGTCTAACTTCAAACAATGCTACACTCTTTCTCTGTTCCCACCTGTTCTGCCCCAGCTACGGACCCCAAAGAACGCAGCACACACAAAGTCTGTACAAACCTTAGTTTACTAAATTAAATCAGTCTTTTTCAAACAAAGGCTGTTAATTAACTTTCTTAATAGCCTACAAGAATCCAAAGAATAAATAATTGTAATCTTACTAGGATTGGCAGAAAGCCCAGAAACAATTTGCAGGAAACTGATAAAAGAACTAAGATCAAGACACGAAGGAGAGTGAACCAAGTTGTTCCCTGCAAATTGCCTCAGTCATCATCCATCCTTAAATAGGCTAAGGGAGTGGCCAATTAGCCCCAAGCCTTACTCTCAAGGAGACCTCCTCCTGAGGAGCCACTCCTGCCTTTTGGCAGCTCCGTGCGCCCATGCATCAAGAAGAGGCTCCTCCTCTTCTTCCTCTTCACCCATGGAAGCTTCTGGAGGTTCTGAAGGCCCTGGCTGAATCCCTGCCTCTGGCACCACATCTTCTCCAGCCTCCTCATTGTCCAACTTGAGTGCCAGCTGCATAGGCTGCTGACGCAGCACCACACCAGCCTCCTTGTTGTCGGAATCAGCTACTAGCTGCACAGGCCACTGACGGGCCACAACACTACCCTTCAGCCCCAATTGTCTCACTTTGTGATTGGAAATTACTAATTTTTCAAAATATCCATTCTTATTCCATGAAATAGAACCAAAATTCTTCCCATTCTGTTCCTTAAAGGGGAAAAACCCTTTAAGATGGAATTCTCTGATGATGGTATGGGAGTCCTAGTACATGTGTCTGTGGCTTTCACTGTCAACTATCTATCCAGCAATCCGAGACGCACACACACACACCCCTTGCGTTCCCATGAATCAATTAAATCCCCAGGACAGCATCATGAAGGAACCTGCCATGTTTTTATTTCTCCCATCAGGAGATCCAAGATCTCCCATCGGGAGATCAGGACATCCAAACTGTCAGGACGCCACAATTGCTGCAGAGATCTGTTAACAGAGCAAAGCAAGAATGACATCTAAGGCCACCTTGTAACAACAAAGTAAGGTCAAAAATCACTTCTAAAATAAATGAAAAAGGAAATCTAAATTAGCCTGGGAGTATGATAGAAAAACAAAAGCTTTTATCACAGAGCATTTTCCTTCAGGAAACTAGAAGATGGATTTCAGCAGTGTTGAATGTATTTAACCCAAAAGTTCCATGTAGAGTTTTGTTTTGTTTTGTTTTGTTTTGTTTTGTTTTGTTTTGTTTTGTTTTGTTTCCAATCAAAGGAAAGAACATCAGAAAACAAACAACATATTTATTCAGGCATAAATCACACACTGCATAAGAGTCAGACCAAATGGTCCTTGTCTGACCCTGACTGGTCACAAAAAAGGTTAGTAGGATTGTTCTTAATTAAATCCCAAGTTATAGATTAGACTTGAGAAGTTAAGAAAACATTGTGGGAAAAAGCAAAATAAATCATTTTCAGACTCTTGCTGGGAGAGATCCATGAACTTGTTCAAGTTGTAACTCAAAGGAGACTTTACCTCCTTATCAATAGCGTCACATTCTTAATGCTTCTTTGAGAAAATAAATAAATAAAAACATTTGAAGCAAGGAACTACTTATACTAAAATGCTCAATGCTAAAAGGCTGTTTGGTGTTCTTAGTTTGTGCTCGATATATCTCTTCCAAATGTTCAGCTGTGCTCCACATACAGTTTTCTCCTCCCATCAATTAGTGCATTGACTGTCTCTGATGGCTACCCGGGAGGTTACATGAGGCTGGCTCCAGAGGATTATAAATGCTTCTTTGAGTGAGGGTTTCCTGCCTCCCGCCTTGAAAGAGGCGGTGGTGAGGGCCCTCCTCAAGAAGCCCGCTCTGGACCCGGCTGTTTTGGCAAACTACCGTCCAGTCTCCAACCTTCGCTTTGTGGTGAGGTTGTTGAGAGTGTGGTGGCGCGACAGCTCCTGCAGTACCTAGATGAAACTGTCTATCTAGATCCGTTCCAGTACGGCTTCAGACCTGGGTACAGCACGGAAACGGCATTGGTCGCATTGGTTGATGATCTCTGGAGGGTTCGGGACAGGGGTTGCTCCTCTGTTCTGGTCATATTAGACCTCTCAGCGGCTTTTGATACCATCGACCATGGTATCATGCTGCACCAGCTGGAGGGGTTGGGAGTGGGAGGCACCGTTTTACGGTGGTTCTCCTATCTCTCCGACCGGTCGCAGTCTGTGTTGGCAGGGGGACAGAGGTCGACCTCAAGGCACCTTGTCTGTGGGGTGCCGCAAGGGTCGGTCCTCTCGCCTCTCCTGTTCAACATTTATGTGAAGCCACTGGGTGAGATCATCTGTGGTTTTGGGGTGCAGTGCCATCTGTACGCTGATGATACTCAGCTGTACATCCCCACCTCAGACCACCCCAATGATGCCCTTGAAGTGATGTCCTGGTGCCTGGAGGCCGTGCGGGTCTGGATGGGGAGGAACAGGCTCCGACTCAACCCTTCCAAGACAGAGTGGCTGTGGTTGCCGGCGTCCCGATAGAGCCAGCTGGTGCCATTGCTGGCTATTGGGGCGAGTCATTGGCCCTCATGGAGAGGGCTCATAACTTGGGCGTCCTCCTGAATGCGCAGCTTCTTTAGAAGAGCATATGACCGCCATGGCCGGGGGGGGGGTTATCAGTTTCATCTGATATGCCAGTTGCGCCCCTTTCTGGATCGGGACTCCTTATGCACGGTCACTCATGCCCTTGTTACTTCCCGCCTGGACTACTGCAACGCTCTCTACATGGAGCTCCCCTTGAGGAGGCTCCAACTGGTCCAGAATGTGGCCGCGCAGGTGATTGTGGGGGCGACATGGCGCTCCCATGTAACACCTCTCCTGCGCGAGCTGCACTGGCTTACGGTGGTCTTTCGGGTGCGCTTCAAGGTATTGGTTCTCATCTTTAAAACACTCCATGGCTTAGGGCCTGCGAGACCACCTTCTGCCACCGATAACGTCCCACCGGCCAATACGCTCCCACAGAGAGGGTCTCCTCAGGGTGCCGTTGGTCAAACAATGTTGACTGGTGGCCCCCAGGGGGAGAGCCTTCTCTGTGGGGGCACCCACCCTCTGGAATGAGCTACCCCCAGGGATACGACTGATCCCGGACCTCCGTACTTTCCCCTGAGCTCTGAAGACTTTTCTATTTCAGCAAGCCGGGCTGGCTTAACATTTTTAACTGGTTAATTTTATGGGTAAGGGGTTTTAAATTGGGGAAGCCAAATTAATTTAATTATGTTTTAAGTTATTTTAATTTTCATATTGTATGTATTTTAATCTTGGCTTTTCACCACCCTGAGTCCTTCGGGAGAAGGGCGGTATAGAAATTTAATAAAACTAAACTAAACTAAACTATGCTGGATTAATAACCAACACTTGACCTACCGAAAGGATGATGGCTGTAATACGATTGTATGAGATTACTGGTTCATCAAGATGAGTCTTTGGGGTGATCTTCACTCTGCGATGCTTAAGTTTAAGGTTCTGTGGCTCTGGTAGACTATCCTAACCATTTCTTCTTTGGATCTGACAAAAGATAATTGAATGTTAATAACTTTCAGATGATGTGCCTCAGAAGGCAGGATGATCCCAACAGCCCCAATAATGGGCATGTACTGAATATCTTAGTTTATTCTTCCTTTTAGACCAGGCGAAGCAGCGATCTGCTGCTGCATAGGGTAACACATGCCATTTCTGGCATACCGAGGAATGAACAGAGTGACTGTTTTTCCAGTGAGACCTATCAGAGCAACCTGATCTTCCCAAATGTGGGACGGAGTGTACTGCTTCCGCTTTCGCCTTTCAGCCCCAATCCAGGAGCCTTCGCAGACAGTTGCTTCCATGACAAACTATTTTGTGTTAAATTTAAATTTACCGACAAGGCAATAAAGGGAGACTAGTGTAACTATTTCAAGCTTTTTAGCTCTCATCAGCTAGCCATACCCTTCTGGGATTTGGCCCCGGTTCAAATCCCAGAAGGGTATGGCTAGTTGATAAGAGCTAAAAAGTTTGAAATAGCTATACTAGTCTCCCTTTATTTCTTTGTCAGTAAATTTAAATTTGAGAAGAGTGAATGTATGCAGTACTTGGAGTTCACAATGTATCCCATGAGCAGGGTGAAAAAAAAAAGTCACGGATTGCTTTAACTGTGGTTTTCTTAGCACATCCTCCAGACAGATTCATGCTTATTTCTCTTGGACCAAGATAGAGAAAGCAAAACAAAAAATGGCCCCTTCTCCTGTTTTCAAAAGGAACAAGCTGTGTCCCAGGTTTGCATGATATTAGCCATAAAATGCTACCCTGTCTGAGGTCTATTTTCTGCTGTGCTTGAGGGAAGAACCAATGACTATAGTTAGAATAGGGTAGACCAGCATTGTTGTCTGGGCAAAAGCTGAGTTAAAAAAAAAGAAAAGAGAAGAAACTCGCAATTTTGGTGGGAGGTTAGAAAAACACGTAGGAGCCAAGTTGCTTCCTATAACAATCCCAATAGCATATTTATGACCAGAGAAATGCTCTGGGTGAAGAGTAGACATCCGTTAATGTCATGAGCCTCCATTTACAAACCGGTATGTGGGTGCAAATAAACCATAAATTACAAAATGCCAGTCTGCCTCCTGTCCTTCATTTCAAGAAATTTAGCTCATCCATTTATATAGCTCAGTCTAGGATGGAGACTATAGAGCCTCACAATGTCCATCATCCCTACAACACTATTTGTTTTTAATAGGACAAGATAACAGCACCGCTAGGAAGTAGCCTGTGGGTCATTGCGTAAGAGAACAGCATTGTTTGCCAATAAAATGTCAGCACTTGCTCCAGCAAATTAATGTCAATGACACTGAGATGGCTCCTGTATGCTTAGGACAGGAAGGCTGCATTGCAAAAACATATGGCAGGCATTAGTAGAAGTTCGTTTTCTTTTCTTTTTCTGATACAGCCTAGTGTCAGGAAAGCAGATCCATCAAAAAGCACATTCTATCTGTCCTTGCTGTCTTCAATCTGTCTGGTGTCATAGTCCAAATTTTCTAGCGCTTATATTTCAACTTTTTCTTTTCTTTTTTTTTTGGGAAAAGTTTTTTATTTTTTCCCCCTCATAAACATATCTTAAATGTACAGTTTCTTATCTAACATATATATTTTCTTTTAACTTTCATACTAATACAATCTTCATCCTAAACAATTTAAGTATATTCGGGGTTTTACCATTTCATCTTCCTTGTTTTACAACAGTCCCTCTTCTCCCTCTCCTCTCTTTCCTTTCCTTCTCTTCTTCCATCTACTCTTCTACTTTCTCCTTTCCTCCTTTCCTTCTCTTTCTCTACTTCCCTTTCCTTTCCCCCACACCTCCCTTCTTCCTCCCTTCTAACCTTCTCTCCGGTGGTGAAATCCAATTTTTTTTACTACCGGTTCTGTGGGTGTGGCTTGGTGGGCGTGGTGTGGCTCAGTGGGCGTGGCTTGGGGGGCATGGCAGGCGAAGGATACTGCAAAACCTTCATTCCCTCCCCACTCCTGGGGGAAAGATATTGCAAAATCTCCATTCCCACCCCACTCTGTATAGCAGCCAGAGGTGGTATTCATCGGTTCTCCGAACTACTCAAAATTTCTACTACCGGTTCTCCGAACTACTCAAAAGTTCCACTACCGGTTCTCCAGAACCTGTCAGAACCTGCTGGATTTCACCCTTGCTTCTCTCCTACTCTTGTTTCCCCTCTCTTTCTTTCTCTCCTTTTCCCTTTCTTCTTTCATGTTTCAACTTTTTCAATCACTTTCTATGATGGCCACTATTTGTGGAAAGAGTCTAGCTCCAGTTTTAATATATTTCACCAATGCTATACAATATATAGTAACCTCCTGAAGGCCCTCACTCTGCCTTTTTAACTTTTAGTTTTTCTATCCTTGTTTTCATTGCTTACTTTTATTGAAATATAATAGTTTTATATGGTGTTTATGTTTTTAATTGTACACCACCCAGAATTGCTCTGTGCAATGGGCAGTACCTAAATTTGATAAAATCAATAATGTTTCTACTTGTCTTAGAAGGGCCATGGTGGCATAGTGGTTAGAATGCAGTACTGCAGGTTACTTCTGCTGACTGCCGACTGCCAGCAGTTCAGCAGTTCGATTCTGACTGGCTCAAGGTTGACTCAGCCTTCTCTCCTTCTGAGGTCAATAAAATGAGGACCCAGATTGTTGGGGGAAATATGCTGACTCTGTAACTGCTTAGAGAGGGCTATAAAGCACTGTGAAGTGGTATATAAGTCTAAGTCCTATTGCTAATTATTGCTATAACAATTTATTTCCTTAATATTCCTTAGAAATAAAATTAATAATTAATAATTAATAATTAATAATAATAATAATCAACCCAGCCATGGCATCAGCCCTTGCAATGACCAAATGAAGAAGCTGGTACCAGGCGCACCATCTGGCAGTCCCTGCTTTCCCAAGCTCAACAGTGCTTCCCATCTCTTGAGGAGGAGCTACTCTTAGGTCACCCATCAGACAATCATACTAAAGAACAAGCATAGAATAAAACAGATCTACTTTAAACCAACACCTTTTCTTAGGATTTTTTTTTAAAAAAACCTTAATTTTGCTTATTTAATAAGGAGATTTTCTCTTAAAAACAGTAAAATACCACTAAAATAAGTAAGAAGCAGCTATATTCAATCCCCACAACAGAAAAATGGGTGGAAAACATGATGGAGCTAGTAGAAATTGCAAAATTGACTGCTTTAATTAGATAAAAGAAGATATCAAGCTTCATTTCTGCTTGGGAACCACTTCGGGACTTTATACTTGAAACAGGAAAAAACTAACTTTTGATGTTGGGATTTGTTGATTTACGTAGTGTATTGTTATAGAAATGGCAAGTATTTGTTAATGAAGCAAAAAGTTGAGGTTGTAATATTGTGTATTTTACTGTGTTGAAAAAGGTTGGAAGTTCATACATTTGTCTTCTTTCCCCTTGTACCTACATCTCTTTCCCTCCCCCTTTCCCCC
The DNA here is from genome assembly GCF_029215685.1 of Pituophis catenifer annectens. Taxonomy (NCBI): domain Eukaryota; kingdom Metazoa; phylum Chordata; class Lepidosauria; order Squamata; family Colubridae; genus Pituophis; species Pituophis catenifer. Next base: position 215,879,048 of record NW_027256881.1, on the reverse strand, counting down.
TTCATTTTCATTTGTTGTTTATATTATGATAATTTTAATAAAGTTCTTTTTTTTTTAAAAAAAGAAGCTGTTATCTACTTCCACTTCATTTTCTTAATGTTAAATAAATAAATAAACAAACAAACAAACAAACAAATAAATGGCTCATTTTCTTTTTCTCCCCCAGCTCAGCTCTGCTTTGTGAAGTAGCTCCTGGGCTAATAAAGTCTTCCCTCTGCAGCATCACTGAAGAAAGTTCTCAATTATCATTTTCCAAAATCACCGAGCTTCCTGGAATAAGCAATTTTCTCCTGGCTCCATTTCCTTTTTGGAATGGATTTAGTCACAAGACCACTGCTAAATTGTGTCAGAACGAAGCCAGCCAACAAGGCTATTTGTTATGAAGCGCTGTTTAAGAATGCTGAGAAAAGGTCCACCCAACAGCTTGAGGCCTTTTGAACTACGCAAACTGCGTAGGATTTCTATTAACACACAGTCTCCCCACGCATACATAACAACTACAGGCATCTGACTATCGTCTCTACCCAAAAGTTCATTGTTTTTGAAGGCAAGCTGCGTTCAACTGCCCAGCTGATTTACAGCTCCTGTGTGGAACTGCAGTTAGAGGCTCTTCTTCAGCTGACTCCATCTCGGTGACCAAAAGAGGGAAAGATCGAGAGCCAATGTCATCCCATCTCTGGAATGGCCTCCCCGTAGAAATGCAATCTTGCATTTTTCATGGCACCATGGAAAAATGTATTAATGTGTACTTTGCCTTGTTTGGGTAGCCTCAGCTAGAACACACTAAAGTTGGCCCTGGGTTTAAGAGCTGATAGCACTAGCAATAGTCCTTAGACTTATATACAGCTTCATAGTGCTTTACAGCATTTTCTAAGTGGTTTACAGAGTCAGCATATTGCCCCCAACAATCTGGGTCCTCATTTTACTGACCTTATAAGGCTGAGTCAATCTTGAGCTGGTCAGAATCGAACTGCTGGCAGTCAGCAGAGTTAGCCTGCTACTTCTGCTGATTGCCGGCTGCCAGCAGTTCAGCAGTTCAATCCTCACCAGCTCAAGGTTGACTCAGCCTTCCATCCTTCCAAGGTGGATAAAATGAAGGGGGCAATAGGCTGACTCTGTAAACTGCTTAGAGAGGGCTGTAAAGTACTGTGAAATGGTATATAAGTATGTAAGCCTAAGTGCTATTGCTACGTTAACCAAAGGATTTTCTTCTACATCTACTTGAAGTTGTCTCTATCATCCCTTCTGGTCAATGTTCCTTAGCTGCTGCTTTTCAATTTATTTTTCTCCTATTCTTCTTATCCTTACCTCTTTCTTTTCTTGGGTCAAATCTCTAGACTACTTCTCAATTTTTCCTCATTGGAGAACTTCTAGCTCTCCACCTCACATCAGCCAAATGCCAATTGTAATGTCTGAAGAGGCTCCCAAAAGTTATTCTTACAATGTTGTCAGGGGAATGTGGGTTGCAGGATGCCTTATCTGTGATGTGAAGAGTCATCCTTGTTCTTGAATAGATACAAAATATTTCTCACCCATAACATCATCCTGAAAGAGACTAAAGAACCCTTGGATTCTTTTAAGTTTCTGAGAAACTTTTTGATATGCTTCTATTACTTGTCTTATTATCAAAGAGGTAGTTTTCCAACTCCTAATAGTATCTGAACCCAATTCACTTGATCACCAGCAACATCAAAAAGTGGAAAATGGGAGTGTGCGAATCATGTCTAGCCCCAATAACAGAGCAAGCAAGAGGTAGAAAATATCATGTGTAAGGGCACTGATAGATACTTCTTTCATTGTCTGCCAGTTCTATTTTTACTGTTGCAATATTTTCAGGATCAGACTCAATAAAGATAATAAGAATTAGAGATTTAAATATATTTCTCTTTAATAATAATAGGCATTCTATATTCGCTGAATATTCAAGATAGAAGCAAAGAAAATGGTGAGGGTGGCTCCTTATATATACAAGGGGTGGAGCCAGGAATGGGAGTGGTAAATTATGAATACATTAAAATCCAAAGAATAAGTTAACCCCTGATGTCCCATATATACATTATTTACACAATAGAGAATAAGGCATTTACATCTGACAAATCCCCCTCTAAATGCCGGTTCGCTATACAACACCAATTACATTCAGATTCAGGACAATATAATACATACAATTTAGAAGTTAAATATTTGTGCTGTTTAGAAGGTAAAGGCTTCGTTAATATGTCAGCTAATTGTTCAGAAGTATCACAATGTATTGCTTTGATGAATCCATCTTGAGATAATTGTCTCACGTGCTTAAATTTTATATCAATATGCCTGGACCTTTGTCCAATGGCATCGGATCTGGATATTTCAATGGCTGCTTTATTATCTTCATGCACAACAAAAGGTAATGCAGGTTTTTTCCAAACATCTGAGATCAAGTCATTGAACCATACAAGGTTATTTGCAGCTTTGGATAAACAAACATATTCCGCTTCTGTGGTTGAAGTGGCTACCAGTTCTTGTTTACCAGTGTACCAGTAAACTGGACAATCATTCAATAGAAAAATATAACCAGAAGTACTCTTTCTGCATGATGTATCACCAGCCCAATCTGCATCCGCATAACAGGTAATTTTTGGTTCTTTGTCATTATTAGGTTCTAATACTAAACAAAAATCTAATGTACTTTTCAAATATCTTAGAATTCTTTTGACAGCTTCCCAATGATACATGGTTGGTTTGCTAACATATCTTGACAATAGATTGAGAGGTAATGCAATATCTGGTCTGGTCCAATTAGATATATAAAGGAGTGAGCCTATAACTGATCTGTAAAATGTATTATCTTTAAATTCAGGGGAAGACTCATCAGTGTTTCTAAGGAAATCAGTTTGCATAGGAGTGTCACAGGTTTTGGCATTGTTTAAATTACATTTGTTTAGAAGTTCAATGATCTTATCTTTCTGAGTAAGTTTGAATCCCCTTCTAGTTTTGTTAATTTGTACACCAAGGTATTTATTCACTTTACCTAGAGATTTCAACGAGAAATGTTCGTTTAACTTATTTACAAAGATTTCTCTGCTCTCTTTGTGTTTTCCTATATATAAAATATCATCCACATAAATTAATACAAATTCAACGTGATCATCACTCTTTTTTACAAAGAAACAGTTATCAGCAGTGGTAGCGTTGAAATCCATGGTCTTTAGTACTTTTACCAAGCAATCGTACCATCTCTTGCCAGATTGCTTTAATCCGTATAGACTCTTGTTTAATAACCAAATTTCATTCTTATTAGTGTATTGACTATGTGGTGCTCTTACATATATTTCCTTATCTAGTTTTGCGTGTAAATACGCAGTCTGTATGTCATATTGAAATACGTCCAGATTGAGTGCAGATGCTACTACTAGAGCTGTTTTAACACTCTCTGTCCTCACCGTGGGGGAGTATGTGTCAGTATAATCTTCTGGATATTTTTGTGCATAACCTTGTGCAACTAGTCTAGCCTTGTATAAAGTATTGCCTCCTTCTAGGTTCTTAATTTTATAAATCCACCTGGTACCTATAATTGTTTTATCCTTAGGTGCGATCGTAGGAGTGAATACATTTAATCCTTGCAAACTTTCCATCTCTTTTTTCATAGCTAGTTCCCATTTTTCTCTTTCTTCACGAGGGAGTTTTAATACTTCCTCATATGTATTAGGTGTTATTTGTTCTCCATTCATATGCATTATGTAATCTTTGTATTTACTTGGTATTTGATTTCTATTGTCTCTAATAGCTCTTTCAGGTTTGCTATGGTTGTCGTGCAAATATCTAGCTTCCTTTTTTGTTAATGTGTCTGTCTTTATTTTATGCTGACTATTTGTCCAAGTTTTGGTTTTGTTCTTATTTTTGTTAATGTTTTGATTTTCTATTGTCCCTTCCTCGCAAGATATCGCATCTTTGCATTTATTTGGAAATATTTCATTAAGGTGCAGTTTAGACCAATTGGCCTGCTCATGAAACACAGCTGTTCTGGAGACTATAAATTTGTTATTATTATCAATGAATCTGTACCCTTTGGTTCCAGTTTCATATCCCATAAATCTTAATCTTCTGGATACGTTTTCTCCCTTTCTCCTCAACTGCTTAGGTATGTGCACATCTGCAGTGACTCCAAATATGTGCATGTGTGCTAATTTAGGTTTCCTATTGTACATCACCTCATACGGTGTCTTATTCACAATACTGGACCAGGTTCTATTTTGAGTGTAATTTGAATAATGTAGGGCTTCTGACCAGAATTGTTTGCCTAAACCAGCATCCTCTAATGTGCATCTAATCATGGTTTGTAGTGTGGAATTCTTTCTCTCTACAATCCCGTTTTGAAACGCAGAAAATGGATTGGACGTGAAATGTAGCATTCCCCTATCCTTTAACCATTGGGAGAATTCTTTAGACATGAATTCACATCCCCTATCTGTCATAATTTGTTTTATTCTGATATTATGTTGTGTTTCTATGCGTTTGTAGAATTCCTTAAATTTCTGAAAGGTTTCATCCTTGTGCTTTAATGTGTAAACAAAACCATAGCGACTATAATCATCCACTATTGTTAGAAAGTAACGTTTTCTATAGGTAATTGATGGAGTTAATGGACCAACTAAATCCATATGTACTAAGTCAAAAATATTGTTAGTTGATCTGTTAGATTTTTTTGGTCTGGGACTGGTTTTTAGTTTGGTGGATTTACATACTGAGCATTCCAAATAATTTTCACAATTTTTTATTTTGACACCTTCTGCGTGTTCAGTCATTTTTTGAACTACAGGAAAGCTTGCATGTCCTAACTTCCTATGTAAGATGTGAGCACACTCATCATGAATTGGTTTACCTATTTTTGGTTTCTTCTCATTGTGTGTATTTTTGTGATCATGAGGTATTTTACATTCATCATTGTCACTGTTACTAACATTTTCATCATCTGCTTCAATACAATCTTCCATATTTGAATCAATGTTATGTAACCATCTTTCTTTCGTTATCAGATAGGGTAGACCTCCTTTTATCATCACAGTGCCTATATTTGTTTTGTCCTTCTCTAAAGTTGCTTTCCCCTTTGAGAAAACTATATTGATGTCAGAATCTCTGCTTAGTTTTATAGCACTTAGTATGTTATGAGGTATTTCTGGGATTAATAATACCCCCTCTATTTTACCTAAACCAGGCAAGGTCACATTTCCTCTGCCTAATACTTGAACCTTTTCTTGATTAGCTACCTTAATCACAAACTTATCTTCTGTAAATGAAGATAATATACTTTTGTTGTTAGTGGTGTGATTGGTTGCACCAGAATCAATAAGCCAATTATTGTTCTCATTTTGTTGTGTTTTGGTGTTTTCTTGTTTGTTTAGTCCATTTAGTGACCCAGATTTTCTCTCTTTTGAATTTTCTCTACCCCCTCTACTTTCTCTGTAATTTGGTGGGCTTCTATATTTGTGTCTATCTGTGGAAGACTGTCTATAATTGTATTTGCTCCTATATTCTGGCCTATGTCTCTCCCTTGAGACTTTGGGACAGTCTCTTCTACTGTGTTCCCTGGACCCACAATTGTGGCATCTAAAGGCTTCATTATATTTTTCTTGGAAAGCTACTTTCCTAAAAGATTTGTGTTCTGTTTGATTACTGGAACGATTTTTTCTTGAATTGTCTTCTGCTATCAATTTGTTAGATAGACTTTCTATGGTTAAATATCCTAAATTAATAGTATCTAAGTGTGACATAAAGCTATCCCATGATGGATCAAGTGAATTGATAATAACACTTTTCATTGTTTGATCTGAAATCACTTCCCCCCTCAATTGCAGCTCAGCTCTTATTTTGTTTAGAGATATCAAATGCTCACTTATAGAAACCCCTGGTTTCACTCTAGAAGAAAAGAAATCCTTAGACATTCTTGTAGTTGTAGCTACGCTATCGCTGTGAAATAGATTAAACATGCATTGAATTATTTCTGACACAGTTAGGTTTGATTTGATGCTATGATACATTGCAGGAGATACGCTAGATATTATTATGAAAAATGCTCTATGATGTAAACAATCTATTTTTAAAGTCCAAGGTCTTCTTGGAGGACTAGTTATAAAGAATAGTAAATTTTCTTTCATAAAGACAACCTGAAGCTGTTGATACCACTCTTGTAAATTAATGCCATCAATTCTAAGTTTTGGGAAGTCACTGGGTAAGTTCCCCACATTATTTTGTCCATTACTTACAACCTGAGGCAGTCCGTGGTCTCGCAAGTGCAGGAAATTACAGAACGGCATGGGGATGCTCGCAACGAGTCTGCGCGGTTCTCTGGCCAGTTCAAGTCTTTCGGGGCCGTCTACGTAGCTTTGCACATGCGCGTTGCTCATTTCTTCCTTGGCGTCGTCGTGGAAGGTTCTCTCCATTTCAGCTCTCTCGTTCCGCTCCTCTTCAGATGAGTCGGTCTCTGGTTCGGTTTTAGGGGTTCTGGTGGTGGCGACAGCTCTTCTCTTTCTTTCGTGTGCGTTGGCACTTGATCCGGTCTGCGGTGTAGGACGGAATCGGCATGGCTCTCTGGGCTCAGGTGTCGTCGCCTTCGAAGTCAGGATGGGAGCGTGCAGGTCTCGAGTTGTCGGTTTGATCTCTTGCTTCTTCGTTGGTGCCTTGGAAATTTTCAATCTTGGCCCAAAAGCAGCAAAAAGCGTTTTCATTGCTGACTTTACTTGAGACTTTGTTAAATCGTCTTCACTTTCTGATTCTGGTTCTTCTGAAGAGTTTGAGTCTTCTTTTTCACTTTCGTCGTCTGATAGCGTTTTTCGCGCCAGAAATTTTGAACTGAGTGTTTTGATTGGCTCTGCTCCATTCTCTTTTGAAGTTCGTTGAAACCAAGATGGCTGCCATTCAAAATTTCGCGCGGGATCACATCTTTTCTTTTTTACAACGACTTTCTCAGTATTCATTTCACTCACAGTTTTTTGATCTTTGGGTTTTTCTTTAACGACGTTTTTCTCTCTCGCTGCTCCGTTGTTCTTCAGCATTTCTTGGAGGTTCGCGATGAGGCTTTCATCGTTCTTCTGGCTTTTTAGTATCTTCAATATCTCTGACCTGAGTTCGTTATTTTCTATTTCGATTTCTTCCTGGTCATTATTTTCATTTATCAGTTCTTCTTCTTCAGTGGTGTATTCTTCGGATTCTCTCGAAATCGCGTTAGTGGATTCGTTGATCATCTCTTGTTCAGTTTCTATTTCCTTGCTGTAGGCCCTGGTGTTGGGCCTATCTTTCTTAGACATTTTTAATTATTTATTGAGTCAATTAACCATCCTCTGCTACCAGCTTGTTGCAATATTTTCAGGATCAGACTCAATAAAGATAATAAGAATTAGAGATTTAAATATATTTCTCTTTAATAATAATAGGCATTCTATATTCGCTGAATATTCAAGATAGAAGCAAAGAAAATGGTGAGGGTGGCTCCTTATATATACAAGGGGTGGAGCCAGGAATGGGAGTGGTAAATTATGAATACATTAAAATCCAAAGAATAAGTTAACCCCTGATGTCCCATATATACATTATTTACACAATAGAGAATAAGGCATTTACATCTGACATTTACATGATTTAATTCTTTTAAAGTAGAAACTTAAAAAAAAAACACCACAGGAAACTAACAAGCTACCAAGGACAGTGCCTTTCTATAACATTCTATAACAGATATATTCTGGCAATGATTCCATTAGCATTATTAGAAAATTCAGGATGGCTCTAAAGCCCAGTCTTTTGTGTGGAAGAGCTTTTTTTCCCAAAAAAAGAAGGAGGAGGAAGAGGAGGAGGAGGAGGAAAAGGAGGAGGAGGAGGAGGAGAAGGAGAAGGACGCTATTGTGGTCTGAGAAGTGGAGGTAGAAAATAAGTTCACCAGTCTGATTCTGGCAAATTGCAATTGCATGTTTGGGCAATACCCCAGGGATAGTTGTTTGCTGAATAGTATCCCCTTCTCATTGTAATAATTGCTGTCAGAGTGCCCATGACAAGTTCTCCAAATGCCAAATGGGCCTCCTGGCCCTGACAAGCTAATTTATTCCTGGGATTAGCGAGTACACCTAGACTCCAAGTTTGCTAGATGATTTTGATTTGCTCACCCCATTTCAGCCTGACTACAATCACGGGTAGGCATTTGAAATAGATTTGGCCAGCTTAGAAGAGGGCTTTTACTCAGAATTAGAAGGATTGTATTCCCTAATAATTCTGATGAATTCCTCAAGAATATTTAGTACTGTTCTATTAGCAATGATGCTTCTTCTGGATTCTCTTCAGCTCAGTTTTGGAAAATGGGAGTATTACTTTGCAATGGTTACAGTATAGGAATGTTTCCTGAAGATGATGACGTTTGGGACTGTATCCATTTGGCTGGAGAGTTCCTGAGATTGAATTCTGCAGTACATGCTTTAAAACCTCTACTTTACCCAGGTTTTTGGGAAACTGGAGGTGTCCTACACTTGATTTAGACTTGTCTGCAACTGTGTGTAGGCGTTGACGTATCCCTATGCTGCGAAGTGGTTGATGGGTAAGCCTAGGTTGCAGATGTTTGCAAGTGGGCTGATGTGCACACCAGTGGTGGGTTGCCCCAGGTTTGGACCAGTTCGCAACAACCGGTAGTAAAACCAGCAGGAGGCTCCACCCACTGACCCGGACATCATCAGAAGTGATCTGCACATGCACAATGAGAACCAGTAGTAAAATTAAGTAGAACCCACCCCTGGTGCACACTTCCCAAATCTGCATGTTGTTTGAAGATGCACATCCTGCATGTTGATTAGTTGATCTGACTCCCTGTTGGGAAGGTTTTGTGCTTTGTTGTTTTAGCTCCCCTAGCCAGAATGTTAATGTTTGCAGAAGTATAAATGCAAAAGCTATTCAACCATCTCCGAACAACAGACGCGTACGTTCCCTGACATGCAGTGATGCAGAAGTCTAAAGCACATCTAATGTGTGATGTCAGTAGCGGACTGGAACAGGGCTAAAATATTGGATTAATTTCAAACAGAACAGGGCAGTTGGGAAATACAGAAGTAATTTGGATAGGAAGAGGGTACATTGCCTCTGAAAATGTAGTTTCTCTGTTGAAAGGTGAAGAGTTTCCAGTTTGGTCATCAACTTTCTTTACTATTTGGGTACTCTATGCGCCAGTCAGATTGTTAGGAGGTGCACAAGTGGCCTATAAATTATATGAATATAAATGAAACAGTATTTTAATGAAACAATTCAAAAATAACATAATCATTGCACCCATTTCAGATTTTTAACTCTAATGCTCTTTTCCAGGTCAAAAGCTGCATCTAACCACTTTATGCCACTTTATGCCAAGGCCATCTTGATACTTACAAATGTGCGCTAATTTGCACTGTGAATCTGACTCCTGTTGCTGCCAGACTTCATTTTTATGGAAAGTTGTATAAAGCCACCAAACAGTGTTCACACACACACACACACACACACACACACACACACACACACACAGAGAGAGAGAGAGAGAGAGAGAGAGAGAGAGAGAGAGAGAGAGAGAGAGAGAGAGAGGACTCTCTCCAAGTTGGCACTAGAAGCAGAAATTTGGCACTAAAGACAATGCTGCTGGTGTGAGGTAAAGCCTTGGAAGAAACAGGACATGGCTTATGGATTCCATGGAGAACAGAGGCCTAAGCTGACAGATGCCGATTGAAAGATTGTGTGATTTGTATATTGAGGTCATCACCTCAGTATATGAAAAGAACCTACAGTTGTTAATGAAGGAATTTGTCAACATTTGTTTTGGATAATCCATCTGGCAACTACTGTAACTGGAGGTTTCAGCAAGAAGAAATGGTTTTCCAGAAGCTGTAATTATTGATTGATAGATTGATTGTGTCAGAGTATTAACAGTGTGACTACTATTTTGAGACCACTCAGGAGCAAAATACAGGACACAGAGGTTTGTCTTACAAACAGTGGTTTATATACAAGGCATCTATATACAAACATATACATGGTAGGCACTTACCAGACAAGCAATCAGTCTTTGTACCGATTGGTTGATTGATTATGTGCTATAAAGTCATTGGTACTCTTATTGAACACAAGAATTTCTCCATGATTGTCTATTCTTAACCTGGTCTTTCAAATCTTCCAAAGGCAGACCCTTTGACACTTTAACCTAGGCCATCCATTTTGCTGCTCTTCTTCTGTTCTTCCACTTTCCCCAGTATTAAAGCTCTTCTCCAAAGAACAAGGTCGTCACATAATGTTTCTGAAGTAGGATAATTTGAGCCTGGTCATTTGTGCCTTGAATGAGAACTCCAGATTGATTTCTTCAAAGATCTACTTGTTTATTTACTTGGCCATCCAGCATATTCTCAGGAGCCTTCTCGATTATCAACATTCAGAACCATCAATATTCTTTTTTTTCCCCTGGCTCTTCAAAGTCCAACTTTCATTTCCATCGACTGTTATGGCTTGCACAAGTCTGATCTTTGCAAGTATAGACATATTTCAGCATTTAAATATCTTTTCCAAGGACTTCATGGCTTCTTTACCTAAGATAGTCTCAATGGTGGGATTCAGCCAGTTCGCACCACTTCAGGAGAACCGGTTGTTAACTCTCTGAGAAGTTTGGCAAACTGGTTGTTGGAAGAAATCATTAGGACAGAGAACCGGTTGTTAAATTAGTTGAATCCCACCACTGGATAGTCTGCAGCATAATTCTTGGCCGCTTGTTCCTTTAGTGTTGATGGTTGTTCACAAAAGGCAGATCTACGCATCACATCAATGTCTCTGTTCTAAATTCTAAGGCGGTCGTTCTACCAGAGATGGGTTTCAGCAGGTCCTGACCAGTTCTGGAGAACCAGTAGCAGAAATTTTGAGTTGTTTGGAGAACTGGTAAATACCACCTCTGACTGCCCCCCCATCTATTCTCTGCCTCCAGAGTCCCAGCTGATCGGGAGGAAATGGGAATTTTGCAGTAACCTTCCCCTGGAGTGGGGAGGGAATGGAGATTTTACAGTATCCTTCCCCTGCTACGCCCACCAAGCCACACCCACCAAGCCATGCCCACAGAACCGGTAGTAAAAATTTTTGAATCCCACCACTGCGTTCTACCTATTGGCATTAATTTGATCTTTTTTATATTTAATATTAGTCCCATTTTTCACTGTGCCCTTTGACTTTTATTACTGGAGTTTGCAGATCTTTTGCATTTTCAGTTATCAAGATAGTGTCATCAGAGGCATATGACCCCTGAGAAACTGGCAAAAATGTTTAAAGATAAGTCAGCTAAATGTTGGAAATGTCATCAATTACCAGGATCTTATTACCATATGTGGTGGACATGTCCAGAACAGGGGTGGGTTCTACTTTTACTACCAGTTCGCAGCGGGGCCGCGCATGTGTGCCCACTTTCCTCATGTGCGCGCGCACTCTTCTGTGCATGTGCAGAAGTGTTTTGATGATGGAGTCAGTGGGCGGAGCCTCCTGCCAGTTTTACTACCGGTTCTATAGAACCGGTGCAAACCGGGGGCAACCCACCACTGGTCCAGAAGCTAAAAGCTATTGGAATAAAATTAAAACATGGTTGGAAGAAATGACACAACAATGTATTGATTTAAAACCAGAGCTGTTCCTACTGAGTATCCTTCCAGAGAAAATTAGCAAAGAAAATATTTATTTGATTATACACGTAATAACAGCTGCAAGGCTTGTTTTTGCACAAAATTGGAAAGCAGAAAAAATATCTTTGGAAGGAGAAGTAATTTAAAAAATTGTAGACTGTGCAGAAATGAATAAATTAACTTTGATGATCAAAGAAAGAGAGGATTTAGAATATTTTAAGATATGGGATCAATTTTACCCATTGGTTAGAAAAGAGATATAGATAAGCAAACTAACAGTTATGTAAGAAAATTTTATAATTAGAATACTGTATTTGTGGAGAAATGTAATAGATTTGGTGAAAATGAAGACAGAAGAAACAACAAAAAGATGAAACCATGGAGAAAACACCGAGATGTCAGATTATGGATATTTCCTCCTCCTATTTTTTACAACCACGCTCATCTTCTTCCAATCCAGTTTCCCACGGATGATTAAGCAGATGGACTAGATGGAAGTTCTAGTTCCCTTTCAAACCATGGAGCAGACTGAGTGCCTCTGAGCCAATAACTTCCCTTCAAAGATGATCGTTGGAAAGCGAAATGATGGGTGAACCCCTTGGATCCATTTTTTTTCTCCTTAAAGGTAGAACAGCTTAAATAAACTTAATAAATATAGATTATAAAATATAAATTAATAAATAATATCGATTATAAAAATCATAAGACGGATCCTCTTTTTTCCTACCCATCAAGCTTACCAAATGGTTTTGCAAACTAATTCATAGTTTAAGGAGCCGTAGTCAAATCACCACCACCACCATCATCATCCTCATCCAGAATTATGTCCCAAGTCTCAAGCAAAGGCCTTCAAAGCTGCCTCACTGAGTGGTAGCTTTTTGTACATTTTATTTTGCAGCGGAACACCAAATTGACTCTCTTTGCCAAAGGCAAACCATCTACACGATGGTTTTGGCCAGTGTGATTTGATTCGGTGGAAGTCATAGAGCATTCTTTAGTGTCAGTAAAATGAAGTAAATGGGCTGTGTTTTCATTCTGGACCAGGATCATATCAGCAGTTGCAACTGAGCTAAGCTTCTAGTTTTCAGCTGCCTTTTTGCAGCTGCTGAAATATTATGTTGTGAGGAAGATAGTTCCGAACAGTGGCAGTTCTACCATAGCACCAGTGTAACAGTCAGAGCCTAGGAAAATCAAACATATTGTATATTGAAATGAACAAGTAATTAAAGTGAACGGCAAAGAATGACAGCTTGTCAGTGTTCAATGAGTAATGAGATAAGAAGCCAAATATGGATTTTAATAATCCATGATAGATATTGCCAGGTTATAAAACTAAGACAGTAAGCTAGATCTTACTTTTATTTTCTTAGTTGAAAATCTTGGTTAATGGGACATAAGTAGATTCGGAAGAAGCTACTTCCTTGGCCCTTCTCCTTTCTCTCTCTAAATGCCTATGGAGATTCTCAGTCATCCAAGTCATGGTTGTCCCAAAGGTGCTTTTTCAAGACTTTCTGGAAAGTCCAGTTGCCTCTTGAAAAAGCACCTTTGAGACTTTCTTTCTCTCTTTCAGCCATGCTACCATCAGAAGAAAGATAAAGAGGAGGCACTGCATGCAGAAATGCCTGTGTCTGTGTGTCAAGATTGTCAAGATGGCAACTGCAACCCTGTGATCAGAACTCAGACTTTTTTAATATTAAAAGCCGACATGGCTGTGTGCGATTGTGACTGCCATTATGACTTTTTTGACACTCTACGCCAGAATTGAGAATGCTGAAGCTGTCGAGGGAAAAGATGTTATAAATAGCAAGAGAATAATGTAGGTGAGAACAATTTTGGAGAGATAAAAAAAAAGTACTGCTTGATAGCACCATCTGGTGGCAAAATTTGGAGCAATACATGGAGAGCGAGACAGTCACACAAGCCAAAATGGACTGTATTTCAGGCATATTTTTCAATGACTGGCATAGAACCAAAGACATGCTTGGCTGCTTAATGCTTAGGAGGCCTATCTTGGAGTGTGCTTCTGGAAATACCGGATCTTCATCTGCAGAACTATCGGTTCTTGATGATCTACCCCATTTCCCCCTGATTCTGTGCTTCTCAAATGTGTTGGGTTTCAATTTCCAAAATTCCTAAGTAGCATTATGGGATTGGAAGTCCAAAATATCTAGTTAGAACCACATGGCTGAAGATCATACTAGATACTTTCTCCAGTTCTTTGCTGCCATCTATTGATTTTGTTTTTTTAAGCCTACATCAGATAACCTATTAGTGTTGTAACTTTTGAATTATTGAAAGGCTAATTAGCTTGGCAATATATAAATGAAGAGACTATTAGGCTTAATAAAAGAAATAGAGGCATCCTTTATTACAACATTGCTTAAGCTAAATGAAAACAGTAAATATTGACCAAAATAATAGTGTAGTTTGCATATAGCTTGTTCAGCAGGTTTATACTGTTTTATTCCAACAAATAAGCTACAGGAGAGGGGTTTCATTTTACATTGATTAAAAAAAAACAATATGAAGAGTTACAAATACCACTATTACCAATCATGTCTTGCCTTTGAAAATAAGCCTCAACTCGGTTTATTTCCCTGATGGATTTACTTCTTTTTGTAAAATGTATAGTAAAGGGGTGTCAAACCCCTGGCCTGCGGACTGGATGCGCCATGCGTTGGCCACGCCCCCTCGTTTAGCAAAGGGGGGGGAATTGTGATATGTCACATGATGACAACGTGACACCCACAAGTTTGACACCACTGGTATAGCAAATAACTCTCTCTTTCAGGTAGAATCAGTGGTGGGATTCTGGGGGCTCTAGGGGGTTCGGCCGAACTCTTTGTTAAATTGCTGGCTCGCCCCGCCCCTTGCCCCGCCCCTCTGCACTACTATTTATTCCCAATAAATGGGGCAAGCGAGCCAGCAATTTAACAAACGGTTCGGTGTTTTTTTGTAATTTATTGGCCCCGCAGCACACCGAACCGTTTGTTAAATTGCTGGCTCGCCCGCCCCCCCTCCCACCCATGCGGCGCCAGCCTACCGTAGCCAGGGGTAGGCAATTGTGGCTTTTTTACAACCTGTGGACTTCAACTTCCAGAATTCCTGAGACAGCTTGGCTGTCTCAGGAATTCTGGGGGTTGAAGGCCACAGGTTGTAAAAGAGCCACAATTGCCCACCCCTTCCCTAGCCTGAGTTCCGCTGCCTGGGATCCACATGGGCTGCCACATGATTCCCCACCGGCTCCGGACGCAAGAGAGCAGGATGGAGAAAGCAGCTTCCACCCTTCACTCACCCTGCTCTATTGGATCGCCGGCCGTTCGCTTACCCTGCCCACTCCCAATCTATTGCTGCCTCCGGAGTCCCAGCTGATGGCTAGAGGAAAAAAAATGTTTAAATTCTTGCTGCGGGGCTTCAAAGGGCCACCCTAGAGCCAGTGGTGCAGCCAAACTGTTTGTTAAATTGCTGGCTTGCCCCACCCCTCTGCACCACTATTTATTGCCAATAAATAGTGGTGGGTGAGAGGCGGGCGAGCCAGCAATTTAACAAATGATTCAGTGGTTTTTTTGTAATTTTATTGGCCCACGGAGCTTCAGCATAGGCTAATTAGCCCCTTGATTCTATCGGCCTCCCGGCTTCAGCTGATTTGTCTCAGCTGTTTTGCTCACGGCTCTGCTGCTTCCTTGCAAAGAGTCCTGGAGCAGATTTTTTTTCCCTTAGCTCTGCTGAAACACGAAACTGAAACTGCTTTGCTGTTGCTGCAATGTTGGAAAATTAGGCAGGCAGAATTCTTTTCTTTTTCCTCACCAAAAAAGGTAGGTGAAAACAATGGGAAATTTAGGGAAAAAGAGGAGAGTTCAAGATTTTAAAACACAAAAGAAAAAAAGCTTTATTTAACTAGGGAATTGCAATAATTGAGATACTATTAATTGTATATTTCTGAAAGCAGAAATAGTTAAGTTGTGGTTTGGAGGAATATATGGGGGAAATTATTTGGTTTATTATTATTGGTAAATATAATTAATTGATTTGTAAGAAATTGGATTGCATGGAAATAATTGGAATATTCATGTTCATATTGATTAATATACAAAAAAGGTAGTTATATAAATAATTGATTTATATTAAAATGTTGAATTTATATTAAACAACTAATATTACATAATTAACCAATGTGAGGATGGATATAAAAATAGATGACAATGGGAAGGGGTATAATATAGAATAGAAGGGAAAAATTGAATTTGATTAAGATTAGAGATGAGGATGAAGGGTAATATTGGTTTTTTACAAAAATAGATGAGGAATAAATATGGCAAAAAGGAAATATAGAAATTGTAAATTTAATTGAAATGACTAAACACTGTTTAAATTTGTGAACCGGCCAAATACTCTGTTCAAAGAAAATACATTGTATGTTTGTATGTGTGTTTCTAATTATAGCTATTTATTCATATTTGTTCTCTTTTATTCTTTAAAGTTTAACAATTCATTCTTTATCTTAATATCTTTATATTTGCTTGGGGTTGGCTTTCTTCCCTTTCATCTTTTTTATTGTACAGCAATCTTTCTCCTCAAACCTACCACCTCTCTCTTTTCTTTCCTTCTTACTTTCTCTTCCCCCCACCCTCTTTTTCTCCTCCCTACTTCCTCTTTCTTTCTCCTTCTCCTCCTCTCTTCCTCCCTCTCTTACCCTCACTCCTACTCTAATTTCCATTCCTTCATCCCTCTCTATTGCTGTAATCCTTTAATGCATATGGACTACTCAGAGGGCTGAAAAAGTTATTTCTGACTGGTCCTCACACTTTTGACCAGTCCTCGAACTTACGACTGTCCTCACATTTTACATTTTTGCCCTATCTTGTCACCATGGTGAAGAGAAGCAGTTGTGAAATGAGTGACATGGTTGTTAAGAAAGCTGCACAGGCATAAATGTGAGGATGGTCATAAGTGTGAGGACCGGTCAAAAGTACGAGGCCCAGTCAGAAATGACTTTTTTCAGCCCTCTGAGTAGTCCCTATGCACATAGCCATGCCCACCCGGTCACATGACGAGCTAGCCACGCCTACACAGTCATGTGACCAGCTAGCCATGCCCACCCAGTCACATGATTACCAAGCCACACCCCCAACTAAGCCACGTCCACAGAACCTGCTGTTAAAAAAATTGAATCCCACCACTGAGTAAAATAGGTAAGCATCTAGCACAGATCTCCATACTAGAGCTGTGCCAACAAGGTATTCGCTTCAATAAAATAATTCAAACCTTAGTGATTTGACTAAGTAGCCACCTGGTAGTAGCCACCTGGTTCACAGTGTTGAGGATTTCCAATCAATTTGAACCAGTGCTGTGGTTCCTGTCATCCTTTTCTTTTAGCCCTGGCCAAGGAACATCTAGACTAAGTGATTAATTATTAAAATTAATCTAATCTAAACTAAACTAAACTAAAAGACTAATTATTAAAATTAATAATTTTAAAATTTAATTGGGATTTATTTGTATTGTGTTTTTTACTTGGCTGTGCACCACCCCGAGTCCTTCGGGAGAGGGGCAGTATAGAAATAAAATTATCTATCTATCTATCTATCTATCTATCTATCTATCTATCTATCTATCTATGTGACTTTGGGTTCCCCACTGCCTTTGTCTATGGAGATTTTCACTCATCCAGGTCATGGTTGTCCCATAGGTGCTTTAAAAAGGCAACTGGACTTTCTTGAGTTTTCTTGAAGACATTTCATGTCCAATCCAAGAAGTTTCTTCAATTCTAATTAACTGGTGGGGAATGGAAGGATGTATACTCTTTTCAGTCACCAATCATTAACACTCTGAGGATTGTTGAAACACCTGGAGGTCAATTTGTGTCCTCAGGATCACCTGAAACAGAATGCAAATGGGTGTGGAATCTTCTTGGAACTTCTGAAAGGGCTGCATTGTAAACAGGAGGTGTTTGGTGTGGTATCCCTCCTCCTCTGTTGAGAGAGGGCTGTTCAATTTTAACACAAATAGCCTCTTTTACCCCTCTTTCAAACCAGTGGTCCTTTCTGTCCAGAATGTGGACTTTGCTGTCTTCAAAAAAGTGACCTTTGTCTTTCAGATGCAGATGGACTGCTGAATTCTGCTTTGGTTCTCTTGTGTTGTGCCATGCATTGTGTAGTGGTTGTTTTGTTTACCCAATGTACAAGTCTGAACATGCCTCGCTGCATTTCATTGCATATACGATACTGCTCTGTTTGTGTCTGGATGTTTTGTCTGTGAGGTGGGCTAGCTTCTGTCTTAATGTGTTCCTGGGTTTAACATGTGCATGTATGTGTATTTGTTGAAAAGCCTCTTGAGTCCACTGTCTTTAGCAAAGTCACCTAGTCAATGGTTCCAGGCTTGGGGGGTCTTCTCCTGGGTTTTCCAAGTGAAATCTTTTGGCCCTTCCAGCAGGCAAGAGAAGCCCGATGCAGAAAAATTCCTTCCATTCCACTTGCCTTGTTCTGATGTTCGGTGAATGGTTGAGAGAAGACAGCATTATGAATCATTTATCAGTTATTGGATGAAGGCAAGTGGTGCTAAAAGAAGCTTTTGCATACTCCTGGTGCATCTCATCTACTTACCAGCAAGAGAAATAGGACCAGAACATTATAATCATTTCAGATTGCTGGAATCATAACAGCTTGTCAGGTGTTAAACAGCTTGTCAGGTGTTTTTCAAGTATTAGCTATACTGTAATGCTTTGGTTAATGGTCCAGGAAACTTTGCAGGCTAAAAAGCTTCAGCACACTCTGAGGAACTGTCCACAATCTATACTGGACCTGTCTCACTAGAGAGGCCTTTCAGCCAGGACTGCAGGATAAAGGCACTATTCAATCTTCTCTCCCAGCATTTACCAAAGAAGGCTTCCCTCAACCCGGAAAGGATGACCGTGGGATCTGCGAATGATGATTTAGAGGATTCCAAAGAAGACAGAAAGGAAACAACATGGATGCTTGTCAATGGAGATTCTGAATCATCCAGGTCATGCTTGTCCCAAAGGTGCTTTTGCAAGAGGACTTTCTGGTTTTTCTTTGAAGACATTTTGCTTCTCATTCAAGAAGAGCTGAAGAAGCTTCTTGGATGAGAAGCGAAACGTCTTCAAAGAAAAACCAAGAAGTCTATCTGCTTCTTGAAAAAGCACCTTTGAGATAACATGGTTGCTTTATTCTTAGAAGCAAGAAGGCTGTGTTTTCTTTCCAAAGAACCTTCAAGGAACTGCCTCATTCAAAGTTTCATCAAAGTGAACCACTCCTTCAAAGTTTGCACTGCCCTATTGCATACATATATACAAGTGTGCAATGTAGAAATGGCAGCTTTAAGATGACAAGACAGGAAAGCCTGACATTCTGCAGAACTTTTATATTTCTTTCTCTCCATACCAGTAAATTCTACCCTTCCTTTGGTGGAATGGTCTTAAGTTTCATCTTCCTTTCAGGTGGATAAAATAATTATGATAAATAAGTCAAGTTGACCTATTTCTTTTTCAGAGTGCCCCAGGAATGTAAGCACCAGTTGGTGAATCGCATGGACATCTTCATATTATTAGCAAGATCACATTTTTATTTTATTTATTATGTATTTTTGGGAAAAAAATATAAGAAAGAGACAGATTTTTTTCAAGTAGACGGGGCAATGAGAACGAATGAATCCAAAGTCATTTCAGAAAAGCATTTCCGCGCAAGTATTTGAAGTTTCTGATGGAAAACTCATCATTAATTTTACCCCAATTTCTATCCTTTTCCAAAAGACGTATCCTACAGAACAAAAGCCATTCACACAGCATGTGCATTCAGATCCCCCTATTTCCATTGGAAAAGCAATTTAGTGCAAGAAGATTATGTGGAAAACACAGAGATGCTCTCATCCAAGAAGCAAATCAACGAACAAAGTTGAGCTCTGAAACTAAGCAACTAAAGGCCTCTAATGAGGAGGATTCAAGACTTCTCCCCCTTTATCAGAGACACTTCACTGTCTTTCCTGCTGATTTACATAGACTTTGAGGCTGCTTCTTACAGAAACATTTTGCACAGACCAAAAAGGCCAGGAAACATAAAATGGCATCACAGCTGGGCAGGATTGTTCAAAACCTCTTATTTCATGCTGGAAAATATCCTCTGCCACTGCATTGGTCAGGATATCAGAAAAAAAAAAGTGGTATGCAAATGTGGTAGAACCATATTGATCAAGCTGCCTGAAAACCATTTATTTTTGATATTAAAATTTTGGCAGGGATGATAAAGAGAAAAAAATAACAGGCACTGAATTGAACTCTTCCCTGTTCCACCAGGAGAGATGTGCAGCTCATAAATTGTTGGATATTTCAATTGCCCATTCAGATCCCATTCAGGCATTTTCTTGTTGCCTGGGATTCAATACTCTTCACGAGGGGTCCTCAAACTTTTTAAACAGGGGGCCAATTCACGGTTTCTCAGACTGTTGGGTTGGGGGCGGTCAGACCAGCTGGGTGGGTGTGGCTAGGTGGTCATGTGATTGGGTGGGCGTGGTCAATTTAGCAGTCCATTAAACAATACACACAAATTAAACTTTAATTTGTTATGCTCCTGGGGGGTGGAAAGCAGGTTAGTGAATCGATGTGGCTGCCTTGGGGGCAGATCAGGGACTTCTGTTTGTGTGTGTGTGTGTGTGTGTGTATGTGTGTCTATCCCCTCCCTCCCCCCTGTGTGTGTCTCTCCCTCCCTCCCTCCCTCCCTCTCTCTCTCTCTCTCTCTCTCTCTGGAGGCTGGGGAGGGTAACAGTACCACTCCAGTACCACTCTGCTACCCAAAATGGGGTGGTTTTTGGCCTCCTGAGGCCTCCACGTCTCCTGTTTTTGGCCTCAGCCTCCAGAAGGCAGGTGGGGGCTGGCGCATAGGTGGGGTGATGTGGGTGGGGAAGCCTCATGGTCCCGCATGAGCTGGATTAATGGCTTTGGCGGGCCATAGTTTGAGGACCCCTGCTCTTCATTCTAATAGTTGTTAGCCTACAATTAATGATAAAATGGCAATCCAATCTATCCCACAGCAGTTGAATCTTTCAACATAGAAATAGGATTGTGTCCTCTAGTGCAAGAAGATTACATGGAAAACACAAAGACTAGACCAGACCAGACTAGACTTCCACTGATGTCATCTTCTTGGCTGAAATATAGACTATATGGTGCAACAAGGAGTATGGATCTGAAAAAGGTAGTGATTAATATGTGGTCAGAAATAAATTTATCTGAAGAAGTAAAAATGAGTTTGTGTGTGTGTGGTTGTGTGTGAGAGAGAGAAGTGGCCTAGTGGTGAAGGTTCGGAAGGTTGAGAATTCATTCCTAGATAGCAGCAGATGTTTTTTTCTCCTAGGACACAAAGAAAAAAAATCTGCTGTGAACTTCGCATGGCATCAGGAAGGGCATCTGTTCAGTAAACTCTCAGCTCTAGCCAGTTGCCCCAGCTCTACCCCAAATTAAGGGATTACAGGGTCATAAAAAGAGAGTTTTAAAGACAGAGAAAGAGAGGGGAAGAGAGAGCAAGGTGGCAATATAGTGTGAGTTGAGCACTGGAGAAGAAACATAAAAACAAATTAAGTGCAGTGGGAATGATGTACTTGATATCGATGTGTGGTAGGGCAAAGAACAGATGAAGCGCACAAGAATGAATGAACCCTCAACAAATATGAACTGAACAAGAAGGGGAATCACCAATACAAAAGAAGCTTTGAAAGGGCAGAGAGAATAAATGTGAGAGAGATTTCCGTTCTATATGGAGGAAAAGTGAATGGGTGAAGAACAAGGCAAAAACCAACGAAGTTGTGACTGGATTGAGTTAATGAAATCTGAGGGGGGAAAAGAGAAATGGAATGAATTTAAGTCTTTTATAAATAGTTGTAAAGACCCTTATGAGGATATTTACAAGAGCTCTGGAATAAAGAGCTAGCATTCCCCGTATTAATAAATCAATGGTTAAGGGATTAAAAGAATATGAGGTATTTTTCTAATTATCTTAATATGGGATTAATTCAACCAAAAATCCCAGGTTTACTGAATATTTCAGACAATGCTTAAAAAGGGTTTAAATACATTGAAAGTGTAAAATGGGTAATATACTTACATTATCAGGGACTGGTCTCAGTCTCATTTCATTTTATTTTAATGTCTATAAGATTGTTAATGTGCTCTTACACTGATCGATGTGGTTTAAAAATCTGAAAGTTCTTTTTTTTTTTTTTGCAATGTATCATATCAAGAATTATGGATTAAATGAGCATGAAATACAGCAAAAATAAAAGAAATACTTCTCTATGGAAATACAGGAGGATGTGTGATCATTTTCCATTTATGAACTTGCTCTCTGTTGTGTAATGGAAAAATCAATCAATATTACTCTGTACAGTCAAGCTTTAATGATCTGTTTATACATTTTTTTCCTGAACGATATATCCCTCTATGGAATATTTCTTAACTGTTCCCCAGCTTTTCAATAGTTTTCTTTCTTCTTTTTTTTCTTTTCTATGTATTAAGGTTTAATTTTTTTTAATGCAATTTAACATTTCCCCTTTTGTTCCTTTCCCCTGAGGATTGCCATTTTTTTACATGAGAAATCAACTTGAATTATTGTTAATATCTACATGCAGAATGACTGGGCCTCTAGAATTTGAAATGGTTCACTCAGTAGGAACATAGAACACAGAATAAGGGACAAGATATTTTCAACCAAGAGCTGAGAAGCCCAGTGGAAGAACTATAGAAAAGTCCACAATATTTTTATTTTGATATTTTTTTTATTTTATTTATTATTTCATTTATTATTTTATTTTATTTATTTTACCTACTTATATAGCTGTCCATCTCACAAACACGTGATTCTGGGCAGAGGTTAAAGTTAAAAACTCCGTAACAGTCTAAAAATAATCAAAAATAAATATTTTATTTATTATTTTATTTTATTTTATTATTAAAATTTATATGCCGCCCTTCTCCCGAAGGATTTGGGGCGGCTCACACAATAAAACAACAGCAATAACACCTAAAACCAATATAAAAATTAAAATCCCCAAAATTAAAACCTCGTAGTTGATCAGGGAGTTTGCTGGAACAGCCATGTCTTCAGGCCAGACATATATAATATATATATATATATATATATATAGATATGGTTTATATGTATGTATAAGTATATATATAATTATATAAATAGACATATATATAAACCATATCCAAATGGACAACATTGAAATCAGATGGACTTCATTTTATGTCAGCAATGCTGAAAAGATTCAGTTGCATCTGTTAAAACTGTTCCTATAACGTAAAATAAAATAAATAAAATAAAAAATGGAGAAATTCCTGGTAGCTTCTCTCTGTCTTCTCCCCATCCTATGCATTTCTTAATAAATATAACTTTTGATTTAAATGTAATGAAACACTGTCTCATTTATTAATAGTTGGGTCAAGGTCACACTCTGCATCCAAGTATTACAAGGCTTTTATCAATTCATTTTAAATAGCACCTCTTGCTACTTTGGCTGTTCTGTTAGCGCTCTTCATATGCTCAGGAGCACAGCCTCTAAAAAAGGACGCCTGAAGAATTCAAACCACCAACAAGAGTTTTTTGGCCTTTAAGCAGAGCAGCTTTATGTGGAGAGTGGCTGAAAGAATCAAGATTCCAGCTGCTTTTGTTCTGCTGGACAGTTGCTTGTTGCTTTGTCCAACCAATCCTTTCTTCCGTTCCCAGATTATATCTATTATTAATCCTTGCATTTTAATGACTGAAATCCCTGTTTGGTATTTCATCTCATATCTCTCCTTCCTTCCTTCCTTCCTTCCTTCCTTCCTTCCTTCCTTCCTTCCTTCCTTCCTTCCTTCCTCCCTCCCTCCCTCCCTCCCTCCCTCCCTCCCTCCCTCCTTCTTTTCTTTTCTTTTCTTTTTTCCTTCCTCCCTCCCTCCCTCCCTCCCTTCCTCCCTCTTTCTTTTCTTTTCTTTTCTTTTCTTTTCTTTTCTTTTCTTTTCTTTTCTTTTCTTTTCTTTTCTTTCTTTCCTTCCTTCCTTCCTTCCTTCCTTCCTTCCTTCCTTCCTTCCTTCCTTCCTTCCTTCCTTCCTTCCTTCCTTCCTTCCTTCTTTCCTTCCCAAATCTACTAATCTTATCCTTTGCTTTTTGCTTATCCATCTCAGATGGATAAATGCATCTTTGCTGAGTCTAATGCAACACGTTTGAAGTTAGACTGTTTTGTATACAATAACAATTTCTTTGTGTATTGAACCTAAGAGTGATGAGGGACTTACACCTTAGCTTTCCTTTAAGTAAACTTGTGGAATAGGTTGTAAGCACATATTGAATTGTGATGTTTGCTGATGTTTAATCGACATCAGGTTATAATTTTGCTATATGTTGAACTGAATAGATCTAGATTTAGGGATTGATTGGAAATGCGTTGGGTATAAGCTAAATTCAAAAGTATCGGCAATCATTTTCCAGCACTAATGCTTCTAAGCCCTTTAAAACAAGCTGTATTGTCTAGGACAGATTTCAGTCTCTGCACTGAGCAAATGGGAATAAAAGGCTAAGAGGTTTTCTCTCTTAATCGGGTATTTCTATTTAGGAGAACAGAGAACAAGATCTGACCAAACGAGCCTTAATTCCAAATGAGCCCAGTGCTCTGCTTTGTTTTGGATCCATTATTTTTGTTTTGCTTGGATAAAATTTAAATCTTAACACTGAGCAGTTGGGCACACAACCATTACAACAGGCCCTTTCCCCTCTAAATATGTATTGCTTTTAGAGTTAGGGGACAAGTAGGTATTAAGAAGAATAGGCGAAAATAAATATTTCTGTGTTGATTGTTCCTTTCCTTTAAGATTAGAGACGGGGATGTGGGAAATGGGCCTTTGTTGTGTGAAAGGTGCTTTTCAGAGAGCAGGAAGTTACATGTGATGAGAAGATGCTTAATATTGGTCACTATATTTATCTTGCTGGTTTGTGCCAACGTTACAGTTTTGGTCAGCCTGCCTCCCACCCGCATGTGCCAGCTGTCACAAAGACACAGCTAAACTGTTAGTCCCAACAAGGTACAAGGTGTCAATTCCTTTTACCCTGACACTGCAGTTCCTCTTCTGTGCTCGTCTGCCAGCTGCTGCCTGCCACAACCTGCATTCTTCTTCCTGTCCACAGGCCCATCTGTTACGCTGGTCTTTTGGCTACACAGTTTTTTGTCTGACTGGGACTTTCTGTGCCTGCTGCCATTCTCTGTCTGCATAGCTGTTCCACATGGCCACATCTCCCCACTGATTGACAGACTCTGTCTCTCTGCCAGCCATCGTCTGCCCACCACATCATGCCTGATCCTTCTCTATCCACTGGCACACTCTTCTGATTCTGATAAATAGTACTTTGGCTCGCTGTGGTAGACCTCTTGCTTGGCCAGACAAGGATGTTGGGGATAAGACCTCCCAAAGAGGCAACTCTTTCTATCACTAGCATAAGCAAAATGATGTGAGAGAATAGTTTGCCAGAAGACAGTCCCACAAGGAAGGATGTCTGCCAAGTATAAGGAAGGCATGCTAGGTCAAACAACCAAAAATCAAAGAGCGGGAAGGTAAAAGGATGGACTTCCATTTTGAAATCTTGGGCAATCAAAGCCCTGCCCCATTTTATAAGTGTGCAATGCATGTAACACACATGTTTTAAAAGAGTGGGGCTTTACTCCCCTGGCCATACCTGCCATTTTGAAGCCAGTGACTGTGGTTGCAGACGGTCCTCTCTGTTAGGCCATTCATATGTCTGGTTGTTGTCTCCTAACAGCATAAATCAGGGCTCTCAAAACTTAACAATTTAATACTTGTGGACTTCAACTCTCAGTATTTCCCAGTCAGCATGGCTTTAAAGCAGTGGTGAAATCCAAATTTTTTTACTACCGGTTCTGTGGGCGTGGCTTAGTGGGCATGGTGTGGCTTGGTGGGCATGGCAGGGGAAGGATACTGCAAAATCCCATTTCTTCCCCACTCCTGGAGGAAGGATATTGCAAAACCTCCATTCCCACCCCACTCTGGCACCAGCCAGAGGTGGTATTTGCTGGTTCTCCAAATTACTCAAAATTTCCACTACTGGTTCTCCATAATCTTTCAGAACCTGCTGGATTTCACCCGTGCTTTAAAGTTGCCAAGTTTAGAGACCCCCCCTCCCCCGGCATAAGTCAAAACTTTAAATTATAGTTTATAGTTTATAGTTATCGTTGGTGGAGGTGTTTCTTTTTGTCTTGCTGGATGCCCAAAGAAGAAAAGAAATTGAGTCTTAAACCTTCAGGTGCCCCGGAAGAAGTTTTGGCAGTAGCTTGATGAAAATAATATTTATAGGAGCTGAAAAAGATTCTCTCTGGCAGTTTTGGAAAGAATTCAGTTCTGAAACTTACAAGCAGCTTCTGTGTTATGCAGGGGTGGGTTCTAAATTTTTTTTACTACCGGTTCTGTGGGCATGGCTTATTTTGTGTGCGAGGCTTGATGGTCATGTGACAATTATTTAGGATTTA
Source organism: Pituophis catenifer annectens (assembly GCF_029215685.1). Taxonomy (NCBI): domain Eukaryota; kingdom Metazoa; phylum Chordata; class Lepidosauria; order Squamata; family Colubridae; genus Pituophis; species Pituophis catenifer. The sequence continues at coordinate 215,852,895 of NW_027256881.1, read as the reverse complement.
GCAGAGGTACTGGTCTACCAGGCTTTTAACTGCCTGCAGAGCTGTACCAATGTTAGGTGTTATGGCAAAGGTTACATTGCCCGGTTCTCTCTGCCAGTTTCTTCCTTGGTGACCAGTCTCTGCCAGCTTGCTCACTTTTTCTGACCAACCCACCTGCTTCCTCCACTGGCCATTTCCCCTGTATCAGCAGGGCTGGCATCTGCCTACAACAGACAAGTTATCCCGTCCTGATATAGAGTATTGCCAGAAAACAACAACTTGACAATCAATCCAGCTGAGCACCCACCAAAGCCAGGGACAAATAACTCCTTCCCAGGGAGGGCTAAATTTGCCGTTTCCTTGGCATCCCACAGAAGTCAGGATTGCCAGGTGCAAAAAGAGACACCCTAGAAAAATAAGTGACCAAGTTTTTTTTTTTTTAGGGGAAAAAAATAGCATGCACCAGGATACGTTCCACACAGGTTCAACACAATTTCTACACAGGTTGTTTGCTAGGCAAATGAAAAGCTATTTTGTCACCCTTTCATTATCCTTCCAAATATTGCAAACTGGGGATGCTTCCTATGACAGCTATAGGTGTTCTAATCCTTACCCATAAGCAGAGGTGATATTCAGCAGGTTCTGACCAGTTCTGGAGAACCGGTAGCAGAAATTTTGAGTAGTGCGGAGAACCAGCGAATACCACTTCTGACTGGCCCCGTCCCCATCTATTCTCTGCCTCCCGAGTCCCAGCTGATTGGGAAGAAATGGGGATTTTGCAGTAACCTTCCCCTGGTGAGGGAATGGAGATTTTACAGTATCCTTCCCCTGCCATGTCCACTAAGCCACACCCACCAAGCCATGCAACGCCCACCAAGCCACACCCACAGAACCAGTAGTAAAAATTTTTGAATCCCACCATTGCCCATAAGATATGTTTTTTTAAAAATACCACCCACACTGATTTCTCTTAGAATCTTGAGGCACTAACTTAAATTCTGCAATCTTGACTATTTCAATTCAAATCAAGTGACATCTGATTCACGCCAGCATACTTTGCAAGCTCTTGTGATGAAGTAATTGGAATGGAAACAATGGTGTCAGCTTTTGATTATGACTGGGGAGATTTAAAAAGAAGCATTCAAACACCTACATAAAATGTAAATTAACATAAAACAGCCTGACCTTGACCAACAAAGTTGATGCACCACGCTTAGTCATACTTAGGTATTGAGAAAGTTTCTGAAATTGGGAGACAGCCACCCAGTTACTATCGTTGCTTTCACTTGAGAGAGAGATATTGGATTTTGATTGAGAGATGAAATTCTCCTGAAACCACTCGAAGGCAAATCTGAATGATTGTGAGCTATGCAGGAAGAAAAATAATGGAAATTAGACTGGCGGGGCTCCAAATAATCATCTCTACTCCTGACATTGTGCCCATTCCTTGTAAAATTGCCATTTTCTTGACTCTCAATTAGACCCAGTTGTCTTTTTTTTAGGTCAACCTGAAGTCATAAAATAGCATACAAGCTTTTGAATTCTTATAGAACGAAATTGTTAGGCAAAATGGGGCACAACACTTTGCCTCCCAAACATCAGCAACAACAAGAAAACCTCAAGGTTTCAGCTGATAATTTGAGGGTGTGGCATTTGCATTTAGTCATAAATTTAGAAAAGAACATGGGAGGAGTTTGCCAATCTTCAAAGTAAGATCAGTCAGATGTTGGCATGATTTCAGATTGAGACTAGTTTCTTTCTTGGACTGCTGGTAAAACCAAACAAAGAAATGATGCTTCCTCTTCTTTTTCTTTAATTTTTTTTTAAAAAAAACACAATTGTTTGTTGTATCTATGATGTTCGAGAGAAACAAAACAATAAAACCCCATTGGGTAGCATACCTTAACATCTGGATATGATCTCAGAGTGTAAAATACTCCAGTGTTTGTTTCATCTTCTGCTTCTGTGCGTCTGATCCTTCAGAGATTTCTTTCAATAACTGTAAAGCTTAAAGTGGCCTTTTGCTTATTATTATGTTTCATTGCATAATCTGCCAGATGTTTAGAGTGGATTTGGCATTTTTATCCATCTATCAAGGCCTTCTCAAGGACTTGGGATAGGGGGATGAGATTGTGGAACAGAAGAAACGGTGCATCCAATTGGAATAAACGCACGGACACCCATTTATGTCTTCTGGTTTTCCTCAAAATCCCGTTTCTGTTTCAGATGAGACTTTGTTAATCTGTCAAAGGCCAAATGTCAGCTGTATGTACAACAGAAATCAGCCAGTGTCAGAAGCAGCTTATGCTGTCCCTTTGGCCACATCTGCATTGCTTTAAGATTAGAGGGGAGATAGATGAGTAAGGGTGGTGGGACAGGCATATAGCTATGGGTATTTAATAAGAAGAGGAGGAATTATATTAATTATAATTAATAAGCATAATAATAAATAATATAAAAGCCATATTAATACTTTCCTGTATGGTTAGCATTAGGGATGAGGGATCATTTGTTAAGTGAAATTTGTTTTTAGAAAGTTTGCAAGCTTGAACGTGATGTGTAGAAAGCTAACGTAGCTTTGGGGCAAAACTTTGAAAACACAGCTCTCCATTTCATTAATTGAGTCACAACATTTTTCTTGGTCTCGTGCCAAAATGTCAATTCTGGTACCGCTCAGTCCACCTGCCTCTCTCTCCATGCCAGCTGCCACAGTGATCCAGCTGAGCGGTTGAGCAAAACAGTCCAAAGAAGGTCCGTGTGTGGCACCAGAGTTTCTCTCTGGGCTGCTGTGCCCATCTGCTGGCTGTTGCCTCCTGGCCAAAATCCACCGCCTCCTTGTCCACGGGCCTACCTGTTCCAGCTGGCAGAGTCTTTCGACTGCCCTAAGTTATAGCTTAGGGCAATGTTTAATTTTAATTACAAATGAAATGAAACTATGGAGTTTGTCCTGATCTCGCTCATTACATTTTGGAATGGGACAAGACCTCATCTATGAAAAAGTATAACCCTCGGCTTGTAAGTAGTCTATACCTCTGGGAGTAGGCACATCCAATGTCCACAGTTGATTAATTCCAGCAGTACAATGCCATCCCTTGCCTTAGGATATCTTTTGGTTCTAAATATGAGTTCTGTCAGCCAATTTGCATGTAATGTGACAAATTGGGACATACACAATTAATAAATAACATTTTATGCAGTCTGCCTCCATTACGAACGACTGTCTCTATTATGAATGGCAGCCCAAGACTGCAGCTGAGCTGAGATTTAACATCTTTCTATCACTAGTGCCCAAAAGCAGGAATGTCCCCTATGCACAATCAGGGGCTACTGAATCTTTGGTCCACACCCTGTCATACTGTAGTTACTACTAATTTATTGCAACCCCCTACTCAAGACGTTCCCTAGTGAGCCAGCTGAATTTTATTTTATTTTTTATTTATTTTATTTTAATTTGATTTATATGCCGCCCTTCTCCAGAGACTCAGGGCGGCTTACAATACATTGTCTTCTACAAAGACCTCAAAACAACTTGCTCAGCTGCTAAATTGGCATTACTATCATTTAAAACACAGGCCTATTTAAATAAAATGCAGGTAAGCTAAGGAAAGATAAATAATACAACCACGTTATAATTTTTCTCTTCTTAGGGCAATGTGTAAGCCAGCAATTTTATCTGTCATATCAAATTACTACTATCCTGTTAATTGAAAGATGATAATATGTTTCTAAATGAGCATCAAGATTACCTGTTGGCATTTGACCTAAATTTCAATACCGTCTAGCCCTGAGCTTCTCCTGAGCCTCTTTAATTTCATGAATCTCCACCAGATGCAGCAGAGACTCAAACCTCAGGCTAGACGATGATATTTCACCTAATCCAATTAGTGTGAGCAAAATGGCAAATTCCTCCAACGAGGAATTTTTTTTTTTTGAGAAACAGCTTTATGTTGTCCAAGTCCAAGAAACGGTCAACTCTTGTGATGCATCAGACAATGCAGTCACAAATCTGACTTATGCCCCTTTGTGTCCTTCGTAACTGGTAAAGGTTTCCCCTGTCCAGCCATGTTCGACTCTAGGGGGCAGTGCTCATCTCCATTTCCTAGCCAAGGAAGCCAGGGTTGTCTGAAGATGCTTCCGTGTTTCATGCAGCTGCCATGACTTTAGGCCAAGGCGCATGGAACGCTGTTATCTTCCCACCGAAGTGCTACCTATTTATCTACTTGCATTTGCATGCTTTTGAGCTCACCCCATTGTTTGCTGTTCAGGTCTTGAACACAAGGCTTGTCAGCTTTCCATATGACAAGCTCAGCATTTTTAACAGCTAATCCAGCAGCAAATACAATAAATGGGACAAGGAACTCAGCTTGTTAAAAATGCTGCTGTCCTCAAGGGGCCAACATAATTTTCTTTCATTAGTCACAGACACAGAGAATACCATTTGGGAATTTTAGCTGTTCCTCTTTCAATATGCTTGGGCCTGGGTGAACAGCACAATTGCTTCATTTTTGGCTGCTTTCTTTCACCTGATTAAAGTGACTTCACAGGAAGACTCGAATCTGATGGAGGGCAAATGGCAGGCCTTAAACCGATGATGCTGAACCTTTGAGGCTTGGTGTGCTCAACTTGATTCTGCTGGTATGGCACCACTATACCACCCTCTGAAGAAAAAAGAAACAATTCTTTACATATTCAATTATTTTTTTAAAAAATAGTCCAATCAGATGGGGTGCTAGATTTGCAAATATCTGTAGCTTGGATGTAGGATGAGGGTAAAGGTTCATTCTCCAAGCTTGTGGGTTGGCTTCCAGCAGTGGTGAAATCCAAATTTTTTTACTACTGGTTCTGTGGGCGTGGCTTGGTGGGCATGATGTGGCTTGGTGGGCGTGGCTTGGTGGATGTGGCAGGGGAAGGATACTGAAAAATCCCCATTCCCTCCCCACTCCTGGGGGAAGGATATTGCAAAATCTCCATTTCCACCCCACTCTGGGGCCAGCCAGAAGTGGTATTTGCCAGTTCTCAAAACTACTCAAAATTTCCGCTACCGGTTCTCTGAACTGCTCAAAATTTCTGCTACCGGTTCTCTGAACTGCTCAAAATTTCTGCTACCGGTTCTCCAGAACTTGTCAGAACCTGCTGTATTTCACCCCTGGCTTCTGGATGTTTCATTACCAGACTAGGTAACATCTTCAGCAGAGTTTAGGGGATGTCAGTGTTCTTCTGTTTATAAGGGTTTCAGGTTCTGGGTGTATCAAGTGAGGGTCTTGTGACAGGTCTTATGATGGGTCAGCTGTGAGTCACCAGCAAGTCTTGTGATGGGTCTTATGATAAGGAGATTACCTTAGATCAGGGACATTCAGAGGTGAGCTGCTGGTGTGTGTGAGTGGGGGGTGGGAAATTGCACAAGATGGCTGAGAGTCGGTGCTGTCTCTGCTTGGCTGTGAGGTAGATTTGGCTTCTGAGGGGTTCATAGGCTGGTTTTGGTCAATGAGTCTGTTGATGGAATTGCTTGAGGAGTGTGAGGCTTCAATAAATTCATGAGCATGGTGGGTGGTAGTGTATTGCTAGGTGTTATATAAAATATCAGTTTATTAGGAGCTGGACTCTAGAGAGCACCTGATTACAATTCAGATTATAACTTCTATTATCAATAGCCAGTATGAACATGGAGTTTGATCACATAGTTGAATAGCCTTCAACTAGAATTATAGTGATTGTAAATATACATCTGACCAGCAGAGGGAGAAATAGACCTTGTTCTCTGGAATTACAGTGCAGAGAAGGATAGATCTCCATCATCTTGAAGAGCAAGAAATAACTGATGCCAGCATTAGGATAATATTTCTACTGACAAGAAAATTTGAGTACAAGATGGCTTCATGTCAGGAGGCCTGGATTGTGAAGTGATCTTTTTATGGCCAGATTAAACAAGGTATGTGTATACATACCGTGTTTTCCCAAAAATAAGACACTGTCTTATGTTTTTTTGAACCCTGAAATAAGCACTTGGCCTTATTGCCACGCACTCAAAAGCCCGATTGGTCTTATTATCAGAGGTATATAAACCCTGTTTCCACTGCACAGGGTGGTTGTTGTAGGAAAAACAGGAGGAGGGAGGAATATTAAATAAGTTCACTGCCTTGGGTTTCTTTTAAAGTAATAAAGGCAGGATAAAAAAGGAAGGAATATATATATATTCCAGGGCTGTAGAACAACTTAGTTTACGTAGGTAAAACCTGGCTAGAAAGAATATGCATATGCATATATATATATATATATATATATATATATATATATATATACGCATACGCATACGCATACGCATACACATACACATACACATACACATACACATACACATACACATGCACATACAGACTTAGTGAATCCACAGCTGGGCAATCCTGGGAGATGCTTTTTTTTTTTAAAAAAAAATAAAGTATGCATGTTGATGCAACAAATGCCAACATACCAGGCTAACAATGCTTCTAACATCAGCTTTTATTAGCATCTTCATTCCTTTCAGTTTTTTTTCTATTCCTTAAAGTACAATTGAGACAGGTTTCAGACAAACCAAGTCTATATTACAACCCATAATTGAAAACAGCAAAATAATTGATCCAACAGTAGTTTTCTGTTAAAAAATAAGTCAACTACAAAACTAAGAGTTGAAGTGAAGACCTGACATGAAGAGAAAGTTTAATGCACTTCTCTTTTTTGTGCCTGTACTGTTTCTCAGTTCCTGATGGAGATTTGTAGTTCATATATAGCTAGCTCCTTAAAGAATAAAGCAGCTGGCCACGTTAAGACAGAATGACCTTCTTAAACTAAGTGGTCTGAAAGAAATTGTCTCTTATCTTCAGACAGAAAATGGAATAGAATTCCTGTTAATAATCTTGCATTTTTTAATGGGCATGTATCTCAGGCTACCTTGATAACACAATATAACAAAAACCAACAACATCTAGTTGTTTAAATAATAAGAACCGTCAGTTATACAAAACAAGTGCTCCCTGGCCCCCTGCAAATAGTAATAAAGCTTACAAGAAGTGCTTACTGTGCTGTAATTTTCAATATATTTCATGCTACCAGTGTGCTAGCTGCTATATACAACAGATCGATGCCATGTTTCCTGCTTTATTTACTGTAAATACTACCACCATTTTACAAACATTTCCTATGCCAGCCCTCTATGCACTCTATGATACGTATCTGACCAATGGAGGATGAAATATCTTAAAAAGCCATCCTAATTTAGGCAGCTTGGGTAGGAAGTATAATAACAGGTGTGAAGAAGAGTATTCTGAGATACCACAAGTGACAGATTTATTTTATTTTTTTTGAGTGCCAGAAACACAGTGACAGTAACAGATGGAGCACTGCAGAGACAAAAGAAGGAGACATAATCTTAGATCATCTGTTCCATATTTATTCACTAGAGTCCAACTAGCATATAAAAAGGAGACGTTCCAAACAAGGACAGGCTGGAGAAGGTCCACAGAAAACAAGGACCAAAGGCAAAGGTGAAGAGGTAAGAAAGGCACAAAGAGCTTCTATGGGAATGACAGAAAGCACAGCATACTGATTGTATGTTAATTAAAGAGATTAGTGAAGCATAATAGTTATCTTTGTCATGAGATAGTCCTACTTGTTCAGAAGTTATAATAGTGATGCTTGTTCTTCTGATAGGTCAGACCCCATTCACATGCTTAGAATCAAAATCAAGAAAAATATTGTTTTACACCAGAACATTGAGGTGGATCCTCAGCAGTGGTGGGTTTCAAATTTTTTTACTACCGGTTCTGTGGGTATGGCTTGGTGGGCGTGGCATGCTTGGTGGGCGTGGCTTGGTGGGCATGGCAGGAGAAGGATACTGTAAAATCTCCATTCCCTCCCCAATCCAGGGGAAGGTTACTGCAAAATCCCCATTTCCTTCTGATCAGCTGGGACTCAAAGAGGCAGAGAATAGATGGGGGCAGGGCCAGTCAGAAGTTTTACTTCCGGTTCTCCGAACTACTCAAAATTTCCACTACTGGTTCTCCAGAACTGGTCAGAACCTGCTGAAACCCACCTCTGAACCTCAGGTATATGCTTTAAAGTTATATTTAAAACCAGGGAATGGAACAATGTCATTGAAGACGCTCATGATTTATCTCTTTGCAACTGTCTAGCTGGAATCTTGTATTCCACTATGTTGCTACAAGGAAGTGTAGCACACTACAATTTTGTTCAGATTATAATACTGTATCTGTTTTTAAATAGTCTCATTTCCGAGTTTGATTTTTAGATCTGAAATCTGAGAAGAACTATTGAAGTTGCAGAATATAATCCTAGACTATGTGAGATTTCAGCATCTGACCTACTTTCATTTTGTTTTCATCATGGCTATCACATGTAGACTAATATTTAAATTGACATGGGTTGGGAGAAGTTCTGAGTTTTAACCAAAAGCAGTTCTGAGATGAGCCAGAAAACTTGACAATAATTTTCATTTTCTATTTTCAAAAGATAGCAGCTTGGAACTTTTCATTCTAATAAAGGAAAAAAACCCATTGATCTAGTGACTGAACAATGTAATCACAGTGATGTAACAAGGATAAGTTGGTATTTTTAGTGAATGGTGTTAGTCGTATCCCAATATGTAAAGAGGAAAGGAGTTGCTTTCTGATGCCCCATTGATGTCACAGAGATTCATATGGTGAACGCATTATATTTATATCTAGAAATGTGCAGTATTATATTTAAACCAGAAATAGAAATGTAAAAATAGCTCTGCTGGACCAGGTTGAGGCACATCTTAGGTGTGTATATATGTATGTATGTGTATACATACATACATACATACATACATACATATATATATATATATATATATATATATATATATATATATATACATACATACATATATACATATATATATATATATATACATATATACATATATATACATATATATATATATACATACATACATACATACATACATACATACATACATATATATATATATATATATATATATATATATGTAGGTCTTTGGTTATTCGGGTCTTCTCCCACGTAAAATTGGAAGTGTCTTGGCGACGTTTCGACGAAGTCTCATTCGTCATCTTCAGGCTGGTGTTCTCGGCTTCGTGCTTCCAGGCTCCTGGAAGCACGAAGCCAAGAACACCAGCCTGAAGATGACGAATGAGACTTCGTCGAAACGTCGCCAAGACACTTCCAATTTTACGTGGGAGAAGACCCGAATAACCAAAGACCTACATACAAACACCCGCGAAAACCTGAAAAAACAAATATATATATATATATATTAGGTCACCTGACTAGGTGGTTCAGTGGCTAAGACACTGAGCTTGTTGATCAGAAAGGTTGGCAGTTCAGCAGTTTGAATCCCTAGTACAGGTCTCCTGGGTGAGCAGGGGGTTGGACTAGATGACCTCCAAAGTCCCTTCCAACTCTGTTACTGTTATGTTATGTTATGTTATGTTATGTTATGTTATGTTATGTTATGTTATGTTATGTTATGTTATGTTATGTTATGTTATGTTATGTTATGCTGACTCCAAGTGGCAGGGCTAAAATGCAGCAATCCACTTTAATCAAAAGATAATGCCAGCTTTAAAAGATACCACCAAAGTGCCAAGGTCTGACTGCGATACCTTGCTGATAGCTTCAAGGTGGCAGGTGCCATTGTGTCTTTTTATAACCTGGTCTCAACTATATCTTGAGATTCCTAGTTCTGTGCCACAGTAGTAGGAAGAGCACTAAAACGGTACTTTAAAGCAAAGGTGAAGGAAACGGCAGAAGTCATGTTGAAAAAGCTGATGAAGCACTTATTGTTATGTTTAAGAGGAAGGAGGGAATAATAATTTTGATTGTAGCTTTTTGCACTGAAGGTCAGGAGTTATTTCTTCTTAATTATCTTCTCTCCCCTCCCCATTCTTTTCCTTTAACTATATTGTGTGCTGCACTTTCCCCCACTTCTTTCCTTTGTTTATATATTTATTCTTTTTCTTTCATTGAAGTTAAATGTCTCAATTAAAGTTATCTATATCTTAGTCATATATAGCTATTTAGCTAAAAGAAAACAGCAGTAGTTAATATAAAAAGCCTGAGAAAGAATGATATACAAGACCGATGGCAAACAAAAAGGTAAGCTTTTAGCAATTCTCTCCTGTTCTGTGAAATCCCTGCATATATTTGTAAACATATATTATTACTTCTTTCAGTATATGTAGAACCAGTTTGGTCTAGTGGTGAAGGCACCAGACTAGAAACCAGGAGATAGTGAGTTCTAGTCCAGCTTTAGGCATGGAGGCTGGCTAGGTGACCTTGGACCAGTCATTCTCTCTCAGCCCAACTCACCTCACAGGATCAGTAGTGGGATTCAAATCCCATCGCTATTGGTTCACTTGTGGGCGCTTGCATATGCATGCACATGCACAGAGACGTCTAGGCAGGTGGGCAGAGCCTCCCACCGCCGCTACCAGTTCGCCCGACCCAGGGCGAACCGTAACAACCCACCACAGCACAGGATGGTTGTTGTAGGGAAAACAGGAGAAGGGAGGAATATTAAGCAGGTTCACTGCCTTGGGTTTCTTCTAAAGTAATAAAGTCAGGATAAAAGAGGAAGAAAGGAAGGAAGGAAGGAAGGAAGGAAGGAAGGAAGGAGCGAGCCAGCCACTAAATGAAACTAACTAAATATAGTAGTAACCAGATTGAGAAAGCTAGTGGGAAAGGATCACAGATGTAGAGGTGGGACAATCTCCTTGGGGACTTTCTGTACCATGGATCTTCTGCTGCTAATTAACCTGGTTTCAGAGTCTCTCCTGTCTGCCTTTTGCTCAGGATATGGTTCATGTGTAGTCCTATGGATGCATCATTATTTACATCTACACTTTTAGGGGTCAAATTAGTTTAGCAGGGGGCAACATGTTGAATAGTTGGCCCTAAAACAGGAATGTGCAAATCAAACTTGTGATTTTTTTTTTTAAAAAATTGGATTCTTTAGAATTGCATCCTGGTAAACTTTTTGGAAATGCTTACAGTGAGTTGAAGTGATCTCCAAAGAATTTTGCCCCATTAATGGCCCCAAGCAATCTAGACCATGGCTGAAAGTAACAGGTATACAAACAAATGTTCCCAATTATCAGTAAAATCTGTCTCTTTGTCCAGGAAGATGATAATAATAGAGTAGCTATTATAACTGAACTTTTAGGATATAAAAATTATATATCAGCTTTACAGATAGGTCATCTCTTTTTGCAATTCTACTTTGGCCCAACTAAAAAAGCAATAATAATGGATTTAAATCAAATAACTCTGTATGACTGCTCCCTACTGAGGTGGATGAGAAGGCTTCCTGGTGTTACTCTGAACACTCAATTATGACTTTCTTTCTTTCCAAAATATAAAAGTTGGGAAGTATAGAACTGGGCAAGATAAAGGATTCATTGATTACTTTTGATGGCTTAGAGGTAATGGAAGTGCAGTTTTTGAAAGTATAACGTAGCTCAGAAAAGTTGGTCTTTACGTATTATCCATGTGCACACATAATTGCTACCGACTAGGCAGAGTGTAGATTCTAAATTTAATCTCTCCACTTTTTGTATCACATTATTTAGGTAAGGAGTACACATAGTCCTTGTTTAATGACCATTCTCAGTTACAGTGGTGATGGCAAAGTAATTTTGCAACTAATGCTCACATTTATGACTTTCGCAGATCTCAGCAAAGGAAAGCTGAAGTGAGGTTGTAAACCCAGTTGCGATTTCCCTTAGTGACTGCTTAATGAGTGAGTTGCCAGTTCCGATTGTGGTTACTAAATGAGGACTATCTGTATGCCATTTCTGTTAGCTCTAGGGTCACCCCTGGACTTATTTCTACACCATATGCAAAAATGGGCTACACCCTCAAACTGGATGGGACAAGATTGATTGGGCAGTTGGCTAAAATGTTGCCTGTTAGCCCACCCATTTGGAAGGAGTTCTCAGGAAAGGTAGTAGCTTCTACTTTTTAGTAGAGCAGACCGGGGCATTTTTCTCCTTCTCCTCTCTTCAGTTATTAACATAATATTATTATTGTGAACAATAAATCTGTAAGTCACAGTGTTAGTTTATATCAGGGGTGTCAAACTCAATTTCACTGAGGGCCACATCAGGTTTGTGTTTGACTTTGGGGTGTGGCCAGCAGGCATGGCCAGCATGACATCATGTGTGTTGGGGGGCACCTGTGGTGGCCCAATTGTTTTGCCAGTAAAAATGTGCTCCCAAGTTCCATTTTCAGCTGGGACGGCCTCCTGCAACCCTCTGCCAGTGAAAATGGAGCTCGGGAGGTTCGCGCGTGATCTTCTACTTCTTGCAGAGTGATGTCACTTCATGATGAGAAGAAAGTATATTCTGTAACTTTTATTTGGCTTCAAAAGAGCGTTCATACTATTACAGTTATGGCTCTGTAGCTAGTGCTGGGGTTCGGAATGGGATGGGGGGAGAGAAGAGGAAAAAAACCCAGTACTTTGATGGATTGTTGTTGGAAACTAGTTGTTACCTAATTTATGTTGCACTGAGATCATCGGGACCATTGGGAAGCACAGGTGGAAAGAATCTAAGAAAAACTTTGTAGAAGCCATACTGAGCCTTTCAGTAGATACAGCTGTTTTAATGCTTTGAAGAGGCATTTACTTGCTTACACCATAATTTTTTTAAAAAAATGTACCTTTCAAATGATCTGGGCTGTCTACCTGTAGATAATCATATTTATGATAAAGTGCTATTGGCAATGAACTGTGTTTTTTGAAGATGAGACAGAAAGAGTCAACCCACAAGAGAACTGGGAAAATTTGATAAATCAAGAAGCAGGACTGATAAATAATCCAGTGTCCCTGTGCCCTTTGAGCTCACTGAGATCCTCAAATATGGCAGAAAATGTGCTGTTAAAATGTGTTTTACCGCTCAGACATTTTTTTTTCAGGACAATGGATTTTAGAATTCATGTAACTGAATCGAAGGGTTTTGAAAGATTGAAGGGTTTTTGAAGGGTTTATTTAACAGAGACAGATTGCAAGATGCCCAGCCATCAGAACATACTGTATATCTGTTATATTGGCCTGCCAAAGGTTACAGTCATTTTCATATGCTCCCCTATATACAGACCTGCCCTGTTCAATATACCGGAATCAACACCAATATCCCAAATTGGCTGTCTTCATAAGTGATACAGAGAGTAATTCTCTCAGTGTAACTTAGCTTGTCCTTGATCAGCATACTACCACTAAATGCAAAAAAATGCACTTATGAAGCCTGTGCAATCTGCAATTATGTTTCTTCTTCATCTGTAAATGAGGCTGTAGAGTGGCTTAGTAGTTTTGGCTCTGGGCTTGTTGGCTGGAAACCCCAAGTTCGAGACCTGAGTTCCATGTGACAGGGTGAGCTCCCATCCTCACTCCAGCTCCTGCCAACCTAGCAGTTTGAAAGCATGCAAATGCAAGTAGATAAATAGTATCACTTCAGTGGGAAGGTAACAGTGCTCTGTGAGATCATGCTGGCCACATGAACATGAAAATGTCTTCAGACAGTGCTGGCTCAATGGCCTTGGAACGGAGATGAGCATCGCCCCCTACAGTTAACAACAACTAGTGGAGTAAAATCCACAAGGTGGACTCTTCATCTATAAATATGTCATAATTATTTGCTATCCTGCAAATGTTTACATGATTTCAAAAAACTCCTTCATCTATAAATACCATATTTTTCGGAGTATAAGACGCACTGGAGTATAAGATGCACCTTAGTTTTTGGGGAGGAAAATAAGAAAAAAGCTGATTGGTGGGTGGATTGGCCTCCCAGAATACCCCCAATCAGCTGTTTCCAGAGGTGAATTTTAGCAACAGGTTTGTTGGTTGTGAGCTCTGTGCCTTGCTTTTTTTTCTGCCTCTGAAACTTCTAAAACTCTGTTTCAGGAAAAACTTTTTTTTTTTTGCCTCTGAAAGCCTCCGAAACAGAGCTTCAGAAAAAAAGGCTTTTTTCCTGAAGCTCTGTTTGGAGGCTTTTTTTCTGAAGCTTCTTTCAGAGGCTTTTATTCTGAAGGACTATCTGTACTCTGTTCAATCTCCTTTCTTTGGTATTGGCATGTAGATTAACTTCTTCCAATCTGTTGGTTATTGTGTCATTCTCCAGATTTGTTAGCATAATTTGGTTAGAACCTTTACTGATTCTTCTTTTGTTGCTTGCCATATTATTTTAGATAAAAGCCTTTCAGAGGCTTTTTTTCTGAAGCTCTGTTTAGAGGCTTTTTTTCTGAAGCTTCGTTTCTGAGGCTTTTTTTCTGAAGCTTCTTTCAGAGGCTTCTTTCAGCCTCTGAAACCTCCGTTTGAGAGGCTGGTGCGTATAAGACCACCCAGATTTTCACCCTCTTTTTTGGGGGAAAAAGATGTGTCTTATACTCCAAAAAATATGGTAATTATTTACTATCCTGCAAATGTTTACATGATTTCAAAAACTGTTTCAAGAACCAGTACAAAAAGGCATAAAGTCTTTGAAATGAGAATAGATTTGATTTGATTTGATTTGATTTGATTACATTTCTATACCGCCCTTCACCCGAAGGACTCAGGATGGTGTACAGCCATATTAAAACAAACCCATCACAAAAATTAAAATCTGTTAAAATAAATTAAAGCAATTTGGCTGTTATTAAAACCCTTAGCTAAAACCCCTTTAAAACCAATTAAAACCCATTAAAATTAATTTATTCGGTCAGGCCAGCTTGATTGAACAATAGAGTCTTCAGAGCACGATGGAAGGCGCGGAGGTCGGGGATCCTTCTTATATCTGGGGGCAGCTCATTCCATAGGGCAGGAGCCCCCACAGAGAAGGCTCTCCCCCTGGGGGTTGCCAGCCAACATTGTTTGGCCGATGGCACCCTGAGGAGGCCCTCTCTGTGAGAGCAATAGAAACATATCAACCCTTTCATATATCCTCAAACAAGCCAACTTTACCTAATCTATGTGGACATAGCTTCTGTGTTGTTCACAAAGTCAGACTGAAAGGTAAAGGCCTTCTAGGCAATATATTTCCAGTAAAATAACAACAGTCAACCTAACTCCACAAATAAAGGTAGTCGTCAGCCCTCCATTACAGTCAAATGGTTTGATAATCAATACATTTTTATAAAACAGAATTAAGAAAATATTTTTCATCTAGATGTTTTAGCTGGTTCAAAAGGTCTCTGAGCTTTTCTTTGGAATAATACCTTGTAAAAGCTGATCCTTTTAACCTGGGTTTCTCATCACAAAACAATTCTTACTCTAATTTATAACACCCTCCTTTAAAACTTTAAAGCCACATTTCAGCTAAATTATTAATTCTACAGTACTTTTATGTTAGCTAATCTTATTTTCAATTTTCTCAAAGTTGGACCAGTTCATTACTTTCCACACTGCTCTGCATGAGAACAATACCCTCCATAATGTATGTCATGTACTATTTTAATTTTTTTAATGAAACTCTGGATTATGAAATATTTAATATGATTTCAAAAGAACACAATAAAACAATTACCATATTAATTGTGTTCTACATCTTGACACTGTTACGTTTTAATTGAACATGTGCGAATACCATAAAATATTGAAAAGCATGTTTGTATATTTTTTGCTTGTTGAACGTGTTAATTTTTTTTGTGTCAATTAGTGTGGTCATTTACTAAGTGTTCCAATAAGGTACAATGTCTTCTCACTAAGCAACCATGTTTTGCCATTTTCTGTAGCATTACAGTTACCAACTTTTAAATAAGCAGGAATTTAGAGGGAATCTGTTTGGGTTAATGGTTAAGGCACCAGGCTAGAAAAAAGGAAACATGAGTTCAAGTCATTGTCAAAACAATGAAACGGTAGAGTCATGGTTTGGGATAATTTGCTGCCTTAGAACTAGATAAAATTTACCATCATTGAAGGGAGCATCAATTCTCTTTTGGGACATCTACAGGAGACTATAAGACAGGGGTGGGTTTTACTTACCTTTACTACTGGTTTGCATCGTGCCCGTGTGTGCGTGCTTGCTTCACTCACGCAGAAGCTTCTGCACATGCGCAGATGGCCTATGATGACGTCTGGGTCAGTGGGCGGAGCCTCTCGCTGGTTTTACTACCGGTTCTTGCAAACCGGGCTGAACCGGGGGCAACCCACCACTGCTATAAGACCATCTGTTTATTGCCAAATGTGAAGTATAAATAAGTGACTCCTGCAACAAGATACTGTTTCCCAACTTAGAAATGAATTCCTGACAGAATGAAACAAGAACAACATACTCAGTACTCTGAGATACCCAGACTGAAATCCAATGAGAATCTTGGACAGGACCTGAAATGATCAGTTCATGGTAGAAAACCCTCCAATACTACCGAGTTGAAGCCATTCACCATGAAGAAGGAATGTATAAATTCTTACCCATTGGTGTGAGAGACTGATCATCTATTACAGGAAGGCTTTAATCTCAGTTATTTCAGCTAAGGCTGTTGCAATCTGTTCCTAAAGCTAATGGGCAATTTTTTTTGCACATGGATGCATCACATGTATGAAATAAAAGGTAAAAGCACTAAGGGCAGGCTCTCAGATTAGATAGCATATCAGAAGATTTCAGTTTGTCATCCCATTATTATAACTTTTCATTTTAAGAATGAAACATTAGTATCAATTGGATGCTTTGAATCATTCATGGTTCCTTTGATTTTTCTGCCTTGGGACTGAAGCACAATCCTTTTCAAGAGATGATGTTCTCTTGAATACAATCTATATTCTCTTTTTCTTATATATAATCTAATAGACATTTTCTTTTCTTATCTGAAGAACAGTTTAAATGATCCTGTAAAGTGACACCATTATTGCCCATTAAATTTATTTTATGGCGGGATAGTTATCCTATGAGAATTGTGGGGTAATACGTTTTGCTCACTGTTGAATCTTCACATACATGACGATGAATGAAACAGAATAATATTAGTTTCTGAAGGATTCTATGGCTGTCCAGCTACTATGGCTTAGTGGTTAAACACCCTGCCAAGCTTGCCAGCTGGAGAGCTGACAGCCTGGGTTTGAGGCCAGAGTTACATGCAATGGGGTGAGCTCCTTGCCCCAGCTCCTGCCCACCTAGCAGTTCGAAAGCATGCAAATGCAAGTATATAGATAGGTACCACTTCAGTGGGAAGGTAACAGAGTTCTGTGCACCTTTGGTGCTGGCCACATGACCACGGAAATTGTTTTTGCACAATGCTGGCTTCCTTGGCCAAGAAACAAATATGAGAACCCTGCCCTAGATTATGACATCATTGACTGGGAAATATTTACCTTTACCTTTTTACCAGTTACTATATGAAATTTATTGGTGAATTAGCAAAGTGTCATACAATAATTGTTTAGTTTATGCATGGGCTCTTCAATGAGTATCTGATGGTGCTTACTCATTTATGTCTTCTAGTATGTGGATAACAATGCTGATTTGTGTGTGTGTGTGTAGAGTATCTGAAATGTACCATCACAACTTTAAGCCTGCTAAGTTCACTAGGTAAGTATATCTGGAACTTTAGTATTAATAGCAAACTTATTATAAACCACCTCCTGAAAAAGAAATAGTGGTTGTAAAAAATTTGAACAATTTGTATGGTAACACCAGAGGTGGATTTCAGCAGGTTCTGACCAGTTCTGGAGAACCGGTAGCAGAAATGTTGAGTAGTTCAAAGAACCCGTAGTAAAAATTCTGACTGGCCCCACCCCCATTTATTCTCTGCCTCCCAAGTCCCAGCTGATTGGGAGGAAATGGGGATTTTGCAGTAACCTTCTCCTGGATTGGGGAGGGAATGGAGATTTTATAGTATCCTTCCTCTGCCATGCCCACCAAGCCATGCCCACCAAGCCATGCCACGCCCACCAAGCCACGTCCACAGAACCGGTAGTAAAAAAAATTTGAAACCCACCACTGGGTAACACATCTAAAAATATGATTCTCGATGGCTAGCAACAAATTAAAGTATCAATAATAGTAAAAATAAAGTAAGTATGACAACCATCGACAAAGTTCATAGCAGAAGTAGGATCTTTTTTTAAAAAAAATCACATAATGGTTATATTGACTGAGCCACGGTGGCGCAGTGGTTAGAGAGCAGTACTACAGGCTACTTTTGCTGATCACCGGCTGCCAACAGTTTGGTAGATCGAATCTGACCAAGCTCAAGATTGACTCAGTCTTCCATCCTTCCGAGGTCAGTAAAATGAGGACCCAGATTGTTGGGGGAAATATGCTATGTAAATCGCTTAGAGAGGGCTCTAAAGCACTATGAAGTGGTATATAAGTCTAAGTGCTATTGCTATTATTGGTGAGTAGGACATGAAAAAAATTAGGATCATTCAGGCTAAATATCTTGGAATCTTTATTAAAAAATGAAGGTACAGTGGCCAAACCTCAACCTATTCTAGAATATTTGGTACAGAACTGCATTCTTCCTACATGATGATAATGTAGCATTTTTAATCAATAATTCTTCTGATTTTAAGAGTATACTATGCATTTGGCAGCAGTTAATATCCATTGAATATTTTCTTTCTTTCTTTCTTTGTTGATTAAATTTATATGCCACCCATCTCACTATTCAGAATCACTCTGGATGGCTATGGAATATGGAGGTCAAAGAACCAAATGTATAAAATAAATGCTGTAAGAGATTACCAGGCTGAATTCGAGGGAAGGGTCAAATGCGTCATACGTCATGAGTCCCTGCGCGCCCGCAAGAGATCTAAGTCCAGCTCATTTTGAATGCCTCTTAATTCCCATGCATTTCTTTTGACAGTTAGTAGTTCAGATTGTGTAGAGCAGGGGTGTCAAACTCACATCATCACGGCAGTGTCATGTGACATATCGGGACTTTTTTCCCCTTCACTAAACCAGTCATGGGTGTAGCCAACACATGACGCATTTGGCCCGTGGACCAGGAGTTTGATATTCCTGGTGTAGAGAATTTAAGCTTGCAATAAATCTTTATGCTCATTTGAACTGCCTGAATCTCCTGATTTCCTCGGCACTTGACAAATATGACTTAATATACCTGATTCAAATAAATCTACTGGTCCCTGATTTCTAGAATTTATATGATATAAAATAGTCATATTACATGCTTTGTCAATGATATTACTGTATCTCAAGTCCAAACTTTTTAACTATCAATTTAAAATTGTTTATTGACCTCAAAATGTTTATCTCCCAATGTAGTTACTAGATATGAAGAAAGATCTTTATCCCTCAAAGGCCAAACCTCAGAGCAGCAACTACAATATTAAGGCCTTGGTAGTACAGTGGTTTAAAGCACCCTGTTATTAACACAGCTGCCTGCAATTACTGCAGGTTCGAATCTTACCAGGCTCAAGGTTGACTCAGCCTTCCATCCTTTCTAAGGTAGGTTAAATGAGGACCCAGTTTGTGGGGGCAATAAGCTGACTTTGTATAAATATATAAAAGTATGAAGGCTATTGCTTAACGCATTGTAAGCCGCCCTGAGTCTCCGGAGAAGAGCGGCATATAAATCAAATTAAAAAAAAAAGGCATGTTTACATAACTAGTTCTCCTCTTTGTATTTTAATACAGATTAGAAATACAAATCCCTTCCTTCCTAATGTTAATATGTTAATATATAAATATTGGATACCTCTAAATGTCAGTCCACATCAATAAGGGCCAGTATTTTGTATTTTTCTATTTTATATTATAAGCTAATAAAAACTGTAAACATCAAAAAATAAAATAAAATAAGAGCCAGTGTGATCTGCTTTACTATTCTGTAGAACAGGGGTGTCAAACTCGATTTCATTAAGGGCCACATCAGGGTTGTGTTTGACCTCAGCGCCGGGGTTGGCATGGCCAGGATGGATGCGGCCTGCTTGACATCACTTGTGTTGTGGTGCCTATGGTGGCCTGAGCACTCTGCCAGCGAAAACAGGCTCCCAAGCCCCATTTTCCTGCATCCTGCAACCCTCTGCCAGCAAAAATGGAGCTTGGGAAGGCCTCATTTGGCCCTCCAGAGCTCCATTTTTGCTAGCAGAGGCACCGTGGGCCAATCCTTTGCTGTTTCTAGGGCGGCCCCATGGGCCAGATCTAAGTATCCTGTGGGCTGGATCTGGTCCCCGAGCCTTGAGTTTGACACCTGTAGAATATATTGAATTTGTTGTCATAGTCCTGGAAAATTATCATAAGAATGTATCATAAGACTGATGTGTTGGATCAATGTTAACATCAGCATTTATTGGTGAAGTGATTGGGGCAATTCAGGATCTAGATGGGTAAAACTGCTTATACCAGGGAAATCTGATGCAAAAGATAATATATAACTATGCAGAATTTGATCTAAAAATAAGTAGATTACACAAGTTAGAAAAAGATTTCTGATTATGTTTTGAATTCTATCTTCCCCCTATTTCTAGCAGCTAAAGAAAATGCTTTATTTGCTTATACTGCTTTCAAACATTGCCAAACTAGGTTAATTTTTATTCTGGATGTGATACTGTTTGATTTAACACACATCTTTTTAACGGAGGAGAGGTACGCATTTCTCTCTCTCTTTTTAATTAAACTTTCCAAAGAAAAAGACAAAATCAACTCCAATAGATATCTAATTTAACAGAATAGAAGTTACAAGTATCAGATATAGTTGTCTATATAAATAAAATAAATACAAATCAGGGAAAGAAACTGACTACAAAGCAGAGCAAACAGCAAAACAAAATTAGAGAAAAAACCGTATCTTCCCTGCTTCTTTGTCAGTTGAAATGAATTTTTATTTTATTTTATTTTTGAATAGAGAACAGATATCATCTCCAAATTTGTCTTTGCAAAGGCTGAATAATAAATCTGAAAAGTGTGCCTTTGGCTCATAATATTATAAGAGTGTTAGAACATAAATGCATGATTTACAAAGAGCAATTGTTTTAGTCAATGTCCTATGAATTTAAGACCAAAATGAAACAAAAACAGAACATTAGATGGTCTAAATATTTTCTCCCAGCAATTGGGAATCGTTATTGATTAGTTGCCATTAAAATTGGTGTTTTGATGCTTAGCATGACATAGACAGATCTTCTCCAAGTCTTTTTTAGCATTGAAGTCAGGGCCGTGCTACTTTCTGTAACTCCCCAGCATGTTTTCATGCGTGTTTACAATTTCTATAAGTGACAGAATGTAAAACTACCAAGGCAGAGAGCTCACTTTGATTTTGGGCTTCTTAACTTCTTTTGTTACTAGCCCCTTTCTCTGGGATCATCATGGTTCGCAATCAAAACTAAAAACTTGCAATTCTCATGCATCTATTGAGTTCTTTCTATTCAACAACAGAAATAAATCTTGCTTCTCTAACTCTAACCACTCTTTTAAAGCTAACAATAAAGCAGTTTTTTTTAAAAAAAAAGGGGGGGGGGAGATAATTATGATTTCATACTGCTTTTATGAACAAACAAAAATCTAATTTGTTGCTCCTGGCATTCTTTTGAAGTTTTGCATCAGCTGTCACTTATTGAAATTTAGAAGCTTCAAAAGAAACTGCAAAACACATTGTCCTGTGACACTTTAATGCTAAAGTTGGGATGTATGAAATATTGCTTTTCATTCATAATATTATATATTATATTATATATCTCTCCTGGGTCAATATCTATATATATATTGACCCAGGAGAGATAAGGGGAAATGCAGGCCTCCATCCTTCCCATGCTCCTTTTGAGAGTTTCCCAACTTTACGAACAATACAATTTTGGTTATGTTTGAAAAGATTTGCAAGTCCACAGAGAAGAGCAGGATAAACCCAAAGGTGGGGTTTGTTTTTTGTTTGGATGGACCTCAGAAAAGGTACTTATGGCCAGGATTAGAAGTTCTGATGGCAGACCTCCATGTGGTCATGTGACCAAATTTTGAGCACTTGACAACCAGTCTACATTGAGAGCCATTTGCATAATCCTATGATCGTTTTCTGGTATTTGCTTCAGGTTTCTGAAAAATCCATTGTGGATGATGAGTTCGCTTAACAATTGCAGCATTCACTTAACAAGCATGGTTTTCATTTTACGACTACCACATTTGCTTAACGATCACTGCAAACTTCACTGTATCACTGTAAACTCAGGTTGGTCATGTGATGAGCCCCCTTAAATAACTGTCATGGCTTATTTGTAATTATGGACTCAATTACAGTTTTAAGTCAAGGACTCCTATACATTAATTCACACTAGGAGTTGGTTTTGTTCTGTTTTTTTTCAGACTCAAAGCACATTTGCAGTCTTCAAAGAATACATTCCATTGTTTAGAAACAACATGTAAATGTCAGACAGTGGCAAGAACTCTTCTTCTACCAGTTTTGGCACAGCTGGGAATATTTTGGCCCTTCTTTGGCTATTTGTTTCTCTCCTTCCAAATCTTTGTTTTCCTTATGTTGTGCTTGTGCAGCAGGAAGTTTCTTCATTTCTTCATAGAACGGTGAGATGTCGCCTTTGATTTCTCCCCCTCCCATCTGAAGTCAAAAAAGAAATGCTTTATTATCAACAATAAGGGTTAATGGAGTGTTAGATTGGAAGGTATATAATTTGGCAGCATAACCGAAGCTACCATCACTATCTTCAAAACTCATAAATAGCTTGAGGGAGAAAAAAAAACAAAACCAGAGAATACTGAAAGAAATAACATTAGAAGAATGGATTGGTGTGTGTATATATGTTGATGTACGTGCGTTTTGCTTGCCAGGTGAGTGAGTCAGATATTACAATACAGGATAAAAAGCTTATTGTCTCTGCCTTGAAAATTAATACAGATTGTTTTTTTATTTTTCGCTATAGTGCAGTGGAATTACTATGGCCACGAGAGGGTGGTGTAACTCAACATTTTTGTTCCTTTTACTTTCACAAAAGGTTTAGCTGAAACAAGGTGAAAACTTATTTTATGGATGGGAACACTTGAGACCTCAGCTGCTCCAAAGAAAAAGCTGAGCTATTCCAGACTTTGGTGATTGCCTTGATCGTAATTGTTACAGAAAGCTGCTAAACTATTTGGCTTTTTTTTTTTTCCATTTCCATCGGTATAATCTGAGAGCTGATTGAAATTAAAATGGGAATTCGTAGGCCCTGATGAATTATGGGAAGCAGAACTGTCATTCAAAGGTTGGCAGAGCTACCAATCTAACACTCAGGGCAAAAAAACAGCTTCAATGGCAGAACCACAGAAAAATCTAATCAACTTTTGGGGAGTCCCCCTGAAAATGAAAGGAAGAGAAGCATTTATTTTTCCCTTTATTGGGTTGCTCCTTTCTCTTCTCACTGTCGTTCAATTGTTCTCCTCAGTGGTGAAATCTGAACCGGTTTGCTACCGGTTTGCTGGCTACGCATGCATGCTGCATGCCAAGTGCACACTACACTGCACATGTGCATCCACACCAAAAGTGCGCTGCATGAGCATGCACAGTACATGCCAAAACATACCTTGGGAAGGTAAGTAGAAGGAGGGATCAGCTGTGCCGCGTGGTTTAGCTTTGCTAGAAAGTAGGATTTTCTGCTTTCTAGCAAAGCTAAACCGCGCAGCACAGCTGATTGTCAGATCGTAGCGTTTTTTAACTACCAGTTCACCCAAACTGGTAGTTTTTATCACTACCATTTCATCTGAACCGGAGTGAACTGGTAGCATTTCACCCTTGGGTCTCCTTCTAAATACACTGAGTAAAGTGTTGAAGTAGATCCAGGGAGATCTTTGTGCAAAAATCTACCCTCAGCCTTGGAAGTTTACTATCCAAATTCATTATTTGGCTATTCCCAACATCTCATTCTAAGTAGAATCTAACAAAGCACCTGAGGTTAGAACAAGAAGCAATGGGTGGAAACTAATCAAGGAGAGAAGCAACTTAGAACTAAGGGGAAATTTCTTGACAGTTAGAACAATTAATCAGTGGAACAACTTGCCTCCAGAAGTTGTGGGTGCTCCAACACTGGAAGTTTTAAAGAAGATGTTGGATAATCATTGGTCTGAAGTGGTGTAGGGTTTCCTGCCTGGGCAGGGGGTTGGACTAGAAGACTTCCAAGGTCCCTTCCAACTCTGTTATTCTATTCTATTTCTGAAGTGTGTATAAAAGAACAAACCAGTTGAGAAATGTGCTATACTAGCCCCAGAATCCCAGCACCATCTACCACCTATGCCAGAATTATGATGAAGTGTGGCATTGTAGCCTGTCCCAGCATACCTTGATGGTGACCCCAATTCATTTACTTTCATTCCTCCTGATGTTGGAGATCTGTCTCAGCAGATGGAAGCCCTTGGCCAACCTTTTTCTGAGCCTAGAAGTTAAGCAATGCCCAGCTGATGGTATTTGAATGGGAGAAAATTCTACCTGGAAGTGAGAAATTGAGAAAAACATCCAGAGAAAAGGGCATACTTCCATATTGTTGTCAAGAAAACCTCTATGACAGGGCTGTCAAACTCATGGGCCGTATGCGTCACACACTGGCCATGCCCATGACTGGTTTAGCGAAGGGGAAAAGAGTCCCCATACGTCACTTGATGTCGCCATGACAATGTGAGTTTGACACCCCTGCTCTATGAGAACATCTTCAGGAAATCTCCAGGAGTCAAAATTAACCTAAAGGAAACATTATCATGTAACCAGGTAGTTCTTGATTTATGATTGGTCATTTAATGACCATTCAGAGTTACAATGGGAAGGTGCTTTATGACCAGTAAATCACTTCTGGCCGTCATAAAATGTTGCATTGCCCTTTCAGATGTCAACGACTACATTTTGAGCTCCTGGCAACCAGCTTACATTTACAATGGCTTGCAGTGTCCTGCAGTCATATAACCAGGATTTGTGATGTTTTTTGCCAATTTCAAGAAAAATGTCCATTTTGGAGAATGGATTCGGACTTATGACCACATGGTTCTCATAGCAACTGACATAAAAATGGTCACGAAATCAGATTTGGTTGTACGAGTACATCAACATATGACCATCATGACCTATGACTGAAATTCTCAAATCCAGTCATAAATCAAGGACCACTTCTATGTCAGGGATACTAAATAGGGAGATCTGAAAAATGCATTTCCCTAAGGATCATGAGATTATAATCTTAACTGGTAAATCCTAACAGTTTTATCTTATCGATCAATTATTTATTAGATCTATATCCATTTGTATGTTTAAGACAGAATAATTTGGAAGGCAACAAGGATTACTTCTGATATTCTCCATTTTTTTTTCATATTTTCGGCACCTTGCCAGCTAGATGTTAATAAAACAGCATCTCTCGGATTGTGTTTTGGCAGAGAACTGAACTGAAATTCCATTTTAGCTACAATATCAGAAGGTGACCCGGTAAGTTATATGCACTGTAAAACAGGAAAAGTTTGCCATACATCGATTCTGAAAATATGAAGATTAATTGCATGGCAGTCAAAAACAAGCAAGCAAGCAAGCAAACAAACAAAAAGAACAGATTTCTGTGTAATTTATAACTTCCTAGAAGTTTCAGTTCAGTTTCTCTACTTTGCCCATCTCCAATTAGGTGCCCTCAGGCTGTGAATTAAAAGAATTGGAAAACTGATTTTAGAAAGGTAGGAGGTTAAGAAGACAGTTTTAACTTCAAACAATAGATTTCCTTAGGCATGTTGCGGTGTTTCGTTGTTAATTATAATGTATTATTTATCAAACACAGTGTGATTCCCACCTATAGATTAAGCAGCTAGGATTTTCAAGCAGGCTGGTATGCTCCTTGTTAATAAAGCTAATGAGGTTATTTTTCCAAGTGCTGTGTAGTCACTTCTGTATCCTTTGTTTGATTTAGATACATCTTTGATTTTTAGTTCAGATTCTACGAGTCTTACATGCTTAATATAGAGACAAAGAGTCATAGGGCTGGAAGGAACCTTGGAGGTCTTCTACCATAGTTCAACTGCCTGCCCAAAATAGAGTCCATACATAGTATTAATATTTCATTCTGCAGGAATTCACCTGAAAAGTTAATATTTGGGAAGGGCCTACAACAGTGGTGGCGAACATTTTACTCACCAAGTGCTGAACAGGTACATGCTTCACTAATGTGCTGCTCCTCCCCGTGCGCTGTCTGCGCGACCGCACCATCTGTGCATGCGCAGGCTTTTGCGTGCACCCACGTGCGCTGCGTGTGCAACCACAGCATCTGCACATTCACATGGCTTTCACGTGTGTGCCCCCATGCGCTGTGCATGCAATCGTACCATCTGCACATGCACACAGGTTTTGTGTGGTTCCCCCGCGCACTGCGCACGCAATCGCACCAGCTCACATGCCCGGAAAGATGGCTCTGTGTGTCACCTTAGGGTTAGGGTCAGGGGTGGGTTCTACTTACCTTTACTACCGGTTTGCAATGGGGTCGCATGCACGTGCTCGCTTCGCTTGCGCGAATGCGCAGAAGCATTTTGATGACATCGGAGTCGGTGGGCGGAGCCTCCCGCCAATTTTACTACCAGTTCTATAGAACCGGTGCGAACCAGGGGAAACCCACCACTGGTTAAGGTTAGGGTCTACAATAACATTGCAATTAATATTGTAAAGAGACTGCACATTTCGTCTTGCATTGTCTCCATGTCTACCAGTTATAGCGTTAGTTTTAAAAAAAATTCACTTGAGGTTTGAATTGTGAAATTATGCCACAAGTGTACATTGTTATTCACTTTTCGCTAATTTGTGAAATGGATGAACTAAGATATTCAGAATACATGTAACCCCCTCAAAAGATTATGAATATTGTGCATTAACACTTGCCGTGTTGGAACAATTCCCTAATGCAGTGTTTCACGACCTTAGCAACTTTTAAGATCTGGGGACAACTTCAACTTCCAAATTTTGCCTAGCCAGCGAGAGAAGTTGGGAGTTGAAGTCCACACATCTTAAAGTTGCTAAGATAATGCATAAGATGCATTATGTATAGCGATGCTGAAATGATTTCTTGTTCTTCATAAATACATGGCGGGATGATTGTCCTGTGTGTTTCCTCTATTAAGTTTGGGATGAAAAGAACAGAGTTGATTGGAAGGAAGTAACTTAACTTCTCATTTCAACTCTGGAAGAGATAGGAGGACTATTATGTAAAGCAAAGGCATCTTTGGTTCCTCCATTTCCTGGATAGGAAAAACAAGTTTTTTGTTTTTATTTTTAAATTAGAGAAGTCCAGGGGCATGAAGCAAGAAGTGCTGTACCCGAGCTAGGATCTACTACTTTTCCAACAGCTCTGACAACAGCTGGAATACAACAGCTGGAAGTCTGGAGAGAATCAAGGGGAAAGAAGCCAAGGTCTTTAGATTCCCACTAAAGAACAGGTAAATGTAGTCCTAGGTTTATGACCACACCTGGAACCCAAATTTCTGTTGTAAGTCATTACAGTCATAAGTTGAGTTGTACCCTATTTTATGGCAATTTTTATGGTGGTTGTTAAATGAATCCAGCTTCCTCAATGGGAAGGTTTTTTTTCTTAAATGTTGCATTAAGCTTTAATTTATTTTGACTGTGTGCTAGAAACTGTGAGGTGCTGTTAATTACATACAGATGGCAAACTTTTGATACAAACTCAGGAAATGTATTGCAGTTGTAAATCGATAACTGCAATAACATAAACACATCACAGACTGCAGGCTTTCTGCTTAGAGAATGAAAACGCGACAAGCTACCTTTCAGATAATACAGAGAGAAAACACATACATTCAGGAATAATTCAAGAGTGGTCAGATTACCAAACTTCAGCGAGGTAATCCAAGGAATCGGGGTACAGATGGCGTCACACACAGGCATAGAGTGTATTGTGTACAAGATTAATTGCCACAAAGAGGCAGTGAAGTCAGCAATTCCTTTGTGTAAACATCCTTCCTTCTTTCAAGCAGACCTTGACTAACTCTGGGTCTAGTTCAGCTGACTCAGACTGCACCTGTATCATTATATGCCGAAAGGGGCGGCATATAAATTGAATTAATTAAATTAAATTAAATTAAATTTCAGGTGTGCTCTCAGGTGTAGGTTGTTAACTTCAGATATTCATCTGATATATTTATCAAACCTTTACGGTAGCTGGAACCATAGGAAATAATGTCAAAGAAATGAGAAGGCCAAGTCAGATTTTTTTTGTCCATGTAATTATTTAGTTCTTGAGAGATTTGGCCTGGCTGTAATATCTTTGAAATGACACACACTTTCAGTATCATTTTTATTAAAAGTTTCCATATTACCTCTCAACAAAGTTGCTTAGGTTTAGTTGTCATTATTTATTGAATGTACATCTGACAGAAGACTTCCTGTTGTAAGTTTTTTCTCCCTTCAAAGTTGGTCTGAGAGATAGGAGGGTCAAAGGTATCAAGTGAACCTCTGTGTCTAAAGCTGGATTTGGATCTGTATCTTCCTTGTCTAAGATCTATTATTTCATAACATCCTGGGGTTGGAAGGCACCCTGAATATCTTCTAGTTTCATCTCCTACCTAGGGCAGGAATACTCAAACCATCCCAAACAATTGCTATCCAATCTTTGTTTGAAAACCTCCAGTGATGAAGCTCCCACAACTTCAAGAGCAGACTGTCCACTGTTTAACCATCTCAGAGACAGGAAATTCCTCCTTATTTCAAGTTCGATCTCTTTCTATAAAGCTTCATCCACTGATTGCTGTCTTATCCTTGAGAGTTGTGAAAATAAAAGCCAATCCCTCTTTTAAATACCGAAAGATTGCTATTATATCTCCCCTTAACGTTCACTTCTTTAAGCTAAAACTATCCAGTTCCTTTAACCACATTTCATAGCCTTCAAGCCTATTGCCATCTTTGTTGCTCTTCTTCACACTCGGTTCAGTTCCTCAGCATCCTTCTTGTATTGTGATGAGCAAAACTAGACACAGATATTTCAGGCATAGCATAATGGTCAATGCAGCACACAGCAGCAGAACTATTGCTTTCTATGCATTTGACATGATACTTTAAAGACATGTTGATGGAGTCAAAGATTGCATTTGCTCTTTTGGCAGCTGCAGCACATTACTGACTCATGCATATGGTCTTCTTTATGAAACACTCAGAATCTTCTCACAAATTCTACTGCCAGACCAGGTATCTTGCACCTGGGTTTTCCTGCTTAAGTGTTGAACTTTATATTTCTTACCATTGAGCAGCATTTTATTAGATATGACCCACTGTTCAAGTCTTTGTTGTTAGTTGCAAAGTTGTGTTTGACCCATCGCGACCCCATGGACAACGTTCCTCCAGGCCTTCATGTCCTCTATCATCCTCTGGAGTCCATTTAAGCTCACGCCTACTGCTTCAGTAACTCCATCCAGCCACCTCATTCTCTGTCGTTCCCTTCTTCTTTTACCCTCAGTCTTTCCCAGCATTAGGCTCTCCTCCAGTGAGTCTACCAAGACTCACCAGTTCAAGTCTACCAACATCTTTTTGAAACTTGAGTCTGCCTTCTGATGTTTTAGCAATCTCTCCCACCCCAAGTCTGTGTCAGTTATAGATTTGATGAGCACTCCTTCAACCCCCTTGTTTAAGTCATTTATAAGATGCATAAAGATGTATTTATAAAGAATGATAAAGAGGTATAAAGATGTATGTCTTCACTGAGGCCCTTGGCAGGGGAAAGTGAGAGCCTTCACTTCATTCCATCTGCTTTGTTGTACTTCCCTTTTTATCTTTTATTCATTTTATTGTAGTGTTTTTGTCTGATTATTATGAGCCACCTAGTTTTCTTGTGAGTTGGGTGGCATACAAGATTAATAGATGATGATGATGATGATGATGATGATGATGATGATGATGATGATGATGATGATGATAGCACTGGC
Source organism: Pituophis catenifer annectens (assembly GCF_029215685.1). Lineage (NCBI taxonomy): Eukaryota > Metazoa > Chordata > Lepidosauria > Squamata > Colubridae > Pituophis > Pituophis catenifer. The sequence continues at coordinate 215,823,052 of NW_027256881.1, read as the reverse complement.
AGGAGAACAGACAATTGAGGGATCCCAATGCATACTTCCCTTCATGTCATTGTAGATCTGTTAAAGACCACATGTTGGGCACAGTTTATTCATTCATCTGTCCAATTTATATAGCTGCCCATCTCACCAAGCAAGGAACTCTGAGTGGCATATGACAAAGGCAAAACGATTGACAAACCATGAATCTTTCTGCTAATGGGACCATTCATCACAAATTATTCCATTTAATCAAGAAAGAGGCTATGTTATTGAATGCCTAACTGGAGTTTAGGTACAATACCCACAGCATTTCCATGGTCTAATAATGTAGTCACCTTGTGAAGATACACACACACACACCTACACACACACAAAGAGAGAGAGAAAGAATCTGATGCAATCAATGTTTGACAAATCACTGGGTCACCCATGCCCCCTTGAGTCATCATTTCAAAGATATTTCTTTAACTAACCAGAAAAATAGAATAAGAGAATGAACAAAATCTGTGGGAGTGAGAGTATGTTTCAACTTCCTCCCAGCTTCCCCACTGAATTTGGCAGGTAGCATAAGAATCCATCCCACCTCTCTCCTTTCTTTCCTGTTCCTTAACTCCTTCACATTTTTCCTCCTTCCCTACCACCCTTCCTCCTCCTTCCATCCTTTCTTCCCTATTCCTTCATTTCTTCATTCCTTCACCTTCTCCCTCCCTCCGTTCTTCACTTCTTTCAGTTCATTGCACACTCCCCGATGGAGTCCTGAAAGCCTCTGAAAGAATTTATTTCAGCTTTAGATTCAGCATCATTCTGTGGAGCAGTTCATGCAGAATAAAGAACACAAAATTCATCAGAATTCTATTTTCCCATAGATTCTGAGCTTGCGCCACTTGGGATGTTTACAAAGCTAGGGAAAAGTCATCAGGAGTTCATTTTATGGGAAGTTTTAATTCTTTGGGGAAGGCAAAAACCAATCTCTTCGCTATGACATTGAAAATGTTTTCTGCTAACATCTGGCAAATCTGTTTGTTTGTGTTCTCCACCATTGCTGAACTGTTATTTATAGTGTTCGCATCCTAATTTACATTTTAATTTTATGAGTGGATTGAGAATTCTTTTGAAGCTGCTGCAGTTGGTATCATTCAACACAGAATGAAATAAGCAGCCCGACACTCTATTGGAAGTTACGTTAAACACCTGAAATGGAGTCTAACTTGATTCCAGTGAACTTTTAACATCTTAAAGCCACTCTTACCCTCCCTTCCACATAAAGTTGTGTTTTATTTTTAATGTGTTAGCAGCCTTAAAGGAGTTCAGTGTCGGAGTCATTCTGCTCTGGAAATACTACTCTAAAATGTTGACTTCTGTATTTCTTTCTTTCAACGTAGAAATGGAAATATAAAGGTTCATGATCTTGCACATTTATTTAATTGTTGTACAATCACAGCTAGGCATTATCAACTTGAATAGAAAATTTTGTCCAAAAAAGTCAGAGTAAAAAGAAAAGTAAAATAGAGAATGGAATTTAAGGAAATAAGATATTTATTAAAGCTCAGTGTCATTTTTGGATCCTAATATTTTCAAATTGTGCAATGGTGAGGTAATTGCTCGGGATATGGAGGAAAGAGAGAGAAAAAAGGGAGAACACACCCAAACACTCAGTTGACTTCTATGATGGTGGCCATTTGCCACCATTGCTATTCTCTTCAAGGATCCTTCAGCCAGGGAAGGGTGTGGTCTTGGGGTTGGAATCAGAAGACAAGCAGTATACTCTACTGAATGATGTAGTGAACAGGACAATATCACAACGCTTCACAGCAGTCAGAAGTAGAGATGTGATTAAATCATAGAAGACAAGTAAAGTCAACTAGGAGATATAGCAGATGATTTCACTATACACTAGTGGCCAAAATTGGCCACTAGTGTGGAAACCTTTTGAGAAAAGTGTATTTTCTAAAACTAGCTAATAACACCACTTTTTTTTAGTAGTACCATAAAATTATATATCAATGGAAAGATAATTTAATCAAGAATGTAATGTAATAACTTTTATGAAGGATTTGCTATTAGAATAGCAGTTACAGTATAAAGAAGAAAAGTGAAACACGTAGAAAAAACAAGATACACAAAAATTATCACCATAGAAAAAATGAGATATACAAAAATTATCATATCAGTTAATACTTAGTTGGGTAACCTTTAGCATGGATTAGGGCCTTACAACGTCTTCCCATGGAGTGAACCAAGTCTTTTAGTTCTACAGCTGTTATAATGTGAAATCAAGATTGAATGATTGCTTCTATTAACTGGGTTTTATTGCTGGGTTGCTTCTGACTAACAAGTTTCTTTAGTCGGCTCCATAGATTTTCAATTGGGTTAAGGTTAAGGCTATTCCAAGGCCATTCCAGCAGTGGAATATGATTATCTTGAAACTCCAAAAAAAAAAAAAAAAGAGTGGTATTATTAGCCATCAAACCTCAAAAATACACTTTCCCCAAAATGTTTCCACAATTTTGGCCACTACTGTACACAAAAATGCAGACATTTTCCCCAAACAAAATTGTTCAATGTCCCAAAGTGTGAAGATGGGATATTTTTTCCACACTGCTGAAAGTGTTCACAAAAAGTTATGACTCAATCTTTATATTTCTTGAGGATTTGAAAATATGGTATATTTTTTAAAGAATGCCCCAATTTATACCCTTAAACAATAATTTATAATATTACAAATTGTAGGGAATTAATTCTAAATTAAATCATGAGCATGTTTGATTAGTTACTACAAGGCCAAGAAAACATTCACTGAAATTACAGTTGTAGATTTTAGCTTATTCTCATACTCTGAATATGTATCCTTAATCTTATTTTGACAAAACAGCCTACCAAATTTTCTGGGAAATCTTGAGGTCTGCAGACATTAAAAAAAAAAAAGAGAGAGAAAATCCTTAGATAATTACTGTGGCTGGAACTAAACAACCCAATGAGAATTAAACATCCATAGAAAATATTGTTAGTTTTTAATTTCGTGGGCCAAATTTTATATATTTGTTTTTAAATTGTTCTTAAATTTTGTGGTTTATATGTGTTTTAATATGGCTGTACACTGCCCTGAGTCCTTTGGGAGAAGGGCAGTATAGAAGTTCAATAAAATCTAAAATCTAAAATATCCATAAAAAATGGGATGTGGAATTTGGGAATGAAATGAAATGGAGTAATATGGAAAAGATCATAATTAGCTGGAATCCTAAACAGAACACTCTTAACTTACTATTGTTGGCATTGACTTTAGAAGTAACACAGAAACACATACTGCTCATTGGCAAGCTGATGCCAACGAACTGATGCCAAACTTTACTATAAAACAGTAAGTCAACCTTTCTTCTGACCAATATTTCTTGTCCTATTGGACTGTGCTGTGAACATTAAGCTTGGTGCAATGCAGACAATTCAGTTCTTCATTTGAAAAAATAATTGAAGAGGGGGGAAGTGAGTGAAATACCTTTGTGGAGATGCCCATTATATCAAGATGAGAGTGATTAACTATGTTAAACTTGCCTTTTAGTTAAATATTTGCATTACTATAAGTATTTGGTAGGAACAGATCAATATCAGGGTGAACAATATTGACACAAGTCATATCAATTAAGACAGTAATAAGATTTTATCTGTGGTCAATCATTCACAAGAAAGTGAATAACCAGCTGGGTGGGTGTGGCCATGGTGGGCATGGCCAGGGTGTGTGACAGGCAGCACTTGGCCTCCTGCACCCCTCTGGGAGCAAAAATGAGCCGTGGGGGAATGAGCCACCCCCCGCGCCCCATTTTGGGCCTAGGAGGCCTCCCTGAAGCCTCTTGGGAGCCAAAACGGGGTGTGTGTGGACTCCTGGAAGGGGTGGGACAGGAAGGGGGGGGGAGCCAGCCAGCAATTTAACTATCGGTTTGCCCAAACTGGCCCAAACTGGTTGAATCCCACCACTGGTTATACTAAATAACTTGTGACATTTACCACAAACACATGCCATTCATAAGTAAGACCCTGATTCCTACAAAATTCACAAAACACACAATGGGTGCCAACTGGGAAATGGAGAAAAGCAAGTGGAATGAATATGCACCACCCACATAGTTTTTCCTCTGTGTTTGGGGGAGTCGAGGAGTTGCTTCATCTCCAAGGAGGATTTGAAGAAGATGGATATGAAACATGAGATTATTGATCAGTGTTGCATTTCTTTTCTACCTGGTGGTTTGTTCTGATTTCATCTTTTATTTCTTTAGAGTATTGGAAAAGGCTATCTTTTATGGCAATTTATTTTTTTTGGCCAATCGCATTATGCAATTATGATGTGAATCGGAGGAGCAGGATCACTTCAAGGAAATTTTTGACAGTCACTATGTGCCACTAGCGGCTTTTGACTTCTCTGTTCTGAGTCATGCAAAATGCTTTGTCTGGAATAGTCAAAAGTATTGGTTAAAATCCTTCAGACTTCCTTTTAAAAAAAAAAATTAATTTAAAAATGTTGAGCCAGGCTCAAGCCCAGAGACAAAATACAGTGATTCTCAATCAAAATCAATCCTTCATTTGCTTAGACTTAATGGACAGATTCTTGCCAAACTAAAGCTTCTAAGCTACTAGATCTATCCTGAGAGATTTTAGAAAGTGGCCACTCTGAACTTCTTCCCTCAACTCCCAAGTCTCATCCAGCTGGGGACTGTGCAATAGCTATGCATGTTCAGGACATGCCCCAGCAGGCCACCAGCTGCTGCTCAGTCCGAAAGGGCTGGGGCTTAGCCAGGAGGGAATTGTGAGTACTGCAGAGGGTGGACAGCAAGGCAAGGGCTATGATGACAGTGGTGCCAGCAGCAGGGAGAGCATATGACTGGCTACCAGGAGCTTGAAGTGGCCCAAGTGCAACCCAGCTGGCAGCTCCATCCTGATAGTGCCCACCGTCAGTGGCAGTTGCACCATTCTCATTCTGGGACCTCCATGTGCTGCCCTCCCTCACACAGACTTTCTGTAATAAATCACACTAAGACCGTTAGCATAAAAATGCAGAAGAGTGGTTCTGTGCTATTAAATGTCAATTGAGATCCAGATTATACGGACCGTTTGTTTGACTTGAAATTATACACTCCCCCTGCTTTGACAAAGAATGTCTTAGTTTTCATGTCAGTGCAAATTTTACATGGCTTGGCTTATACTACTGTTATTAGCTGTTTGAACTGTTGGAAGTCCTCAAAGCTTAGTAATGGCCATATGGCTTGGGAAATCCTCACATTTCAGCTTCTCTCAGTCTTTATAAATTCACTGGCCTGAGGTAGATAACTATCATGAATTCTTTGGTCACTCCAACTTTTACTTCCCACTGCACTGCAAATCTTGTAAACAGGAACCCAGGAAATGAACAGTTTTGTGCATGCAAGAATCAGAAAAGGTATTTTGTTTAAACTCCCAAACAAGCACATTGTGATTCAGAGGTTCAACCAAACATTCCCAGATGGGCTGCAGCTGAAACCTAAAATAATCATATTCTGACTTTGTACAAACACAGATTTTGAAGGCATCTTCCAGAAAGAATAGGCAAAGGTGGTATATCTCTGACATTGCCTGTGGGCCACCTGGACAACTTTCTCAATGTCCTCCTTTCCTTTCATTGCCAGACACTGCTTTGACACTTAAATTCAAGTGTAGCAAATGTAACAGGTGTCCATCTGATATTATCAATTCCTTCCAATCTCTACCTAGATAAGACCTACTGCTGTACAATTATACCAGTGGCCTTGACTACTACTTCTTCTGTCTGCATTCCAAAATAATTCTGCCCACACCCTACAAGTTTGGGGTCCATGCCTGGATAAAACATACACCTGAACACCTAAACCTAGGCTTTATGCCTAGGCTAGAACGTTTTGTATATCCCTATCTGCAATACCAAAACTTTAAAGCATGAGTCTGGAGCAAGTGCTTAATTAAAAGGCAATAATGTCTTGGATCCTTAAAGGCGGGAGGTTTTTGAAGAGATGACACAACAGGACCAATTGCCCCAGGTCCAACACAAAATAGGTTCTTCTAATAAGATTGATGTTTTCATTCAGGGTTACAAAACCAGTGAGTTATTTCAATACTATAAGTTCACACTTTATTTCCTTTATACATCATTGACAGGAAGGAAGGAAGGAAGGAAGGGAGGGAGGGAGGGAGGGAGGGAGGGGGGGCAGGGAGGGAGGGAAGGGAAGGGGAAGGGAAGGGAGGGAAGGGAGGGAAGGGAGGGAAGGGAGGAGGGAGGGAGGGAGGGAGGGAGGGAGAGAGAGAGGGAGGAAGGAAGGAAGGAAGAAAGGAAGGATACATTCAGGATTGATGCTACTCCACAGAAGAAAATGATTTGAATGTCTAAGTTGCCAATAGATACTGTTCTCAGTTAAATACATATCTGTAGAAATATGAAAGTAAAGGAAAAGAAGATGAGGGTTGAAAAATGTTTTGTTGCAAGCTTAACACAGAATAAGTAAAAAGCCTTCCACACCAGGACTCTACACCAGTTCAAACCTAACCCTGTGCTTCTGTGATCTCATCCTGTTGACCGTGTTCAAAAGTTGAGCTGATTTATTTGTGCTCAGCTGCGGCATATTTCAAATGTGACAGTTCTGTGGAGCTTCTGAGTCATCTGTTTCCCCATTGAAAAGGAACTCCGGTGTCATTCCATCTCTTCCTGCTGAAGATCAGCCACCCTAGCAGGTCTATGGAGAGAAAAGAGGGTTTGATGCCTTTACAACTCCTGGGATAGGAGCCATTTTGATCTTTGTTTTTGTTTTATTCTCTCAAACAAATCCTCAAAAGCTAAAGCAAATGAATGCATTGGGCGAGACTGTACAAAATATTTATTTTATTCCCTCTTCTCTTGGGGGATGTCAAGAGGGCGTATTTGTTGCTACATGGCCTATGCCAACTCAGAATTCAGATAAACACTGTGGGTAATTTCCAGTTTTGTTTGCATCCGGTTCCAGTCAAGAGTGATATATTGAAATCATATATGGATTGGTTCCTTTTTATCTAGTTCTTGGTTGATTTTAATGTTTTAATTCTTAATGTTAAATATTTTTAATGTCTTTATCATTTTATATTACCTTTTATACTGTTGTAAGCCACCTAGAATCACTTCACAGTGATATAGCAATAGCAATAGCACCTAGACTTATATACCACTTTACACCGCTCTCTAAGCGGTTTACAGAGTCAACATATTGGCCCCAAACAATCTGGGTCCTCATTTTACCGACCTCGGAAGGGTGGAAGGCTGAGTCAACCTTGAACCAGTCAGGATCAAACTCCTGGCAGTCAGCAGAATTAGCCTGCAATACTGCATTCTAAGCACTCGGCCACCACCATTTTGTTTATAATAAATAAATAAATACAAAAAATAATTAACTGGCAAAATGGGACAAAGAGTCAAGCAAAAGCCATGAGAAAGAACTTCTATATCTATATTAATATGACATGGAATTTTCAAGAGCCACTGGAAATAATATTATGGGTAAATGTCACACTCAGTCCTAAAAAGAGTATCCTTTGGTTATTGCTTTTTTTTTTTAAAGACAACTTTATTAAATTTCAAAAAAGGATCAAATATAAAATAACAAAAACAAAAGGAATCAAAAGGGGAAAAACTTAAAAAGTGAGGGAAAAAAGATAAAAAAAAGGAGGGAGGGAAGGGATAAACAAAGAATTATACAAAAAGAAAGATTTCTGACTTTTCTCAGGACAGATGTAAATGTATGATCTGATAATCTTTCATTCTTAGCTAAGCATAACGTAACCAATATCTAATTCTTAAGTTTGACAGCATATAGAATATTTATACAATCTTAAACCAATCTAATTGCCTAGGCATTTATTCAAAAATACTTATTAAACATGATTATAATGGTCTTTGGCTATTCCCTCTGCATAATAGCAACAGAATTGAGATGGAAAGTAGGACACCAGGTGATCCCTCTTCTAATCTGCTCCATAAAGAAGAATAGGGGTGGGTGGGAATGATGTATTCAACAAGAACAGGGAATGCTTCTTCCTTCTCAACATTGTGAAACCAGGAAAGAGGAAATGTAGTAATATTCAAAGTATTTTTTAAAGGTTAGGGAAGTGGAAACAGGAGGTGGTGTGGTAATTCCCATCGGAGCCTGAATCTGTGGGGGAAGACAAGCTAGAGACGACAGAGAGCGAGGGGGCGGCTTCGTTGGCTTCAGAGGAAAATGGGGAAGGGCAGAGCCAGGCAAGCCAGGCCTTTTCAGGATTAGAATGGCTAGTAGACAAGGAAGAACAGGGGAAGGAGGACCAAAAGAGGCTAAGCAGTGAGCATGAGAGACAGAGCTCAGGTGAGGAGCAAGGACCATCCCCTCCTGATCCTCGAGCACAGAGAGAAGAGAGAAGGTGAGAACAGCGCAGATTGAGCTGGCTACTTGGGAGGAGTGCCACGCCCTTCTTCACAAGGTACACCTGGGGACTGAGACTTAAGGAGATGCTGTGGGGAAGGGCATTTGTGGGGAACAAGTGTTGAATCTGTGGAACCTGATGTGCACTTGCTGACGTCTGGAGATTACTGTGCTCTGTCTTGTGTGCCTTGCCTGGTTTGCCTACCTCGCTGGACTGCTGGCTTTGGTTACTGCTTTGCTAACCTTGATTATTGGACTGCTGGCCCTGGTTACTGCCTTGCTTACCTTGCTTATTGGACTACTCACAGCCAGAGGCTGTTGATGGTGCGTGTGAGAGCTTGGCTCCAGGAGTTGTAGTAAATGTGGGGATGTTTGGGGGCAAAATTGGAACAATAAAGGAGAGTTAGACCTATTCTCTGGCTATGTTGCTTCCATGTCGCATCCCGGATCATCACATTCCATAACAAAAAGGTAAGAGTGCTGGAAAAGCAGTATTGAAACAAAGGTGATACAGATAGTCCCCAACTTACCACCATTCATATAGTGACCTTTCAAAGTTACAATTGAACTGAAAAAAGTGACTTATGACACTTAACAACCATTGGAAGATCTCTGTGATCACATGATCAAACTTCCAACGCTTGGCAACTGGCATGTAGTTATGATGGTTGCAGTTTTCTGGGGTCACGTGATCACCTTTTGTGACCTTCTAATAAGCAAACTAAAGTGGGGAAGCCAGATTCACTTAAGAAATGCACTATTAATTTAACAACAGCAGTGGTTCACTTAACAAGTATGGCAAGAAAGGTCATAAAATGGGGCAAAATTCACTTAACAACTATTTTGCTTAAGAACAGAAATTTTGGGGCTTCCGGTTTGGCTTCCGTCATCGCTAGACAGTCTTTTGGGACCGCTACCCCTGCCGCCCGTAAAGAGCCGCCTTTACAGCTGAAAGGTGGCTCGAAAAACTCAGTTTCCTTAGGGAAATGTGAGGTGAGCTGGCGAGAGCAGGTAGAGCCCTCTGCGAAGTCCCCAGAGTTTTTTTTTCTACTCTTGGGGAGGAAGCAGGATGAGGCTCCCTATCCAGCTGGCTGCTGCTCTGGGCTGCGGGAGGACTCTGCGCTTTGCAGAGCTAGACGATGTGACCAACCTTATCAGCAAAAACTAACAGATTGTTTGAATAAGCAGGATGAAAGCCGGATTTGGGACTCTAAACCGCAAGTATTTGTAACAACCCTATGATTGATTCTAAGAATGAAGAAAGAGTGAAAGGGGGAAAAAAAAGCTTAAAATGGCAGCTGGCTGAGGCTTGAGAAGAAAGCTGAAAGTGAAAGTCTTTCCGTTTGAATGGTTTAACTTGCTACAAAGTATCTGAAGCAATAGCACTGACTACAAGGGAAGAAAAAAATTTCTGTTTCATGCTTCTTCCTTTCTTAGACTTGATATTGATATTGTGTGGAGAGAAGACTTTTTCTTTAAAAAGAGTCTGTTTGTGTGGCAGGATGGCATTAAAACTGATAAAGCCAGACAACCAAGCTGTGGGGGGGGGCTCCCCCATTTATAAATCACAAGAGCAATTTTTGAGCTCGCAGATGCAGAAGAATGGTTTTAAAGTTTTAAAGGAATTTGTTGTGGAGGAGTTGGCAAGACATGATGAGATTATGAACCAGAATTTTGAAAAATTTAGACAGGAAATTAAAGAGTTGGTTCAACAAAAGTATGATAACCTGAAGCAATATATTATAACAGCTTTGAAAAGCTTCTCAGAAATAATTCTAAAGATGGACAAAGATATCAATTTAGAAATACTCTAAAATGAAGGAAGCTGATTATAAGATTCATAATCTGGATAATAAAATACAAAGAATTGAAAATGATTTGACAATGATTCAAGAAAATAGCTCAGAAGTAGAGTTTAAAATGAAGGAAGCTGATCACAAGACCTATAATGCAGATAATATAAAGCAAAGGATTGAAAATGAAGTTACAATGATGCAATTTAGATCCATGGAATTTGCGATCAGAATGAGAGGAATACAGGAAAATAATAGGGAGGACTTGAGAAAGATCTCTGCTGAAGCTCTGGCTGTGATCTTAAAGGTCAGCTCTGAAGAAGTATTTTGTAAGATTGATAAGGCCTACAGAATAAATTCTTGGGTGGCAAAGCAAAGACAATTGCCTAGAGATGTGGTGATTTATTTTACTGATAAAGGAATAAGAAATAATATTGTGCAAAAGTCTTTTAACTCCACTCTAGAAATGAATGGAAAGAAGATTTGGATATATAAAGAGCTGCCGTCCAAGATGTTAAAAGATAGAAAGGACTTTGGATTTTTGGTGACTGAGCTAAAGAAACAAAACATCCCATTTAGGTGGGATGCTCCAGTTGGTATAATATTGAGATATCAAGGAGAAAGATATCAATTAAACACTGTTGAAAAAGCGGAAGAATTTTACTACAAGGTTTTCAAAATGGGCCCAACATCTCCACGTATGTCATCAGTGTCAGGAATACAGGAGGGGGATAAAGAAAAGCAAAATGAACAAGAGATTGAAACTCAGGCTAAGCAGATGGAGATGGAGGTAATGGAAAAACGACAAGTTATAGAGGACTTTTTGGATGAGCCGCTTTTGGATTCTCCTTCAGAGGCTTTAGCTGGATCACCTATAAATACAAGAGAGGCGGCTTCGGATCTCGATTTGATGTCTTATCAAGTTAAAGACCAGCATGTAACTCAATCAGCTGATATACAAGTCCTAGGAAGGCAACCAGGGTGGAGATCTAAACCACAACAAGTTAAGAAAAGAAGAAGCAGGTTCTACAAAACTAAAAAAAATTAAACTACAATTCTTTTTTAGCTAACAGATTAATGCCAGTTATTTAAGAGATGATTAAATATAATAAGCGGGATTTATAGAAGGCTGATACATGAAGATATAGTTGAGGCAAATTACAGATTTATATTATTTTGAGAAGAATAACAGATCTCTGCAGTGCTGGTGCTTTTGGGATGTGGAAGACGGCCTGTGATTGATCGGATTGGAATTTTCTATTTTGGACTCTTTGAAAAATGGATTATGTATATGTTGAGCTATAAGGCAAGAGAACTATGGAACTGGGGCATGCAGATGATCTGGCTGTTACCCTAACGTGGTTGTCGGAATTAATAATCTAGACAAAAGACACTACAGAAGATACCATATGGAATATAAATATAAAGTCACTCGGGTTTTTTTTATATATATATGCAGAAATACTTTTAATGATGGGGGCAGATGGTAATTGAAGATACTGAAGATACTGTTGGAAGCGGGACTTGATGTTACCCTAACATGGTCGATGGAATTAACAATCTAGTTGAAAGACATTACAGAAGATACTATGTTATTCTAATGTTAGAATGTATTCTAATGTATTCTAATACTAATGCTATGTTTAGATATTAATATACTTAAAAGATTTGAATTAAGAGATATATGTATGGGGGTAAGACATTACAGAAGATACTATATGGAATACAAATTTAAAGTCATTTGAGGGTTTTATTTATATATGGAAATATCTTTTAGTGATATGGGCAGAAGAATAAAGATATTAAATATATTATGTATGGTAGACCTGTAGGAAAGTGGGCGAAATAAAATTGATATGGTATAAGGTGATAGGTAACGTTACTGATTGCTTAGTTTAGGAAAAGGTATGTTATGTTTAGATATTAATATACTTAAAAGATTTGAATTAAGAGATATACGTATGGGGGTGGAGGAAATGGGTAGATTATGAGTAGAATAAATGCCAAATTAGGATTTATTATATAGTTTCATAGCCGAATGTTGTTTTGAAACATATAGTATATGGGGGACATAATAATAATGTTAGAAAGAAATGTTTAGTATATAGGGGGTGGTGTAAAAGGGTGGTAAAGTATTATATATTGTGATATTAATTTGGATTTCATCTTGTAGAAGCCATGGGGGGAGGGGAGGGGGAGGGGGAGTTAGGGAGGGGGGGGAAGGGGGAAAAATTTGTATTTGAAAAACTTTTTCAATAAAAAAAAAAGAACAGAAATTTTGGGGCTCAATTGTGGTCGCATGTTGAGGACTACCCATACATATTAACAGGTGTAGGGTTTGCCCAGCCTAGTGAACAAATCTGATGGCATTTAGGAAGAGAAATATTTTATTTTTTTATTCAGATGAATCAGAAAATTCTAATCTTGTTCTCTATAAGAAATTCCATTTGAAAAGTTATTTTTGAAATGGGACTGATGATTGAATGACTCCCTAATCATTTACAGACTCTAAAGTAAGTAAAAACAGTCAGTGGTAGAGATTTTTTATTTTATCTTGGGAAGCATTGCTATGGAACAGTATTAAATGTTCATTAATGCTTCACGGCTTGGAGGAACACAAGCCAATTACTATAAATGAATTATCTGGTTGCACTGTAAAAAAGAAATAAACATTTCATGTCCGACTATTTTAGTAACAGTGTCTAATCACTGATGAGAGGAAATCTTGTCTAATTAATATTTTTAGCCAATGGGAGAAAATAGCACAAAACTTCATATAAGATGAATTTGATACTGGAACACCGATTGACTTTTTTCCCTCCCACCATGGTAATTTTTACATGTCCAAAGTACTCAGCACTGAACTCAGAGGGGTAATTGTTCGTCCAATAAATATGATTAGAATGATAACTGTACTTGAATCAGAATAATTATGAAAATATATCTCAGGTATTCCATTGCAACTAGAATTTCAAGGATGTTTGTACCACTAGGAATTAAAGAAAGAAATAAGCCAATATAAGCATACTGAGTGATGCCTGTGGATTCCAGTAAGAGGTAAAGCAGAAACAGAACCCCTTGGTTATGTGTGCTGTGCGGTTTGTAGCAAAGCACTGTGCATATTTTCTTAAATATTCGAAGTTTAAATAATTGGTGTTACTCCCAGGTAGTTGGGTATAGGACTGCAATGAAAACTTCCCCTCCCCTCTCCTGTTCCTCTCCTCTCTCCTTTCCTTTTTTCATGCTATGCTATGCTATGCTATGCTATGCTATGCTATGCTATGCTATGCTATGCTATGCTATGCTATGCTATGCTATGCTGTCTCAAAAATAAAAGGAACCCCCTTTGCAAAGCCCAGCCCCAGTCTGGCAAAGTGCAAAGGCATCCTATCCAGGGTTTCAAAAGCCATCACTACTGGTTCTGCATGCGCAGAAGCGTCCGAGAGGGTAGGTGGAGCCTCCTGCTGCCGCCGCTACAGGTTCGCCCAATCCGGAGCAAACCGGTAGCAACCCACCACTGGTCCTATCCCAGGAAACCCTTACAGCGTGGTGCAGAGCTGCTATGCCCAGGGAAACCCCAGCCATAGTGACTCTTACCACTCTGCACTCTGAGGCCCCTAATGCTCTGCACTCCACTGTAGGAAGAAATATCCTTCTGGGTTCAGCTCAAAGGAAAAAGACACTGGAAACATGGCAACTGCTTGGAAAGATGGTTTAATGGTTTAATGGTGGACAGGATCACATGGTTTGAGTTCCTGAACAGAAAAAGGGCGAGATGCAACCAGTCCCCGGGTTTTATGCTTTCTCTGGCTTTGAACTTCCTGGGGCCCCGAAAGAGTATCCTGATTGGTTGTCAGACTCGCAGGGGGTGGGGGTTTTAGCTAGCCTTGCTGGCTGATGTAATCTTCCCAGGTGCCATGTGGTGAGTTTCTGTCCTAGATGGGTCCCATTGTGTTCATTTCTGTTGCTATTGTGTTGCAAATTATGGCCCATTAACAAAGGTGTGTGTGGGGGAGGCAGGAAGCTGCTTTGTCTTTAAAACATGTTTCTCCATTCCTCATCCAGGGAAATATAATATTCTGCCTTTTTAATATTTCCTAAAATATTTCATTCTTCTAGGAAAGGGGTGGATGCTAACTTCCTACACCACCATCCCGGCTGACCTCCTCCATCTTCAGTGTTGCCAAAACTTAGAATAGTCTCGGAACAAACAGTCGTAAGTCAAGGACTGCCTGTAACCCAACCAATAGAGTTCATGCTTATTCAAAATTATAGGCGTGATCATCCAAGATATGAGGAGAGCATTATGTAAAGGAAAGTGATTTTATCAAGTGAGGAGAGATATACGACCATTTCACTCGATGGTTTTTTTTTCCCCAAAAGGCAAGACTGACTAAAACAAACTGCAAATTGCCTCACTCCCATCATGTTGAAGTACCAGTGTAGGAAGTTAGCACCCACACCCTTTCCTGGAAGAATGAAATATTTTAGGAAATATTAAAAAGGCAGAATATTATATTTCCCTGGATGAGAAATGGAGAAGCATGTTTTAAAGACAAAGCAGCTTCCTGCCTCCCCCCCCACACCTTTGTTAATGGGCCAGAGGCAGAAACTCAATTCCCTCCCATCTTTGTCAATGGACCATCAATTGCAACACAATAGGACCCATCTAGGTCAGAAACTCACCACATGGCACTTGGGAAGATTACCTCAGCCAGCAAGGCTAGCTAAAACCCCACCCCTTGGGAGTCTGGCAACCAATCAGGATACTCTTTCAGGGCCCCAGGAAGTTCAAAGCCAGAGAAAGCATAAAACCTGGGGACTCGCTGTATCTTGTCCCCTTTTCTGTTCAGGAACTCAAGCCATGTGATCCTGTCCATTAAACCATCTTTCCAAGTCTCCATGTTTCCAGTGTCTTTTTCCCCACTTGGAACTGAACCCAGAAAGATATTTCTTCGTACACCAGCTCCACAGTAAAAAAAAGCTGCTCCACATAATTTGAAAAAGAAAATCCTGTAAGTTTCTCTCTTCTGGCAAAACAATACATATTTAATTCAATTAAAATATCAGCTGTTTAATTATTTAAAGGTGTTACGCTTAAATGTTTGAGATGACTCGCTTGTGTCTAATGTTAGGAGAGATCTGACTGTGTGGTTGCTGCTGATCCTAAAATATCATTCACTATGTTCCATGTCATCTTTCATTCAGAATAGAGCTGGAAGGGATCTTGGAGGACCTCTAGTCTAACTCCCACACACACTCAAGCATGATATTTTCTTAAAAACCTCCAGTGATGAAACATTTACAACTTCCAAAGGCAAGCTGTTCCACTGGTTAATTATACTCACTGTTAGCAATAGCAGTAGCACTTAGACTTGCATACCGTTTCATGGTGCTTTACAGCCCTCTCTAAACGGTTTACAGAGTCAGCATCTTGCCCCCAACAATCTGGGTCCTCATTTTACCGACCTTGGAAGGATGGAAGGCTGAGTCAACCTTGAGCCTGGTGAGATTCGATCTGCCAAACTGCTGGCAGCCAGTGATCAGCAGAAGTAGCCTGCAGTACTGCACTCTGACCACTGCGCCACCGCGGCTCATTAGGAAGTTTCTCCTTCTAGATTGCTTCTCTCCTTGATTAGTTTCCATCCATTGTTTCTTGTCTTGCCTTGCTTTGGATATTTCTTTTCTACAACCTGTTTTTATTAGATTTGCTCTCCCTACCTCAGTCAAAATTCTTCGAGAGATTAGTGGCAATGGTCTTGGGCATTCTGTTCTCTTTTGAAGTTGAACAGCAGACTCTTTTTGGGACCATGTAGCAGTTCCACCAACAGGCAGCAGAGGTCAGCATTGTTCTGCTCAGTAGAACAACGCAAACATCCTGCTTTGAGAAACTGTAGATGAAACCTATTGCTGCAGTAATAATTATATGATGCACTTGGAATGAGTATTCCACTAAAATAAAAATAAATCAGCCTCCTCAGAAGGAAACTAAAGGTAGTTATGGATCAACATAGGCCACAAACACAAATAATGCAAAACTTTTGATATGGTCTCTTGTTATTGTTGGAAGAAATTTCCCTGGTTCATTCCCAACTGGGAAGCACCGATGCTGTCACCGATATTGAGAAGAAATAGACATGGAAGCAGCTGCTAGAAAAGGGATCCTTTAATTCAGGAAGGCAAGAAAAGTTAGTGTCACACCTGGAGCATTTCTGGCTTGCATGGAAGAGTTACTTCCTTTTATTCTTAATTCCCCTTTAAAGCTCCTGCAGCTTGATGGGTTTATTTGTGTGCCTCTAGTTAAAATGATTGCCCAGGACCCTGACTTCCTGCCTTAATAGATTAATCCTGTTCCTGAGACTTTGTCTTTCCTATCCTGGGGGTTAATTCTGTCAGGAAAGAAGAAAAGGGGAGTTCCAGGTGACTTATTTTTAGCCTGATTCCCCTTATCTTAATGGCTCTACTTAAGTGTTTCTATTGTCAGCTCTGTTAGCAGGGCTGCTCTATGTTTTTCTTTCAGCTGGTGCTTCTTGGTTTTCTTAAAGGGGGAAGGGCTGGCTTGAGTCTTTTGGCACTGTTTTCTGAGGTTTCTGGTGCTATGAGGTCCCTGGCACTGTCCCCCTGGGGTACACTTCCCACATTATTATTTCAGAATCTGCATTCGGTCTTCACAAATACCATGTCACCCAAAGAGATTACTCCTCACACTTTCTGCCAATACTTGTAGGAAGTTAGCACCCACCCCTTTCCTAGAAGAATGAAATATTTTGGGAAATATTAAAAAGGCAGAATATTATGTTTCCCTGGATGAGAAATGGAGAAGCATGTTTTAAAGACAAAGCAGCTTCCACCTTCCTGCCCCCACCCTTTTGTTAATGGGCCAGAGGCAGAAACTCAATCTTTGTCAATGGACCTCATCTGCAAGACAATGGCACCCATCTAGGACAGAAACTCACCACCTGGGAAGATTACATCAGCTAGCAGGGCTAGCTAAGACCCCCACCCCCGGAAGTCTGACAACCAATCAGGATACTCTTTCTGGGCCCCAGGAAGTTCAAAGCCAGAGAGAGCATAAAACCCGGAGACTCGCTGTATCTGCCCTTTTTCTGTTCAGGAACTCAAACCATGTGATCCTGTCCACCATTAAACCATCTTTCCAAGCAGTCTCCATGTCTCCAGTGTCTTTTTCCCCACTTGGAGCTGAACCCAGAAGGATATTTCTTCCAACATACTTAACCAGATGGATAAACTACAGAAGAGGTTGGTTATTCTTCAGATCAGTCATCACATTATAGAGAAAGCTTCCTTCCCAGACTTCTTCCAACACAGATTTTAGCCAAATTATTCCCTCATGGGAGCATTCCAAATGCAGCAGCGAAAGCAACACAGCCATCTTCATTATTATAGCACTGCCTGCCTCCTAATGGAGTTGGTGGCGTATGATGGTTGTGAAGCAATGCAGAATTTTAAACTTGCACGTTGGAATGCGGTGCAGATTAAATTAAAAACATTGAGTGTAGATAATATTGCTCCCTGTGGACTTTGTTAATTGTCCTCTTTTGTCACGTTAAATGTGATGATACGGCCCAATTTTTTAAGATGCTCTGAAGGTTTATGGTCTGGTGGGAAAGGAATCTCATCACCTACCATGTGTTATTGTGCCAACAACTCTTTCTCAGAGATTGCCCCCTTTCTTTAGGAATGTTAAGTAAAAATGGGGCGGGAGAACAGTTGATTAAGATGATTCTCCATGCCTTGAAGTTGTAGGGGGTGATATACCTGCACAGCACAGGTTTAATGCAACACTGCCATTAAAGCGCTCCTGAATTAGAGGGTTCTCTCAGCTGTTTTATGTACCGTCTGGATATTCAATAGCTTAGGTTGATTTGGTGGATGTATATAAAATTCCAGCTGTGGAATTTTAATCAGAGATGCCCACTAGGGAAGGGAGTTTGCTGAAGGCATTGTTGTAAATGCTGCACTTAGGACTGTCTTATCCTCTCTGCAAAATGGAGGAAGATCAGAAGACGGTACTAAAGCATGAAGGAGCTTCTTGTACTTCTTTGCTGTCCTCCTGTGGTTATCTGGGTTTTTGCTGTCCAGATCTTGCAATTCTAATTGCACCTGCATTTTGGAATGGTGCCAGGGCATATAGTAGTAGGTAGCATTCTACCTACTCAATGATCCATCTGTTAATGATGGTGCTCACCGAATGTAATCATGGAGGTGGTGAGGGAGTAACCCATATCAGTATACAGTAATTTTTAATGGATTAAGCGATTAGGCTGCCATCCATAAGTCACTGAGCATTGTTATTAAAGCCAAAGAATTGTGGTTTTCAGAGCTGATGATAAGCCAGCATGTCAACATAATTTTCCAAAGTAACATAGGGTCAATAGGCAATTTTGGTTGAGGTGCCTTATGCTCACTCTGAAGTCACAGTGTAATTTTATTATAATTGCTTGGACGTTTGCATGACAAAAGATTGCCTTAAACACTGGACTACCTTAACTACAATGCTAAACCTATTCATTTTGTCCCATGTTTCCTCAAATGGTCAGCTACGATTCTACAAAAACTGACTCCTATCCAAGGAGTGAATAGAGACAGTGAGTATACATATAAGGACATGGGGACTGACCCCACCATATGCAGTTATACTGCCTTACATTAATTTGATCTAAAAAGGTCAAATGGATGCCCAAATAGGGATTTCGTTTCAGTAATTTCCTTTTTTTTGCTTTAAAAAACCCTACCCCCAAAATAATAATAATAAAAAATCTCTGCTTGCTTTCCAAATAATGTTTACACATTAGTGCACTTACAGAATGTAACCATAAGGCAATACCCTCATTAAGACATCATTCTGTTGTGTTGTGTTGCTTTGTTTTGTTTTAGCAGTTTGCACCCCATCTGTAAACCTTTCCTTTAAAAAAAAAAAAGTTGTATGATGCTAAATTGCAGGATGGGAAAGGGAAGCCATTCTTTGAATGCTCTGGAATGGAATGATTCTTCGAAATAAATTGGTCTGCATTATAGAGACTTCCGCTTTTTCCAGGGTGATATTTAGTAGAAAGGATTGCAAATAAATGAGCTGCTTTGCTTAATTAGCACTGGAACTGTGGGTGCGTGGTTGCTGACTGTTAAAAGCCCATCTGGCCAAAGACTGTGCAGAAGCTTCCAAAACTGGCTCAACAAGACATCCTAGCCATTGTTTGGGAAAGGGTAAGCTTTTACAAAAGAACACAAGGCCTTGTTAAAAGTCCCTAAATAAGAGGAGAAATTAGCTCTAGGATATGAAATGTTAATAGAGAAGAACTAGAGGCCGCAGCAAAACAAGCGTTTTCTATGCCTTCTATGCTTCTGAACATGAGGAGAAGTGGAGGGTCTTTTCTTGATGTAACAGGAGAGAGAGGTTTGTACAAAATACGATGCAATAATGGTCTGATTTTGCTGCCCAGATCTTGTAATTCTAATTGCACCTGTATTTTGCACCAGGTTTGTACAAAATATGGCGCAATAATGGTCAGCCCAGTATAAATGATGACTTGTAAGTCATGACTTGTTTCTCAGAAGATTACATCAGCCTTCCCATTTGTGATTTATTCATCAAATCATGAATGAGAACATGAGTGAACCAAATGATTTTAACAGAGTGGAAAGGCTTAGGCCAGGGGTCTGCAACCGTAAATACTCAAAGAACCATTTGGACCCATTTCCCACAGAAAAGAAAACACCGGGAGTCACAAAACCTGGGTGGGTGTGGCCAAATCGACATCACTCACTCCCACCCAGTCACATGACCCATCCTAGCCACGCCTACCCAGCCAGTCATTAGGGCAGAAAACTCCGGGAACCACAAAACCCTTTTGACCTCTCTCTTCCTCCTCTCTGTATCTCTCTATGTCTCTCTCTCCCCAATCTCTCCCCCTCCCCCCTCTATATCTCTCTGTCTCCCCCTCTGTCTATATCTCTCTGTATTTATCTCCCTGTGTGTCTCTCTATGTCTCTCTCCCCCTCTCCCTCTCTCCCCCTCTCCCCCTCTCTGTCTCTCTCCCCCTCTCTCTGTCTCTCTCTCTGTGTCTCTCTCCCTCTCTCTCTTCCCCTCTCTCTCCCACTCTCTCTTTATCTCTCTCTATCTCTCTCTTCCCCCTCTCTTTATCTTTCTGTCTCTCTCTCTCCTCCTTTCCCTCTCTCTCTTCCCCTCTCCCCCCTCTGTATCTCTCTCTCTCTGTGTCTCTCTATGTCTCTCTCTCTCTCCTCCCTCTCCCCCTCTCTCTTTGTCTTTCTATGTCTCTCCCGCTCCCTCTCCCTCTCTCTATGTCTCTCTCCCCCTCTCTCTATCTCCCCCCTCTCTGTGTGTCTCTCTCCCCTTCTATCTCCCCCTCTCTCTGTATCTCTTTCTGTGTGTTTCTCTTTCTATCTCCCCCTCTCTGTATGTCTCTTTGTCTCTGTGTGTGTCTCTATGTCTCTCTCTGTGTATCTCTCTCCCTCTGTCTTTCTCTTCTCTCTCTCAGAAAGCTGAGGCTGGGCCAACCTGGCGATTTCCCCTTGGGTTCTTTGCTACTCCTTTTCTTTCTTCTTGGCAACCTTTTGGAAATCCGGGCTGACTGTGGAACGAGTGCGAGCCATGGCAGAGGCTTCCCTTCAGGTGACCCTCCTCCCCCTCCCCCTCCCCATCCTCTCATGACCCCCTAGCCAGCTGTGCTGGGGCTGGGAGGGTGCGCACGAGCAGGCAGACCCTCCTCAAGTGAGCAGCCAGGCTGAGTCAAAGCACAGCAAAATGAGGCACTGGAAAATCAGCCCTGGCCGCTTCTCCATCCCCCACCATCACCCTTACCTTCTCAGGCCAGGCAAGGAATGATTGGGAGGGGAGGGCGAAGGGGGGTGAAGACAGTGGTGGGATCACCTGACAGGGAGCCACAGCAGAGGGCCCAAAGGGCCACATGCGGCTCCGGAGCCATGGGTTGCTGACATCCGGTTTAGGCAGAAAGCACATGGACCAAAATGGGAAAGAGGAAAAATCTTGAGGAACAGAATGAAGAGCCGCACTCAAAGCAATGGTCAGAGAAAAGAAATCTAAGTCTGGGGCAGAAATTTAATTTGAGAAACTGTTTCAAGCAGGATCCCCCTTCCTTTGTTCTCATAAAGATAAAGGGAGGGAGGAAGGAAGGAAGCACTTTCAGATTGTGTTAATTTTTGTGTGTTTGATTTCCAAGTTTGATCTACCTTGGATCGTTGACATATTGACATCACCTTGTACTTTAACCAAGATTTAAGGCTCACCATGTCACCAACTGTACTTCTGTGATCCATATTTAGTCTCTCATTCAATCCGTGTTTGTTCTCAAGAAGAGATAATAGCAAGAAAAATTCCCACAAGCTTTCCTTTCCATACCAGAAACGTTGCAGGATAGGATAACAGAATCTTGAAAAAGTTTCTTTCCACCCTGTCTTAAACAAATGAAGGCAGGGTTATTTGATTTAGCAATGAAATTTAGAGGCCACCTGGCTCCAGAATGACTCTGAGCAGCTTACCTTAAAAGCAGAAAACAATGTTTAAAATTCCAAGTGTCCAAATAAATTCATTCCCTATAACAGAAATCACAACCAGTAGGACTTCAACCCATCCCACAAACACCAAACGTTTGGACTGAGGTAGAGTCCTCCCTTTTTATGACCCTTTAATCCCTATTTGGGGTAGAATCAGTGTTCTTCTAAAAAGTACAGGCCATTCACCTGTTACTCTCTACATAATACTACAAGGGGTGGTAATAATGCTTCCAAAAATCATTTTCAAAGATTTCACTGAGATAGTATCCAGTTCACACAAGAAGAATGTTGAAGCTGCAGTTGCTCACTAAAACCTTGGTAGAACTTAGAATTCCTGAAAGCATTTGGGTTTAGAACATGACAAAATATAAATGACTGCGAGAACTAGTTTGGAGCACACACGATTATACCTTTATGAGAGATTGCAATCCTTCACTTCCTGTCTCCCTCTAAATCATTCGTCTGCCTTTCCAACTGTCAGCAGGGTTATAGATTGCCTTGTCAGAAGCAATAAAGCTCATTTGTCTTCTCCCTGAAGCCATAAATACCTGTGGGAAGTTTAGTATAAGAAAAGCCAATAGAAGTGGCTTCTTCTGAATCCCACAGGTATCAAAACATCTGTAGTAAAAAGGTAGCTTCATCTGCTACCAATGCTAACTAAGGAAAGTTGAAACACATTCTTCACATCAAGAAGGGAACATTGCAGATACTTCACAGATGGCGCTGAAGAAACGGTTGGCTTATTTGTGGCTTTGTCTGTTCTCTGAATCTTGTCATTGTGGTTACTAAATCATGACTGGGAAACAAGTACTTTCAAATCACAGCTGGAAAAAGTTCCTGGAGGCCACTTTTGTAATGGGTGGGTAGCTGGGTGGGAGGCAAGAGAAATTTGTCCATTTCAGTCTCTCAAAAGATGGTTGTAGCTAATTCTGGTAACAGAACAATGAAGCAATGTGGATAACTGAGGAATCCTTTCCTGCTTTAAGCAGGGGTGCTATTCAGCAGGTTCTAACAGGTTCTGGAGAACCGGTAGCAGAAATTTTGAGTAGTTCGGAGAACCGGCAAATACCACCTCTGGCTGGCCCCAGAGTGGGGTGGGAATGGAGATTTTGCAATATCCTTCCCCCAGGAGTGGGGAGGGAATGGGGATTTTGCAGTATCCTTCCCGTGGAGTGGGGTGGGAATGGAGATTTTGTAGCATCCTTCCCCTGCCATGCCCACCAAGCCATGCCCACAGAACCGGTAGTAAAAAAAAAATGAATTTCACCACTAGCTTTAAGTATTGTGGCTAATTAGCACATGAAAACAAAACCATCCATTTAAAATTCAAGAGTTTTTGTACCAAGTTGTAACATAAAATAATTTAACAAGTTTAATAAGAATGTTAGAGGGGGGAAAAACAATCTTTAGGGCAGAAATAGGTGAGGCCTGTTTCCTTTCTGTTCAGAAACAGGGATAAAAAGGGATAAAAAAGCAATATAATAGTGAGATCAGAGCCAAATAATAATGGAAAGAGTAGGAGATGAGTGCACAGGCAAAACTACCATAGATCAGAGATTAAAACTCAAAATTTTAAAAACTGGCATCAAGATTGGAGCATTAGTGACCATTTTATGCTTAGTTTTTATAGGTGTGAGGAGTAGCAAAATGGAACAAGGTCGTAAATTCTGTAACAAAAAAAAAAAAAAGTTTTCAGTTTTACAAAACAGAGCATTGCGCCAGCACTCTGAAACATCAAGCTTAATTTAACAGTTCAGGAATATAAAATTTACCTAGGAACTAGATGCAAAAATTGACTGCAGTTGTTTTACTATTTGATACTCTTAAGTAATCAACATTCAGCCCCTTGCTGATTTATGGCAAATCATTTTGTAAGATCTGATCTCTCTTCTGTCGGCCCCTGCCTTGGAGAGTATCAATTTGTGCGCACTGTTAAGAATACTGTAGTTATCAAATATCATTGGAAAGGGTTTTTAACCAAGCCATTTGGATAACTGCTTCACAGATGTGATTTTTTTTCTTGCAAAGACTCAAATAGTTGTTGTCCTCCCAAGGGTGGGTGGGTGGGGAAAGCTACTGTAGATTAGCTCTTGCTAATTCTAAATATGAGTCTAATAGCAGTGCAGATAAATTGCTGCCTGGGTTCACATACCATTAAATCCTAAATTTGGGATTACAATGCACAATTCTTTTGTTCTGCTAATATACCCCACCCCCCTCAAAAAACCTCATCAAACCACAAAGTGGCTCACAGTGATAGCATGCTAACAGAGCGTTCAAGTTTTTATTATATGGCGAACCACAGACCACCTAACCCTATTTTAACCTTCTTTAGCATATTGTTTGTTTGAGATATCACCCAGCACGGAAAACAGTCATCCATGCAGGACCTAGCAAGAACTGTTGATTCCTTTTGTTCTCCATGGGCAGAGTGATTTTGTTTTTCTTTCCCAAATCCTTTTCGTTTAGCCTAATTAATCTGCCCTCCATGGCAGGAAAATAGTGAGGGAAGGGAAACAGAATCAACCAGGATTATTACAAAAACAAACTAATAACTCGTGCCAGCTTGGATTTTGGAAAGGGTAAGCAATGCGCCACTTTGTATTTTTCTCACTCTTAATTCAGACTGTACAGTTATTTATCCAGGAGTCGGTACCTGTGTCAAAATATACGTGCCTTGATTTCTCTCATTTGTGGAATCTCATTGTTTATATGTGGAACGCTTTATGCAGGAAGAAGGATCCCTTAATTCCCCCAATGGCTAATTGGCTGCAAAAGCTGATTAGCAGAGATGGCTACAATGACTGCTTTAATTAAAGAAAAGATTACAACCAACTTTGTTTCTACTTGGAAACCACTTCTGGACTTTGTGCTTGAGGTGGGGGGAAAAATGAAACATTGAATTTGGGTTTTGCTGATTAGATAAATTTGTTGTTATAAAAACGGCTTTGTGCTTGAGGTGGAGTAGTACATATATTACTATGTAAAGGTCAAAAGTTGAGGCTCTATATTATTACCTTATTCTACTGCACTAGAAATCAATGCTTTTCTTTCTTTTCCCCCTTTTACCTTCCCCCTTTTCCTCTTCCCCTTTTCCCTTCCTTACTCTCACATTACTTTCATTTCTCATAATGAATTCATAAATAATAATAATGTGAAATCAATCATATTAGTGCTGGGGTCAACTGGAGATCTTCCTATCTCTCCCCCCCTCTCTCTCTCCCTCTCCCTTTCCCTCTCCCTCTTTCTCTCTCCTAATTTACATAGTAACAAGCAGAAGGTGGAGCCAGGGTACAAAAACCCAGATGGTTGGACTATAGCAATCACATCAACATTTTAGAATAGAATAGAATAGAATAGAATAGAATAGAATAGAATAGAATAGAATAGAATAGAATAGAATAGAATAGAATAGAATAGAATTCTTTATTGGCCAAATGTGATTGGACACACAAGGAATTTGTGTTGGTATGTTATTGAAACTGCTATAAAAACATAGTATGCATCACAAGATTTCCTTTATCTCTAGATCTAGACTGTAGAGTTCATGAAGTTTATATTTCTCCCTCTCTGCTTTCACACAATAATGCCAGACATTCCTTAGATTTCTTATCTAGGTCTCTTTGAACCTCTAAGTGAGTTGATAGACACTAATATTTTATGAGTTGAGATATTTTCTTACTCGGATTCAAATTCATTTCTCTTTGTATTTTATACTTCGATAAACTAAAAAAAAATTGTCAACCGAATCTCACTGTTGGGGGCTCAGTCCACAGTTAACTGGGACATCAATGAGACAATCCTGTGACTTCTTGTGACAGTTTCTCTGAATGAGAATCTTGCTGCCTTTGAGTAATAGTGGAAGTGTTCTCCAAGGCGTAGTTCTGCTGCAAGGGACAAAGGTTGACTGCTATGCCCAAAACTGTGTGACATTGTGGGTGGGGACTGCCTCCTCCCTGACACTTTTCCACTGAGAACAAATATCATTTAAACACCCCATCATTGCACAGCTAGATTAAATCAGTTGCAGCCCATTACTTTAAATAATCAGTACCGGTAAGTATCAGGCTGCCGTCTCTCACTTCACTGGTAAAAGCTGGAAAGTTAAAGGAGGAGACATGTAATTACAGACATTTTCAAGGTTCATTTTTGGGGAAATTAAAATCTAACATTATGACATTCGACAGGCTGTTTCTTTCAACCGCGTTGGCTCATCTGTACAAATATAGACTGAGCCAGAGAACAGGGCAAAGAAAAGATTGTGTTATTGAATTTTTTTACTGATGCCTTGTACTTTGCCAGGAAACTGAACATAATATTGAAGGCACAAATAAAATCCTTATTTTAAAAGATCAAATTATATTTGGACAGCTTGCATGCAGATTACATTATACTTGGGAACCGTGTGTCTTGTGTTTTTATTTTCCTTCAATCCAGTGGTGGGTTTCACATTATGTTACTACTGGTTCACTGCATGCACACATGTTCACTTTGTGCACGCACGAGCCCAGTTTGCACATGAGCCAGCCTTCCACATATGTACCCAGCCTTCCACGCATGCGCCCTGCCTTAAAAACTTGCCTAAATAGGATGGCATAGAGCCTGGTCTGGTGGCGATTTCCACTATTGGTTCAGGTGAACTGGTCTAAACCGGCTGAATACCACCTTTGCTTCAATCCTATTGTGCTGATGACTCACCAAAGTCAACATGTAAAAAAGAAGCATTATACTGGCTGGGAATAATGGAATATACCCACCTGGAATGGATCAAAATGCAAATAAATGCATCTGTGATGCTAAACATATCTTTTTGGTCTACTATGTTTAAGTTACCCTTTAAATTTCAAAGTTCAGGCACATACATAAAATGCAAAAGGCATCACAAAAAGCTGTTTACTTCCTCTCTACAATATCAAACCAAGCTCTCAACCTATAACTGTGGACATATGAGAAAGAAAAACAAGGGGTTGGGGCTGGCCTTAGCAGTGCCCAAAGCTGAATATTGTTGAAAATTGGGGAGAAGGTCTAAGTGCATAAAAGGAGCCCTCAGAATATTTGTGAGCTAGATGACTTCTGCTTGGAACAATGAGGGACATTCCAAAAGCAAGATTAGAAAGATTCTTAGATGTTAGCAACTAGTAGAAAATGAAGCTGTTATTTCTACTAAAAGAAGTATTGTAAAGTATTGACTGCAGGGATGACCATACTTTGACACCTGCCATAGTCATGGTTGTCTTATTTCAAAATATGCTCATTTTGAATCATGAACAACTATACATAAAATATAAATATGCATTCAAACCAGGGGTAAAATCCAACAGGTTCTGACAGGCTCTGGAGAACCGGCGTAGAAATTTTGAGTAGTTCGGAGAACTGGTAGTAGAAATTTTGAGTAGTTCAGAGAACCAGCAAATACCACCTCTGGCTGGCCCCAGAATGGGGAGGGAATGGGGATTTTGCAGTATCCTTTCCCTGGAGTGGGGTGGGAATGGAGATTTTGCGGTATCCTTCCCCTGCCATGCCCACCAAACCACGCCCACCAAGCCATGCCCATAGAACCGGTAGTAAAAAAAATTGGATTTCACCACTGATTCAAGCACAAGATATGTTTATCTCTGTTCTATGTAGAAATTGTGTCGGTTTCTGCTCCCTTATAGATTCATTGAAACATACAGTTGGATTAGGGGTATTTAAACATCTGCAGACAGGTTTACATATCAGATCTTAGGGCTTTTGTTAAGATTGTTTTAATGTGAATGCTTTTATTCATATTAGTATTATGGTTTTAACCTTTTTGGACTGAATTCTCAAATGCTGAAAAGGTGCCTAGGAAAGAGTTCTATCGTAAAATAATAATTTACACTACTCATAATAAATACATTATGTAAATGCTGAATTACAAGTTTGAGGTAAATAAAAAGAAATCCACTTTACTCTCACAACATCTGGTTGGGAGCTGCTGTAGAAAAAAAGGCTGGATTAGATGCTTCTTGTAAATTATATACACAACTGGCAAAGCTGTTTTAAAAATGTACTCCAGAAAGGAATTTTTCCATGACATCTTTATTTCCAAATCATACTGAAATTCCATCCAATTTTTCTTGAATGAAGGTGTTTAGCATCCCTTTAATTTATACCAGAGAACACCAGACAAAGGCTTTTGTCTCCATAAGGAATAAAATATTATTGACATAGGTTACACAGCAAAAATAAGAACCGTGTCAGGTAGTAAAAGTGGGAAGGAGATACTTGAGATATTCAGCTTAAAGATCTTCTTAATCTTCCTTCCTTGGTCAAATTAAATCTCTTAATTAAATCTTGGTAAAGCGAATCTTTCTGAAGCAAAACTGTACCCAAATCATTACCATTCAATAATCTTCAACTCAGAAAATGTGCTTTTGTCATCTCTCCGAAATCATAACAGTGTTTCCATTTCCTCTTTTTCTCCAGTAACAATTACTTCTGAGATATTTAATAGATGCCTTCTCTTTTTTAGAAGAGGAATGGAAAATGAAAGTAATATACTTTCCTTATTGCCCTTGAGTAACCCCTCTGCTAGAAACAAATCTTTCAGCTAGAATGTATTCCCGGTAAATGAGTATAGACTGAATACGCTGCACAGAGCTTAATCTATATAGTTCTGAAACATCTCTCTGGTAATTAGATTTGAACGTGCTCTAGAAAGAATACACAATTAGTAATAATTTCAGAAAGTTGGATTACATTTTTTTGCACATTCTGCTAATGTTGCTGTTGTTAGTTGCGAAGTCATGTCCGACCCATTGCGACCCCATGGACAACATTCCTCCAGGCCTTCCTGTCCTCCACCATCCTCTGGAGTCCAGTTAAGCTCACGCTGACTCGGTGACTCCATCCAGCCACCTCATTCTCTGCAGTCCCCTTCTTCTTTTGCCCTCAATCATTCCCAGCATTAAGCTCTTCTCCAGTCCTTCCTTCTCATTAGGTGGCCAAAGTATTTGAGTTTCATCTTCGGGATCTGGCCTTCTAAAGAGCAGTCAGGGTTGACCTCCTCTAGGACTGACTGGTTTGATTGCCTTGCAGTCCAAGAGACTCGTAGGAGTCTTTTCCAGCACCATAGTTCAAAGGCCTCAATTCTTTGGTGCTCAACCAAAGTATTCTGCTAATACTTAGATTTTAAAATAAAGCAATAAATACTTTTAATTTGTGGGTGGGGAATCCTATGTCTTCTTGAAATGGCCAACTAACAAAAGTTAGGGGGAGGAGAAATCTAGACTACAACCGTGAAATGTTTATTTAAATGCTTAAGATCCATTTAAATCCCCTTTGAAGCTGATTGGGTTTCATCAATTGAACTACATGAAGGAGTGCAGCCCAGTCTTCTGGACATGTTAGGATTGTTATTGCTAATTCATATACAGAAGGAGGTAGAATAACAGAAGGTCCTCTGGGCCTTCTGCTCTCTTCAGAAGCTCAGCAAGTACCGTATATTTTGTCCAATTTCCAGTCAGCTCCCCACCACCAGTAGAACCTAAGGACACATGAGAGTAGATGGGGGTACTCACATGCTTTGAATAACTATCTCCTGCTAGTTGCTTTTTGGCTTAAGCTGATGGAAGCAGCAATGCAAACTGCTGCTTTAGAGAATGCCAAGTTATGGCCGGAAGGTGGCAGTGTAGCAATGATTTTATTTTCCTCTTTTTTCACTTTTTCCTAGTCATTTCCAAAAAGTAACACAGGGTGATACAGCCCTATATTGCTCACACACCAGGTTAAGAGGAAAGACGCCAAGCAAAGTGCAGATAGTTGGAGCTGGAATTACCAAGTTGCTACTCCATTAGGCAGAAGGAGGGACAATGGTGCAAAGGCTTGAGCAGGGGGTTAGACCTGAAGATCTCCTAGGTCCCTTCCAACTTTGTTACTCTGTATTCTATTCTGTCTCTTAGCTGTCATTTAATGGTGTCTGTAATTTTATAGCCCTGATATGATCTAAAGAGAGTGGCTGCCATTTTACAAAATATACATTTTTTACATTTTTAATTTTATTTACCCTTTACAAAATACATTTTTAATATATCATATTTAGAAACCATCCATCTCACTCAAACAGCAACTCTGGGCAGTGTATAAATAGATGTTAAGAACTATATATATATAAAAACAGTTAAAAGTGAGAATAAAATGTTAAAATGCAAAATTTTAAAATATGTATAAAAGATTAGAAAGTCTTACTGAAAAACTCTTAATGTGCAATCAATCATATTGATTGCTGGGGTCAACCAGAGATCTTCCTAGCTCATCTCCCTCCCCCTCTCCCTCCTTCTCTCTCTCTCCCTCCCTCCCTCCCCCACTCTCTCCCTCTCTCTCTCTCATCTTATCTATCTATCTATCTATCTATCTATCTATCTATCTATCTATCTATCTATCTATCTATCATCTATCTATCTATCTATCTATCTATCTATCTATCATCTATCTATCATCTATTTATCTATCATCTATCTATCTATCTATCTATCTATCTATCTATCTATCATCTATCTATCTATCTATCTATCTATCTATCTATCATCTAATTTATATAGTAACAATTTGCTAGTTCAGTGAGCAGAAGGTGGAGCCAGGTACAAAAACCCAGATGTTTGGACTACAGCAATTACATTAACATTTTAGTATGTTATTGAAACTGCTATAAAAACATAGTATGCATCACAAGATTTCCTTTAGCTCTAGGTCTAGATTGCAGAGTTCATGAAGTTTATATTTCTTCCTCTCTGCTTTCACACAATAATGCCAGACATTCCTTAGATTTCTTATCTTGGTCTCTTTGAACCTCTAAGTGAGTTGATAGCGACTAATATTTACCAACTGAGATATTTTCTTACTGGGATTCAAATTATGGCCAATGAACAGCCACGCTGCAAACAAAGTTATACCTCGACAGATCACAAGAAATCGGACCACATCACACACCGCCGAAATCAGACCATGACATCATCAGAAGACATCTGAACAACAACACCAGCACCAATTTACATCACACAGATGGTACTTAAAACCAAGAACTATAACTCAGCAGCTACAGCCAGCCAATCACATAACCTGAAACAGACCAGGACACAGAAAGGCATTTAAAGGCCAGTGCTCCCCCAGACAAGCACAATCCAAATTGTGAAGATATCTCCTCAAATGAGGATGAAATGCTTGCAACCAAATCACCAAGCTTGAAGTTCAAACCAACAACATAACTACTAACCCGAGGTACTAATATTCAAAGGCATTTCAATTATGGCCATGCCTTTCCTTTGATCTCCCACCTTAACTCTTCAAACTATGGTCTTTTTTTTTTTAAAGAGACTCTTTTAAAACTCCTCTCTGGTTTTATCAAGTTATGTATTATTAGACTTATTGTAGTATAATTAGAATGTATATATTGTAGTATAATTAGAATAATTAATTAGAATGGTAGGAGTGGCCTGGGAAACTATTTTCAGAAGATGAAATAAGGTCATTGGTTAATTATGACTAATTTCTTAGCCTACTTTACAGGGTTACTATGTGTATATAATGGTGAAGGAAGAGAATTATTGATTGGGGATGTTGTCTGAGTCCCTTGGAAAAAAACTGGGCTGTAAATAACACAATAAGGCTTTATTCACACAACATGCTAAAAACCTAAAATCTGCTGAACAGCTTTTGATCTTTTTTGGAACCAGTCACTGAACATCATGCTATGGTTTATTCCTTAGTATGTAAACTCAGTCAAGAGTGAGCTATTCAATGAACACAGTTAACGTAATTAAAGAAGCCACAGCATAGCACTATATATGAACCCAGTCCCAATATAAATATTTATCAAAGGCTTCCCGAACAAAATCAAGTTTTGTATCTGGATTAAAGTTTATTCTCTGTTTTCAGAATAACATGACTAGGAATTGCAATGGATTGGGTTGAAAGAGAAAGCATTATGATATAAATTGAATGTGTGAACATAGTACTATGAGCACCGAAAAATTAGACCAGCTTTGGGGTTATTTTTCATCCTTATCTGTCTTTGTTACAGAGACAGTTACATCCACTCCTGCTTTGAACAACAAAGAACAATAGTTATTTAACTAAGGAATTAAATGTGTAGCACCAGCTTGGAGGAGATCTGGATATAGATTCTCAAAACCATAAGAATCACCTGTCTTCCCGAGTACTTGATTAAATCCTATCTTACAGTTGGTTTGGTCAAGAAAATACACAAGTTCTGTACAATCTAGAGAGCAAAGTTGGAAATAGCCATATGTAGGTGCACAGCCATTTTTCAATAGGATTTGTGTTATTTCTCTCAATTGCAAATATAATCAATTAATTATTTAATTAACTCCTGGATTCGTGCTCCTCCAAAGAATTCTGAAATCATACAGCAACAAAGTTCAGCAACAAATTACCCAGGTTGTAAAAGTATCATTTGAAAGCCAGTTTGGTGTTGCGGTTAAGGCACCAGGCTAGGAAATGGGAGACTGTGAATTCTAGTGCTGCTTTAGCCATGAAAGCCAGCTGTATGACCTTGGGCCAGTCATTCTTTCTCAGCCCAGCTCATCACAGGGTTGTTGTGGGGAAAATAGGAGGAGGAAGATGTTTTGAATATGTTGCTGCCTTGAGTTATTTACAAATATAATAAAGGTTCATTCAGATAAACAAAGATCATTCTCCAAGTGACTCTGTGCAGAATCCAGTGACAGTACATAGTGTGAGTATGCATAAAACGAAATCATCATCTGCTGGTGATTTCATTATTTTGTAATTATGGTATTGTAGTATTACGTACAAAATTTCTGTTCAGTGAAAGTTCCTTTAGTTTTACTGGCAACCTGAAGATTAAAGAGCTAGGTATAAATGCAATGATGGTGAAAATCACTGCAACTTAAAGAAAACATTGAGGAAAATGCTGTTTGGAAACAATCAGGATAAATACATAGCCAAGGAAGCCAACAAGTGTGAGCAATGATAACTTTGAAGTTGTTCTTCTATGGTTTATTTAATGCAAAATATAAATGGCTGTTTATTTCTTTAGCTGCAGTTCAAAGCGTGCCCAGAGGTGTGCTTGAAAATGATGAGATACCTTCAGGCAGTTTCTTAGGGGAGGATATGGTGCTTGAACAAAGTAATGATACATGGAGAATACTACAATGTACAGAGGTGGATTGAAATGAGAAAAATAAAGGTTAGAAGGAAAAAGCCCTACTAGTTCTGCCTCTTAGTTTCATATGCCAGTAGGCAGCTCTTCTCTTCACTGTTGAAGACATCATCCCCGTCCACCAAATGAATGGAATGGGATGGGATGGGATGGGATGGGTTGGGACGGGACGGGACAGGATGAAAGTGGAGGAGAGGGGAAGAGAACAGAAGAGAACAGAACAAAAGAGAATAGAAGAAAACAGAAGCTACGCTAGAAGTAGAGTATGAGGAGAGGAATAGACCCGGTCTTATATTTTTTTGGCTCCAAAATAAGCATTAGGGCTTATTTTCAGGGAAACAAGATACCAGCTGGGCATCCCACCCCCTGACGCACACATTAGGGGCGGCGAGCGCACGGAATCCGATAGTGTCCAGCAGCAACTACAGCCTGCTGGCCATTTGTTCGGCACACTCTGGGGCTGCGCAGTCCATGCAGCGCAGGTGAGTTGATTACATGTCCAAGCAGCAGATGGAGGCAGAGGTTTGTGGTGGGGTCCAAACATCTTTCAGCTTGCCTGTGGCCCGCATGGAGCATCAGGATTGTCTACCTTCCCCCCACACCTCCGCCTTCATCTGCTTCTGGTGCAGTTGCATGAAGATGAGCCCCCATGGCCAGCTGCCCACTCCAGCCCACCAACTCTCAGTTTTCCTGTGGCCCACCTGGCGTGTCCGAATCATGTACCTCCCCCCGCCTCTGCCTGCACCTCTGCCTGCATACCCACCCACCACTGATGATGACTTTAACTGGGGCTTATTTTTGGGGTAGGGATCAGTGGTGGGATTCAAAAAATTTTACTACCAGTTCTGTGGGCAGACTCTGGTGGGCGTAGCAGGGGAAGGATACTGTAAAATCTCCATTCCCACCCCACTCCAGGGGAAGGTTACTGCAAAATTCCCATTTCCTCCTGATCAGCTGGGACTCAGGAGGCAGAGAATAGATGAGGGTGGGGCAAGTAAGAGGTGGTATTTACCGGTTCTCTGAACTACTCAAAATTTCCGCTACCGGTTCTTCAGAACTGGTCAGAACCTGCTGAAACCCATCTCTGGTAGTGATTATTTTAGGAGCATTAGGAGCATGCTAAAAAAAAAAATCAGGCTAGGTCTTATTTTCAGGGAAACATGGTGAAATAGAATAGAATAGAATAGAATAGAATAGAATAGAATAGAATAGAATAGAATAGAATAGAATAGAATCCACTTGTGTTCTATTTTCCACCTCTGTCTGCTGCTATTTGCACAAAAGGGTTAAAGTTGGAAAAACCAAAGGTCCCTCCTTTGAGCATTATATAATGCTAATTATATAGTCACAGTATTGTGGGTGCGGTCTCTGGAAAGTTCTGTGCCTTGTGATACAGATAGGGAGGTAAAGATAGTATAAAAGAGTGATACTAAGTTCTCCACTCTGTTCTTCTCATTTCCTTCTCCCTGCTTTGGCCTGCACTTTATCCTGCTTTTTTGTTCATGGTGTTTAGTAAATAAACATTGAAGTATATCATGCTAGATATACAGCGGAGAATGAGCTTATTTATTATTTATCATTTTTTTTAAAAAAAACCGCTCAGTTCTCTGAGGGATTCTGAGTGGTGTACACAGGAAAAAAATCAGACTATAAAAGCGATATATAAAAGTTAAAAATCAAGGATAAGTTTAAAATCAGGGTAAAATTAGTTAAAAGGTGGTAGTAAGGCCTTCAGGGCATTAGCCAAGCCCACAGCTCTGTGACCCTGTCTGAACCCCAAGCAAGAGTGCAGAGCCATGTTTTAACTCATTCCCTGTCTTCTGGTGCCAGAATGTTCTTCAGAACAGTGGCAATGGAAGACTGATAGGCCCCATCAGTCAAAATTCTTTGTTGCTGGGTAAATAGAGCAAGCAATTGCCCACAGTAATTTTCTAACATCCATGAGGCTGCTTCATATTTGAGCAATGTTTCCAGATTTCATATTAAGTTTCAGTATTATTAATAAACATAATAGGTAGCAAACCTACTAGGATTTAATAAAATGCCCAAGAAAGTCTTAGAATGCCACTTCTTGTTAGGAATACTGACTGGGAACTCTTCAGAAAAATGATTGAAAACATTGACTGGAGTTGTAAATTACAATACACAATCTTTTTTTTTTTTTTTTAAGTCTGTCCACATAAAGCCATTGCAGCTTGAAATAACTCCAGCTCAAGTAATTACTGCAATGTTGAGAGCCGTAAAACATAGTTGATGTGAATGGGATTTCCATAGAGATACTATGCAAACACCTCCAGTTGCCTTTTCGAGTATATCAGCCAACTCAAATGATTGCAAAGACCAAAAACCAGCGTGACATATAAACTGTCTCTGTGAACTGATGGTTTTGAGGTAGCAGTTTTCATCAGCAGTGTATATTTCGACATGTTTAAGGTGGAGAGTGACATTTTGGATGGCTGATGCTATCTTTTGCGAATCCACTGTATCACTTATATAAACTGGTTGCAATAGGCAATAAAGGGAATATGTGAGCTGAATGCATTCCTGATTCCCTGTTTTTTCCCTACATAATGACTCTGGAAAAATAATTCCATTGCTTTCTTTTGTTTCTCAAGACTAGCCCTTTCTGGCACTTTTATTCTCTGCAAAAAAATGAGAGTGGTTTGCAGTTATGTTACTGTTTCTACAGTAACCTTTTGAAGCAGAGTCTCACAGATTAGATTTAAAGAGAAGGAAGGAAAAACACTTCATTCTATTGCCAGCTTCTTTTAAAATACTGGAGGAGTTGCCAAGAATATAATGCCAACATACAGGTGTAGCTGCCGTCTGCCATTAAAATTGGAAACTCTAGATCAGGGGTGTCAAATTCAAGGCCCACGGGCTAAATTTGGCCCTCAGGGTACTTAGATCCAACCCGCAGGACCAACCTGGAAACAAGGAAGGATCAGCCTTGTGCGGCCCTCTTGAGCTCAGTTTTCTCTGGCAGAGGATTGCAGGAGGCCATTGCAGCCAAAAATGGAGCTCGGGAGCCCGTTTTTGCTGGCAGAGTGCTCATGCCACCACATGCCACCCCGACATGAGTGATGTTGAATTGGCCACACCCACCCTGGCCACACCCACCCTGGCCCCCTGAAGTCAAACACAACCCTGATGTGGCCCTCAGTGCAATCGAGTTTGACAGCCCTGCTCTAGATGGTGTCCTCCATGGTCCAACCTGAGATACTTGAGAGGTCTTGCACAATAACTAGAAGCTATGGTGATTACTTCTAAAGAAGCATTAACTTGGATTGAAAAACATCTTGCAGGAATACTAGTCCAGTGTGGAAAGTTAATTAGATAGGAAAAGAGATTCAGACTCCCACAGCTGAATGTCACCGGTTCTATCCCCAAATGAAGCTTATTTTCGGGAGGAGGCTTATTTTAGCGCATGCACTCAAAAGCCCAATTGGGCTTATTATCAGGGCATGTCTTATTTTTGGGGAAACAGGGTAAGTTTTATTTTTCACTGTACTTTTAATTGTTTTATACAGAAAAACACTGAATCACGTAAACTCTTACCTGAAACAAGGCTAGTGGGGAGAGGGAAGGGCTGTAGAGGGAACTAACAGAGCAGAAAGTTAATGTTTATGTTATGTATTGAATATATATAGTTGTGTTAAGCCCTGCTAAAGTGAAACTAAAGGGACATGGTGGCTCAGTGGCTAAGACACTGAGCTTGTCAATTGAAAGGTCGGCAGTTCAGTGGTTCGAATCCCTACATGAATCTTGTGTAACAGGGTGAGTTTCCGTTACTTGTCCCAGCTTCTGCCAACCTAGCAGTTCGAAAGCATTTAAAAAATGCAATTAGAAAAATAGGGACCACCTTTGGTGGGAAGGTAACAGCATTCCGTGTGCCTTTGGCATTTAGTCATGCTGGCCACATGACCACGGAGACGTCTTTGGACAGTGCTGACTCTTCGGCTTTGAAAAGGAAAGGAGCACCTTTACTTAAAGTGAAACTAACTTTTAGATGACCCTAACTGTTAACTCCAACTGTTTTGGAGGGAAACTTGATTCATATTTGGGTGGGCATTTTCAAATACTATGATTGATTAAGGCCCTGTGGGCCTAGAGTATAAATTACAGGCATTTGCCTGCTGTTCCTGAGTTCCAGTTTTCAGTCAATAAATGCAGTTGTAGCTATGCTGGTCTGGTTCTTGCCTCCTGAAGCCCACTACACAATAGTTTAACTACATTTTTTAAAACTATTTAACCATTCTGATATGCTGCTTTTTTTCAATTTTACTTTTTGCCTGGACAGCAGAATGTTACAAGGTGGAAAAAAAAATAAACCCATATTCTGCTGTGAAAGTAAGTACATTCTACTTTTTAAATTAAATGCCCGAAGCTGTATTCTCTCCACACAGTCATAAAAACAAGCAATGTCAGGATTAACCCAATTCAAAAATGAAAGCGGAGCAAGAGTTTTCAGTGTTCAGTTCCATTGAAGACCTGCCAGTTTTGTCACCAATTGTTCTTGTTTTGTTCAAAGCAGAAATCCAGTACTTGCCAAGACAGGGCTTCTGTGGGTGGAGATAGATTTAGCCTGTAAAAATGTACTTTGTCTGGCACAGAATTCATTTCCTGCAAACTATTGTGACATTTCAACAAACTGAAACTAGCAGCTCTGTGAGGACGAGACTTTTACAGGTAAGTACAAATGTTTTCAAATGTTGATTTTAAAAGAAAAAAAAACTAAGCTGAAATCAACAATGCGTTTTTCCTAAAACTCTCTCTTTTTTCTCTGTTGCTATTATTGGCCTACATTTCTATAAATAGGGAATCAGATCTGACTCGGTATTTTGTGTTCTGTACTTTGAGCTATAGTTCTGTGCTAGGAAATGAAACACAGCAACAGCTGCAAAATTCTTCTAAATTAGACTCCATCCTAGTGTTCATTTGGACCAAATAATCAATTTTGCATATTTAAATCCATGACTTCTGGATTACAGTTACTCAGTGACTTAGTTCTGACCTAATTTGGATATGACCACTTTATAAAAGTGTATTTTGTATAATACAGTATGCATTCCCATCCTTGCTGTTAGGGATTATTGCTAAAGATTGTTCTGCATGTTTACATTTATATTTATAAGAGCCCTGGTGGCACAGAAGTGCCCTGGTGGCGCAGTGGTTAGAATGTAGTATTGCAGGCTAATTCTGCTGACTGCCAGCAATTCGATCCTGACGGGGCTCAAGTTTGACTCAGCCTTCCATCCTTCCGAGATCTGTAAAATGAGGACCCAGATTGTGGGGGGCAATATGATGTCTCTGAAAACCACTTAGAGAGGGCTGTAAAGTACTGTGAAGTGATATATAAGTCTAAGTGCTACTGCTATATTACCTTGCATTTATATAATACATCAGACATGTGCTCCATTTGGCTAAAGTTAGGAAGCAAAGATAAGAAGTCTGCAAATAAAATTATTGTTGCTACTAATAATACATGTAACCCGATTTTTAAATGTATGCTGCAGCAGGCTTCTCTAGATTAAATGTGCAAAGATGTACAATATTAAAAAAAAAGCCTTGTTCATTTTTTTTTGCCTGAAATCAAGAAATATTCAAACTCTGAATCGTATATTGAAATAATCAAAAACATTTCATTTATTTGATTCTTCCCAGAGACTACATAGCAAAAGAATGTGTAAACATGGGCAGAATGTGTAAACATGGGCAGTGTTTAGAAGGGCTATTTATACACAATTTATAGTCGCCATTATTGTAAGCTATGAAGTTTGCTTCTCATATATTTGAACTCCTTAGGGCAGTGTTTCTGAACCCTGGCAACTTTAAGATATGCAGACTTCAGCTCCCAATTTTGGAAATTGAAGTCTATATATCTTAAAGTTGCCAAGGCTGAGAAACATTGCCTCAGGGTATTGTATAAACGTGACTACTCTTTGTATGTGTGTGTGTGTGTGTATGCAAAAGTTCTCACATGCCATTTCACCCATTTCATTTCTCCAGCTACTTTTCCTCTGTGTGGAAATTAACCAAGAGCAATTCTCATGATCTTTCCAATAGCTAGAGAGTAGCTATCATTAGAAACTGCATAAAGCTGGAAAATTGAAGTATCTTTAGCTTGGTGGTCGGCGGTTTGCATATATCTGTCTGATCCCTGAGAAAGTGTCCTGTGAAGTGGTAGTACTAACTCAGCTGCAATTTCTGCAAGATATCCTCTTCCTCTTGGATTTGGTTTAATTCCTTAATTTCTTCATGTTGGTGATTGCATAATCATGAATTAGGAATATTTAAGGAAGAACTAACCTTGGTTACAAGATCAGCTGTCTATAAATATGCTTCTAGAATTCACATTATGAATTCTAAACCGACTTCAGTTGGACAATCCTAGTCACTTCTTTCCTGCATTAATTTACACAACAATTCTTTAATCAATTTGCAGGAATGTTGATTGGTCAAGATGGCTTCATATTGGGATGCTAGTAAGACAAGATACAACCTGTGCCTTTCCAGATAGGGTTACCAGACATCCAGCAAAAGTCTTCCTTTTTTGTCTTCATGCCTAGCAGGCAAATAAAATAATTGATTACTACCTTTGGGCTAGCTTGGCTGCTACCAGAAATTGACAAAGCCATAATCATCTATGAACACCAACTAGCAGTCAGAAGACATGATGAAAACTCCATAATTGCCATGGACATGGACAGACTTAAGCATAGTTTCAACTGGGAAACTATGAGCATCCTAACCAAGCCAAATACAAAAACAATAGGTAATTTCTGGAAGCCAGGGAGTCAGACAAATCAGCCATCAACAGGCACATACAAATAAACAACA
This sequence comes from Pituophis catenifer annectens, assembly GCF_029215685.1. NCBI lineage: Eukaryota > Metazoa > Chordata > Lepidosauria > Squamata > Colubridae > Pituophis > Pituophis catenifer. The sequence goes on along the minus strand of NW_027256881.1, from coordinate 215,783,303 downwards.
TTTGCATACCATTCAAAAAAGACAATCAAAAAGCTAAAAAGGAAATAAAATAACTCACCAGCAATCAACACCCAGATAAGCAGAGATTAACACCAAGATTAACACTAGACCAACAGCCCACCACTAGACCTAAAACAATGGGAAGTAAACAACAATCAAGGAACTACCAATTGATTGAATTGGTCAATTCAATCAATCAATCAATCAATCAATCAATCAAATAAACAAACAAACAATAAACAACAATCTAATCAAGGAATCACCAAACTACTTCCATCAACAGGCAGAGCAAGCCACTTGTATATAAACAGAGAGCAAACCCCACTCCCTTCTAGCACTGATGATGTTACTCAGTTGGGTAATGAAACATCTGCAAGAAAATAATCAAATTCAGAAAGCACCAAAGCACCCACAAGGCCATAATCAGTTACACTCTGAAGGCCTTTGCATCCTAAATCTCTAACACATTTCTGTCACTGAAGAACCAGTCTTTCTGATGCTGGGAAAAGTACGGTAGTTTCATATACTGTATGTATAGATCTAAGTACTTTTTTGCAGTTTTTTGCTGTCATTTTTGTCTGGGATGCTGAGAAGGTTAAATAGTTAAAGTGTCCTCTTCAATGTGTCCCACTATTTGTCCTCTTTTCCCGTTTTCCATGTCCTCATTGGTCTGTTTGGATATCTGGTAACCCTACCTTCAGATGTACTAATGGTATATAGATTTTCAATTTCACAGGCAGGTACACCATTGCCATGGTAACTATTTATTTATTTATTTGTTTGTTTGTTTGTTTCAATTTCTATACCGCCCTTCTCCAAATAGGACTCAGGGCGGTGAACAGCCAAAGTAAAAAACAGGACATACAAAATTTAAAAACAATTTAAAATAATTAGATATTTTGGCCGTAAATTAAAACAACCCAATTTAAAATCAATTTAAAATTTAACTCAAGCCAGCCCAGCTAGTTGAAATAAATAGGTTTTCAGGGCCCGACGAAAAATCCGGAGGTCTGTTATTGTACGTATCTCTGGGGGGAGGTTGTTCCAGAGGGTGGGCGCCGCCACAGAGAAGGCTCTCCCCTTGGGGTCGCCAGCCGACATTGTCTGGCGGACGGCACCCTGAGGAGGCCCACTCTGTGCGAGTGTACTGGCCGGTGAAAGGCTATTGGTGGCAGAAGGCGGTCTCGTAGGTACCCCGGCCCTAAGCCATGGAGCGCTTTAAAGGTGGTCACCAACACGTTGAAGCGCACCCGGAAGACCACCGGGAGCCAGTGCAGCTCGTGCAGGAGAGGTGTCACATGGGACGCCTCGTCGCCCCCATAATCCCCCGCGCGGCCGCGTTCTGGACCAGCTGGAACCTCTGGGTGCACCCCAGGGGGAGCCCCATGTAGAGAGCGTAGAGAGAATTAGGAATCTAGGAGATTGTATTGTAGTTCCCACATACATGATGGACATTTAGTCATTTAGTCAGGGAAGACTGAGGCACATAATAATATTGTTTCCTTGGTTGCATTTGGTCTGTGTATTGTTTAAATTGTATGAGTAATTCCAGGCATGCAAATGGAAATGTAATTAATCTTGCCACTTTTGCTTTGAACCTGTCTTAGCCATTGTCCAAGCTGTTGTGAATATTGAGTTCAGTATTTGTGACTTCTCAGACAGAATTTGCTGGCAAGGCAATTATTAAGTTGAAGGTTCAGAGGAAAATGCTGACATGGGTCTCAGAAATGTTAGACGAACAAAGAACCTGCTGACTGAAAAAGACTGGTAGCAGAAGGCCCAAGGGGATGGAAGATGAGGGATAATCTCACTCAAGATTGCAAAAAAATAGAGTACGAATAGATATATTTTATCAGTAAAAGCAGAGAAAAGAAACAATATTCTTGACAGATTGAGATTGAAGTAAAAGGATGGCCAAGAATGTGTATCATAGAATGTACTGGATTAAAAAGACATAGGGTTTTGTTTTTTTCTTGGGCTGGTTGGAAAAAATAGAGATTTAAGGAATTTCAGAGTGAAGCTTTCAGAGTTATTTATTTATTAATTTTAAGTAACAAGGCAGCAAACCTACATAATACTTCTTCGTCCTCTTCCTCCCCCACAGCAACCCTGTGAAGTGAGTTGGGCTGAGAGAGAGTGAGTGATTGCCCAAGATCACTCAGCTGGCTTTCATTGCTAAAACAGAACTAGAACTCACAGTCTCCTAGTTTCTAGGCCAGCAGCTGAACCACTATACCAACTTGGCTCTTAGATACTTTAAAGAGTAGTTCATTAAGTGTTGTACCTTATGATTCTTGACGAATGTATCTTTTCTTTTATGTACACCGAGAGCGTATGCATCAAGACAAATTCCTTGTGTATCCAATCAAGCTTGGCCAATAAAGAATTCTATTCTATTCTATTCTATTCTATTCTATTCTATTCTATTCTATTCTATTCTATTCTATTCTATTCTATTCTATTCCATTCCATTCCATTCCATTCCATTCCATTCCATTCCATTCCATTCCATTCCACAGAAAGCACTTGTAGCAGTCATTTATGATATAATAAGAGTGACTTAAAAAGTTCCCTTAAGCCAAATTCCCTACTATTAACTATTAAATTGCTTTTCTACATCAGGTTCAACCCTGCTTCCCTTTTTCAAAATCAACTAGATGCTACTGTCTGCTGAAGTGTGAATAGTTGGTAACTATGAGCCCATGAACCGTTGGCCCAGTAGTTATAATGGTGGAAATGGATTCTTTGCTATGGCTGCCCTCTGGATTCTGGGAATCCAATAATAGTTGAGGATCAAGGGGCCTTCCCAAGCTGTGAGAAAGTGATCTCATTCAGCCCTGATTTCCTATTGGATCTTCATTTTGTTTGGGTTTTGTTGTAGCCTATCATCAAGCTTAGATGAAGAGTAATGACTGCTTGCTTAGACTTAAATAAGGATAAAGTAGTCTAGGTATCATCAGTGTATTGATGGCACCCACTCCAATGTTCAAACATGAAACCCACAACACTCCCAGGTGTGGCCCAGACCAGATTAAAATGCATTCCTAATTTTATTAGGAAAATAAAATAAAAATACAACAAAATTGAAATAATATTATATTTTGAAACTCAGTAAGAATAAATTTAATGACCAATCTCCCAAACTTCAGGCTTGTGACTCAGGAAAAGTATTGCACAAAGTTGTTTCCTAAGTTAAATTGCAGCAGAAAAGATAGGGCTAACGAGATGCAAGATACTAGATATCCAAACAGGCAAAGGAGGTCATGGATAATTGGAAAGAAGCAGTCCACACTAAATTGAACGGTTCGTTACTCAAACTCACACTAATTGTGACCTACCTGTACCTTTTTCCCAGATGACCAGCAGGCAAGCAGCCTTGCACTGTTAGGTGACCTGCTCCAGATTTCAGAGCTTCCGGCGCATGAAGGAATATCTCTCTCCAAAACAGGTTGAGTGAATTTCTCTCTTTCTTAAAAAAAAAAAAAAAGGATTAAATGTCCTCCCTCCAAAAGAGGTTGAACTTATATAGTTGTACTTGTTGAGTTTCAGGCTGCTCAGGGTCCATGATCATGACTAACTTTCTAAAGTTTGAAAAGTTTTGCAATCATTAATAATTAAAGTTTAAATATGTGCGAAATACATTTTAAAAAAATATGGGGGACAATGAAAGAGAGGGGGTGAGTCATATGACTTTTGTTATACAAGTAGTCCTTGACTTACAACTACAATGGGCACCAGAGAATTCGTTGTTAAGCATTGTTACATGAGGCAACATGTGATCACACTCAACTTTACAACCTATTTCTGCTGCAGTTGTTAAGCGACTCACCAGTGATTAAGTGAGACATCACATGACCGGGACTTGCAACTTTTCCTGCCACCTTCCCCAATGATTTTGCTTGTCAAAGTTGGCTGGGAAGTTCGAAAAGGCTGACGCTATGAGAGTCATTATTTTTTCAGTGGTGTCATAACTTTAAAAAAAATATGCTGAATGAGTGGTTGTAAATTGAGGACTGACTGTAATGCTTTTCTTTCTTTTGTTTTTAAAAACTATTCTTTTTGTAATCCCATACATTTTAACTTGGTTTGGGAAAAGCCATAAAAAACATCCCCCCCTTCCCCCAATACATGGGATAGGGACACGGTGGCTCAGTGGCTAAGACACTGGGCTTGTCGATTGAAAGGTTGGCAGTTCAGCCTAGTGCCACGTAACGGGGTGAGCTCCCATTACTTGTCCCAGTTTCTGCCAACGTAGCAGTTTGAAAGCATGTAAAAATGCAAGTAGAAAAATAGGAACCACCTTTGGTGGGAAGGTAACAGCATTCCGTGCGCCCTTGGCATTTTGTCATGCCAGCCACATGACCACGGAGATGTTTTCAGACAGCGCTGGCTCTTCGGCTTTGAAACAGAGATGAGCACTGCCCCCTAGAGTCGCGAACGACTAGCACATATGGGCAAGGTGAACCTTTACATTTATCTTATATCAGTGGTGAAATCCAAACTGGTTTGCTACTGGTTTGCTGGCTGCGCATGTGCACTGCGTGCGCTACCCTGTATACATGCACCCTGTGTGGCATATGCACACTCTGTGTGCACGTGCATGCGCAGTACACAACAAAAGGAGGCTTGGGAAGTTAAGTAGAACAACGGCAGGGGGGATCAGCTGTGCAGTGCAGTTTAGCTGCTAGAAAGCAGGATTTCCTGCTGTGTAGCAAAGCTAAACCCCTTTTTAAACTTTTTAAAACTTTTTAAAGCTTTTTAAACTGCCGGTTCAACCGAACTGGTAGCTATCTACCGGTTCGCCTGAACTGGTAACTTTATTTTACTACTGGTTTGCCCGAACCGGAGTGAACCGATAGCATTTCACCCCTGCCTTATACATGGGATATTAGAAATTAGAAGGGACATTTCAGGGAGGTAAAAAGTGGGGCTAGGAGGCGAAGAAGAAGCTTGCATTATTTAACGGTAGGCTGGGAGGAAGCTGAGAGTGGGAAGGAGATAATCTATATATCTAACTGTGTGTGTGATTACGCAAACACACAGACACATACTATAAAAATTCAAGGGCCTATAAATATACATAAGTTCTGAAAACAAAGAGTCAATTTGTAATAATAAATGCAATGATTTTTTGCTGAGCACATTGTAAGCCGCCCTGAGTCTTCGGAGAAGGGCGGCATATAAATCAAATTAAAAAAAAAATAATGATATGTTTCTTCTACTGTATCGGTTATCTCTTGTTGTGTTGATGTATTAATATAAAGGATTATTATTAGCATTTGATTTTTTTTCTCCTACATTTTCTTAGATATACTGTATAACTCAAGGCATCCAACATACCTAACACTCCTCCTATTTTCCCCACAACAACAACCCTGCAAGGTCTGCTGGGTGAAAGAGAGGGACTGACTCAAGATCACCCAGCTGGCTTTCATTTCATTTTCATTATCCCAAACCAGGATGTATGAGTAAATATACCTGTGTGGTCTTCTACATACAACACGCAGGGTCCTTATGCAGGGTTTAGTGGTCCCTGTTTCTATTTGAATCTGACACCCTTGCTGTCCAGTAGTCTGCAGTATAATATTCTGATAGGATGGGCAACAATCACTTCTGAACAATGCCTCAGGCTCTGCTAAAACTCTTTAATTGAGTTTTTTTCCCTTCTAAAAAATGTTTGAAGATGACACAGTATTGTAAGTTTAATTTCCCCCTCTAAGATGAACCTATTATATATTTTTTCAAATTCCCAAGGGATTGCCAGGATAAAAGAGAATTTCAGCTAGTCTTAAACTGGTCCCACAATATCCCCTTAGGGATGCAGAACTATCTTCCAAAACATTTCTGGGTAAAAATTCCTTATTATTACTTAGATTCTGATTCTGTTTTCCAAAGAGCCTGGCTGGGCGCTCTGTTCTGCAGGCAGCCAAGATCTTGTGGCAAAATCTGCTATAAATGCCAATATACTGTTTCAGCAAATGCTTTCCTTACTTGCTTTACTTGCCTTAAGTTGAACAAGCCTTGCAACCCTCTCCAAGGTTGGACAAGGACTGAGGCTGTTCTTACTTTTCCCATCACTCTTCCTTGTCTTCTGCCTTTCCTAAACGTGAGCCAAATAAGTCTACTTTCTGTTTTTTGACCTATAACTTTAAGTAGGTTGGCAATTACCATGACCATGAGGAGTTTGTTCTCGAATCACAGTCATTATGTTGAAACTTTTCAAGTCTTCCTCAAGAAGTCAACTGAACATCAGTGCATGCTGGATTTCATTCACAAGAAGCTGCCCCAATTAATATCCAGGTAAATACACGACAAAAATGTTCTTAGAAATATTTAATAGATCAGGGGTGTCAAACTCGATTTCATTGAGGGCCGCATCAGGGTTGTGCTTGATCTCGGAGGGCTGGGGATGGGCATGACTGGGGGTGGCCATGGCCATGGTGGGCATGACAAGCTCAACATCACTTGTGTCTGGGCACCTGTGGTAGCCATGTGTTAAGGCAGGACTTCCCTGAGACCCTCCCTCACTCTCATTATAATCTCCTGCTGGATTTGACTCACGGGCCTTGAGTTTGACACCCCTGTGAAAGATGCTTTCATACATTAGATCATTGAGAAAAGACTACATAATCCCAGATTAGAACTGGTTTGATTTCAGGTTTTTGTTGTTTTTAAGGCTTCAATTGATTGAGTTTTATAATAAAATATTATTTTATATGCCTTTTAATTTTGGATTGGGAGCTGCCCAGAGTTAGTTGAAAGGTAAGTGGCTATATAAATGTTTTAAATAAATAAAATCAATCTGAGTAAGCTTTTTAATGTATTTAATTGTGTGCAACTTAACTTTTCATTCCACTTCATCCAACTCACTTTTTCCCACTTTTTTTTTTTTTTAAAAAAAAAATTGTGGATCTCTCTAGCACAATTCAAAATTCCCATCAATATAACCATTAGCATTTTATTTTTTTACTTTTTTATATTTTTTTTGCTGGTTGACAAGTTCAACTAAAGGAACTGAAAAGACTTCCTGCTCTTATTTGTCTGCTACTTAGTTCAGTTTAGGTGTAAGCAGTACATGCTTCTCTCTCTCTCTCTGATAGCCCAAAGTCACTGAGACCTAAACTTGTTGCTAACCACAAGTCTGCAGTCCATCTATATACATAGCCCCATCCTGACCACCCTTATTGAGCCACATCAGGCTGGAATAAAAGACTGGGAGGTTCCTAGAGGACATTTTCTAGAAATGCAAGTCACCAGACCTTTTGAACAGCTTTTGATGTTACGAATTTGTCCTTCCCTTCTAGCATCAGTAATGGAAAAACTGAAATCAACGTTCTAAGTGTCGGTGGTGGTTCAGGTGAGTCAAAACACAAAGGTATTATTTAGCAATCTGAATTATGAATGCTGTTACATATGCAGGGTATTATATTACATTAATGTACTTGGGAGAATGTAGAAATAATTTAAAACATACCTCCCGGCAAATGGATGTTCTGCAACGTGAGGATGAATGGGCAAAAAAGAATCAGATAATGAGAATAACGTGCAAATTAAACCTATATATAGAATCAGACACTCACAGATACACTGAGTTTGTTTCATATAATTCTGCAGAAGACTGGAATGTTGGCTAGCCAAAAAAGAAAAAGAATAGGATGGGGCTTTTCAATTTCTTATTCTGTGTTTCATTTCCTTTGTGACAAATGACTTTTTAAGCATACAGGAAAGGCCTTCTGGATAAGGCCAAGACTCATCTTAGTGTAGCATTTTGATTCTCATGATGACCAGCCAGATTCTGTGGGACTTGCAGGTTCTCCAAGACTCACATTTTCACTGGTGAAGGCCAAAGGTACGGGGGCTTTTTGCCCAGCTTCAGTTGGTACAATAGTTACAATCCTTTCTGATTTAGGGTAACTTTATGACAGTGACTTATGCCCTTATGATCAGTGGTGGGATTCAGCCGGTTCGGGCTGGTTTGGGAGAACCGGTAGTTAAATTGCTGGCTGGCTCCACCCCTTCCCACCCCGCCCTTTCCAGGAGTCCCCACATGCCCCATTTTGGCTCCCAGATAAGTGCAGGGAGGCCTCCTAGGCCCAAAACGGGCCCATTTTCACTCCTAGGAGGCCTCACCCCTGCTGCCTGTTTTTGTTCCCAGAAGGCTTCAGGGAGGCTGAGTGCTGCCTGTCACATCCCCTGGCCATGCTCACCCAGCTGGTCATTAGGGCAGAGAACCGGTTGTTAAATTATTTGAATCCCACCACTGCTTATGACTACAGGTTTAGACGAATGTATAAAATGTATTTATACAGGGCTGCTGCCTTTGAATATAGTCTAGAAAGCAAAGTGCAGTTGTACAAAAGATCAGGATCCAGATGGTGAAGATGATGAGTCACTTTATCACATAGCCCCAATGATATTATCTGCCGGTAGGTCTCTAAGCAACCTTCTCCTACATGCCCCAGCTCCTGTTTACATGCAGGACCATTTCTTCTAACTAGAATTCTCCTATTCCAGACTATCATCCCAAGAGCAAATGTTTAGGGTCCCAAGCCAAACCAACCAACTAACAAACAAAGTAGAGGTTGGAAGCGGATCTTCTTGGTGGTGGCCCCAGCACTTTGAAACAAAATACTTCCTGAAGTTCATTTAGCTCTCATCTTGCAGGCTTTCCAAACAGTGTAACATTCTTGTTCTGACAGGGGTTTGAGCAGTACTGATATTAGGCGAGTGTTTTTTGTATTTTTTAAAAATTACATTTCACCCCCCCCCCCAAAGTTATGGATTTATTGGAAATTTAGGGATGCTTGAGTTTGCTATCTATTTTACTACCAGAATTTACTTTTATTTTATTTCATTTTCAAGTGATTGAATCATTATGACTTAAGTCATAAATTATTACAGAAACATTTAAAACCAAAAAAGCAACAACAACAATCCCCAAATAGGAGCAATTAAACCTTAAAAAGTCTTCCCTTAGTCATGATGAAGTACTCAGTCCATGCTGTAGCAGTAAAAAAGAGCTGCTGGCATCCTTATTTATTGACCTGACTTTTTTCTTCTGTTTTTGGAATGGTATGGGCTTTGTGGTTAAAAAGAGCAGAGCAAGAAAGGATGCTTAAATGTAGGGCTGAGACAAAGACATGGGGCAAAATGGAAATGGGATGTTAACTGCTATTCTATGGATAACATAATTCTATGCATACATTTTCTTGGCTCAAGAGCTATGCTACATTTTGTGTAATAGATCAAGGAGCTCATTCTGAAAGTGGTAGAGCCAGGACACAGATATGTATGTCAGTGGTAGGTTCCTCCCGGTTCGGTCCGGTTCGGCCAAGCCTGTAGCTGTGACGATATGACGTCACCGAACTGGTTCTCCCCCCCCGCCCTCCCCCCCCACGTTATTCTTACCTTTTATTTGGTCCCACCCCCAATCTATTGCTGCCTCCTGAGTCCCAGCTGATGACTAGAGGGAAAAAAACTGTTTAAACTCTTGCCGTGGGGCTTCAAAGGGCCGTCCTACAGCTGATCAGTGTTAAAAGCAAACAAATGAGTCGGGTTGTAAGTGCGAGGACTGGTCGTAAGTGCGAGGACCTTCCAGAAATGACTCTGACCAGCTAGCCACGCCCACCTAGTCACATGACCTCCAAGCCACACCCACAAAATAAGCCACGCCCACAGAACCGGTAGTAAAAAAAATTTAGAACCCACCCCTGATGTATGTGTGTTAAGGAGTGAAATGGGTACCTGAAGACTCCACAAGACTTTTGCCCATTAGCCTCCCTCTTCAAAATAGTGCAGAAAGGGGGCTCAACCTTTGATCAGGCCATATTGATCAGGACAGGCCACTCTTTTTCACCCATGTGAATCAATAATGAAGAAAAACTCCAAACCTCCCTTGCTATGAAACAAATATTTGCCTGTAGTCTTAAAATCAATGTAATAACTCTAATATTTAAGAGTCATTTAATCAATGATAATCACTGAAGTTGACTGTTTAAATACCATACCATACCACACCACACCACACCACACCACACCACACCACACCACACCACACCACACCACACCACACCACACCATGAAACATAAAAAAACATAGAAAACTGACAACGGACTTAGTGATTGATCAAATCTGGCCTTTGAGGGTTTTTTAAATTATTTAATTATTTAATTTTGGGGGGGCTGATAGATACGTGTTTATCCCAAGTATGTTTAAACTCAGTTACTGATGATTGACCTACTACCTCTGTTGGAAGTTGGCTCCAAGTTTCCACTACTCTTTCTGCAAAGTAATACATTCAAAGTGTTACCATGCCATACCAAACCAATTCAATTTTGTTATGTTATTCACTGGATACCACCAGCAGAAGGATTGTACAACTCATGAAGACAGTGATATTTATTTATAGCACTAGTAGCTGTACTAGTAGCCTCTTAAAAGTAAGAGGCAAGTAATAAGATTTCAAATGATTAAGAACCTGGCCAGAATTGGCTATTTTAGAGGATCAGATGAGCTCCATTATCTGATCCCCATTCAACTATTAGTGTCTGTGGTAGGCTACTGGTATGCAGCAGAAGTCATGCTAAGAGTTACGGGACCTGCATCTTATGATTTAGCCCAGTTCCTAGGTCCTTTGTTCAGTATTTTTAGTGGCAAAGTGTCTGGGCAGCAAAGAAGAAAATTGAGGATCATATGTAGAATGCTACCATGTTTCCCCAAAAACAAGACCCTGTCTTATATTTTTTTGAACCCCAAAATAAGTGCTTGGCCTTATTTTCGGGGAGGTCTTATTGTTTTGGGGCACATGGAGCAAAATGGGGCTCCTCTTGCCATCTTACCTGATTTCCAGCTCTGCGTTTAAATATTTTTTGGGTGGGCTTATTTTCAGGGGGAGGCTTTTTTTAGTGCACGCACTCAAAAGCCCAATTAGGCTTATTATCAGGGGATTTCTTATTTTCGGGGAAACAGGGTAGTTGCTCAATGTGCTCCAAAGTTTTGACACATTTCTTATTCATTTGAATGATTTATGTAAAAACATTTCAATTCTGCTACTGAAGAAGTCCTTCCCAGCTGTTCATTATACTAGTGTTGACAGTCGGTATGGAAAAGCTTGTGAGAGCAAAATGCTACATTAGCAAAGCTAGGAATGTCTAGCTTTAAATGGTCATGTGAATAGTGAGGTGGTGTCATTCCCATCTATAAGAAAGTATGTTCTGCTTACAGCTTTTATCTTATTAATGTGGCCCACTCCATCCCCTTCTAATCACAGAAGACATTTACTATGTGGTAGAATAGTGACTCGACTCTAAACAATCTATTTCCTTGAAAAGTTTAATTGGTAATTTAATGGCGAACATAGTGGTAGCCCTTTAAAGGTAATTGTATCAGAGTCCTTAAATAATTTCTAGAGCTTTAACTGATAGTTGTCAATTTATTTTCAGGCTGCCAGAGAACTGGTTCTGAAATGCCCTAAGCCCTTGTTTGCATATAAATAACTAAATGAACTCAATTAAGGTAGAAGATTAAATTACAAATCAGGAGTTTGAGGTGAAGAGGAGCTTTTAAAATAACCTAGGGCAATGGATTGGTTTCTTGTGAATGGGAATGAATACATTATCCATTCGATCAATAAAAATACAAGATCTCCAGATGAGTCGATAACAGCTCCAGTTATCCCCAATCAGCCTGACCATATTGCCTAGGAATGGTGCACCTGAAGAACACTAGGCTGCCTTAAGATAGTTCAATAATGATTGAATCTAGCATTTGCTTCCATCTTCTGCATGTAAATTTAAGAGGCTCTTTGACCAAATCCAACATAAATACAATGCTATCACATGCAATGCCATCAGCATTTTGTTTCTTTTTCCTTTCTATTATAATGAATTGTTTTTACACTGTTTAGAATTGGCTAGCACTGAATAGCTGCCAATTATGAGTAGGTCTATCCATCTATCTATTTCAGCATCTGGGTATGATAGATCCATTCTACTTCTTTGTAAAGAATTGTATAGATAAGTTGAGATGATAGACAGATGGATGGAGCCTTATCGATGGATCATAGTGTAAAGTATCTTCTAAAAGTGATACAAATGATAGATTTTGTTAAGCCTTTGTAGGTATCCATGATGTAACAATTATAGATTGGAATATCATAAACAATTTTGATCCCAATACTTTGGAAAAGATATTATAGAGCTAAGAATACATGTAAAATGGTCAACGAAAATGATTAATAATTTGTCCAGGAATAAAAATGGCAAGTAAACAAGAACAAGATAGGGGGAAAAAATCCTAAATTTGGTTTGTTCTATATACAAAATACAATAAAAATACATTTGCCACATATGTGGTGGCAGCAGAATTGGGATAGTTTTTAAAGTACATTAAAACAAAGTTCACAAGTGTAAAACTATTAAGTATAAAACTAATGAGTAGTAGTCATGGTGGCTCTTCATCACCATCAGGTTCAGAAGAAGATTGCTTATCGATTCCATTTGCTGGTGTAACACTATTTTACTCATGTTTTGTTCGCGAGATTCATATGAGTTGACAAAAGAATGACTAGCTACATCTAGCCCAATGTAGTTGTTCTAATATTCTGCCATCTTAGTAGAATTGTCTCAAGGTCTTAATAATGATGGGATGTAAGTTGAGCATAACAGAGCAGGGGTGCCAAGCTCAAGGCCCAGGGGCCGGATCCAGCCCATGTGGGGCCGCCCTGGAAACAGCAAAGGACCAGCCCACAGGACTCTGCGAGTGAAAATGGAGCTCGGGAAGACTGTGTGTGGCCCTCCTGAGCTCTGTTTTTGCTGGCAGAGGGTTGCAGGAAGCTGTCGCAGCTGAGAACAGAACTCGGGAGCCCATCACTGGCACAGCACTCGGCCCACCACAGGTGCCCTCAACACAAGTCTTTTTTTTTTTTAAATAAGTTTTGTATTTTTGTACATCTCATTTCATGAAATGGTTTGATTCCTGGGTTTTATACATTTCAATATAAATAATCATATCAATATTATTTTTAATAATTACAGTCCATTTTCATTTTTGATTTTACTAACATATAGTTTCTATTGTCATCTTTCAACTCTAAACCTTCTCATAATTCTATCATACTTCATTTCATCTTAATATCTGTTTTTACTATTTTTCCCCTCATATTTCTACTTCTATTTTAAGCCATTTTTACTGGCAGAGCACTTGGGCCATCACAGGCACCCCGATATGAGTGATGTTGAGCTGGCCGTACCCATCCTGGCCATGCCCATCCCCGGCCCTCCGAGGTCAAACACAACCCTGATGCTGCCCTCAATGAAACCGAGTTTTACACCCCTGTAATAGAGCAATGCTTTTCATCTTGTCATTCGTTATATGCCATTTGGAAACTGATTTGACATTTGCATATGAACCAAGTAAACCCCCACACACTTCTAGCAAAAAATGATACTAGTTTTTGGTTTCTTTGTTCTTCTTTGTGTCCTAGGGGAAATTGACCTTGAGATTCTTGCAAGATTACAGTCGGAATATCCTGGCGTGATCATTCATACCGATGTGATAGAACCAAATGCAGAACAAATAAACAGTTATAAAGGTATGCGTAATGCTGCAGTTTCTGCTGAGCTCCACGTCACCGATCCGTTTGCCTCTCGGTGTTCTAGAGTTCGTTATGGAAATAATGTGCTATTGAAATGTTTCTCTGAAACATTCATTTATCACATTTCCACTGAAAGGGAGGAAGAGATACAGCCTGATGTTTCTCAGCATGGTGGCAAGCCAGAGGGTGCAAATCCCTGCTTAAGTGACAGCAAACACAATGCAGTATTAATGCTACGGAAATGAAAAGGGGAAATTTTGCCACTGTTATTTGAAAAAAAAAAAATAGGGATTAACTTTCTGAAACTTCAAGCCAGGACACAAATATTGATTTTCCTCCACAAGTTGAGGGAGGACAAGGCTGCTTTCTTGAGACTATTGGCGTTCTTGGAATTTTGAAAAGCCTCAAAAATAGCTGCTATGCTTTCTGACGTTGTATACTCTCTACTATCTTAAAACCCTCACTTATTGCAAAACAAATTAGCTGGTTATTCTTGCCACCTTCCCAGCTCCACTCCGGCTTATTTCTGACTTTTTATAAGCAGGTAGATAGCAGTCAAACGAAGGAAAATGCCCCCCTGTTTAACTTGACAGGATGCCTATAAGGCCTTCTTAGAAATAAAGTGAAGCTAAAAGCTGGCATATGCCTTGCCACATGCTATTTTCTGCAAAGTCTTCTGCACTGCTGAGCCTGGTAGATGCCAAGGGTGGTGTCCACAGACATAGTGGGTGCCCGTAGGGATCGCATTTCCTATTCTGCTATGAACTCTCTCTTTGTTTTACAAGGCTATCCATAACACGATGTTAAGTTTGGCTACATGCTTAGCAAAATTCGTATTTCCATTTAGGGAAAGAGTTCCTCTCTTGTAGGTTTTCAAATCGTCTTTGGTAGGCAGCCCAGAATTTTTGACATATTGATTGACATTAGCTTCCTTCTCACTCTTCATTTTCCCATTGACTGCCTATCAACTGTCTGGTAATGAAATAAAAAGCAGTTCTGGGGCAGGTTATCTTCACTGTCGATATGGATTACTTGCAGAATGATGTCTGGGCTTAAAATACACAGAGTTTCACTGTGGTCATAGAGCCCCAGAACTGATAATGGAAGAGGGCTGAGAAATAGCTGTGGCAGTTAAAAGTGAGACCACTCACACATAGACAATACACACATACCCATGTTTCCCTGAAAATAAGATCCTGTCTTATATTTTTTTGAACCCCGAAATAAGTGCTTGGCCTTATTTTCAGGGATGTCTTATTATTTTGGGGCACATGGAGCAAGATGGGGATCCTCTTGTCATCTTACCTGATTTCCAGCTCTGTCTCCCTAACCCTAACCAGAGGAAATGGCGGGGACCGGCTGCTATTTTCGAAGAGGGCTTATTTTTGGGAAGGGCTTATTTTCGGGGGGGAGCTTATTTTAGCGCACACACTCAAAAGCCTGATTGGGCTTATTAGCAGGGGATATCTTATTTTAGGGGAAACAGGGTATATACCACATGTGATACTAAATCCAAAGTAATTATTACAGAGCAAGAAAAAATAATAAAGTACCACTGAAACCAGAAAATACATAACAAATAATCATGACATTGCTGAATCTTGACAGTGTCCCTAATGCTGTCCCAAATACAATGTCAATAGCCTTTCTGAGTGAGAAAACTCTACTTTTGACGATAGGTAGTCCTCAACTTACAACTATTTGTTTAGTGAACAAATGGCACTGAAAAAGTGACTTATGACCATATGTCATGCTTACATAGTTGCAATATCACCATAGTTGCAATATCCCCATGTGTTTTACCATGGCTGTTCACCGCCCTGAGTCCTGTTGGAGAACGGCGGTATATAAATTAAATAAATAAATAAATAGTCACCTGATCAAAATCTGGACACTTGGCAACTACCGGTAATTCTTATTTATGAGGGTTGCAGTGTCCTGGGGTCATGTGATCACCTTTTGCAACCTTCTGACAAGCAAAGTCAATGGGGAAGCCACATTCACTTAACAACCCTGTCACTAACTTAAAAACTGCAGTGATTCACTTTACAATTGTGGCAAGAAGAGTCATTAAATAGTGTAAAACTTACTCAATGACTGTCTCACTTACCAAAATCAACTTTGGGCTCTATTTGTGGTCTTAAGCCGAGGACTACTGGTATTAGAGAGGACCTGCCATAGAGAAACATTATCTCTAGACTATCCCATCTTGCCACCTGTACAAATGGGAGACTTTGAGAAACTTTCCTGGGATGAGTGAATAGAATGGGCTACTTCTACCTGAAGGAGGTTTCCTGGAGAAACCTGGAAGTCTAACTTTATAGGTAAAAAAAATAGCATTTTATATTGAATCCAGCTCATTGACGCCCATAATAAAGCATCTCTAAGACCTGGCTTATGCGGCAATAACTTTCTGAACTATCTTCAAAGTCAAGCCCATGTAAAGCACACTACAGTAATCTGGTGTCCAATAGGAAAAATTTTAAAAAGCGTAGGTTAGAGGGGTGGAATAAGCAAAGAGAGAACATTTCTCATCTTTTCAGGGAGGTATCATAATCAGATCCTTGAGAAAAGTAATATTTCCTTTTCTGCATTAAGTCAACGTCTGTGATATTCTGAATGCTCTGTGCATGTAGTCAGGATTTCTGATCACGTAACAGAATCCAAAATAATGGAATGGTGGTTGAGACAGTCTTACAGTATCAGTGATGGAGATCTTTATTGCTTTTGGGGAGCGAAGAAAGCTACATCCTTTATGAATTTTCAGTGACAGAGTAGGCACAGTCTCCTTGTACTGGAAATTAAGAGAATATCGCAATCAAGAAAATATTCCAATTATTGTCTCAATGTCCCTTAGTTTTCAAGATGACACTGAAATCAGAGATGATTTCACAAGGAAATGTCAAATAACAGCACAGTGGGATTACACTCTAGATCAAGATTAGGGAACCTTGTGGCCTTTTGGTTTTTTATGAAATTTCAACTTTTATTAGCTGCACCATGATGGCTAATTGTGCAAGATGCTAGGTAGTGTAATTTTATAACAAGACAAAGACTACAGATTTCCATCCTTCTAGAGTCAAACCAAACATCCACTATTAGATAAAAAAAACAGTTTTAGGTTATATAAAAATACTGAAGACATAGTTCAGTGTTGTAATCTTATCTCATCTTAAATATTAGCAGTTTTATGGTAAAACCTTTTGGGCATTTTCACCTCCATTTAGATAGATAGATAGATAGATAGATAGATAGATAGATAGATAGATAGATAGATAGATAGACAGACAGACAGACAGACAGACAGACAGACAGACAGACAGACAGATAAATATGAGAGACAGAGAGAGATGGAGATGTCAGAAAAGATCTAGGAGCCTGGCACTCTGACAAATCAGCCATCAATAGACACATAGACATTAACAACATCTATAGACTATGCAAAAGAGACAATCAACCAGCCCAAAAGAGAAAAAGACTCCAGCACCTCTCCACAGTAATCAGCACTCATATCAGCATAGATAAATTCCAAGATTAACTTCAGACCAACAATCAAGTACTGTAAGCAATATCCCAATCAAGAAACTGCCAAAGAGCCATCAGTAAACAGCCCAATCAAAGAATCTCTAAGACTGACCCCACCCACACAGACAGGCAAGTCACCAGAATATAAACTGACAGCAAACAGCACTCCTTACTAGCACTGATGCTGTTCCCTAGTTAGGGTAATGAAAGTCTGCAAGAAAACAAGCAAGCTCAGAGAGCACCAAGGACACCCTCTCCTTATTTAAATAAATCATGTTTTCCAAAATGAGATAATATGAATACATTGTTGGTCTATATTGAAATCCTGCAAGTATCAGAGATCTAGACCAGATCTCAGAAATGTAGCAAAATGTACATCCTCTTATATTAAAGTGAACAAAGGATAGCAGCCGAGAACTGGTCTTACCAATGGCATCATCGTCATATTAAAAATATATGGCTTTCAGCTGCTTTAAAAAAACTGAAATGAAAATGTATTCCATATTTGCAAATGAGATAAACTGTGGACCTATTGCATTTCAGAATGTGTTGCAAAGGCATCAGATCTCAAGAATATAAAGTTCACTTGGCACAAAGAGACATCCCTGGAATATGAAAATCGAATTAAGGACAGCAAAGAGATGGGAAAATGGAATTTCATCCACATGATCCAGGTAGAACAAAGCACATTATTATGTCGCCAGACCACTGTTACTGAGGCATTACATTAATGGGCTATTTTTCATGCATGGTGTATTACTGTAATGTTACAAATTTGCTCTTTTTATTTATAAACTATTTTCTCTCGCTGTAGTTTTACCTTCCCGACCTGATATTTATCCTGCTCTGTAGTGATGGAGAGGAGATAAAACTCAACATACAGAGAGGAAGATTTTGCAAATATTTGAATTACAAAATATGCAAAATATTTGAATTATTTAATAAAACATTCCAAGAAATCTGCAAACCCATTTCACCTTGAAATGATTCTTCCCATTTTTTAGATGCTGTATTACGTAAAAGATATGCCAGCTACCATTAGATTCTTTCACGGCCTCTTGAAACCTGGGGCCAAACTTCTCATTATTCTTGTTTCAGGTAGGTTCAAAGCTGAATCCTAAGACATCTGATTTGTGTATTTGTAGTATTTTATCATTTATGTACCACAGGTAATCCTCAATTTACGACCATAATTCAGCCCAACATCTCTGTAGCTAAGTGAGACATTTTTAAATGAATTTTGCCCCATTTTTATGACCTTTCTTGCCACAGTTGTTAAGGTAAATCACTGCAGTTGTTAAGTTAGTGACACAGTTGTTAAGTGAATGTGGCTCAGATGGTTGCAAAAAATGATCACATGACCTCAGGACACTGCAACTGTCATAAATATGAGTCAGTTGCCAAGTGTCTGAAGTTTGATCACGTGACCATGGGGATGCTACAATGGTCATAAGAGTGAAAAATGGTCATAAGTCACTTTTTTCCAGTGCAATTGTAACTTTGAACAGTCACTAAATGAACTGTTATAAATTGAGAACCACCTGTATTGAAGTAGTCCATAATGTGGACTACTATATAAAAAGATTACATTGGCCACCAGGAGGCACTATAGGACCACTTTCAACTTATTTGGGACTCATCAGATATGTGTAGCCAGATGTTATTCTATGGCAGGATTGGGCAATTAATTTTCCCAAGGGGCCACATCAGAAACTGGGACTATTGTGGAGGGCTGAACCAATAGGCCTGTGAAAGTGCATAGGCATGCATGCACGCATACACATATGTAAAAACTAGAGTAGTTATTTGTCAACTGTTTAAACCTTGATCCAGAAACTGACAAATGAAATCAGCCAGCTTTTCCCCATGTGCTCTCTGCCTTATAGTACATTTAGTCAGGTTGCTATTTCTTTGAAAATAAGACTCAGATATGTCACCAGGAATGGTGCTCCCCCTGTGCATAGTGAAAACCAGATTATATTAAAATATTAGAGTTTATTTGCTGATGTTTCATTTTATGGATATAAAGAGTCATCTACCAAAAAAAATTATAAAGTGACTGTATCGATATAAAGATAACCCCAAATAATTCATTAGTCCCATTGAACTCAAAATGTATTTATAGGGTATCAGAACAGATGTTAAAAAGAGGAAAGGCACAGGGTCTGAAACACTTTAACTCGTGGGAGGGAGGAGTCCAATTTCCATTAATGAATTCATTCATGTGTTTACAAATTTTTCAGAATGGCACCCATAACACCTGACTGCATTGTGGCATTAAGCAAATAGCTAGAAAGTTATCTCCAGCTATTTGGCTGGCTCATTTCCATGTTACAACTCCTCATTTCATCCAGTATTGTGGTGCTGGGTAAAAAGTTCACACTAGGAGGGTTATGTCTGAAACCTGAGAAAGAAAGATGTATTCAAGTTATCTGAAAAATGAAATAGCAAAGATTGTGATAATGAAGCATTTGTTTTTATCTGGTACTGGGTAAGCAAAGCAAATAACATATTTAGGATTAGTGCCTAATGCAAGTCTTATGGATACAACCAGCCAAAGTTAAGCACTTTCAGGTTTCATTGATTTCACAGCTTGCATTTGTTATTCTCAGGTTTCTGTTGTGAATAGAACAATATGTACACAGGAACAAGGGGAGGGATGGAAAAGAGAGTTGGGTTTATCAAATACCGTTCACAAAATAGCAGCCTAATAATACAGAGCAATTATCATGGCAGCATCTATATAACCCAACTCAATAGGACTCCAGGCTGCTTATGAACACAAATACACACTTTCTTCTAGATTTTTGAAAGAATTATTTATCAGGTTATGTTTTCAGTGAAAACAAAAACAAGATTTTTGTCAAATGCTTAGCCTGTAGCGAAACATTGCCCTTTAACCTGGAATTACCAAATTAGGGATTATTTCTCATCTCATCTCACTAACTTCAGCCATATGGTTATTCTTGTAAATAAAGGAGCTGTGATTAGAGGTGCAGTGGTTAGAATATAGTATTGCAGGCTAATTCTGCTGACTTCCAACTACTAACAGTTCAGCAGATTGTTGGGGGCAAGATACTCAGAGGGGGCTATGAAGTGGCATATAAGTCTAAGTGCTATTGTTAAAGTAAGAATATTTTTTAAATCTTAAAAAAAAATCACATACATATATACATAGAATAAGAAATTATGAAGGACATTCTTATATTCAAATCACAGAGACATGTATACATAAGAGGTATCCTAAAGAAACAGAACATCTCATGCATCAAATATATGCCTGGGCTACATCTTTGTAGACAGAAGATACATCATTGAATGCCCTTTTCTCTTAATATGTGCATATTGAAAGCGAGTTAATCAGGGAGAAGACCATATTAGATATCAAGTGCTGACTTTACACTTACAAGAGAGATATAATCTTAAAGCTGTATTTCAGAGTAATTAGTTATAAGTTCCTGGGTGCAAAACATATGTATACAACAAGCCAAATTTTATACTGATTATCTACCCTCTGCTGGTACATCTTGAGGCATCTGAGGAGAAAGGGGACATTTACAAGAAATTAGAAAAGGACAAAAAAAATGGGTAAATTTACTCTGACCTGATTTTGGATATTTTTAGTTATAGACTTTTTAAAAACTCAAAACATTTTTCTGTCCCAAGTCTGGCACTCTTATTCCATTTTGAATTTTATTCCATTTCTCTCTTCTCCAGCATACTTAGCAGACACAAGGAATGCAACAGGCAGGTATGCAGAAACGCTAAGTCAGGGATGTCCAACCTTGGCAACTTTAAGACCTGTGGACTTCAACTCCCAGAATCCCCCAGCCAGCATAGACATCGCTGCTCTAAACTCACTGAATCTAGGGCACCTATCAGAAAATGTTTATGGGGGCATCCATTGGAACTGAGATACATCCATGTGCAATTTCTTTTCTGCCAGCAGTTCCTCACTTGGGTAAAAGATAACAAAAGAAAGAAGACAGCCAAAGACAATCAGTTAAGGAAAAGATGTGAGATTCCATCATTCAGAGTGAATAGTGTGAGGTACAACAGAGTAGATAAACATCAAAAGAGGTGAATGAACAGAGGAACAGAAGAAGCCTTTGCTAAAATTAGAACGTAGTCAACAAAACAACCTCTAGCACGTTGGTACCAAGTCTTATGTCAAAAGCTACTCATACCTGTTCTTTGCAGTGCAGCCTGCCTGAGGAGGGATTCCCAGTGAGTTGTGCTCAGTGTGCCGTTTGCCTCCTCATCTAATAAAAAATTATATCATGTGAAATGGAGAGTAGGAATCTGATAAGAAACACGTGGGACATCAGATCCGCCCATATTTCAGTTGTCAGTGAAACCAGGCCAGCTATAAAGAAAGATATAGGGTTGTTTTTAAAGTTAATATCCTCCTCTCACAGCCAGTTTGCCACAAAGTCTTAAAAAACACCAGTCTGGCACCATATGTTCCATCTACAGGGAGTGATTATAATAATGTGCCAGTCAGGTAGTGTATAATTGCTCCGTTTCAGAAATGGCATTGAGTCACAGAACACCGACACCAGCGCATTCCTTGCAATTAGTGCTCGGCATTCATTTCCCACCACTGGGGGAGGAGGGAGAGACAGGGAAAGAATAAATAACACAAATTTGTTGTGCGGCATCCATTTAAAGCTGACAATGTTTATGTTTCCGAAAGAAACTCTTTCAAGACTGACTGTTTTCCTCCAAAAAAAAAAAAAAAAGGCAGACAAGTAGCTTTATTAACATGGGGGATTTGCAGTCATACTTCTCAGCAGGCCCTCATTAGTCCTGAATTTATTGCTTTCCTATCCGAAGGGGCCACGAGCTTTGCCTTTTTATAAATGATTCACATCAGAAATGCTGAATCATGCCACCAAGGGTACCAAATAAATGAATTAGCCTGGTGCCCCTTCCTACTGTTCCTGCTAATATATTTTTTTCTTTCTCTCTCTCGCTCTCTGTGGTAATATCTGTACAGCTAACATGCGACCAATTTTTAAATAAAAATAGCTCCTTTCTCACTGTAAGGGTTGCCAACTGGGCGACCTAAGATTGCCAAACATTTCGAGTAATTTGGGACATCTTTATACTAGAATTTCATGATTCTAATGGAGGCCTCCTATCCTGTCATCTTGTCACTCTATACAACTTTATGAAAACTACATTAAAGTCGCATGTAGCCCCGGTTTATTTTAGGCCTACTGTAAATCAGGATGATTCTTTGTCAGAAGACTGGTATTTTCTTGCTTCTCAGTCTCCATGGACGCTTCTGAATTAATTACAATTGCCTATGTTGGGAGCATATATAAGTCGATCTCTCAGCTAAATCATATGAAAGTTAATTAGATTTTAATTAATTATGACTGAAGCTGTACCTAGATGCATACATGCACTAAATGGACTTCCTTTCCAGGATTAGGCTAAATGTACTATTTTCCTGTTTTAATGGACATACACAAACCTTTACCGATCTAATATACTTTCAATGTGCCTGATAATTTTGGAAATTAAAGTCTAAAACATCAGGTGGGAGCATTATTAGAGACTTTGTCTCTATCAAAATATTTGTTTGTAAGATTTCTGTCTCAGATTATGAAAGGTAGTACACAATATCTGGACCCCATTTTAAAGCTGGTATATTCAAATTATGTTAAACAGGGATTACAGCTGGTCCTTGAATTATGACCATAATGGCATTTGCCCATCACAGACGTAAGTCAAGACAGTCATAAAATGGCTGACCCATGGGACTGACCCAATTTTATGACCTTTTTTGCAGTGATCGTTAAGTGAAGCAATGATTCACTATGGGTGCGGTTTTGCCAAAAACAGAAGTAAATGTTGGTTTTCGGCAAAACCATTGTAAAATGTGATCATGTGATTGTGGGATGCTATAAACAGCTATAAATGCAGTCTGGTTGCTGAGTGTCTGAGGTACAGTCATGTGATGGGGGGGGGAAACATTGGAATTTTGACTCTGGATTGTGAGTGCCCCCAGGAAGGTCCATTGTAACTTCAAATAGTCACTAAGTAACTGGTTGTAAGTTAAGGACTACCTGTATTTCCTATAGGTAGAAATGAAAATGCAGCTTTGAAGTTCAGGATATCTTCAGTAACACAGACACACACACACACACATTTCCACATGTCCTTGTTGTTTTACCAGACACATAAATAGCCATCGTTGTAAGAAATTAATTTTCCATCCTTCAGAAAGGATATATTTTGATACTATATGATGAGATACCTAAGAAAGGACAATTGTTATTTATTTACATAATCACTTATCTCAAAATCTTTCCCTCAATGTCTAATGTCTGATTGCAGATTCAAAGGATGGCTTTAAAGCTGAATAAATGTAAACTAAAGTCATTTATCTTTGACAAAGTCAAGAGCTCTTGAGAGAGAGAGAGAGAGAAATGACTGTGAAAATACCCAAATCCTTCTCCCTGTTCCAATAAAAGTGTTTTATTTTAAATATACAGTTAAGTGTGGTGATCATAGCCTTCCACTGCTAGAATGATTTCACTAGCCCCTTGGGCAATTGCTTCCAAAGTGGCTGTTCAGTCCAGCTCTAAACCTGCTCTTCTAGACGATTTGAAGATTTATCAACCAGTTTCTGATTTATTTGTATGGGGTGGTGAGGAGTCAATCATGAGATTAGCTCTGGTCTCAGTGATGTTCCCATTCACGGTTGGAAATGATCTTCAGCTTCTAAATTATGTACAAAGCTGCAACAGCACTGAGAGAGATTGAAAAGAGTAAGAGGTCTCCTTGAAAATATATAACCACCCCAATTCCAAAACATGTAATGCCACCCCTGTTCACTATGGATAATGCTCATAAAGAAGGCCTCTCTAATCGGTTTGCGTGTTGAACCAACTTGGACCTAGATTCGAGATATTTGTGGCCTGCAACAGTCTCAAAAAGGCAAGGCATGTGGCAACTTTCTTAATTGGGACCATCTATGGTTCAGCCTGTCATATTCCTTTTTCTCGATAGCTAGTTGCCAAAGTCTTTTTCTTGTTATTCTGCCCATATTTTTGCCTCATATTAAATCTGTGCAGACTGTCTCTGGTACTCCTGAACCCATGTGGTGAATTGATTTTCCTCAGATTTCTCCCCAAAATTGATTTTTTTCCAGTTAAGAATTAAGATACCTGCTTGTTCCAATATTATTCACTACCTTCTCAGTTTTTTTCTCTTCTGTGGGACTATAATCACTCTTTAAAATCTCCAAAGAGCATGGCCACTGAACAAGGTTGCCAACAGTTTAGGGACTTATAATGCAAATACATCTGAAAGGAACAACATGGGGAAAATGAACCTAAATTGAATTTGATGGAATTTCACTGGTTTGGTTTTTAATTCTATTTCAAGCCCTGGGTTTAAAATGTGGGAAATCCATTCATTGCAAATTATATAACCCAGTCAAACAAACAGTAAACAACATCTTAATCAAGGAACTACCAACATCTTTTCCACCAACACTGACAGAGCAAGCTCCTACTACACAGAGAGCAAGCCCCCACTTCTTGCTAGAACTGATGATGTTACCTAGTTAGGTAATGAAATGTCTGCAAGAAAATAACCAAGCTCAGAGAACACCAAAGACCCCACAGTTCAACCCTGAGCTATAGATATTATCTTCTATTGGAACATGTATAATACAAATGATTTGTCACTGACATGTTTGTGATATTGTTTATTTGACAGGACGCAGTAGCTGGGCCAAATTGTGGAGGAAATATGGTCCTCGGTTACCTCCGAATGATCTTTGTTTATATATTTCTTCTGCTGATGTTGAA
Organism: Pituophis catenifer annectens; assembly: GCF_029215685.1. Lineage (NCBI taxonomy): Eukaryota > Metazoa > Chordata > Lepidosauria > Squamata > Colubridae > Pituophis > Pituophis catenifer. The sequence goes on along the minus strand of NW_027256881.1, from coordinate 215,758,354 downwards.
GAGATGCTTGATGGTTCTGGACTGAAGTATCAGTCTTATGAGCTTCTATCAGACATGGACATTACAGATTGCTTTACTGAAGGGAGCAAAACTGGGGAACTTTTGCTTGATTTTTTGACAGAAACCTGTAATTTCAGTAAAACTGCCCCTCTTGATCTAAAAAATGAACTCATTGAAGATCTTAAAAAGCCTGAATATAGTGAAAGGAGAGGTGACAAGTATTTTTTTAATAACACCCTGAATGCAATAATAATTGAACATTAAAATGGAGAGACTTATTTACAAACATAATATCACTATGAACTTGTTTAATATTTTAATAACGGTTGTATGTGAAACGTGAGATAAATACAGACAGAAACACCCAAGTGGGATATATTATTTTGTGCCTCGAGTTATCATTGTTAAGAGTATCAATACCAGTATGTGTTTGCAATGTTGCAGAGAGACACCTCATTAATAAATTAAAACTTACTTTATTGGGATGCCTATCATTATTTCTATGTGAAGGTCCTATGTTGAGATGATGAATCAGAACTTGAAAAGACAGAAGTCTATATTCATCTGGTTGATGAAGAAAGTGTGGTTGACAACCAGTTTGCACTGGTTGTTGCAGTGCCCTGCAATCACGTAATCACCATGTGTAAACACCATTTGTAACCTCCATGTAATCACCATTTGTAACTTTTCCTGTCAGCTTCCCCAGAAAGTCAATGGAGAAGCCTGCAGGTTGCTGTGGTAAGGCTACCCCCTTACCAGCCCCTCTGTGTTTGCAGCATGTCAGCCACTTTTGAATGCCAAAAGAGAAGTATTTTCTGAAAGATACTGTTGTTGAGATCTTGTTCTCTGAGCTTGCTTCTGTTCTTGTAGATATTTCACGACCAGTTTGGGAAACATTATCAGTGCAAGGGGGAGTGGAGTTTTCTGGCTGTTTCTATATGGTAGCTTGTCTTATCAGTCTAGTTTGGGACATTGTTTCTTCTTTGATTGCTTTTTTGGTGAAATATTGCTTCTTCTTAGATTGTTCTTGTTTATCTGACTGCTGGTTGCTGCTTGTCTGGGTGCTGGTCAATAGATGTCTGATGAGGAAGGAAGTGTTTGCTTCTTTCCTTGACTTTTCATCACTTCTTTTCTTGAATGGTTTGTGGTTGGAGCTTATCTCAATGTGTCTCTTAATGGCTGATTCACAGAGTGTACAACATCTAGGAATTTTCTTGCATTTTTGGTCTAAGGTGTCTAGTTTCCCAATTGAAAATATGGTTGAAATTATCAGTGTGTTGTGAAATTTAGGAGGTTTTTTTTTAACTATCAGTTAATGTTCATGGATCTGTTCTCTTTTCATGAAATATTGTCCTTCTTTTATGACTTGTTACATTATGATTAGGTCATTGAGGGTTTTTCTGATTTGGTTGTTTAGTTTCTGTATAGGGTTTGTATTTATGAGATTGTAGGTTTCCTTGTCATTCAGCATCCTTTATACTTTTGGAATGTAATGTTTTTTTTTCTTCTTATGAAAACTGTGGTTGAGCTGTTGGGAAGACAATGATGGTTTGATCATTTTCTAGTGTTTTTCGGGCTGCTTTTTTCTGCCTTGAAGTTATTCTGTTTCCTTATATGTTTGGTCAAAGGAATAATTCCTTCCTTTATGGGGGATGTTATGTTCTGAGGTAGCTAAGAATGCTTAACTACCCATTCAGGTTCAGATTCATTTTGGGACGTGTGAATCTTGTGATCTGAGATCACAAGGCCATCCAGTGCAGCAGTCAACATTAGCTTCAAAGGATACATTTTAAAAATCGTCAGGGGAAGATTTATACTTTTGAAAGCCTTCCTGTAGAAACAGTTGTGTCCTAGAGGGCATACAAAATTCTTCAGTTGTTTGGAGGATTTGGCAAAATGGATTAGTTCACAAAGAAAGGGGAGGGGGTTGTTCCTCTTCCAGAAAGGAAAATTTTGACTTTATGCCAATTTGCGTGCTCTGCCATTCATTGATAGGTGATGCTTCCTAAGTGGCTGACATTTTCTATTTTGGAAATTCTCAGGCAAGGAATTCAAGGAAGGTGGGGAACAAAGTATTTGTTTAGCCACACAATAAGCATTCCTTCTTGGGATCGATCTAGCATGGTGGCCATATGTGCAAATACAATCAAGATATGAGACAGATGCAAGAATGTACAGTTTTTTTATAAAGGACCAATAGAACTAGACCAGATATTACTAGGCACAGATGAAAAATTCATTTAAAAAATTTATAGCTACTTACTGAGTATTAAAATGGAAGAAGAGCAAGTGAAAGAAACAATGATAAGATGGGCTAAAAACTTTGGTTGCCCAATAGAACTAGACAAATGACAGAAACTGTGGGACAGAAACTGTAAATTAACAATGTCAACGGCCAATAAGGAAAATCTATACAAAATGTTTTATAGATGGTGTTATGTACGGATTGGCTAGAATCTACATAAGTTTTCATGCTCGCCACGGGTTGGCTAGAATCTACATAAGGGTTCATGCTCACCGCTGATTGGCTGTCCGGACTGTGGGAGATTTAACCTGCCATCATTGGCCGGCTGGTCTGCCTGGAGCTCTTTAAGAAGGCGAGCTCCGGCAACCCAGCTGGCAGAGCGCAGTCACAGTTTGCTGGAAATAAAAAGGTGCTGAATTCACTAACGACTCTCGCCTGTTGCCTTGTGCTGATCTAACAGATGGCATTTACCATCAGCGAGGCTAGCAAAGAAGTTTGAAAACTTATCAGTTAACTGTTGGAAGTGTAATCACATACCAGGTTCATATTACCATATGTGGGGGACATGCCCAAAGGCAAAAAAATATTGGACTAAAATACATACTTGGTTAGAAAAAATGATAAAACAACACATAGATTTGAAACCTGAAATATTTCTGCTGGGGACATTACCAGAACAGTATAATAAAGGGAATGCATATTTAATTTTGCATGTAGTAACAATAGCAAGAATAGTGTTTGCACAACAATGGAAAAATGACGATGTCCCGACAGATGAAAGTGTAATAAAAAAAATATTAGAATGTGCAGAGATGGATAGGTTGACAAGATAAAAGAAAAGGAAGAAACAGAATACTTTTTAACATGGAATATATTTTACCAATGGTTAACTAATAAAAACAGAGGTTAAAATTTAAAAAGAATTTAAAGAGATAACAAAAAATTGTATTTTTACAAAAACATTGTAAAGACGGACAAATTAATTGTTTTATTATTTTATTATTAATATTGATAAGTTTATTATGATTACTAGAATGATTATGGTTATTGTTGTACCTTTACTCAAAATTAATTATACCCAGACAATACGCTGTTCAGATAGACATGGAATTTTTTATGTTTTTAAAGAAAAATGTACCAATAAAACATATATTCAAATAAGTATTCCTTCAACAAGACATTTACAGTCTACTGGAGGAGAGGCTGATTTCTCCTTTTTTTTTACTGAATTAAAAAACAATCTTTTATGACTCATTTCCCACCTTTAATGTTTCGCTATTGCTGTGGATAAAAGAGAATGTGGACACATGAGCATAAAGCACACAAAGAAAGAGTTAATAATTCTGCTTCCAATTAAATTCCCTTGGTCACTTTCATAGTTCTTTTTCATTCTGCATTTCTCTCATTAATAGAAATCTGAAAGTGTAGTGCTGCCTGTTCCATTGGTGAGGGCACATTGGATAATAGTGTATGCTTCATTCACTTAAGCACAAAGTACACAAATCTTTTGTATTTTCATGCAATTGTTCAATATATACTGCAGAATTAAACAAAGATTTATTTTAGCCATTAAAATTCATATTTTGTTTTGCCCCATCCTTGGTGGGACATTCGTGTAGAATAGGATGATCTTTCTCATCTTCAATCCAATTAATCTGGAGAAATAGTTTTTATTTTTAACATGGTCTCATTTCCCCCTGATATAAACAAGGACTCTTCAACCATGATGAGTCAATCATTCTTAGCAAGAGGACAAAGCATGCCAAAATAAGATAGAACTGTCCTTCTTGCCATTGGTAAAATGCAGTGAGATGAGATCATTGGAAAGCGGGTGTGCTTAATTATGGTCCATAGGCTACATAAGCTGGTTAGAAGCCTCCATGGGATGGAACTTCAATGCAGACCATGAAGTGTGTGTGTATGGGAGTGCTTCTCTGGGGTTTCCTGACTGGCAGAAGGTCAAACAGGGTCTTTGTCTTATTATATTCTTCAATACTCATGATTATTCATTGATTGCTGTCTAATGTTATGCTATTGTTATTTTCTTCTTTTGCCTTGTAATAAAACCTTAACTGAATAGTTATTGCTTCTGAATGCAAAGGAGACATCTAGAAATTGTTGAACTATAGCTCCTGGAAGCCCCAGCATGCATGGCCAATGCTAAGAGATCCTGGGAGTTATAGTTTGGCAGCCTTTGGAGAGTTGGCTATAAAAGAATCCATCTACCCCTTTTGAAGCTGTGTGTAGGAGATGACCAGGCTGAGCCCAAGGGTGGGGTCAAATGAGTCATCAGTTTGGAGTCACTGCACTCCCACAAGAGATCTAAGTCTAGCCCCCCCCCTCGTGAATTTCATTGACTCTTATCTACCGCCAATTTGCCTTTACCATTAGTAGTTCAGATTCTTTTGTATAGGTAGCATGAAATAAACTCGTACTTTTGAACCCTCTCTTGCCCCTGGTTTCTTGCACCTGACATGTGTGCTCCATTGTAGAAAGCTCTCTTGTTAGGAAGTTTTTTCTAACATCTAGATGAAGTCTGTAATTTTGTAAATTCTACTCACTGTTTTTGGTTTTGTCCCCTGGAATACAACTCATCTTCTCCATTCCAGATTGCTGATATGGAAGAGTGGCACTGTATCCCTCCTTTAATTTACATTCCCTGGCTTAAATAGATGCAGATATTTCAACTATTAACAGGACTGCATCAACTTTCCCCTTATAATGGTTTCTGTTCTCTTGGTTCAGTTCCAGTTCGTGATTATTTTTCTTAAAAGGCAATGCCCAAAACTGGATATAATGCTCTAGATGTGTTCATCTTATGATGAACACTTGTGTAGAACAGCCTAAGATATTTTACAGCCTGAGGCAAAGAATAAGAGGACAGATCTCCTATTCCCTCTACAAAGCCTGACTAGACTGGGAACTGGAGAACGTATTAACCCTGGCGAAGTTGCCCTCAAAATAACACCATATTTGGACAAATAACACTTTCTTGGACCCACTTGAGGTGGCTACTTAATTTCGCCTAATGGTGGAGCCTGCTGTCCACAGGATGGTTAAGTGGAAGGCAAACAAGACAAATCATGATCTTCAGCCTTCTTTCCTGAATCCCAACCTTTTCCCTTTATCTCAACAATTCCCTCTGGAGCTAATCCTCATGGTTTGTAGACCAAATAACTTTATTTTCAATTTACCAAGCTGCAGAGACCTTAGTGATATCCAAGATTTCCCCCCACCCTATGCTCCTTTCATTTGACTGGAAATCGTTAAGTTACTCATCGTAAACTTTGACATATCACATCTATTCTTCCACTGAATAATTCTTACAAGCAAATTAACAGGTTTCTCAAATAACGTCATCATTTCTCTTTTTTTCTTTTTTCCTGAGCCTAGCAGCACCCATTTAATTATAGCAAGGTTTTTCTTTGATAGGCTCCACCCTATGTCAACATAGTAGTAGGGTGGAGCTTTAATGTTTCATAAGAATGTACACATTCTCATGAAAAGGATGAATAAGTAATTTTATATCTTCATTTGTACGATGTGCCAAAATTGTCTTAAATATTTTGTTCTGGATGGAGGAGCTTTCTACCAATTTAGGCTTCTGCCTCCTTTCGCTCTCCTTCTCTCCGGTCTGGAGAATGTTAACATAAATTGTAGCATAAATCTTTGCCTTGTAGAGTAGCAGAAGGCACATATAAAAACCCATATCTTTACTGCACATATTTCCCATTAACCATAATCTATTAGTAATTGAAGTTCATTACCAATTCTTGTAGGCTTTATTGCTATCATGCTGCATGACATAGTGAACCTGGCTTGCATAACAAGAAGCCCTTGCTGGGAATATCCTATTAACAGTGACAGTGCATTTGTCATTGTGATAATAAACCCAAGAGCTGCCTGTAGATTATAAATTATTGTGATGCCATTTGCAACACTGTAGTTTAAAGTTTTGTCAGGCCTTCCATTTTAAAGACCCCCGTTTTTCAGTGAGTTATAACTCAACTATAAAAATTTGCAGCCCATTTAAATTTGGCCTATAAGGACTTCACCCAAAAGATTGAAAAAAGACAAGGAAAAAACATAAAGAAAAAAATATAAAGAAAAGAAATCAATGAAAGTCTAAATTCACCCCTAGTTAAATTACACAAAATAGAAGGCTGGTAAATGAAACGGATGCTCTTTGTTTTGTAGTAGTGCATACTCTTAACTTATTTGGTTTTAAAAATAGCATTTAATGAATAACAATACGTTGTTATTGCAGTGAATTTAAGGCTCGACGTTCTAGGTATTTAAACAATAGTTAAAGAGTTTGGCATCCAGCTGGGAAACCCTGTGTTGTATTTCCTAAGCTTCTCCCTCTGTCCACACGAATTTTCTGTGGCACTACATGTACTCCAGTTATTATTTTACAGACTTTATGTTTACATCGATCTTAGCCATGGTTAATGTCAGTTCCACTTAAGTAGGATTTGTGAACTCATTTGAAACACAGGATAGGAGAATGCACTCAGTTAAAATGTTTTGTGGTAAGGACTGTACAAACATAAATCTTAGCATAATGGTTATCAGGAAAAGGAAAAGAGTACAGCTGAGAGAAGGAAGTGTGAGAAAATACATGGATAAAAATGAGGAACATTCAGTTTAATATAATGCAAGAATGATTGGGTAGTTAGGTTTAAATATTAACAATTATTTCATAGTGTATTGCGAGGTAAGACCAGAGAAGGATGAGCAAAATTCATCCTGATCCTAGAGTGAGGAAGGCAGGATGGATTATATTTCTGCCTTAAAATTACTTTGTACCTTGGTTTCTTCATTTGCAATAAAGAAAACAATTATATTGATTCATAATACTATTGCCAGTGAGACTCTGTGGTCTTGAACTGAACATAATGCCCATCCAATCAGTGCTGCTCTAAATTCCTGAAGTGGTAAAATAGTTAGATTTTAGTGCTGACATTTAAGCTTTAAAATATAGCAAAGAAAAAAAAATTCAATTCTTTCTTTAGGGGACTGGAGGGTAAAACATATGAAGAACGATTGCAGGAATTGGGTATGTCTAATTTAATGAAAAGAAGGACCAAGGGTGACATGATAACAAGGGTGACATCCCAATATCTCAGGAGTTGCCTCAAAGAAGAGAGGGTCAACCTATTCTCTGAAGCAGGACAAGAATCAAGGGATGGAAACTAATCAAGGAAAGAAGCAACCTAGAACTAAGGAGAAATTTCCTGATAGTTAGAACAATAACTACCTACAGAAGTTGTGGGTGCTCCTTCACTAAAGGTTTCTAAGAAGATATTGGACAACCATTTGTCTGAAATGGTATTGAGTCTCCTGCTTGAGCAGGGAATTGGACTAGAAGACCTCCAAGGTCCCTTCCAACTCTGTTATTCTACATTCTGAAATGGGAGTTCAGTGCCTCCCAGAGATGAAATTTTAGGATGAGGGAAGTCCCTACCCTTAAAACATTTCCCCAAATATCCAAGCAGCAAGATGAAAAAAGACAAGTTCATCTTGTGGTAACACCATTTTGTCATGGAAAAGCTATCAGTGAATAGCTGATCCTGGCCCATAGAAATATTGTCCAGCCTTAGTCTGGAGACTGGTTTTAGATGTTGGTTTTAGAGATTTATAAATAGATGAAGCACATAAAGCAATTTGAAATATTTATTTATTCATTTATGTTTGGCGTTCCAAATCCAATGATAACAGTGACTCTTTTAGCATCTCATGACCTATTGACCAAAAAGTCCATACACTTTGTATATCACTCCACATCTTCTATATCTAAAGGGTGCTAATCTGAGATTGTTTCCTACCTACTTTTCCAGGCACCAATAAAGAACATGCTGTTTAGACCCTAACCCCATTGGGTAGGATGTAGTTAGTTAGATACTAGGTTTTACCTAGTGTATATGTCCTCTATCTTTTTTTTTTTTTTAATTTGATTTATATGCCGCCCGTCTCCGGAGACTCAGGGCGGCTTACAATGTGTTAAGCAATAGCCTTCATACTTTTGTATATTTATACAAAGTCAGCTTATTGCCCCCACAAACTGGGTCCTCATTTCACCTACCTTAGAAAGGATGGAAGGCTGAGTCAACCTTGAGCCTTGGAGAGATTCGAACCAGCAGTAAATTGCAGGCAGCTGTGTTAATAACAGGGTGCTTAGACCACTGTACCATCAAGGCTCCTCTAAACCACTTTTCTCCTATAGTTATAAAACCTGGTTCCCTAATAATTTCTCAAATCAGATTCCTGCTCTCAGGAAGATTCACATGTGTGCACTCACACAAAACACTTCAATCTCCAGTCATTTATACATTTTAATGCATAAAATCTAGATACATTTATTGGATTGCTTAATTTTTTTCCCACAGCTACGTATCAAACATGGCATTTTTATTTTAATTGGTGTGCTTGTATTGGCAAAGGCTTTTTAAATGTTTTAATATTATTTTAATAATATTGCCAATCTGTAGGAAGCCATTTAAATGTTAAATTTTCCTGAGATAAAACCATTTTATTGAGAGAGTGAGGAAGAACGTACACACACACACACACACACACACACACACACACACACTTTTTAACAGAATTCTTCACCAGCTGTAACTAACTATTTTTCAGCTTCTATGTCTATAAAGTGCACTGAGTCTTAAAATACAGCAGATGTTTTCATTGATTGCATAATATATTTTTACCACAAGTCATATAAGAAGTTTGAATATATATTGCATTTTTCATTTCCAATTGTCCCAAAACACCTCAGTGTCTTGAAATGTGAAAACCACTTCACCTTACGCAGAGGTGCTACATGCTCTGGAGTGAAATCTAACAGCTGTTTAAGAGCCCTCGGCACTATTACCCAACAATTTATGTTAGGGAGTAGAACTGAAAACTAGCTAATTCTGATAAAATTGAAAAAAAGAGAGAGAGACTGTAATTAGTTTAGGGAGAGTTGTTGAAGCACATGCTTTGAAAATGAATGCATATATATTTAAGACGGTTATTGTGGTTCTGGAGAAGACTCTTGAGAGTCCCTTGGACTGCAAGGAAATAAAATTAGTCAATCCTAAATGAGATCAACCCTGACTGTTCTTTGGAAGGACAGATGCTGAAGCTAAAGCTGAAGCTCAAATATTTTGACCACTTAATGAGAATAGAGGACTTATTGGAAAAAACCCTGATGTTGGGAAAGATTGAAGGTAAAAGAAGAAGGGGACAGCAGAGGATGAGATTAGAATATATAGAATAACAGAGTTGGAAGGGACCTTGGAGGTCTTCTAGTCCAATCCCCTGCTCATGGAGGAAACCCCATACCATTTCAGACAAATGGTTGACCAATCTCTTCTTAAAACCTCCAGTGTTGGAGCATTCACAACTTCTGCAGGCAAGTTGTTCCACTGATTAATTGTTCTAACTGTCAGGAAATTTCTTCATAGTTTTAGGTTGCTTCTCTCCTTGATTAGTTTCCATCCATTGCTTCTTGTTCTGCAGTCAGTTGCATTGGAGAATAGCTTGACTCCCTCTTCTTTGTGGTAACCCCTGTGATATTGGGCACTGCTATCATGTCATCCCAAGTCCTTCTTTTCATTAAACTAAACATTGTCAATTCCAGCAATCATTCTTTATATCTTTTAGCCTTCAGTCCCCCAATCATTTTTGTTGCTCTTCTCTGTACTCCTTCTAGAGTCTCAACAGTAAGAAATCTAAATTGTACAGCCTTTTATATATTTCCATATCTGGGCTCAGAAATCTGGATGACCTCTAGATGATGTCAAAGAGATACAATACACTATAACATGATTATCCGACTTAATATAGAGCCATTAATGTTGACACTTCGAGTGTAGTCTATGCTAGTTTATGAGCATAATGAAGATTTTATTTGATCTGGGTATAGTTATGGATCGACCTTACTATAGTACCATCCAATTACATGTTAAGAGTTTATCAATAAGATTGTTTTGTTGAAACTTGTCAAAAGTTTTCCTAAAATCAAGATACATGATACCTATAGAATTCCACAGCAGTTGTTTCTCACACAACCTATTTTTGGTGAAGACATGCTGACTTTCATCAATATTGACAGTGTCTTCAGGTTGCTTACAAATAACATGCATTATTATTTGCTTTAATATTTTTCAGATATTGGTGTTAGATACTTATTTTTGAATAATTATTGGGATTCTCTACCCACCCACCCACCCACCCCAAAAAATGGATGACAGCTCCTCAGAGGTCAATAATAAAGTTTCTCTCAATCCTTCAGGCAGTTTCTTCAATATTTCAGGATGTATTTTATCAATGGAAGAGAATATTTGTAACTTGGGGTTGAACCTTGGGACCTTGGAACTCTCTCTGAAGAGCAAAGCCAACTCTCTTCTAGCACTGATAATGTTACCTAGCTGGGTAATGTAACATCTACAAGAAAACAACCATGTTCAGAAAGCCCCAAGGACCCGACAATTTAGAATAATTTTGGAGGAAATGACATAAACATTTAAGAAACAACATAAGCTGTTCTATGTCAAATCAGATGGTTGATCTGCTTAGTGAACAATAAATGGCAAGATTTCAGGTTACACTAAGCAGCAAGATGTTAGGTAAGAGATTCTCTCTCTCCCTCTCTCTCTCTCTCTCTCTCTCTCTCTCTCTCTCTCTCTCTCTCTCTCTCTCACCCGCACCCACACCCACACCCACACCCACACCCCATATATATATATTACACACACACACACACACACACACACACACACACACACACACACTATAACATAGAGCAGTGACTTTTTCTGGACACACACACACACACGCCCAACCCCCCAAAATTCAATGTGTGTGTGGCCCCTGCGCATGTGCCCCCCGCATGTGCTGCACCCCCCTGCACACGCCCCACTCCACTTCACATGTATGCACAACGACCAGCTGGCCCGATGACCAGGTGGCCAGTGGGAGGCACGCACGGAGGCGTGCACGCATGCGCGGTGGAGCTGAACTGGGGCGACAGCTGACGTGCCCACAGAGAGGGCACTGCATGCCGCCTCTGGCACGCATGCCATAGGTTCGTCATCAGTGACATAGAGTATAAATATATACATATAATACTATAACATAGAGTATAAATATATACAACATGCCATATGTTGATGTTACAGATCTTCAAATAAAAAGTAAGGAACATACTACAGGATCATTCATGTGCAGTGCTAGCATTATAAAAAAAAAGTAGTCTGTTTCTTTTCACTTTCAATAATATTCATGCCACTCACATTCATAGCACTGAGTTCCTTTTAAAAAATGTACACTCTGCACAGCAATATTAACTGCAATAGCATGTCATTTATTGCAGTGATGTGTCTTGTTCTTCATGGGTTTAGTCTAGTAGTTCTATTTCTGGATCTTGACTAAATGTATGCTTGCATCTTGCTTCTTTCTGTGTCTATGATCCTTTCTATGCTGATTCAAGCTTCTAATTTCTTTGAAGTCTATATATCGAACAAGTTGGCTATAGCAGACATGCTGACTTTTATTAACACAAAGAATCCTCCTCCATTCCCCTTGCATCTCCTTCTACCCCCAATCCCAGATGAGCTCCAGATAATGCACTATTCTTCTAGAGCAGGGGTGTCAAACTCAATGCCCAGAGCCCAGATCCAGCCCACGGGGTGCTTAGATCTGGCCTGTGGGGCTGCAAAGGACCAGCCTGCAGTGCTCCTGCCCGCAAAAACAGAGCTCAGGAGGGTCGTAGGAGGCCCTCCCAAGCTCCGTTTTCACTGGCACAGGATTGCAGGATGTTGTCACAGCCAAAAACGGAGCTTGGGAGCCTGTTTTTGCTGGCAGAGTGCTCGGGCCACCATAGGCACCCCCGACACAACTGATGTCAATCTGGCCATGCCCACCCCGCCCCCCTGAAGTCAAACACGACCCTGATGCAGCCCTCAATGAAATTGAGTTTGACAGCCCTGCTCTAGAGTATAAATGTGTGTGTGTCACTAAATAAATACAGATATCAAAGAAGCCAATCCTAAATAAGCAATTTTTCAAGCCAATCTTGATTTCATGGGCACATCCATATAATTTTCTGAAACTGTATGGCAATGATTTGCCATCACTTGCTTTTAGGAGGTAATTTTGACTTCCTGGTATATCAATATTTTTAGTATTTCCTCACGGTCTCTGGTACTTAGCTTGGTTTGATTAAGCTTTTCAAAATCAGCCAAGGTTGGCTAGGGGCTGCCACCTAGCTTGATTGAGTTCAGATCAGGCATAGTCAATAATTCTAGTCTTTTAAGTTCATCCCAAGCATGATTTTTCATATTTTCTTGGACTTTCTTGCCATATGTTCCAGAGTTGTACAACTTACTTATAAACACCCATGTCTGTTCGGGAGAGAATGAAAATAAACTACTGTGGTGGCACAACAAAGTGTCACAGATGGTGTAGCCTACTGTTCAGACAGCGTATTAAAGTGTGAGATCATTCATCATAGATCATACCTGAGTTCCAGGCCAACTAACATAAAAACCCACTTCATCCCATCAATCTGGTCATATCATCCCCTCTAGTACAGTAGCTCCCAGTTACCCCTCTGTGCATTATCAACCCAGTTGCAGCGCTCATGAAAAATCTTTAAAAGCATTAGTGTGCTGTGAAAGTAAAACATGTTAGCAAATATAATTGCTGCCTGGGAAGAAAATGAAGATGACAGCACAACCCTCACAGTCATCTCCTTCACAAGCTAGAGTCCTTTTGCAAAAGCACTTTGTGAAAACAAATCAATAAATTACACAGCACAGCATTTGTTTTGCTGAAAAAGAAAACAGTACTCCTGCAGTTATTCAGGAAGCTGTAAAAATGATAGAAAGTGAGTGTAGCACTTAAAAAAGAACAATCTACAAATGTTTACTTTATATGCTACGCATTATGCTACACTTGCATAATTTTTGAGAAAGAAAGTGACACCAGTATTTGGGCAACACTTAGCATAATTTATAACAAGGTTTATTTGTTTTTGGTTTGTCATGATGTATATATTCCTAATTATAGTTTAGTTCAACAAACCATGGTTAACTTGGTGGAGTAGTTTTATCTATGAGCAGAGCCTTGTCATAGCATTATTATATCAAATAGTTCACAACACAGTGTTCAAATGAATGAGTTTATGACTGGAGTCCTACATCAGGCTAAGTAAACCAGGTTTGATTTGGTTTGGTTTGGTTTGGTTTGGTTTGGTTTGGTTTGGGAGAAGGAATGTTAACATAACTAGTTAACTTAGTTTGCAGTGTAAAGCAAGTATTAGCCTTGAATACATTATAGTTACAAATATATTCTTTACCACAGCCTATTATGACTTGATACTCATCAAATACATTAGGAATATAAATCATAGAATTCCCAGCAAATGGAGCCGAAGTGCCTAGTAAGTTCTCTGAGCATCAGTTTTCATTTTCTTTTTATAATTATTTTAAAATGTATATAGTACTTTTCAAAGCAATTTCTCCCAGGCAGTCTTCAAAAAGTTTTATTGATTTAACTTTTTGCTTAGTCATAATATTTATATAGCCCACCAGTCTCACAGACAAGTAAGTTTTTAGATTAATGTAATGAATGTCTGCAGAAAGCAAAGTTAAAATAACGATTGAATAGGTTTACAGTGTAACATGAAATCCAACAATATTTTTGAGACAACTATACGTGCATGTGGTTCACTAGAAAGTATTGTTCAACTATAAACAATATTGCTTCTAAAAACGTATTTTACCCTCATGCTAAATATAAACAATTTAAAAGTAGGTATACACTTGATGGTTGAGTCTAGACCTGAATCTAGGTATCTCCGGTTGTGGTCCAGCACTTTTACTTCTATACATTCTGTAATAGACCGTCCAGATAAATATTGTATGGAACACCAATTACAGACTTGGGAAAATGGCTTGATCAAGTGCTTCTCTTGGGAATGAAACTCCGCTCTGAATCTACCAATTGAAGCCATAGAGTAGGGGGTGTCAAACTGGTAGCCCGTGGGCCAGATACATCACATGCAGGCCACGCCCACCCTAGCTCCGTGAAGGGAAAAAAGTGAAACGTCACATGATGGCAACATGATGCCACAAGTTTGACACCCATGCCATAGAGCATAACCACAAGAGCCCTAGCGTTGCAGTGGTTAGAATGCAGTATTGCAAGCAAGCTCTGTCCACAGCCTGATGGGCTCAAGGTTGACTCAGCTTTCCATCCTACTGAGGTCAGTAAAATGAAGATCCAGACAGTTGGGGACAATTTGCTGACATTGTAAACCAATCAGAGAGTGCTGTAAAGCAGGGGTCACCAACCTTTTGGACCTCAGGGACCACTAAATTCATAATTTTAAATCCTGCAGACCACTAATATGATCTGATATTATATATCAGATATATATAATAAGGGTGGGCATGATATATAAGGGTGGGCATGGCCAACTCGATGTCACTCATGTCAAAGGGTACCTTGCCAGCCTCTATTCGCCCCTCCCCTCCCAGCCACTCCTCGCCTGCCTGCCTGGGCTCCTTAGGGCCCCAACAGGAAGCAGTTGTTGGAGCTAAGCAGCCACCATGAAAAAGAGTTGGCAAAACAGCTGGCTCAGTTCAAATTGGATCTGACCGAGAAGGAGGCTCAGCAGAAACACCTCACTGAGAACTATGAGCATAGGCTTTCCAAGCAGAGGAAAGACCTGCAGGAGTATAAGGCCAGGTACCGGTGCCTCGAAGCTCAGCGGGCTGAGATGGTCAGCCAGTTCCAGGCCGTGATACAGTCCCACTGGAAAAAGGTCCTATGGCTCTTCGACACCAGCAGCACTTCCCTCCAGCCTTGACCCAAAGTCCCGCACCAGGAGGCTGAAGCAGACCCCAAGTTGGAATTTCTGCCCCCCTCCAACTTCACAAAAAGTCCCCGAAGGGGGAGACTCTCTGAAGCAACACAAACATTCATTGCATGTGTCCGGCCAAGGGCTGTAGTTTGAGGACTCCTGATTTAGTGCAATATAAAAAATGCAAATAATTTTTCTGTGGACCACCAAAATTTTCTCACGGACCACCTGTGGTCCCCGGACCACCAGTTGGTGACTGCTGCTGTAAAGCACTGTGGAGTAGTATATAAGTCTAAGTGCTATTGCTATAAATTGATCAAGGTAGATGGATCAAAATACTTCATAATCTGCTGAGCTCCCTCTGTGAACCGGTAGTAAGGGTAAGTGGAACCCACCCCTGGCAGGCACCTATATTGGGTAGCAGTAATGTAGGAGTATGCTGGAGGCAGATGATCACTTGCGTAATAATGGCAAAGACACCATTTCATACTGCATACAACATAAAGAATACATAGGAATACAGATTTATACAGAGAGCAGTTAACTGTGACAGGTACCACAATTTAAATAGACTGTTTCCTAGTCATCTCCAGCACAGCCTTTGCTATTTGGCAGCATCATAAGGAGATTTTTTAGATGTTTATGTTAATAAGTACACAAGCTCATACCACTGCCATACCCCCATAGAAGTTTTACTTATAATTACATGAACTGTAATAAGTTCACTTCTGTGCTGTCATATTCTCATCATACACTAAATAAATAATAACAGGCTCATAAAGAAAACTATTCACCATATGAGAACATACCCCATCAATCAACCTCAATCCTCAAGAAAACCTTTTCAGGGACTCAGAATTCATTTTCAAGCATTATGGGACACAGGTTATGCACACCTGTCTTACCTGGAATTAACGCCTAGTTTTGGATCCTGATTTGAAATGGAACTTATCAATGGGCTAATCAGTGTTCCTGATTGCTTTCTTTACATACCTATTGCCTACCACATATTAATTAAGTCTTCCTTCAAAACTAATTACAATTTGGAAATGACTCACCTATTTTGAGAAAGATGAAAAGAAAACAAAGAATTAGATTCGGAGAACTTTGATGTGATTACGGGCTTCTCTTATATGCTATTTTTCCTTCTTTGACCCAGGACCAAGGTCTATAATAGAAAAGAGCCAGCACAGGAGTGAAATGTTAAAACAGCCAGTACTGGACAGAAGTAGCTACCCCATTAAAATCTATAAAGTATTGTATAGGGTGTATAAGCAGTAGATTGCTTGTCTTACCTTTCCCTTATTCTTCTTTCCCTGTACTTTTGAAAAGGTCGTGGGGATTCACTAAACTTTGTAGGTTGTCAAAAAGTAAATTGACAGCATTCTATCTTTAAAACCAGTAAGTATGATGTCATTTATAGGACAGATTTCCAGGCATCATCTTTGCTTTTTTGACATGAGCAGAATTCAGAAACATTTAACTAGATAGTACCTGGGTAGAGCTTCTGAATGATGTTAAAACTATAATGTTGAGCTGTAAAGCACAGCAGGCTGATTTTTTATGGTCATTGTCTTTGGAAATTATTAACCCAGGCCTCGTCTTTATGAGAAAAGACTTCTGAAGCTGCTCCTCAGCCATGAAGCAACTTCAACTCCTAGAAAGCTCAGCTCCTGAAGTTTCTGTGTACACATGGACGTTGCCATACTGAATGCTTATAGCAATAGCAATAGCACTTAGAATTATATACTGCTCCACAGGGCTTTACAACCCTCTCCAAGCAGTTTACAGAGTCAGCATAATGCCCCCACCAATCTGGGTACTCATTTTACCAATCCTGGAAGGATAGAATGCTGAGTAAACCTCAAACTTTGTCAGGATCGAACTTTAGGTTGTAGGCAGAGTTTGCCTGTGTACTGTACTTTAACCACTACGCCACCATGGCTCTTATCAAACTTTTCTTTAATCAAACCAGAACCAAGAAATAACGCCTCTTCATAGTTCCATGGCATACAACATTTCTGTGTAGAGGAAGATGAGAGTAATTTTAACTTTGAGGGAGAAAACTAATGATAACAGCTACAGCAATGTCACTGAAGATACCAAAGTGGTGAACAATTTCTACCTTTTAGGATTGATAGTCAATTTGTCAAGAGTGAGTTATCACAAACCTTTCTATTGATCTCCCAAACTGATTTCATTCAGTCTACTTCAGCTGTAACTCCAATCCAAGCTTGGAAAAAAACAACAACACAGGATGCCCCTAAGATGATAGTTTTCAAGACAGACATACATGTAGAAAGGACAAACTGTGAATTTGCAGCGGTGATACGAGGCTGCTCTAGAGATGATAGTAGATATGTAATGTTATAAGTGGGCTCCTATTTTGCTTCATTCATGCTCTGCTTTTACAACCATGACAATCCTCCCTTATTCCTTCACTGACCAAAATCATACGCTTGAAGAAGGTGGGGAAATAGGGAGTACACAATGATGTATGAGTAAAACAATGGTGTATATACTTGTAATTCATTTACAGCTGTTCCACCATTGGGTTTCTCATTAACTACAAGTGTCAACCCTGAAGCTGATCTGGCCGGAGCCATCTTGGAGCTTCAGTGCTGCCACACTTCAGCAAGGGATAGGGAAGGGGGGATTAGAGATAGCTGGGGTTGTGTAGTCAAAATAAAATACTTTCTCTTGGGAACCAAGGATAGGGTTGCCAGGTGTCCACTATTTGAGCGGACAGTCCACTTTTTTCACATTATGTTCACTATTTTTTTTCACAAAATAGTGGACATTTTTTTTATTCAAAAGCTTTATGATGAAATGGTACGTAATCTAAAGCTGTACAGTCTAAGAGAATAAGGATAGGAGAATTGTGTTTTGTCTTTTTTTTCATAAGTTAGAATGACGCAAAGATCGAATGCTCATTGCAATAATCACATTTTACACAACAGCGCAAAAAATGCATTAAAGCAGTTATCTTTTGATATCGAAAATGTAGTGCTGAAGGTTTTTGCCGAATTTTCGAATTCTGTGAAGAAACGAGAAGAGTTGAAATCATTTTTTGAGTTTTGCGAGTCAGAATTCCATGAAGTTTTGCGCCATGCTATATCTATCTATCTATCTATCTATCTATCTATCTATCTATCTATCTATCTATCTATCATCTCTCTCTCTCTCTCTCTCGCTCTCTATCTCTCTATCTATTTATCTATCTACTATCATCTATCTATATTTGTTGATGCTTTATTTAAATTAAATTTGTATATCAGTGATTGCATGACCTCTGTAGATGCCATACACTAAATAAATAAAATAAACATTTGCTAACCTGGAATGCAATAAACATTCCTTTTCTGAAATTTCCAGAGTTCTTGAGAGTTTCCTTAAGTTTCTTGCTTCCTCTCAGCAACACACTTGCATGGTGGCCTCTTTTGTAAGTGCTGATGGAGAATGTAAGAGTTTCTGAGGAAATGTTTCCCTATCAGTCTTCTCCAGAAGCACTTGCCAAAACTGGAATAGCTTCTGTCCAAGCACTGGCTTTTGCAAACGACAGAGGTAGGAGACCTGCAGCATGTTCAGGATGATAGGGAACATTTTTGTCAAGAGAAACTGTGCTGCATCTTTGCTTTGACAAAGGAAATCGTTTTGCCTTTAAAAGGAGAAAGCTGTTAAAGTGAATCTAAGTTCATGCCTTCATGCAGACCTAGTTTTTAGCATTTGGGGTGATGTTTTCTTTTCTCAAGGGACCAAAGGGATGAGGTAAAGATTTGGAACAAAAGGTGATAGGAAATAAACTTAAAAATCATGTACTGTCATCTTTGCTGGCTGTTATGGCCTCCTACACAGCCTCAAGACACCAAAATCCCTTGCTCTTCTCTCCCTTTCTTGGGGACCAAACAAAGAGATGCGGGGAAATCCACAGAACAGGAAATTCGTCTAGCTAAGCTTCTGATCGACTTCATCCAACATAATGCTCTTTAATCACTCTTTGAACAAAAGATTTAGCTCTAAATCCTCTTTTGCTCAATTTGCTGTTCCTCATTTATATGAGATTTCATATTTGTTCAATTCCCCTGTCTATTTTTTCCCCCAGAAATGCCTTTGCTTAAGAAGCAAATTGTTAGTATCTCCAGACAAATGAATTTTAAGACTCCACCACCCCCGCTAATTTTTTTTTCTGAATCACCTTCTCTCTCAAAAGGTTTCATCTTAAAGCATGGCAGGCAATAGACATCTAATTCTCTCAGCTTTTTTGTGGCATGTAATCTTGCATTCTCTTGCTGTGCTCTTATTGCCTTCATTGCCCTGAAGTGCTGTTATTGTGCATTTTGCTAACAAAAAGCATATGATAATTAAAGCTAGTTTGAATGAGAATAGTCTGCCAGTCCTTTCAATTATCCTTTAAATATGCACGATAAATGTGCATTTTGCTATCAAATGCGCTCTAAGCTTATCCCAGATCCACAGCCTGCTCTGAAAGAGTTGGCTCTTTAGCGCATTGTATATACATCCCTAGATTGCAAAGCACTTCACAAATAGAATATAGTTTTGTATACCGGTGGCTAATTTTTATCCAAATATTAATTTGCTTTCCAGTTTTAAATTTTTTATTAGTTTATCAACAAAGACAATACAAATAAAAATGAAAATAATAGAATAGAATAACAGAGTTGGAAGGGACCTTGGAGGTTTTCTATGGGTAGTGCAGCCCCCTGCTCAGGCAGGAAACCCTATACCATTTCAGACAAATGGTTGCCCAATTTCTTCTTAAAAACTTCCAGTATTGGAGAATTCACAACTTCTGGAGGCAAGTTGTTCCACTGATTAATTGTTCTAACTGTCAGCAATTTTCTCCTTAGTTCTAGGTTGCTTCTCTCCTTGATTAGTTCCCATCCACTGCTTCTTGTCCTGCCCTGGGGTGCTTTGGAGAATAGCTTGACTTCCTCTTCTTTGTGGCAACCCCTGAGATATTGGAACACTGCTATCATGTCATTCCCAGTCCTTTTCATTAAGCTAGACATACTTAATTCCAGCAACTGTTCTTTATATGTTTTAGCCTCCAGTCCCCTAATCATCTTTGTTGCTCTTCTCTGCAAGACTCTTTCTAGAGGCTCAACCTCTTTTTACATCGTGGCAACCAAAAGTGGATGCAGTATTCCAAGTGTGGTCTTACCAAAACATTATAAAGTGGTATTAACACTTCAAGTGCATAGGGAAGCAACGGAGGAAAAAGGGAAGAGGAAAAAAGTATAGGGGCAGTGTTTCTCAAGTGTTTCTTGGCTGGCTGGAGAATTTCTGGGAGTTGAAAGCTACATATCTTCAAGTTGCCAAGGTTGAGAAACACTGTTGTAGGGGAAAGGTGGGAGGAAGAAAGAAAAACATTGGTTTCCAACTCTTTTTAGTGCAAGAATTTAGTGCAATAACTAGTGCAAGAATAGCTTTTACATAGTAATTTATATCAGTTGAATATTAATATTAATTAATATTAATTTCCTCAAAACGATGCTATAACGCACTGCACACTAGAACAACTAGACACAAGAACAGTTTTTTCCCAAATGCCATCACTCTGCTAAACAAATAATTCCCTCAACACTGTCAAACTATTCACTAAGTCTGCACTACTATTAATCTTCTCATCGTTCCCACCACCCATCTCTTCCCACTTATGACTGTATGACTGTAATTTTGTTGCTTGTATCCTTATGATTTATATTGATATTGTTTCCTGATTGCTTATTTGTACCCCATGACTATCATTAAGTGTTGTGCCTTATGATTTTTGATGAACTTATCTTTTCTTTTATGTACACCGAGAGCGTATGCACCAAGACAAATTCCTTGTGTGTCCAATCACACTTGGCCAATAAAAAATTCTATTCTATTCTATTCTATTCTATTCTATTCTATTCTATTCTATTCTATTCTATTCTATTCTATTCTATTCTGTTCTGTTCTGTTCTGTTCTGTTCTGTTCTGTTCTGTTCTGTTCTGTTCTGTTCTGTTCTGTTCCGTTCCGTTCCGTTCCGTTCCGTTCCGTTCCGTTCCGTTCCGTTCCATTCTATTCTATTATCTCCTTTAGGTGTAATATTTGAGCAGAAACAAAGGATAAAATTCAATTTTGTGTATCCAACAGTAGAATAGTTATTATGGCGCAGCATATTCTCTCTTACTCTGAAGTTTCTTGCAAGTCCCAAAATCTCCTTTGAAGAACCGTGGATATAATCTGAAGTGAATTTAGGGAATGCATGGAGCAAAAGAGAAAAGGAAGTGAAAATTTACTTAGGGTATAGTAGTCTAGGTTCCAACCAATAATAAGTTACAACTTCTTTATTATGACATTACTATTGGACACATATTCAGATCAATACCAAAATTAATCTCCACCCTCTGGTCCCATGATCTTCTGCAAATCCCTCTTCCACCCATTTAGTGAAAAACAAATTCAGAATATATTTCTTAAGAGCATATGCAAATGAACTGCTGGCGCACTGGCTATAGTGGCATTTTTTTTTCTGTGTGAACCCCTACTCCCCTACTCTAGATGAAAGTTCTTGACAGCTTTCTAAGAATCTCTCTGAGCATTCATTCATTTTCCACTGGAAATGATGAGTTAGCTAGAGCTTTCCACAGGATGGTGATGTTTTTTTGAAGATATCTCTGTTGTTTTCCCTGTTCAGCAACATTTTGATGGTTAGACTGGTTTAGTTCTTCTTAATCTGACTGAGTTAAATAAGAATGTAGTAGAATTCGCTGTTTAATGGGAGCTTGATTGTCTCACTTATTAACAAAGACAAACAAGGAAACAATATTTCAGCTGTTGAAGTTCACCAGCCCTCTTTTTAAAACATTGGATTGGCTTTTTATAATTTTCCCCCTTTCCTTTGTATTTTTATGTTCAACTTCATTGGGAAATAGTCATTTTCTAAAGGGAACTGATAGTGAGCCAATAGTGCTTCATATAGGGAAAAATAGGAGGAACAAATATTAGTTTGTTCACTGCTTTGAATTATGTATAAAAATAATATAGAGGTGCTGTAATTTGGCAGTTCAGGTCTCATCGGCTCAAGGTTGACTCAGCCTTACATCCTTCCAAGGTCAGTAAAATGAGGACCCAGATTGCTGGGGGCAATAGACTGACTCTGTAAACCACTTAGGTAAAGGTAAAGGTTCTCCTCGCACATATGTGCTAGTTGTTCCCAACTCTAGGGAGGTTGCTCATCTCTGTTTCAAAGCCAAAGAGCCAGCGCTGTCCGAAGATGTCTCCATGGTCATGTGGCCGGCATGACTAAACGCCAAAGGCGCATGGTATGCTGTTACCTTCCCGCCCAAGATGGTCCCTATTTTTCTACTTGCATTTTTTACATGCTTTCAAACTGCTAGGTTGGCAGAAGCTGGAACAAGTAGTGGAAGCTCACCCCATTACACAGACTAGGGATTCGAACCGCTGAACTGACAACCTTTCGATCGACAAGCTCAGCGTTTTAGCCACTGAGCCATCACTTAGAGAGGGCTGTAAAAAGTACTGTGAAGTGGTATATAAGTCTACGTCCTATTGCTACCTTGTTTTTTTTTAAACAATATTTTCTATTTTCAACTAGGCCATTAGACTGGGGAAATGTGGCCTGGATGTTGTATCAGGGAAATTACTGTGACAAAAGAGTACTAGGCAAGCCTGGGGATGATTGACATTGTGGGGTATTCTCTCCACCTTTTTAACCTTTTAAACCTTGAATACTGTATGTTTTTAAATCGGTTCTTAATTATGCTTTTGTGCTATGACATATTTCTACTGTAAGTCACCGAAAGTTACTTAGGTGAGATGGATAGTATGGAAATGTGATAAATAAATAAAATCACTCACTCACTCAATCAATCAATAAAAGTACCCGAAAGTACTCTTGCAGAGTATTACTCAGCATTCAAGATTACTCTGGAAACTATTACTCAGCATTCAAGATTACTCTGGAAAGCATTACTCAGCATTCAAGATTACTGGCAGAGTATTACTTAGCATTCAAGATTAGAGTATTGAGGCCTATTATCACTAATAACTCTTTGAGGAATGCCTTAATTTGCAAACATTGCCTTCAGACCAGAAATCTCTGAAGTACTGATAGTATCGTGCATGATAAGGATTACTTCTGTTGGGCAGATAGTCTCCTGCTAATTTTTTCTATAGCTCATTGGTTTGATGGGGAAAAAAAGTCACAGAACTTTTAATAGATGGAATTTATGTTTCTTGTACTTGCTTAATTATAGGTAGCCAAGTGTTATGTAAGTGCATTATTTCATTTTATAATAATCTCTTCAGAAGTCTGGAGCCTTCCTAAATTCCAACTAAATGTGATGAAGACACCGTGAAAGAATTCTTCCTACTGAGATTCCTCTATAGTACTTGTTGTAAATGAGACAGAAGCACTTGAGAAATTGCTGCAGACTCACTCAATTGTTGTCCACTCAATTTCTCTTTCAAGAAATTTAATGGAAATTTTCAAGTGTTTTTATACCCAGCTCTTGTACTCACCAATATTGTTGTTGCAGATTTGGGAATTCCTATGGCTTAACCTAGGAAGTGACATTATATTGAGGCAGACCAGACAGGTTCATCTAATTCAGGATTAATTATATGAGTAGGAGCAGGATTGATAATGAAATTGTTTTTCAGTGCTACTGAGAGATGAACTTGGCCTCCACAATGAACTATTCAGTTATGAATAGTATCAGGACTAGAAATTTATGAAGTCACCAATGTGCCATGCCTGTATATATCCTCCTGCTGGCCTGCTGTTTAAGATCTCTGGTGCCAACCATCCAAGTTTTGTATAGGCATATTTTTTCTTCAACTTTAAAATAAAAAAAGGTTGATTCAGTGACATTAAATTAAGACGAACATGTCTGCGAAGCGCCATCTCCTAATGAGGAGATTTCAAAAACTGGAAAAAAATAAAATGACAAAATAAAATAAATGCTATAGACATCAGGTTTGGTAATTGTTGTTGAATCTATGATTAAAGTACACATATTGATTGCTCATTTGAACAGGCTAAGAAGAAATGACCTTAAATTCTGAGATGATGTCAGACTAAAGAAGTCACTTCAAATTGTACCTCTGTACCTTTAGAAAATGGAAATTCTGTCTTCGCCAAATAACGGACAGTCATTTAGATGACTAAAAGGGAGCAGCGTGGTGACCTAGAGGTGAAGATGGTCGCCTCACACTCAGGAGGTTGAGAATTCAATCCTAGCAGGTGTTTCTCTATCAAGGTACAATGAGAAAATATCTGCTGAGAACTCTGTGTAGGTGTCAGGAAGGGCATCCGGCTAGTAAATGCTCAGATCCATTCAGTCCCTCCATCTCCACCCCAATAAAAAGGGATTATACAGGGTTGTAAAAAGAAAAAAAATAGAATTTAGCCTTACCCATTGGCTTATATAATGCAACAATTCTTCACACTAAATCCATTTGTCAGCCTGGTAGCCACAGTTTTAAAGTTTTTTTTTTTTTTTAAATCTCCCATATCAAACTCGGCAGGAAAAGGCAAGAAAAAAAAAATACAGCATTGTGACAGAGAACTTACTTTATTGGTTTTTGAACTACAAGTACTAAAAAAATTGAGGACAAAAATAATGTTTTCACCACTTCTTTTCAGAGTGCAGCATATTCTGCCATTGTCCTCTCTCAAGCTTATTTATCATTGCTGAAAGGTGAGATTACTTATCAGAGAAACAAAAAGCTGGAAAACTACATTATTTGCAGACTTTTTGGTACTCTGAAGTTGCAAAAGCTCTGAGGCTCTGATTCCATACCTACATTTACTTAAGAATAAGTCCCATCAAATTTAATGAATCATGAGTCAGCAAGGATAGAATTGCACTATCTATACAAGTTCACTTCAAAATAAATTGCATCTTTAGTGGGGTTAAAGGACTACTAAATTTTTTTTTTTAATTTGATTTATATGCCGCCCTTCTCCGAAGACTCAGGGTGGCTTACAATGTGCTCAGCAATAATGTGCTCAGCAGTAAATTTGTACTTAAAGTTGCAGGTTCAGGGTGTAGTTTCCTGAGGTTCATATAGTATTTTAAAATACTTATTGATCATAAGAGGTTTCTTGGTTAAGAGTTGTCCATTCCCACTTCTACTTGTCCATTCCTCCTTCTGTGGGGTTCCCAATCTATGGGATGTGCCCTCTCAGGATCTGGCAATTTTTGTGTTCATTATTGGCTTTCATTATTGGCTGATCGGTTTTCATCCAGGAGTTCATAGCAGTTCTTCCCCTAATTTATCTTGATAACAACCCTCTGAAGTACCTTAAATTCAGGGGTGAAATCCAGCAGGTTCTGACAGGTTCTGGAGACCTGGTAGCGGAAATTTTGAGTAGTTCGGAGAACTGGCAAATGCCATCTCTGGCTGGCCCCAGAGTGGGGTGGGAATGGAGATTTTGCAATATCCCTCCTCCAGGAGGGGAGGGAATGGAGATTTTGCAGTATCCTTCCCCTGCCATGCCCACCAAGCCATGCCCACAGAACCGGTAGGGAAAAATTTGGATTTCACCCCTGCTTAAATTGATATACAGTGATCCAAATCAATCTCAGTTCTTTGCCTGAGAACATATCAAATTTGGGACTCCCTAGTTTTACTTCATCATACCCACTACTAAAGCTAAAGTTTTTTTTTTACACAATTTTTTGTGCATGTGTGGGAGGGCATAATGGCCACATATTACAGATTTGTGCAACAATAGTTCATTGAATAAGCTACAAATGGCTGGATTCACACAATACGCTAAGTTGTAACTCATGATTGACAAGCAACTGGATCGGTTAGCATAACTGTTAAATGTTAATCCTCCTGACAAACAATTTTTCCAAATTAAAAGAGGGAAAAAAACAGTAAATGCATCACACCACTGTGATGCAGTAAGCTGCTTGCTTGTGAATCAGTTCATTATAGGAAGAAGGTAATCTGGTCCCAAATGGTTCCACATCAACAGCCCCAAATCTCCTTGCACAGAAAAGCTGTTCTGCTGAAGCAAACTTCCAAATGCACAGGTACAGAATAGGTTGTACCTGGCTCAACAGCAGTAACCCTAGTGGACAATCACTTAAATATGAGCCAGCAATACGCTGCAGCCACCCAAAACCCCAATGCAGTCTTAGGATGTATCAACAGAGGAATAGTATCAACATCAAGTCTAATGTTAGAACTGCTTTATACCACCATGGTAAGACCCCACTTGGAATTCTGCAGCTAGTTTTGGTCACCATGATACAAAAAAGACTCTAGAAAGAGTGCAAAGAACCACAAAGATGATTAGGGAGGTGGAGGCTAACACATATGATGAATGGTTGCAGGATGTCTATGTATAGTCTAATGAAGGGAAGGACTAGGGAAGACATCATTGTCTTCCAATATTTGAGAAGCTATCACAGAGAAGGAGTCAATACTAGAGAGCCACACTGGTGCAGTGGTTAGAATGCAGTACTGCAGACTACTTCTGATCATTGGCTGCCAACAGTTTGGCAGTTTGGCAGTTTGGGTCTCACTGGCTCATTGACTCAGCCTTCCATCCTTCCAAGGTCAGTAAAATGAAGACCCAGATTGTTGGGGGCAATAAGTTGACTTTGTAAACTGCTTAGAGAGGGCTGTAAAGCATTGTGAAGCGGTATATAAGTCTAAGTGCTATTGCTATAGTGCTATTGCTAGTCTCCAAAGGACAGGACACGAAGTAACAGATGGAAGCTTATCAAGGAGACATACAACTTAGAACTAAGGAGAAATTCCCTCGGTGAAAACAATTAATCAGTGGAACATCTTGCCTTCGGAAGTTTTTAAGGTTTTAAGAAGCAATTGGAAAGTCATTTGTCTGGAATGATATAGGATCTCCTGCTTGAGCAGGGGATTGGACTAGAAGATCTCCAAGGTCCCTTCCAATTCATTATTCTGTATGAGAACAGCTTCCTGCACAAGGAGCTCCAAAGGATGTTGAGTCATAGTGCAGATTTGTAGCTTATTACTGAAAAATGTGTCGCTCTGAAAGGGGGACGCTGAGATAGATTGAGAAAAACAAGATAAGATGTCTTTGAAGTATGGATCTGCAGATGTTTACTAGGAGGTCTCATAGACTACAAAAAAGAGAGAACTAATTATTCGGTTCTGAAACAAATAAGGATCGAGACCATGTCTCTGAGGCAACATTACATAAACAGAAGCTCAAATACTTTTGATGTGAGGAAGCGGCAGACTGGAAAAAAATAATTATGCTTGGAAAGACTGAGGCAAATAAAAGAAGGGGAAGACAAGTGAGAACATGGATGGACAAGATCAAGTAACATACCAGATTATGGCAGAGGACAGTTTGAGATGATGGACATTTGTCCACAGAGTCATTACAAATTCTTCCTCACAGACAAATTGTTATTCTCTCCTCTGAGCACTATCCTTCAAGCACATTCCCTTTTTTGTAAGGTACCAAAACATAAGAAACATAAGCACTACTTTTTTTGATGCCATTCTGAGACAGTTACTGCCTTTTCTTATGTTTCTTGATGTTCTTTCTTGGAATTTCACTTAATGTGGATTTTTTTTTCTGGACCCGACAAAATATGAATCCTTGACACTTTATGAGAGTTAAAATACAGTTAAATTTAGTGAAAGATCCCAAATGGAATGGCAATTCAGCTATGATGTAGAAAATCAAACATTGAATTAGAAGTCCAAAGGAGGACTTACATGCACTGAGAACAGCAGGATTAGTTATTTCTCTACTTCTGAGTACATCATGAATAATGACAGCAGATGCTGCTGCTGAGACTTTTATTACAATTATTGTGATTTACTAAACAAATGTCTCAACAGGTGACAGTCCCTGGATGTCCAGCATTGTCTAGGAATTGGGCACACCCTCCACTTTTTCCCAAAGAATCCCAATTTGGCACGATACAACTTCTGTCAAGATCTGCTTTCAAATTTTCCAAATGGGATCCACCATAAACCACAGAACAGATACTTTGTTTTACTATATGACTCAACTTATTCATATAAAAGCTAATTAAAATGGCATGGGCACAATTATTAACCTAATATTTCATAGCATTTGTGGCAATAACTGCAATCAAGGGCTTTCTGTAGCTCTGGTGAAGACTTCTCGATTGTCAATTTGTCCTACTCTTTGTCAGCAAATTGCTCCCATTGTCTTAGGTTTGAGGGGTTCCTTCTCCCAATGGTGAGTTTCAGCTCTTTCCAAAGATGGTCTTTCGGATTCAAATCCAAAATTACAGCAGGCCACTTCAGAATAGTGCAATACTTGTTTTTCAACCATTCCTAGGTTCTCTTAGATGTATGTTTTGAGTTGTTATCTTGCTCTGCCTGAGACAGAGCTTTCTAACACTGGGTATTTGCTTCAGAATGTCTTGTTTATCTTCTGATTTCTTTGTGACTGAACAGATTTGAGGCACTTGGTGCCAGAGGCAGCAAAGCAGCCCATAACATTATGGACACTCCTCCCTATTTTACAATGGTGATAGGTTTTTTCTTCTTCAAAACAATCTTTTTTTTTTCCTGGAAACATAAGAGCTGCTGCAACTTACCCAAAAGTTCTAATTTTGTTTCATCTGCCCAAAGGATGTTCTCCCAGAAAGTTTTGTGAACATGCATTATAAGAAACTCTAGTGTGTCTTTTTTGTGCCTGTCCTTCAGAAGTGGGTCTTCCTGGGTCTTCTATCATGGAGGCACTTTCACTCAGATAGTGACCAATGGTGTGATTCAATATTGTTGCACCTTGACCTTGGAGTTATGCCAGGATCTGCTTTCAAATGTTCTAAATAATGCTAGTTCTTTCTCCACCATTCAAACTACCCTTCTGTTCAATCTGGGGTTTATTTTCCTCTTGTGGCCCACATCCAGGGAAGTTGGCTACAGTGGTGGGTTGCTCCCAGTTCGGTCCAGTTCTTGCGAACTGGTAGTAATGGCGGCAGGATGCTCCGCCCACCCGCCCGGATAGTGTGCGCGCTTGTGGGCGCCTATTGCGAACCGGTAGTAAAGGTAAGTGGAACCCACCCCTGGTTGGCTACAGTCCTTAAACTTCTTGGTAATATTAGTAGCTGTTAGTCACAGGAACATGAAGCTCCTTGGAGACGGCTTTATAGTTTTCATCTCTGCATACTTAGCTATTACCTTCTTTCTTTCTTCCTCAGACCAGTCTCTGCTTTTCTATCTCTCGTCCACATTCACTGGACAATAAATGATTGGGTGGATTTTCTCCATTCAAATAGCCTGACTGATTT
This sequence comes from Pituophis catenifer annectens, assembly GCF_029215685.1. Taxonomy (NCBI): domain Eukaryota; kingdom Metazoa; phylum Chordata; class Lepidosauria; order Squamata; family Colubridae; genus Pituophis; species Pituophis catenifer. The sequence goes on along the minus strand of NW_027256881.1, from coordinate 215,728,952 downwards.
GAGATTGAAGACACCTGTGACACTAATTAAAGTAAGTAGACTGTCTGGAGGATCACTAAAATCCAATAATGTCTTTTTAACTTCTAAGAGGTACCAATAATTATATCCATGCCATTTTCATTTGTTTTATGATTTACAATAATATAACTCATACATCAAAAGCAAAGTGTCTGCTCTATGGTTATGGTGGATGCCATTTACTCATGTCAAGTTCAAATTATTTCATGACAAATTGGAATTCTTTGAGGGGCAAGGTGAAGGGATACCAACATGTTTGGCCATATATGTACAAATCTCATTAACTGCACTGGGTAGAACTGAAGTTTACATGGTTCCACTACCCTCCCCCCACCTATTTTTATAAAATGATTTTTAAAGATTTTTTTAAAAGATTTTTTTTTAGAACACATTTTATTATAAGATAATTACAAGGAGTGATGGGTTTCACTACATTTTATTTTACATGTATTTTACAGAACTTTTCTCCACTTTTTGAAATGGAACAGTTGAATATATTATTTCTACTGTGATGTATACCAGTTTGTTCCAACGTCTCTATTTATCTACAAATATACACACAGTAAAGGTTGTACCAAAATGAAAGCATGGCAATGAAGAACAAACACAATCCCCAGCAGTAATTTCTGTCTTTTGCTATTGCATCTGACAATTATGTAGCTCAAAATACTCAAGGATGCTCATTTGAGAGTCTTGGACAGCTCAAAGCAAATTGAAGCCAAATGAGGTTTTGGTTGATCAGAGAGCCATTCAGTTGTGTTAAAAGAAAAGGCTCTGGATTTTGTCATCCTCAATTTTTTTTTGAACAACAAATGGAATGCCATCTGGATAGCAGAGACATCTGAATGTTGATCGTTTAAGGATATTGGTAACTTTCCTAAAGTGAATTTGAAAAACATTAAGGTGTACTATGTTTCTATCACTATTCTAAGGCCTTCCTTGCTGTTTGCTTGGTTACTCATTCTGCCACCTGTTCCCATAAAAGGAGAAGCTGTAACTAGAAAAACTTTCTAAAAACAGATATTTTCATGATATGCTGGAGACTGGTATTCGAAATCTCAGAGCAATTTATATGATAGAGAAGAGGTGTGCAAACCTTGTTCTAAGAGCAATCCTGCTAATTTCCTACAATGTCTAGGTACATGGGCATATTAAAGCTACGTACCTGCCAAAAATTTCATCCCACAGTAATTTACAATGCAAACTAAAAGAAAGGAAAGGTAAGATATACAATAAACAATATAAAAATAAATAGCACAATTAAACATCAATTGCAACAGTAGTGATTTTTCCCCATTGTTTAAAATATACGAATATAGCAAAGGATCATAGGGGTGAATGAGGCCCTAGGAAGTAACTTACTTAGACAGTAGGACACATTTTCCCAAACTTGATTAATGATCTCTCAGATATAGTGGATTTCACCATTTACTGGTAGTAGATTTACTACTACTATGTCCACTACTATGACATATTGCTGTATTTTACTGCTCTTTCCTTGTGTGTCCCTTGTATCTTGCAGATTCCTTCTCCCACTCACTAAGGATAAACCAAGGAGGAGGAGGAAGGCAAAATGAAGTGTTTTCTGGATTCTAGACATAGGAAGGGGAGCTTAGAATATTGAATTTGTCGGAAGGGCTGCTTTGAGACAGAGATTGTAGGAAGTGGCAGAAAATGTTCATGTGCCCCAACATCTTGATCAGGGCAAAGCAATAGATGCAATTTACATAGACTTCTATATAGCCTTTGAGTCAATGGTACATGACAAACTACTTCTAAAACTAAAATCTTATGGCATTTCTGGACTCCTGCATAAATGGATAGCTGCTTTCCTCTCAAACAGGCAAGAAGTGGTCAAAATAGGAAGCGCTCTATCAAATCCTGTACCTGTCAACAGCGGTGTTCCCCAAGGCAGCATTTTAGGATCAACACTCCGTATACTTTACATAAATGACCTTTGCAATCATATTAAAAGCAACTGTGTTCTCTTCGCTGATGATGTAAAACTATTCAACACCACCGACAATGCAACTACCCTTCAAAAGACCTTGACTACATATCAGATTGGTCAGACAAGTGGCAACTTCAAATCTCAACCAACAAATCAGAACATAAAATACAAGCTAGATGGATGTGACCTTGTAGATGACCCTCACTCTGTCAAGGACCTTGGAGTACTCATTTCTAAATATCTAAGCGCCAGAGCCCAGTGTAACAACATTGCCAAAAAGGCATTAAGAGTTGTTAACCTAATCTTGCGTAGCTTCTTCTCTGGTAATATTGTACTGCTAACTAGAGCATACAAAATATTTGCTAGACCAATTCTCGAATACAGCTCATCTGTCTGGAACCCACAGTGCATATCGGACATTAATACAATTGAGAGAGTCCAGAGATATTTCAGGAGAAGTGTCCTCCACTCCTCTGCTCGCAATAGAATTCCTTATGCCACCAGACTTGAAATTTTGGGCTTAGACAACTTAGAACTACTCTGCCTTAGTCTGACCTAAGTGTAGTAGATAAAATTATCTGTTACAATGTCCTATCTGTCAATGACTACTTCAGCTTCAACCACAACAATACACAAGCACACAATAGATACAAACTTAAGGTAAACCGCTCCAAACTCGATTGCAGAAAATATGACTTCATTAATAGAGTGGTCAATGTCTGGAATGCACTACCTGACTCTGTGGTTTCATCCCAAAATTCCCAAAACTTTAACCTTAGACTGTCTACTGTTGACCTCACCCCATTCCTAAGAGATCTGTAAGGGGCATGCATAAGCGCACCAATGTGCCAACCGTCCCTGTCCTAATGTCCCTTTTTATTCATATCCATTTCATGTATTCATAATTCATGTTTATACTTTTATCTGTTATCTTATATATGCTTGACAAATAAATAAATAAGTAAGTAAGTAAGTAAGTAAACTTGTTTGGCAGGTCCATCTGTCATTTCTGCATGTGCCTCACCTCACTGAATTGCCACCTACCATGCCAGGCTTTGATTGCCAGGAAGATGTGCCTGTCTGTGCCTTACAAGCTGGTGTTTCAGAGTCCAATATTGAATAGGGGCAAGAGGGGACGGAACATTTCACCTTCTTCCATTTCAGACTTGCCCCTTGATACTGAGGAGATATCTAACCCTTCTTCATAGGCTTGTTTATTTATTTAAATAGTTTGCATCGCTGTTCATAAGCGACTGTGGGTAGCTATATACACTGACATAAAGAAATACTTCTGGGTCGGGAGGATAATTACTCTCCATACATTCCATGGTGGAGATATAGAGGGAATTTGCAGGAGGAAGTAAGTGATAGAATATCTAATAGACCCTAGGAATATGGAAGAAGGAGTTGACCAAGATAGAAACTATTCCTGGGCCAGGAGAAAGGTGACTTGGAATAACTCCCCTTTAATAACACTAGGTATTAGTTGAGCTGAAGATTTACTGGGGTGGTTTACAAGACTCTGCTACAATATCTTACAGCAGCAAAGATCATTCCAAAAACCCAAGAGCGGTTCTTATTTCTTTAATCTGCCTGCCTCAAAGAGCTTGTCAGTATTGAGTGATTGTTGGAGAGAATGTTTTATAAGTAGGACAAGGCACAAGAGCAACTTTCTTCCAGGAGAAAAAGCAGCTAGAAAGAATTTGGGGAAATTCACAGGCAAATTCAGGCCATATTTTTACATAGGTCCTATTAATGGCATTCATCGCAATTGATCATTACAATTGATCATTTTCAAGGAAAAAAGAATTAGCAAATTTACTTGTGATAGCAATTAACTGGGAAAGTACCACAGAAGTGTGTGTGTGTGTGTGTGTGTGTGTGTGTGTGTGTGTGTGTGTGAAAGAGAGAGAGAGAGAGAGATTGTCTAATACAATAACACATTAAAAAATTGATCTGTACATTCTTGGTAGAAAGACTGCCCTACACTTTCCAGAGACCCACAATGACTAACAAACATTTTTTTATAAGACTATAGAACACAATGGGGGGGGGGGGGGGAAATCCCACAGTGCTTGAAATCATAGGTTGTTGTACAATTTCTCTTCACCACCAAGAGTAGTCCAGTACCCTGAGAATCTCTTTTAGTTTATCCAGATGGTTATTTTGAAGACTAGCAAAAAAAATTAGATTGTGTTCCAAAGAAATTGTTTTCTAATATGCTTTTCTCCAATATTGCATTTTCGGTACATGTTTACCACATTCTTGAAATAAGCTGCTTTTCTGATTAAGCCCTTTGAATCTCATCAGCAGTTTAAATCCTATCAGAGGCACCGTCTTTTGAGTTGTGCTTTAAATACCTTTCAACCTGATGTTTCTCAATATTTTCACCGTTCGTCTCAATATATTTTGTGAGCATCTTTATGTTTTGTCCTCATTTGTCTTAATTCTAGATGCTGATGGAGCAAATGGCGCAACTTTTGTTTCCTCTCTTGTGAGGATAACATCAAAGGGCCTAGTTTATCTGTTTTCAGGGTTTTAAAAAAAACTATTTAGATTTAGAATGAATCTTTATGCCCTTGTTATGGTTCCATTTTACATGCAATTCTAGGAAATCATATCAACCGATATATTATAATTGAAATTGAAAAGGACAAGATAAACAAGATGTCTGTGTCCTATTTGTTATTCTCACTTCGATTTCTTTTCTCCCATGAAACCTCCAGACCCCAAATCTCATTTCTGCTTTTCCCTGTCACTTGAAACTCTACATTTTTCTTAATCTTCAACATTCTTTAGGCCTAGTCCATGAATCAAAGCTTCATAGGCAAAGCAGCAGATAATCTTTGATAGGATGGCCTTTGCCAAGGCAACACATGGCTTTCCTCTAGCCTATATGCCAAACATGACATGATCGATGCATGCTTTCAAGTTGCTGTCCTAGTCACATCTCAAGAAAGGGTCGAAATAATTTATTTTAACTGGGTTTTTGTTGTTGTTATTGACAGGTTGACTTTTTTCCCCCTCTCTCCAGTAAACTGCTCCATTTACTTACAGAATAGAGTACGTAAGGCAGAAAATAATTGGAGGAATGGTCAGATATGTGGTGATAACTTGCAGGAAGACAGAATTTCTTCTAGTTTTGCACTCTGAGTAACGTAGCACATCTGTAATTTGATGCAAATTATCATGGTTTTGAATGCTGCCGTATCAGAAAGACAAATTGAGATAGGGAGGAGTGAGCTAGGTAACCTGAAGTCCCTGAACCTCATCTCCCTCTGAAAGTTATATTTAGTATTTGGAATTTTCAAGAGTTTTGAAACTCAAAGGCAGGAGTAAAAATACTGAACTTGACTCAACATAACACAATAGTTATATAATCAATTGAGCTATTTTAAAGTTTGATACACTCTTCAAAAGTTTTTAAATATTATTGTTCTTAGGGGGAAAAAAACCCTCATTTCTGGTCTTCTTTTATCTCAATATTAAAAATCATCAAGGATTTTCCAAAACCTATTTACTGATTTTGGACCATGATCAGAAATGATACATATTTTATTTCATTTTCTACTTGCAAACTGTATGTCAAACATAACTGATATTCTGCAGCTATAAGTGCATGGAAACACTTTAAAAAAGGAAAGTGATCAATATTTGCCTGATCTAGAAATTGTCAGAGTTGTTATCAACCTTCTGGGGGCCTACAGATAATTGACAATCTACATGGATAGACAAAAGAAAAGGGACTTGGTGAGATGAAGCAAATTAAGAATAGCTATATTTTCAAAAAGATGTACAATAAGCAGTCAATTCTTTATAATACAGCAACAAGGACTTTGAAATTTGAAAGTCCAGCTTCCAAAACGAATTTCTTTTATTTAGGTAGGCATCAAATTGGCACAGACTGTTGTAATTCCAGATCTGACACAAACCGGAATTACACCACATAATATTGAAAGTTAGAAACATCCCACAAAAGTCACATTCCCCAATAAAAGTAAAATCAGCTTTGCCCAAAGTCATCAAACTCCACCTTCAGCTCTCAGCAAACACAGCCTCTGTTCCCATGGGAAAGAAGATCACCTAGCCAAAACAATGCTCACTATCTATTCCCTCCTCCCTCCCTTAAGAATGTGGCGAGCCCAAAAACCTCCCTTATAAAACAGAGAGAAAGAGAAGGAATCAATGAGTATAATATAAAGCTAACTAAAATGGCTACACATATGTCAATTTTGGGTTCGACAGTAGTATTGCAAACAAACAATAGATTTGCTTGTTAGCTAGTTACATCTTGGATATGTAGGGTGTTGATATGTAGATTCAGTTCTTTGGATTCACTTATTTTGATTATAAGGGGAAAAAAGAGATTACACAGGTCTTAGATTGGAAACTGGCATCTATTATAGGTGAGTCAATGAGATAGCAAATCATTCTAATCCAATAATAACACTTATAAGGCTTAAATACATTATGGCAAAATAACTGTATAAACACTGATCTGTGATCAGGGCAAATTTCATTTAAAAGTCCAAAGTCCTAGAGTTAGAAAATTGGATGGTAGCCATCCATCTGATGTCAAAGCAATTGTCTTGTCACATTTGATGGGAAAACCTTCCTGCTGTTACTTTTCTTTGCTCAGATTCTAAAAGCATTCAAATATCTTTCTGCCACCTGTGGGAGTTAGGGAATATAAACTTTCAGAAACATGTGTGAGGTTCCAGCTGGTAGAGGGAGTTTTCTGAGACTTGGCTATGCCAACCTGCTTGGAAGACTTATTCTGTCATAGGTAGCAAATGAGTCCTCAAAAACCCAATCCAGTGAATGATTATATTCCCTACAGATGGGTGCCAGTTGGAGAATCTGAACGTTGGGCCTGTAGGAGGTCATAAGAACATTTCTGTCTTCCTTGGTTATGTGGAATGAGGCATGTAAGGAGTTAATATTCAACAATCTTGGCATTCTCACAAAAGGCTGAAAACCTCCGTCTGGAAAATATATTTCCACAATAGGCCGATAAGCCCCATGTATTTGAGGCATGTTGTCAAGGTTAATGAGAAAAATTATCTCCTTGAAGCATCCCCACCCCCTCAAAATCAGGTATGCCAAATCTTGCTTCTGATACACACTAATCTGTCTGACTCTGTTTCAAGAGTGACTGTGATGCATCAAAGTCAATGCCTTTGTCATCCCTGGAGAACATCAAGTTTAGTCAAGCTTAGCAATCTTTGCATTGTACCTGCTTCACTAAAGGAAAGTAAGGATTGAAAGAAGTTACATTACAGTGAGAACAGGATGTACAGTATATGGAAGTGGGAATAATAATGGTAATAATAATAATTTTCTTGAAATAAATAGACCTATATTCAGCTCAGGGGTGAAATCCAGCAGGTTCTAACAGATTCTGGAGAACCAGTAGTGGAAATTTTGAGTAGGTCAGAGAACCGGCAAACACCACCTCTGGCTGGCCCCATAGTGGGGTGGGAATGGAGATTTTGCAATATCCTTCTCCCAGGAAGGGAGGGAAGGGAGATTTTGCAGTATCCTTCCCCTGGAATGCAGTGGGAATGGAGATTTTGCAATATCCGTCCCCTGCCATGCCCACGAAGCCACGCCCACAGAACCGTTAGGGGAAAATTTTGGATTTCACCTCTGGTTCAGTTATTATCACTCACAACCTCTCTCTGACTGTCCATCTTTCTTTAGATAGGGCTGAGTGGGAACTAGAAAGACTGACTACAAGCAGCAGCATGATGAAGTAGCAGCAATGGTGCACTGGAAGATCTGCAAGAAATATCATTTGCCTGCAAGCAAGAACTGATGGGACCATAAAATAGAGAAAGTCATTAAAAATGAACAAGTTAAATTGCTCTGGGACTTTAGAATTCAAACAGACAGGCACATAACACCCCAGACTTAACAATTGTCGATAAGAAAGACAAAAAAAATGTCTGGATAGTGGATGTGGCAGTGCCTGGAGATAGCAGAATAGAAGAGAAAGAATTGGAGAAGGTAACAAAATACAAATACCTAAAAATATAAATAGAACAATTGTGGCAAAGGCAAACAAAGGTAGTACCAATAATAATAGGCCTTGGATGCAATCCCAAAACAACTGGAGCACCACTTGAACACCATTGGCATTGACAAATTTGCCAACAGTCAATTGCAGAAGGCAGCTTTACTTGGAACAGCTTACATCCTGCAATGATATCTGTAACACCATCAAACATCTAAATCTGCCTATCCCAGGTCCTTGGTAAGGACTCGATAGGTAGACAAAAATGCCAAACCCAATCTGAACATCTGTCTGATTGTGCAATGATCAATCATCATCATCATCATCATCATCATCATCATCATCATCATCATCATCACAATCATTCATTTGGAAATCTTTTCTTGAAATAAATAGATAAATAGTTCAGTTTTTATCACTCACAACCTCTCTTTGACTGGCTGTCTTTCTTTCTTTAGATGGGATTGAGTGGAAACTAGAAAGTGATGCTTGGGAAAAAGAAGTTGGGGAGATCAAGGACTCCCCAAGGAAGATATTTATTTATTTCTCTCTGTATGTTTAAGTCAGTTAATTGAAAGAAAGGGGACTTCTTTATTAGTACTTAGTGTTAATTAGAAATTAATGCTGATCATTCTTTGAAGGACAAGCTGAAATACTTAAATATTTTGGCCACCAAATGAGAAGACAAGACTCATTGGAAAAGACCTTGGTGTTGGAAAAGAGAGAAGGCAAAAGGAGAAGGGGACAGCAAATGATGAGTTGGTTAGATAGTGTCATCGACACAGAGAACATGAAATTGAACAAACTCTGTCAGACAGTGGAGGACACGGCACACGGGGCATGCTGTGGTCCTTGCGGTCACGAAGAGTCGGATATGACTAGCAACTGAACCAACAACAAAGGAGCTACATGTACTGAATTGAATTTGGGTACCTTGAATTTTGCTTTTCATGTATATTTCAACCACTGTGAGGATCTCAAGATCTCATTTGGTCTTTGAATTGTATTCTTGAATAAGCCCCCCCCCCCCCACCCTTCAAACAGTAAAAAAGTTGAATGAAATTTATCCAATGTGGGAAGAAAATTAATATGCAGGATTGTGAGAACAAAACTAAATATGTTTATTCCTCCTCAAATTTCTCTTTTCTGCCACATTGCAATGTACAGGTCAGTGGCTTCTAAGAGTAGCTCTGGAGAACAAATTTTAGGCATCTATACTCCCAGCTTAGATACATTACAAGTCTCGCTGTCTAGAAAGTGTCTGAAATGGTCTGCAGCAGAGGTGGTATTCAGCAGGTTCTGACCGGTTCTGGGGAACCGGTAGCAGAAATTTTGAGTAGTTCGGAAAACTGGTAAATACCACCTCTGACTGGCCCCGCCTCCATCTATTTTCTGCTCCCGAGTTCCAGCTGATTGGAGAAAATGGGGATTTTGCAGTAACCTTCTCCTGGAGTGGGGTGGGAATGGAGATTTTACAGTGTTCTTCCCCTGCCACACCCACCAAGCCACGCCCACAGAACCGGTAGTAAAAATTTTGGAATCCCACCACTGGTCTGCAGCTGATTCAAGCCTACTTAAATACTTGATTATCCACTTACATGTCTACTAAGTAAATAAATACCAGTGGGGGCATTGTCCTCAGATAAGGGAGAAACAGATTGTAACCTTACTCCCTTTTTGATTGCTGAGTAGATTTTCTAGTAATGATAGGGAAATGTTTTCTGTACTTTTTCAATTCCTGGTTATCAGTGAAATGGGGTCTATAAGAACACAAGATTTCGAACATACTGATCTTTCAATATTAGATCTACAGGCTTGTGAAAAATGTAAATCTCTCTTCTTCCTATCTCTTGGGCGCAGAGCATTATCTTGTTGCCTTTGCCTCCTATGGCAAATACCTCTCCTCCAGAAGAAAGTGGGGCTATATAGTACGTAAGATTCCCTAAGTATCCTTCCTGTCACTTACAAGAATTGCCCTTTTGGCAGAAGGGGAAGGATTTGCACCCGTGTGATTTCCTTCAAAAGGAAAAAAAAAAGTAGGGATTATGAAGGTTGCTCTCATTTTTCCTTAGTCTGACTTCTTTGCTAAGTCCCATTCTCTGTGTGATCTCTGACTACTGAAGCATAGTGCCTCACAGATGCTAAGGAAGTGAGTTTTGAAGTGCCATCTTGAGATGGAAAAGCAACAAAACTGTCATCTGCCGAAATCTATTTTCATATTTTGCTAGAGGGAGTCATCGTAAATGAAGAGTGGCTTTCTTCTTGCTTGCACCCTCTTCCTATTTGCAAATTACTCATGTGTCCTTTCCCCCACCTACCCTTGATCACTCCTTCTCAGGTATATCACCTATCCTCTTCCAATAATATTACTGGACCAAGGCTGAAAACAAATTACTCTATTCTCTCACGCATGGAATGAAAGTTATATTCTTGTTATATTTCCGTATTTCTGGAATAATATTTCTGGTTTGCCACAAAAGTTGGGCTGCAGGAGGAAAAAGAGGAGGAGGAGGAGGAATCAACAATGTCATTGCTGAATAACATAAACGAAAATATATTAGAGGTATCTTTCATAGTGATATAGTGAGCTGCATCGGGAGGCAAAATGTGTCCTTTGTATTCCTACTGATTTCTCTGCTGCGAAGGATATACATCTATCATTAGCTGCAATATCTGTGCTTGCCAGAATCTTTTCTTTTCTTAGGCAATCTTTTCAGGCACAATTAATGCTATTATCCCCAATGGAGAAGTACAATTTTTGCAAGATATCAGCCCAATTCTTTGTGGCTCTATGAGAAATATTTGTGTACTTTTTTTATGACTCGGATATACCATTGCCAGATTATCAAGGGGGGGGGGGGGAAAGCTGAAATACATCTACAATTTATTTAATCTTTCTGTCCCACTGGAAATGGATTACTGGCTTTTTAAATGTGTATTCAAAACTTGCAACACCATGCTCCTTCTTACAAGGTGTAGGAAAAGGTTTTGGGCGTGTGAGAGAGAGTGAAAAGTAATTCTGCTCCAGAAAAAGCAAAAAGAGCAACAGATGGACAAGAAAAAGAAAGACAGACCCTCTGGATAAACAAAGCCAACAAAGCAGAATGCTTGTCAATAGGCTTGAATATATAAAGCTCTCTCTGTGTCTCTGTCTCTCTCTCTCTCTGTATGTCTCTCTCTGTGTATGTCTCTCTCTCTCTGTCTTTCTCTCTGTGTCTCTGATTCTGTCTGTCTGTCTGTCTGTCTCTCTCTCTCTCTCTCTCTCTCTCTCTGTGTGTGTGTGTGTGTGTGTGTGTGTCTGTCTGTCTGTCTGTCTGTCTGTGTCTGTGTTTCTCTGTCTCTGATTCTGTCTCTCTCTCTCTCCCTCTCTCTCTTTTTTCTCTCTGTTTCTCTGATTCTCTCTCTCTCTCTCTGTCTCCCTGTCTCTCTCTCTGTGTGTGTGTCTCTGATTCTCTCTCTTTCTCCCTGTCTCTCACTCTGTCTTTTGCTCTGTCTCTGATTCTCTCTCTCTCTCTCTCTCTCTCTCTCTCTCTTTCTCTCTGTGTCTCTGATTCTGCCTCTCTCCCTCTGTCTGTCTCCCTGTCTGTCTCCCTGTCTCTCTCTCTCTCTCTCTGATTCTGTCTCTCTCTCTCTCTCCCTGTCTCTCTCGCTCTGTCTTTTGCTCTGTCTCTGATTCTCTCTCTCTCTCTCTGTCTCCGTCTCTCTCACTCCATCTCTCTCTTTGTGTGTGTGTTTCTCTCTGTCTCTCTCTGTGTCTCTTATTCTCTCTCTCTCTATCTCTCTCTCCCTGTCTCTCTCACTCTGTCTTTCTCTCTATGTCTCTGATTCTGTCTGTCTCTCTCTCTCTCCCTGTCTCTCTCACTCTGTCTCTCTCTCTCTGTCTCTGATTCTGTCTCTCTCTCTCCCTCCTCCTGTTTCTCTCACTGTGTGTGTGAGAGAGAGGGGGCAGGCAGGCAGACAGGTACTCATAAGGACTAACTATTATATGGTCACATACCACTAAAATCAAGGAAAGCAGAACCATAGAGGTAGGTTTTGGAAATTATATCTGAGCTTGGAAGAAGCCCTCTCAGTGCTTCAGTGAGAAATTTGGTTTAATCCTATGTTGCTTTTGTCCAAGTCTCATTTTCGAATCACCAAATGATATGGACAAGCTACAGAAGAATGGAATCCAAGCTTCTTTTGAGCTTTCATTGTATGTCCGTGCATCCATCTATGTGTCTCTGGCCATTGATATCCAGAGCATAGTTCCACCTCATTGACTTGATTGAGCTTTCTCACCATACAACCTCCCCTCCCCGTTTGTAGTCTCACACTAGTCACTAGTGATACTCTTCCATCATGTAGACAATCATATTTGTTTGTATAATGACTCCTGGCACAAGAAGCCTTCTTGTCGCTATTGTTCTGAACAGAGGTGGAGGTGAGGAGGAGGAATAAATGGCTTATGAGCAGATGCTTCTCTTCTCATGCCAGACATGTAGGTTCCTTCTCTGTCACTTTTTCGACTTGAGAGTCAATCCCAGGGTTCTCTCTTTTCCCCAGCCTTCTATTTATTTTTCTCCCTTTTTTTTCATTAGCATTTGATTAATTATTTTATTAGGAAGGAGAATGGTCACACAGGCTCTGCAATTTGAAAAGAGGAGACCTGACTCATGTCAAAATTTAAACAGGAAAAAAGAAAGGAGAAAAGGAAGAGAAAGAGAAAGGGGAAGGGAAGGGGAAGGGATAAATGCTACAACAAAGAACCATAAACAAAATACAAACTACACTACAGAGGAATCAAGATTTACCATGGAACATTTGCCAAGAGGTAAAAATTCTACTTTATGACTCTAGAGCAGAAAAGGCCCTCTCATACTTTCATAACTGTTGTATCTCAGTAGAACTGGGAATAACAACAGAAATGCCAGACTGAGAAGCAAATTCATGCAGACCGGGCAATCTTGGTCATGCCATCACCTTTGTCTTTCCACTCCCAAATATCCCCCCCTCCCGGGACTCTCCCCTCTACATGCATACTTGCTCATCTGACTACACCTGCTTGTCTGCACCGCTGCCTTCCTCTCACTACCCATTGCAAAGAAATCTTGTCACATGCACCATTGCGAGCCTTGAATGGTCCAGCTGGAGACAGGTCATCCTGCAGAAGGCTTATCTACATCAGGGGTGTCAAACTAGTGGCCGGAGGACCGGATGCATCATGCGCAGGTCACAGCGACCCAGGTTCCACCAAGGGGAAAAACATCGCAAAATATCACATGACGGCAATGTGACACCGTGCGTTTGACACCCATGATGTACATGTTCACTAACAGTTGACACCAATTTGATGGCACATAAATAATAGCCAACTGTTTATTTAGGTGACCCATCAGATTCCCAAATAAGTAGTCTTTTGGCATGTTATTTGCTGATGTATTAGTTTTATATCCCTGTTTTATTTTTCACACCTCAAGGCGGTATACATAATCTTCCATTTTTCCTAGAACTCCCTATGACGCAGAAGGAGAGTGACTGGCTCAAAGTTTACCAGCTGGCTTCTCTGCCTAAGTGACGACTAGAACTGATGTTCTCCCCATTTCTAGTTTATTTATTTATTTATTTATTTATTTATTTATTGGTTCGATTTATATGCTGCCCTTCTCCGGAGACTCAGGGCGTCTTACAATGTGTTAAGCAATAGCCTTCATACTTTTGAATATATCTGCTTAGTAGGGCTTTCGCCCCCCAACCCCCAAGCGGTGTTCTTTTTATACAAAGTCAGCTTAGTTCAGCACCTTAACCATTAAACCACACTGTTAATTCTTCCATAAGGGTTTTTTCAATACATTGTACACTTTTGCATTTTTACTCCTTTTTAAGCATGGTTGTGTGTCGCATTCTGTTTGTTTTTAAGCCCAAGCATGAACACATTTTTCTGAGAACACAGTGGCAAAGATTGTGGTCAAACTTAGATTCTTTCTCCTGTTGCATCTGATATCCCTTCCATTGACACTTTCTGGCTTTGAGAAGATGTATCTAGGTTGCTCACGGGACAGCTCTTCCACAAGCTCTCTCAGTTATTGCCAATTCTTATCCCTCTATCACCACACACTTTCCATGACTAGTTATGACTTATTTGAGAGCAATCTGTAGTTTGGCAGAGCCCAAATCTCTTTTCCGAGCCCAGCGTTGGTGGAATTGACATGTGTGAACCTGGTCCAGGCCTCTTTTTCTAGAATGGAAAGGGATGCCTGTCCCATGGAAAGGTTGTTGACCTTTGACAAGAAGTAGGAAAGGGATTCTATGGTCAATGGTTTTGAAAGCCAATGGCCTTTTCAAAGAACCTGCCAGGAGTGTCTCTATAATCATATTGAAGACAATACCAATTATGTTTCACCTGGATTAAGAAAAGAAGCAAGAAGAAAAAGAAGTACCGGTAGGTTTTTTTTCCCCTTTTTCAGTACAGAAAAGAACCTGTTTCTCTTTTATATATTTTCCTATAACCCCAGACAAGCTCATAACTTTTCCTTTGGAGCAATCAATTTGGTGCCTTAAAACAAAAATAAAACTAAACTAATTTCCTGTAAGAAGCTCCCCTTGGCGAGAAATGTGTTTGTTTTGTAAAGTGACGATTTTTGTTGTCCCTGAAGAGCTGTTAACAAGATGTCAATTAATCATGCAAATGAGAAGAAACAAATATTAAGTTGATTATGCTACCTGCAGCTAGGCTATGAGATTGCCAGATGTTATTTCTTGCCATAAGACATGTATCTTTGAATCCTTCACAGGTTGTGGTGGGATAATCAGAACAAGCCATTCTGGGTTTTTCAGAAAAACCATTCACATAGTTTGATCCCTTGGAAGTTAGGATGATTTCCTCCCTCCCTCCCTTCTATCTGTCTTTACTTTTCCCAATCTGAAGCTGGTTGCAATGGTAAGAGATTGTTTGTACTGTGGCTGAAAATTGTGGAATCACAGACTTACAAAGGACCATTTGCACCTCCAAAACCAAAGCCATAAGAGAGGAGATTCACAGGATGATGACCAGAAGCTCGCAGGCCACAAAACTTTGGTACTTAAACAGATGTGAACTTCCTGTGACCATCAAGCAACCTACCGAATATCTGTTAATTTGAAAAGGCAGAATGAAGAATGTGCATGTTTAAAATTTGGAACATGCTTTTCAGATGTCCACATTCTCCTGTGGCCAATCTCCTGTTGTTGTTTGAGATTTCATTCTTGTTTGTAATAAAGATTCTAATCTAGCTAAATTGTGTCTGGGACTCTTCTGCCAAATCTAGTTGAGATGTGAATTAAGATTAAATATCTAGAGACCTAAGATTTCCTTCTGAGCCCTGGAGTGAAGCTCAACAAGCCAATGCTTAATGCATGAAGCCAGCCAAACGATAGCTGCCTGTCCTATCTCTACTTAAATGCAACACTTCCTTATGCAAATTGCTCCATTTTCAAACTATTCTTCCCTTTAGAAAAGCTTTCCTTATCTTCAAGTGGAATGTGCTTTCTTGAAAAATAAGGCTAAACATATCATTTCCTCCCATGCTTTGGAGAAATTAGTATTCAGTCCCTTGATTATCTTTGCTTTCCCTTTTCTGACACTGTTCCAACTTGTTCTAACTCTTTTTAAAGTGACGTGACGGGACTGGGCTTAGGATCCAAACATTCTGCCCATTCACAGCCTTTTTGAGGGCTTCTTTCTTCCACTCGGGATCCTTATTTACTATCCAGATGTTAAATCAGATGTTAAATCGGTTGACAGTTAAATCAGATGATTAGAAAAAGAGCAGATTTTTCTCAGTGTGAGAAGTTATGGTGCTAGAAATGTGTACACTTCTTTTAAGTTGGCCACCGAAAGAATTAACTGATGTGATAAGTTGAAAATTAACTATGCAAGCAAAGTTTTAGAAGTACTGTATACTGCATGCTTAAAAATAATGAGATAAATTTAATTAAAGCACCAGCAAGATGAAAGATGGTTGAAATGTATCAACTCTCTTTGGGTATGGCAAAAAGGAAAGGAGAATGTGATCAGGATTTCAAGATGCTGTTACTAGAGCATATATCAATAAAGTCGTATTTCTAATATTGTGGAACCTGTTTCCAAGACCTGACCTACATTAACGGCTGTCACATATCTTTTCACTGAGAGATACCCTCGTGTGTTAATTTTAAATAATCCCGTATTATTGCCGTTTTCCCTTTTTTTAAAAAGAGTAGATCATAGAGTTGCTTGGCAAAGTGTAATGGGAAACATAGAAATTAAATAGATAATACATACATGCATAAACAAACAAGCATACAGGAATCCTATGCACTCTTACTGATTACAATTAATCAGTGGAAGAACTTGCCTCCAGAAGTTGTAAGATCCCCAACACTGGAGGTTTTTAAAAAGATATTGGACAACCATTTGTCTGAAATGATATAGGATTTCTTGAATGAGCAGGGGGTTGGACTAGAAGACCTCCAAGGTCCTTTCCAACTTTGTTATTCTGTTAGTCTTACTTAGAACTAAGACATGTTCAACTCAGTAAGAAGCGACATGAAGAGGACTAGTTTGTGAGTGATTTTTTTACTGTGAAGCACCATATGACTGGCTGAAGAATATATTAAATAAATTAATACTGTTTATTTACTAAAATATTTGCATCTCATCTTTTCCCTGGATGATTTCAGGTATTGTAATTAGCATTACAACATCTCAAATTAGAAATTAATTCAAAGCTTAAAGGGCGCAATCTTGCACATAATTAACCATGTGTAAATATAGCTTAAATATTTGAGTGACATGAATTACAGTGAACAGGACGGCAACTTAACTTTGAACAATGCGCTGAATTTTAAATTCCCCTGGATTATTTGTTTCACCTATATAGCTCATTAAAAAAAAGTCATAGTATTTTCTCAGACTGCCAGTCAGCTGCTTCTCACCATTAATGCTTTGTGATAAGTTGAAAATGAACTTCTTGCTGGAAATCCGCTAGCTTCCAGTGCTATTATGCACTCTTCATTTACCAAATGAATAGGTCCTCTCTGAATAACTGTCAGTACCTTTATATTGGTAATTAAAATAAGACCTAATTTCATGCACAATTGACAGCATACAAGGAATTTTTCTGATACCCAAAAAGCAAAGAATTTTATGAAGCTGCGTCTCTCTCTTTCTCTAAAATATACTATTCCATATATATGAATCTCCTGGATGGATCAGAATAATGCATTTTAATTGCATAAAGATAATAAAAGAAGCCATTTGCCCTCCTATAAAAAAATGAGAACATAGCACCTTAGTGACACAGACATCTGTTACTCGAGCAGATGTGCCTATGCAAAGTCAATCTAGCAACCCAGCTGAATAGTTGGAGGCTACCTAAAGGGTACCTGAAACAAAATCCTAGCATTCGCTGTGAATTGTAGGAACCAAAGAGAATTTCTCCTGCCTTCTCCCACCTGGGTTCTTTACTCTCTTTAGTTCTTTTGTTGTCTCTTTCTTTCCAGCCATATACTGGAACCAACTTTGTCTTGATCTCTAGCATGAAAAGCTGATATTATAACTTCTATGACAGAAGGCCTTATTCTAATATTATTGAATTAGGCAGTCTCCTAAAATCATGCAACACTTAGACTCCTTTTGAGTAGGACTGCATATTCATGGAAAAATACATTCGCCTGAGGTGAGATCCACATCCACCCTTTTGACCTTCTGAAAGGGCCTGAAGACAGCTGGCTGGGAACCCCAATGTGGTGTGTCATTCTGGAGGTGGTTAATGGACTAAGATAGGACCCAGCTCCTCCCTGTGTACATCTAGCTCACTTCCGTCCCATCCTTGTTAATTTTAAATCAATGTTAATGGTACTATTGATTGTTCTAATATTTTATCTTGATTTTATTGGCTATAAACTGCTTAGGGTCATCTCTAACTGTGATCTCTAACTGAGATGTAAGATAAACAAATAAACAAAGAGCTTTCAGGCAGTGATTATTTGCTGCATAGAGAGCCAGTTTGGTCTAGTGGTTAAGGCACCATACTAGAAATTGGGAGACAGTGAGCTCTAGTCCAGTCATAGTCATGAAACCTATCTGGGTACCTTGGGTCAGTCACTCTCTCTCAGCCCAACTCACCTCACCTCACAGCTCACCTCCCACCTTATTGTGGTGGGAAAAATACCATACGAGGTGGAAGGTGTATTGGATATGTTCATCGCCATGAGTTATTTGTAAAAATAACTTTATTTGTGGTATACAAATAAATTAAATTAAATTAAAATTAAAAATGGATAGAAATGTGAATAAAAGAGCTTCTTCATTCAATAGAGGACTAACACTTCTCTACATCTCCTATCTCCTAATTCTGGAGTGGATAATCTTTTGGATGCCAGTCATTATACTTAACACAGAGAGAGATGAGAGCAAAAATGGAGAAGATAATGGTGCAAGGAGGCCAGGTGAAGACACACAGGTGACTGATATGAATAAAACCAATTTAGGGTTTATGTTATATGATATGTGTGTGATTTCTGTCTCGAACAACCTAGATGAAAACTTATATAATCATTTGTAGTTGGAAAGATCATCAAAGTCCAGAGAAAGAGCTACAGAAAGTGTGCCAATTTGATCTTGCCATCTTGAGCCATGGTGGCACAGTGATTAGAATGCAATATTGCAGGATAATTCTGATGCCAGCAGTTCAATCCTAACCAGCTCATGATTGACTCAGCCTTCCATCCTTTCGGGGTTGGTAAAATGAAGACCCAGATAGTTGGGGGCAATATGCTGAATCTGTAAACCACTTAGAGAGGGCTGTAAATCGTTATGAAGCAGTATATACATCTAAATACTATTTCTTTTGCTATCTTCAGATTGCCCACTCTGACATAACCATGACTTTGTAATATTTTACAAGTGTTGCAATGTTAAGAGGAACCTTATTCCGAGAAAACCAATGCATTTGGGAATATTTATTTTCTTTTATTCCTAGGATGTGTTTGATTAAGATGATGATGATGATGATGATGAGTAGTGATGGTCATTCTGTGTGTTTATAGAAGTGCATTGCCATGCTGTGTAGCCTGTTTTCTGCCTTTCTCTAAAGTATCCAGTGTCTTATAATGCCCTAGAAGCATGAATCTGTATCTTCCCAAGATCTGTCTATCAACTGCCTTCACAAACACCGCCACCCAATGTTCCCAGCCTATTCCATGTTCAGCAGAGGAGCAAGCAGATATATCTTTGTAGCTCAGACATTAATCCAGGAAATAAAACTTCAATACGTGAGGCATTGTTTTTTCATTATAGATACTTTATTGTACTCTTCCATCCGTTTGATTTACCAAGAGAGATGGACCAGATTAAAGAGGGCTCCCTTAAGGAGGACGGCCCCTTGTGATTGCAAATCAAGATGCTGCCTCCCCACTGTTAAGGACAGCCTACCAGCTCCACCACTGATAAGTCCTTTTTCTAAAGTTAGCTCGCACTTTTAAATCAGTACTTCATGAAAGGCATTAAGAAAATCTATTACAGTTCTATGGCGGATGGCAAGTGGGATTTATCTGCTATACCTTGAAGTAAGCAGCAGGATTCTCAATCATTTGATAACCTTGAAACTGCTAAGGTATCCAATTGCTATCATGAATATTGTGCAGGAAGAGAAATAACTCAGAGAGTCTGGTGTCTTTATGGAAAAAAATAGAAGACAATCACCATGTAGAAAAGTAAAGCTACCACTGATGCAGGAAAATAAGCATTTCTAAATACATAGATGCAACCATGTATTGTATCTGTTTCTTATCTAGCTTTTACACAATGACAAAAAGGACAGTCACATTAGTAGCATGTCATATCTGGAAGAAAATTGCATGTGTGTCGTACTATAATATAGAAATGTAAATCACTAGATTCACATATATTTGTGAGGGTGAAGGTTTGTTCTCCAAGCTTATGGGTTGTTTTCTAAATGATTCGTTACCAGGCAAGGTAACATCTTCTGCTGAATTTAGGAATTCCTGAAGAAGTTACCTAGCCTGGTAATGAAATGTTTGGAAAACAACTCACAAGCTCGGAGAGCTAACCTCCACCCTCATCCTACACCCGAGCTACAGATGTTTGCCACTATCACAGGAGTGATAATGATAGGAGTGAGCGAAGAGGCAACTCAGCTTGGATCGTCAGAGGCATTTAAAAGAAAAAAAGCCTCTGCTGATCAGGCAACTCAGCTTGGATCGTCAGAGCCTTTTGAAAGCATTTTTTTACAACCTCTTCGCCGAAGAAATTGTAGAAAAAAATGGTTTTAAAAGTAAACAAATAAATGGCCACACCCACCCTGTCACATTACCCCCCCCCCCCAAGCCATGCCCACAGAACCGGTAGTAACAAATTTTAGATTTCATCACTGCACTATCACATACATATATTTGTATCACAGTAAGTCAGGCTTAAATATACTGTACTGAAGAAGAAGGTACAAATTGGGACTTTTCTAAAGAGTATCCAAAATATAGACTCCTAGAAGGGATATAAGTCCATTTATAAATTACTAAAACCAGGGCTGTTAATAAAATGTCCTCACAAACAAATCTTACACTCTGTTGATGTCACTCAAATAATGTTGTTCCCGAGAGAAAAGCCTTCCCAGATATGATTCCACTTGTGAAACTTTCATGTCAGCCAGGAATCACTGGTATCAGAGTCCTTACACATTTAGACACCAGCATGTGAACAACTACACATGATAGCTTTACTCCTGAAGCAGTGGTGGGTTGCCCCTGGTTTGGACTGGTTCACAAGAACCGGTAGTAAAACTGGCGGGAGGCTCTGCCCACTGATCCTGATGTCATCAGGAAGCTTCTGGGCATGCGAAGCGTGAGAGAGAGAGCGAAGCACATGTGCGTATGGCCCTATTGCAAACTGGTAGTAAAGGTAAGTAGAACCCACCCCTGTCCTGAAGACACTTTTCCCAGGTTTGTATAAGGTGTGACCAGTGCTTTAACATCATATGAGAAGATATTTACAAGACAGAACAAATTCAAAAATGATGAGAAGGTACTTTTCCATTTGATGGAAATATTATCACCCAACATATTCGTGATGAAAAGGGAGAAAAGGGAGTAGCTGATCAAAGTGCAGTTGCCCTTGATAGAACTTTGGGATGTTAACCAGTGAAATAATAAATGGGGAAAAAACCTATAATCAGTATTAGCAATAGTACATGCAGATGTTCCAGGGCTTTTCTAAGATCATAAAAGAGCATGACTATTAGGTCAGACTTTGAATGTGCGCACTTTAGCTAAATGCCACAACTTGAGTTCTGAGCTCTAAACTGTCTGGTTGGAATAAATGGTTTAGAAGAGGATTGCATTTGATCTTGGTTCTATTGAAGGATAAGATGTAATCTTACATTATTTGTTTGTGGTTTAGGACAATGAGGGGAAAACTTTTTTGGACTCAAAGGAGTCTTACTCAATGTTTTAGCCATGCCATTAAGCCAGGAGACAGCAACCTTAAACACACAAAGAGCCATTTCGACCCATTTGCCACAAAACACTTTTGATATCTAAAATGAAGATAACACTGCACTATTTGCCAATTTCTCAACACATATTAAGCATACTGGTAAACCAGTCTCGTCAGCAGTGAAAGCAATTGAATCTGCCCATGTGCCATTAAATGTTCTGTTTTCTTCTGAAACTTTTCTTTTCTTGGATTTATCCATGGTTGGCCTACCAGGGGTGTCGAAAAACTCAATAGTGTGCCGGCAGGTGTCGCACATTGGCGGTTGTGACACATATTTTGAGTGACAAGGAGCCACAGCCGAGGAATGAAAGAGCAACATGCAGCTCTAGAGCTGCGGGTTGCCAACCCCTGCATTAAGCAGTGGTTCCCCCAAAAATGCTTAGCTTCATTTTTGCAGAGGATTAAAGTAAGGGGCAGTTCTAAGAATCTAAAGGACAAAGATCTAACAACATGGCTATTCTGTGGAATTAGTTCAATTAGAAAAAAAAGTACAAATTATTTGGTGTGGGTTTTTTGTCTATTTGTTTCCCACTTTTATTATTTTTACAAATAGCTCAAGGTAGCAAACATATCCAACACACCTTCATCCTCCTGTTTTCCCCACAACACTGTGAGGTGAGTTGGGCTGAGAAGAATGACTGGTCTAAAGTCACCCAGATGGCTTTTATAGCTAAAGCAGGATTACAATTTGAGGTCTTCTGGTTTCTAGCCTGATACCTTAACCACTAAACCAAACTGGTTCTCAAATTATGTTTTGCAGCATTTTGTTGCTGAATTGTGGCTATATGATGTTCTTTAGAGAAGCAAAAATCCAGGAATGTGGTGGTGGTTGCAGGTATTATTTATATTTTCCTCCCAAAATTTCAGGATATAGCTTGCCAGTGGATAAATGGGGGGGGGGGCACTGCTTTTTCTTCAGTCGTTGAATAAATGGATAATGAGTTAATGAATTTGGGATACCACGGCCCGAATAAAACCAGGATTCTTGTAAAACCTGGACAAAACAAAATGGTCCATATTGACCCATATGATGGCTTGCTTAAACTTCTGAAACTTTACATAGAGATTCCTGGAGTAACATGTCTATTTATTTTATTATAAATATTTATTATTATATTTTTATTTTAATCCATTTATAAGTTCATCTATCTCATACCAACCACTTGTGTCACCTGTCAAATGTTGCCCA
The DNA here is from genome assembly GCF_029215685.1 of Pituophis catenifer annectens. NCBI lineage: Eukaryota > Metazoa > Chordata > Lepidosauria > Squamata > Colubridae > Pituophis > Pituophis catenifer. Next base: position 215,706,265 of record NW_027256881.1, on the reverse strand, counting down.
TATATTACACTCCAACTATCTCATTGGTTGAGGCAAGGGTGCTTAAACTCAACAGACATGAGCAAAGGATTACCTACTTCTAATAAATAATGTCCTAGCATATTTATGAAGAAATCCACTATTTCAGGATTTCCACCCCACTATTAGACAATTGCTGACAAAGGGCCATAATTCTTAGATAACCATTAGATGGTGCAGACTACAGTTTTTCATTGTCGATTCGTATTAAACCTGATTCTAGTAAGCTATTTTATTCCTGCTGATGCAGTTTAATTTAATGTAAAATAGATGGGAATCCGAAGGAGTTTCTTTTATTGTATTTCTGTTCTCTGACAGAAAGCTCCATTGACTTAATAGAAAATTTGGACAAAGTATTTTAAAGCAAAGCACTACTTCGGATCGATGGGTCCTTCAGGTGCCACAGCCTAGTAAGATTGTTTCACAGTCATGGGAAAACTCAATGTCTGGAGTGATTTATCATTGTGTCAGGTTGTCCTGCTCTTTGTCACATTGAATGACAATAGGGGGAACTTGGAAATAATACAAAGATTCTATGTGCACTGATAGTGCCTGTACTGTGATTACCGGGAAAAAAAGGAGAGGGAAAAAAGGATATGAGGTGAATCTTAATTTTTTTTCACCCCACTGTGTGAAAAGATACTGTAGTGACAGGGCTTTTTGTTATTTCTAATATGCATACACACATTTAGATAGTCTAAGTTATACTAATACCAGACTAATCAATCTTTTGTCCAAGTAATGTTTAAGCAATAAGTGTCTTTTTTAAAAAAATAGTGCAAAACTGGGAGAGGTACACTGAGTACACTGAGTATATTCTTCCTTAGATTAATGAAAATATTAACAATCCAATAGGTTGTTCTTTCAACCAATAAGAATAAGAATTCATATACCGGTAGTTCCAAATTTAAATCAGAACGATCACAAAAATATGTGCCTATTTTACCAATGGTCTGCCCTCGGAGTAAAGCAGTTTCATATTTGTTGGGTATTTAATATATCAAAATCATGTTTTTGTTTCTTTATCTTTGATGTGGGACATGTAGGATTCTGTAGGATTCTTGTTTTCTTTCTTTGTGATCTCTAACAGACTGGAAAATATACATGCACATTGCACAGAGTCTAATTTTAAGACCATGTTGGATAATAGAGGGTTTGGACTGAGGAAAACCAAACCAACTTCTCATCTCCATAAAATCATTTTGGAAGGCCTGGCATGGCCTGCCATCGATGAGACTGATGATTGATTAATTTATTGATTGAAAATATATGTATGCCATAGGGACGGATTCCAAATCCCGTCAATTAGGATCAGTATTCTGCATTAACATATTACCCAAAAAAAGGCATAGCTGATCAACTACCATTTTGATTCATTATTTTTTCACCCAGACAAAAGAACAAGTAACTATGTGTTCCAACTGAAAATTGTGAGGATAGGATCAAGAGACAGTATTGAAACTTGAGATTTCTAGAAACATAGTCCAGGAATACATGTTCACTTTGGGTTAGTTTACATCTCCAGGAGCAAATGAATTGCATCCAAGGTAATGAAACAGCTAGCAGATGGCCTACCAAACCATTATTCATTATCTGAGAAATCCTGGAGAACTGGTAAAATGCCAGATAGCTGGAAGACAGCAAATCTTATTCCTATATTCACAAAGGAAGGAAAGGGAGATCTGACCAAATTGCAAATCAGTCAGTCTGACATGGAGATCTGGAAACATTGTAAAAAGACCATTCTGGAAGGACCCTGAAAATAATGTGATAAGCCAGCATGGAGGTGGTTGGTGCACTAACAGTGAAGGCTCCTCCACCTCTCCGCTCCAAACATTTGGTTTTTTTATTTGTTTTAATTTTTGTAATTTTAATCTGTTTTTATAATTATATATTATAATTGTCAATTGTATTTTTATGTTACTGTAAGCCACTCAGAGTTGCCTTCAGACACAAGATGGGCAGCAAATAAATAAATAAATAATAATAATAACTGTGGCAAAAGAAAGGTAGTACCAGTAGTAATAGGGGCACAATCCCTAAACAATTGGAGTACCCCTTGAACACCATCGGCATTGACAACTTCACCATCAGTCAATTGCAGAAGGCAACTTTACTTGGAACAGTTTACATCCTGTAATAGTACCTTTAACACCATCAAACATCAACATCTACCTATCTCAGGTCCTTGAGAAGGACTCAATAGCTGGATAAAAATATCAAATCTGATCTGAACATCCGGCTGACCATGTGATGAATCATAATAATGGAATTGCCCAGATTAAGTTGTGCTAACCAATCTTATTTCTAGAGATCTGTTAAACTTTAGTTCAAAGTGAATCTGGTATTTTGGATTGGGCATAAGCATGCATGTCATTACTCCTGGCAACTTCTAAAAGGAGGCAAAGCTCACATCCACCCAGCAAAAACAATTATTAGTAGAAGGGAAAAAGTGAATATTATCCATTTGAAGCAGTCAAATGAGGTGCTTAATGAAAGAGCCAATCAATTATTTATATTGAGAGTTTTACCTGAGACTAAGATGAGTATTACTTATCTCAATTTTTCAGTTATCAGGTTAGGATATCAGATCAGTTTCCTCAACTGATATTTATCATTCAGCAGTAATTGTTCCTTGAAGTATCTCATAATTACCAGATATATTTGAAGCCGAGCATGGTTGTTTCTGACCTGCATCATCATCATCATCTTCATCATTGTTGTCGTCGGAAGGGACCTTGGAGGCAGTGAAATCCATTTTTTTTTTACTACCAGTTCTGTGGGCGTGGCCTGGTGGGCGTGGTGTGGCCTGGTGGGCATGGCTTGATGGGCGTGGCAGGGGAAGGATACTGCAAAATCTCCATTCCAACCTTACTCTGGAGCCAGCCAGAGGTAGTATTTGCCAGTTCTCCGAACTACTCAAAATTTCCACTACCGGTTCTCCAAACTGCTGAAAATTTCCGCTACCAGTTCTCCAGAACCTGTCAGAACCTGCTGGATTTCACCCCTTCTTGGAGGTCTTCTAGTCCATCCCCCTGCTCAAGCAGGAGACCTTATACCAATCATTTCAGACTAGTGGTCGTCCAATCTCGTCTTAAAAGCCTCCAGTGATGGGACACCCACAACTCCTGAAGGCAAGCCATTCCACTGATTAATTGTTTCTCACTGTCAGGAAATGTCTCCTTAGTCCTAGGTTGGTTCTCTCCTTGATTAGTTTCGATCCATTGTTTCTTGTTTCGTTTTCAGGTGCTTCGGATAATAGGTTGACACCCCCCCCCATCTTCTTTGTGGCAGCCCTCAAATATTGGCACACCGCTATCATGTCACCCCTAGTCCTTCTTTTCACTAAACTAAATATAACTAATTCCTGCATCAGTTCTTCATATGTTTCAGCCTCCAGTCCCCTATTCATCTTAATTATTGGAATCATTCTGATTCCATTCAAAATGGATATGGTGGACAATGACGTGAAATCTCATTCTTCATGTTGCTTTTATAATATTGTAGATACGATAGAGTAAATTTTCTGCAATCTTTTCATCATTCAGCTTTTATTTATCTCATTTGTCAAATTTAAAAACTGTACAGCTCGCTTGTACTCATCCACCTTGAATTGAAGATTTAGAGCTTATTTCACCTTCAAAGAATTAAAGCAGCTCTTCCCTCAGTAATGACACAAGTAGTTTGCATTAGTTTCACAAGATTTCTGTCTGTAAGTATGGAACAATAAAAGAAAACTGCTTAGAAAAAACCTCTGCATGTCTTTCTTGGATTTTGGAGTCTGACAACAGCCCTGTGGCAGCTACAACTTACCCAAATTTCATTCTCTCAGGAGTCATGGGTCCTAGATTCTGGATGCATTTTGTAAATTAGCCCATTTGGAGTTCCTTGGTTCAAAATTTGCTGCCCTGTGATGCACCGTTTTGCCTAGTTAAAGATCATGACAATGTGGGTTTTAGTAGTACTGAATATAGATTGCCTTCTACATGAAATAGTATAGCATAGATATAACTCACTCTTGTTTATCAATACTAGTAAAAAATGGAATGTGATTTGTAATATCTGTAGCTACATCAGCTTTAGTAATGGAAGAAACATCACTAGAAATTGCACTGCGATCAATGCAATATAAAAAATGAAACCTAAAGCTTCCCTCTTGAAAGCTGAATTGAATTTTGATTTAAATGTGACACCTCTCTAATAATCCTTCTTTTAAAATCTCATTGGGATTCCATTTGGGAAGCACATTTACTTATGTTACCAACACTACATGTGGCCACGAGAAACCACTTGACAGCAGAAGCAATGGAAGATGTGAAATGCTCTCATTAGTGAAGACTCACCAACACAGAGGTAGATGCTTCAATAACAAATAGGTCTCTGGTTTCTCTTGCAGCCCAAATTAACATTGCAATAGAAGGCTACCGTATTTTTCGGAGTATAAGACACACCTCCCCCCCCCAAAAAAGAGGATGAAAATCTGGGTGTGTCTTATACTCCGAATGTAGCCCCTCCCATCTTTTCAAACGGAGGTTTCAGAGGGTGAAAAAAGCATCAGAAACAAAGCTTCAGAAAAGAAGCCCCCCAAACAGAGCTTCAGAAAAGAAACCCCCAAACAGAGCTTCAGAGGCTTTTCTGAAGCTCTGAGGCTTTCAGAGGCAGAAAAAAAAGTTTTTTCTGGAACAGAGTTTCAGAAGTTTCAGAGGCAGAAAAAAAAGTAAAAAAAAAAAAAAAAGCAAGGCACAGAGCTCACAACCAAGGAACCTGTTGCTAAAATTCACCTCTGGGAACAGCTGATTGGGAGTATTCCGGGAGGCCGATCTACCTGCACATTCAGCTTTTTTCTTATTTTCCTCCCCAAAAACTAAGGTGCGTCTTACACTCTGAAAAATACAGTATGTTTGAGCATGTCCATAGCAGCCTAAAGGGGCTAAGACAAAGTGGGCAGATCCCAATTCCTCACTGTGTCATCAACCACCTTGTCCATGAAGCATGCCAGATCCTTCCCATGACAAACCTAGCACTGGAAGGACCCTACTTTGCATTGGGAACAGCTGTAGACTAGTAGGAAACAAAGGCAACATAGTCAGGGTGTAACAAAGAAATTATTAAAGGTTTACATTCGTGCTAGGGCTAGGGGGTTGTGAACATGAGTTGAAAAATCATCAAAATAATAAGAATAATATGGTGTGCACATATTTTTCTGTGGAAAGTTTAGTTATATTAGTGCGCAGCTTAAGAAAATTAAAGGCCTTGGGCCAAAAAAGATGGAGTAGTATAAGAATGCTTAGGAATGGTTTGTATGCTTGATTTGTTTTACAGTGATGTTGGTCTTTAGTTTTGATTGGATTGTTTTACTGAAACATGAAGGGCATTTAGAAGGCAGGAAAGAGAATAGGATGCATTTCCAGCAATATGCCCAACAGCTAAAGCTGAATGTCAGGAGTAAATTACAACAACTTGCATTGATGATGACAATACATTATAATTCATAGCCTAGCCAAATATACCCAAAGTTTCCTTGCTGTTCTAAGAAAGTGCTTTTTTTAACATTTGCTGCTTAGGCTAATATTATATTTGTTCAAAAAAGAGAATAGGAATCCTATCCCACATATTTAGCAAACCAATGCAGACAAGCATTCCTAGAATGAAATATCATAGATATGTTATAATTAATTTAAGTATCTGCGCTTCATTGACATTCAATATGGGGTGCAATCATTTATTTATGGATAAGATAAATAATCATACCTTTATTTTGCTGTCCTCTGGAATAACCAATAACTCTTTAAAATGACATTCAGCTATTGCTTTGAAACTCACTGTGGTTTAGTAAAAGAATTCTGATAATTAATAGATATCCTGGTGCTTCCAATGCTTGTTTACTGTCAGTGGTTCCTTAAAGATGAACGGATCATAGTCACAGCGCAGGTACTGTAGCTAAATTCTGATCCTTTCTCCTTCCAGACCAAGAAAAAGTGTGATGAACTGAGGTAACAGTTCCTAGTGAAGAAATCTGTTCCAAATAAAACTGTGACACAAGATGGGGAAACCCATCACACTGCATCAAACCATCTACAAACCCAGCCCACTTAGTTTATGAATGCCAATCTCTTATGGAGCATTTACTTGCAAGTCACAGCATTTAGCTGTTTATTATTGTATATTTATTTTTACTCAACAAATTAGAGTTGTGTACTAGAGGACTCTCTCTAGTCTACTTTACACCTAGCAAACCATGTAAGCCCTTGTTATTTTGTGATCTTGTGACAAATACTTGGTTTTGATACAACGAAGCATAGATTTAAAATATTTTAAACCGTTTGAAAATCTGAAATTTGAAAACTGAAATCACTTTCATTTCTGGTGAACATAGACTGAAATATGTTTTTAGTGCAACCCCATTTGTTAAAAGTCATATTTTAATTATCTGGATGTTGCATCTCCTTGTGATAGTCTGTTCTTTTCTTTGAGACCTTCCACAGTTTAGATTACATGGAAATGCAGAGGATTTTTGCTTGTAAGAGTAAGGAATTTGTTTGGTACATTTGGAATTTTTAATAGTAGACTTTGAACGTTGTTATAAATGGACTATCTTAGAGGAGAACCACTTATCTATCCACAAAACGGCTAGTTTTGAGCACTTACAAAATGTTTGTTTATTGGACCAAGTAGCAATTAATAAGAAAGGCTGAATGCCAAAGAATTCAGGCCTTTGAACCAGTTGCCTGATTGGCAGAGCCTTTTAAAACTATGTTTTTAACAACCTCTTTGGTTGTAGAAAAAATGGTTTTAAAAGTAAAAAAAAAAAAAAAGTTGGCCACGCCCACCCAGTAATTACCCACCATCACCAAGCCCCACCCACAGAACCAGTAGTAACAAATTTTACATTTCACCACTGCTTTGAACTATAGTTCTGGAGAAGACTCCTGTGAGTCCCTTAGACTGCAAGCTCATCAAACTGGTCAGTCCTAGAGAAGATCAATCCTGACTGCTCTTTAGAAGGCCAGATCCTGAAGATGAAACTCAAATACTATGGCAACCTAATGAGAAGGAAGGACTCACTGGAGAAGAGCCTAATGTTGGGAAAGATTGAGGGCAAAAGAAGAAGAGGACGACAGAGAATGAGGTGACTGGATGGAGTCACTGAAGCAGTAGGCGTGAGCTTAAATTGACTCCAGAGGATGGTAGAAGACAGGAAGGCCTGGAGGAACATTGTTGTTCTGCCCCAGCTACGGAACCCAAGAAATGTAGCACACACAAAAACTCTGAACAACTCCGTTTACTACAAACACAGTCTTTTTCAAATGCAGGCTATTACTAAAAATGTCCTTAACAGCCTGCCAGAAATTCCAAAGATTAGATAAAGGCTTACAAGAGTTGGCAATTAGCCCAGAAACCAGGTTTGCAAGGAAACTTCACTCTCAAATGTTCAACGAACGACCAGACAAACAAACGTTGTTTCCTGCAACATTTGCCAGCTGTGTGCAAACTTAAATAGGCTAAGGGAGTGACCAATTAGCCGCAAGCCTTACCCTTGAGGAGACCTCCTCCTGAGTAACCACTCCTGCCTTTTGGCAGCTCTGCATGCTCGTGCATTGAGAAGAGGCTCCTCCACTTCACTCTCTTCACTTGAAGGGGCCTCTGGAGGATCTGAAGGCCCTGGCTGAATCTCTGCCTCTGGCACCACATCTTCTTCAGCCTCCTCACTGTCTGACGTGAGCGCCGGCTGCACAGGCTGCTGGTGTGGTGTCCTCGTCATCAGGATAAGCCATAATCTACGCAGGCCACTGGTGGGCCACAACAGTTGTCCATGGGGTCGCGATGGGTTGGACACGACTTCACAACTAACAACAAAAAGCAATTAATGGCACATTCTTGCAATAAAGGCAATGGCAGATGTTTGTCCCACATTACCTGTTCTTGTTTAAAGGTTGTGAATCTAATTTTGGAACTAAAATCTCCTTTGTCCCTTATCTTCTCAGTATAAAAGATAAATGTGACATAATCGGAAGTGCTTAGTCACTCAATACATTCCAAATATTCTTTTCCTTTCTGGTGAAGAGAAAGGAAACATTTTTGATTACAACTCCCAAACTGCACCATATTGGCTATATTTCATAAAACTGAACCCAGTACAATATTTACTGTACAAGCTGGTTGCCTACTTCTATTTATTGGAGAATGGTGAAAATTAATGATCAGTGAAAAGCTTGTAGAAATTTGAATACCTATTGTGAATTTTTTAGCTGCTTTGCGGAAAGTGCTTTTTTTTTTTTTTTTTTTTGAGATTTTGCTTTGAATTAGCCAAATCTGATATAGGAATGCTGAATTGTTCTGTCCTACTGAGCATCCCAAATGGTGGATAATCTTATTATTCATCTGTAATTTTCAACAAGTAATCAATCAGTCCTACTGTAACTTCTGCACAGGGATGCTGGTAAAAAATTCCAGAACATAATTCAGTACTAGGTTTGTACATTAATAACTGTGTGCCCCAAATATGGAATGCTTCCTGGCCCAACTTATAGGTCAAGAAGTTTACACTGCTTCATACTTAATGTGGGTACAAAGTCAACAGTCCCATTATGATCTTGACTGTAATTCAGCAGCATTGAAGAGAAAAAAAATCCTGCTAAAAAGAAAACGCATAAAGCCATAGCCTTGCCTCATTTGGCTGCTTAAAGTTTAATGTTTTACATGAAATAAGATAAGGCTTCATAAAATCTCTGTTAAACCTCTTAACCCAGTACCTAGAAGCTATTACAACATAGATAGAACACAATAATTTATCTTCCTGGTTATTACCAACTGTCCTGCTTTTTGACTCTTCATCTATCTAATGAAGGTCAGTATGCTCTGAATTTATATCTTCAATCATAGAAGTCAAACAACCTCACTCTTTAAAAGTCCCCTCAAGGGTTATTCGGCAGCTGGGTGTTGCTTCCAGTTAGTAAGAACATATAACTTCCTGAACTGCAAGACAAGTATAACTGGATTATGGAAGGCAGATGTGGATCATAGGTTTCTTCCCTTTCCCTCATTCACTTTTATCACTCTTAGCAAAATGTACTTTGGTTTGTTGCTTAACATCTATAGAAAGGTCATGCAGCAACATAGGATGTGATATCAATATGCCGATGATATTCAATTATATGTCTCACAGGCTGCTGTTCTGGTGATGGCTCAGTGCCTGGAGGATGTAAGTCTCTGGATGAAAGCTACATCTCAACCCTAGCAAGATAGAGTAGCAGTGATGCTTCCCCTGGGATCAGGAGAGTTCACTTCTTTGACTCTGGATGGAGTAACACTCTCCAGGAACGGAACTGGTACCCACTTTGGGGAGCCTTTTGTAGCTCATACTAGAACAGATGGAAGTTGTGGCAATGGAGACTTTGTACAGATTTCCTCTTGTGGGAGGCCTTGCTCACAATCAATCATGACATAGTTGTCTTCTATTTGGATTACCACAATGTGCTCTACATGGGGCTGCCTTTGAAGACCATCCAGAATGCACCCATGTGCCACACTACTTCATTGCTATTTGAGTTGCACTGGCTTCCGGATGCTTTCTGGATGCAATTCAAGGTGCTGGTCATCACTTTTAAAACCCTACATGGAACAGGCCTAGGTTGTTTACCTAGGTATCCTGAGGGGTATCTGCCCATCCCACCAAATTGGGTAGGGTAGGCACTTGGGGAAGTCCTCTCCCTTAAATACAGTTACCTGAGTTACCTTGGTGGTAATTCAGTTACCGTGGAGGTAACTCAGTTACCTTGGAGGTAACTCAGTTACCTTGGAGGTGCACTCTTTTGCACTTTTTTTGGTGGTCACCCCAATCCTTTGGAACTGCCTCCCATCTGATATCCAAGGGTCTCATGCCCTTTTAGCCTTCAAGAAGACCACCCAAGCATTGAGCTAGGTGTGAGAGTTGAGCTGTTTGGTCTGGCACTTGGGGGAAAGGATGGTTTTATTTTGATTTCTGCTTTTATTGATTGTTGTGAGGTACAACTAGGGTCAGTATATGAGTTAAGTGGCCATATAAATTCAGATAATAAAACCAACAACAATGCAGCCTATCAAGTGTACTAGTACCAAACTTCACCTTAGGGGGAAAAGTTGGATAGTTTTGGATATCTGTAGTGTAAGTAAACAATATCCATCTGATGAAAATATAGGAAAGGAATCTAGAGAATACTGCCAGGTGCAAAGAATCAGGATATATATTAAGTTGCAGTTCAGAAGACTCTAGTCAGCTAATAGCCAGCACCAGATTGGCACTAGATAAAGTTCAATGGCATTCGGGGGTGGGGGATGAACTTGGATCTTTTGTGGTAATGTAACAACTCTAAGCTGATGATATGTTTAACTCTATCCTTCTAGCTCTGCTTTCTCTTCTCCTACAAATGCAAAATTTGCTGTATTATATATTTATATATTAAAAATGAAAAATACAATTCCTACTTCCTATATTTTCTTCAGTAGTATGATATTATGCTATTTTCTACTGTACATTGGTAATTCTTGTAGTTCTTGGAGTTTAGCTGAATAGCTATTTTTGTCCCTTTTCTTCTTTGTTTCATGTGATGTATTTCTGCCGTTACAGAAATAACATTTCTTATCCTTACACATTTATTTAATTCATGCTGATACACTACATTCTTCTCACTTAAAAGAGAAATAGCTTAGTGTACACAAAATCCTAATATAACACTTTGAATTTAAATTAAAAATGTAATACAGTAGTTTGATTTAATTAGTGTAAGATTTAAAAATACAATCAACTTAAGGAACCGGATAAGAAATGGTTTTCTCAGAATCTCCTAAAGAAGAAAATATTACAAGACCTTTCCTATTTCTGCTTTGATTTCCATGCCTATTGAATCATTCCTATATTTGTTATGTGTTTTGGTTGATTAAAACAAAAATATTGGAGTCAAGGCAGAACGATTAGATAAGAAAGTAAAGTTGCTGATTAATTGTTCTATAGCAAAACTAAGACAAAAATTATGTAAATTATTAAAGCCGTGAGAATGCCATAAAATGTCCTGTTAAGGATTTGAAAATTGCATCCAGATTATTTTATATAGAGAATATTTAATTATTTATAGTACAGAAAAATACATATATATGATTTCAGATATTAGTTTCTTCACATGTCTTTAATTTAGAAAATTTAAAATAATGGAATAAGATACCTCTTACCAAAATGCATATTTTTAAAAAAAGGATTTGGATTGATTTGCACAGGGCCAGTCTGAACCAGAGATTGGCAAATCTGCCAGAATCAATTTCATATATTTTTCTCAATTTTCCATACCGAGATTTGTTGCACATGGATTTTTCTCTGTATGCAATTTGTTTTATACAATTTGCCAAATAGACCTTTTCTCGTAATGTCATGTATTGTTACATTCCACATCCAGATGACCTGGGCTGATCTCAGAAATTAAGCACAATCAGTCCTTGAATATTGGACAGTCTGGATACTGCAGCCTCATTAACTAGACTAGGAAGTAGGAAAGTATCGCAGAAGAAGGGAATGGCAAACTTAATGCTGCCAAGAAAACTGCATGGATGCAGTCTCCAGATTGTGAGTTTGAAACAAGAGAAACCTCTTTATGACTTATGGACTTCAACTCCAATGCTGACTCAAGATTGAAACCCACAAACTCAGGTCATAAAGGAGCCATAGTATCCCATCGCTGGTCAAGAGTTTCCTTGTCTCTCTTTTCTTCATTCCCCAATATATGCATTTTCATGCCTTCCTGTTGGATTGAAATGCCCCAAATTGCATGAATACTGGTAGTTGGTCTTCTCGTATTGATTGGGAAACTGGGAATAAAATTAGGTTGCATAACAATGTGAACTTGTGGCTTGCCCACTTCTACTCTTATCTTTGTGGGAATTCTCTACCCAAGAGTACTTTTCCTGCAAATAGACTAAATAAAAACCTGTAGTTTATAGCTCCATTTTAAAAGGAGCCCATCATATAGCTCTCATCTCAAATCTGCATGACAGGAAGTGCTACCTTGAAATGCTCCATTTGCTGATGATATGACTAATATATGTGGACAAACAGATATGCCAGTAGCATAAGGATTATAATGTGCTATAATGAAAAGATCTGCTTGTTTGCTGATGCTTTGCTTATTCTGATGGAGAAAAAAATACAGGTTTATGACAGTTTGGCTTTAGAAAGCACTTTAAAAAGGTGGCTGAGAGCCTAATATGAAAGCATAAAAAGACTTTCAAGCAAATCACATATAAGCTATTTTAACAGATACTAGTTACACATGAGTTTTAATGTCACTTCCAATTCCAATTCTCTAATTGCATCTTCTTCCCTGCCAAAACTTTCAAATAAATACTTCTTTACAGAAATGTGCAGAGTTCATGCGCTAAATTACCTGGTTTATCAAGAAGAGCTAGAAAAAGTCTACTAAAACATTTGGAATTCTGTAATGATTGACCAATGATTGACTTTTTATAGTTGAAACAAACTAATATTTGCTTGCATGTATTTATTATCCATGGGTCCTAAGGTATAAATATGTTTTTGTTATCTAAAAGTGCATCTTTTCTTGATTACATATATATATGTATGTATGTATGTATGTATGTATGTATGTATGTATGTATGTATATATATATTCTGAGGTTTTCACGGGTGTTTGTATGTGGGTCTTTGGTTATTCAGGTTTTCTCCCACGTAAAATTTGAAGTGTCTTGGCGACGTTTTGATGAAGTCTCATTCGTCATCTTCAGGCTGGTGTTTTCGGCTTCGTGCTTCTAGGAGCAATGTGTGATTGCAGCTGTTTCTTCCTTTTAACTGCCAGTGGGGGTGTGAACTGATTGGGTGGGAGCTTGGCTGTGTTCTGATTGGGTGGAGATGTGCTCTGATTGGATGGGGGGTTGGCTGTGCTCTGATTGGCTGGGGATGTGGTCTGCTTAGGTGGGGGCATGGTTGTGCTCGAGTTAGTCTGAGTAGCAGGGGGACCTGAGCTGGTGAGCTGCATTGCTGCTGTTTGGCTTCGCGTTCGTAGTTGTGCCACATCTCCATGGTGGATGTCAGTTTGCTTCATGCATGGATTGGAGGGGTTTAAAGTGGCTAATGTTGCAGCTGTGGTCTGGCTTCTGGTTTGTGGTTGTGCCTCATTGGTGTGGGTTTGCTTTTTGCGTGGATGTGTGGTGGTGACATCCTGTGTGGTTTTCATGAGTGTGGGTCTGGTGTCATTCTTTGTGTTAGGGACTCGTTTGTCAATAAGGGCGGGTTTCCAAATGGCTGGCAGGCGGGAGGTATCATCTCGTTTATTCATGTTGTGTGGACGTTTTTCTATCTCGATGGCTTCTCTGATTATTCTGTTGTTAAAGTGTTCAGTTTTGGTGATAGTTCTGGTCTTTTAAAGTCAATATCATGTCCTGTGGCTTTGAGGTGTTGGACCAGGGAAGAAGTTGGTTCCTCTTTTCTGACTGAGTTCTTGTGTTCTTCAATCCATGCACTTATTCTTCTGTTGGTTTGTCCGATGTATGTGGTGGGGCAGGCGGTCCATGGGATTTCATATACTCCTTGATTTTCTAACTCAATTTTGTCTTTGGGGTTTCTTAGGATGGTGGATATTTTTTGGTTTGTGCAGAATGCTGTCTTGATGTTGTGTCTGTGGAGGATCTTGCTGATTCCGTCTGTGGTGCCTTTTATGTATGGGAGGAGGGCTTTGCCGTTTTCTTGTTCTCTGTCTTGGATTTTAGTGGGGGTTTCTTTTTGGATTAGGTTGGTAATCTTAGTTCTTTGGAATCCGTTGGATGTTAGTACGTTACTGAGAGTGTGTAGTTCGGTTTTTAGGTGTTGTTCGTCAGCTAAGCGTTTTGTTCTGGAGATGAGTGTCTTGGCTACTGAGTTGATCTGTGCTGGGTGGTGGTGTGAGAGTGCGTGCAGATAGCGGTTTGTGTGTGTTTTCTTCTGGTAAATGGTGTGTCCTAGGGAGCCATTGGATTTCTTGTAGACTAAGACATCCAGGGAAGGGAAGTTGGTTGTTAGCTTCTGTTTCCATGGTGAAATATATTTTGGGGTGTAGGCTGTTGAGGTGTGTGAGGAAGTTGTCCAGTTTTTCTTTCCCATGTGGCCAGATTATGAAGGTGTCGTCTACGTATCTGAGCCAGAGTTTGGGTTTGTGATCAGATTTTTCTAGAGCTTGGGTTTCAAAGTGTTCCATGTAGAGGTTAGCAATGACAGGTGAGAGGGGTGATCCCATGGGTGCTCCTTCTATTTGTTTGTATTTTTGTCCATTATAGATGAAGTATATGTTGGATAGGCAGTGGTTGGTCAGATCTAGGATGTGCTTGGGGGGGTTATATTTGTTTTGGATAGCTGTCAAGGCTTCTTTGATTGGTACTTGGGTGAAGAGGGATATGACATTGAAGCTCACGAGTAGGTCACTGGGCTGTAAGTTTTGTTTCTTTATGATCTCTATGAACTGGAATGAGTTTTTTACGTGTGAGTTGATGGATTCTGCATAGGGCTGTAGTTGTTTGGCGAGAAATTAGGCTAGGTTTTGTAGAGGTGAGCCTATGGAGCTGACTATGGGTCTAAGTGGGGTTCCTTCTTTGTGTATCTTGGGGAGACCATAGAGCTTAGGGCATCTGGATGATTTCTCTCTGGGAATGATTCTTTGCTGGATCTCTTTGCTGATGGGGGAGGCTTTTATTTTGGATCTAGTGGTTTTTTCCAGGTAGGTGGTGGGATCTGTGTTTAGGGGTTTGTATGTGGAGTTTTGGAGTAGGTTGGTTAATTTGGTTTGGTAGTCAGATGTGTTCATAACCACCGTGGCATTTCTCTTGTCTGCTGGTAGGATTATTATACTAGTGTCTTCTTTCAGGTTAAGTAGTGCTGTCTATTCCTCTTTGGGTAAGTTGGTTTTGGGTGGCTTGCTGGTGCACAAGATGTTGGTGATTTCGAGTCTGATTCTGCTAGCGTCGTTGGGGTTGATTTTGGTCAGGCTGGTTTCAACTCCGCATATAATGGTTTCAGTGGGGATGTGTTTGGGAGCGACTGCAAAGTTGAATCTTTTGGAAAGGACACTGGTTTCGGCTTTGGTGAGGATCCTATCTGAGATGTTATGCACTGTTTGTTTCATGTGTGGCTGTGAGGGGGGAGGGGTTTGTTTCTGGCGTTCTTGTAGTCTTCAGAGTTTGTTGGTGTGTGTGTCTGTCTTGAGGGTGGTCTGTGTTTTGGCTCTCCAGACAGCGAGTTGTTTGGATTTGTCCTAAAGTGTGGGGTGGATCTTATTGCTGAGTTTGAGGTGAAGTGTGAGGAGATCTTTGTTGATTCGGTTTAGGAGGAATCTTTTTGTGTGAAGTTCATTTCTGATTAAGGCCAATTCTGTTCTTTTCAGGATGCGTTTGGTGGCTGCAGAGTTGGAGTGGTATTTCAATTGGAAGCATGTGGGGATTAAATTTTGATCACGGCAGTTGCGTAGGAATGCGAGGTCACATAAAATGGAAGCTCTTTGGACTTCAAGTTTTTCATAGGTCCTGGTCAGATGGTGGATATCTTCCCCGTAGAGGTACAATATTTGTTTTCTGAGGTATTCGCGGCTGTTTGTATGTAGGTCTTTGGTTATTCGGGTTTTCTCCCGCGTAAAATTGGAAGTGTCTTGGTGACGTTTCGACGAAGTCTCATTCGTCATCCTCTGGCTGGTGTCTTTGGCTTTGTGCTTCTAGGAGCAATGTGTTATTGCAGCTGTTTCTTCCTTTTAACTGCCAGTGGGGGTGTGAACTGATTGGGTGGGAGCTTGGCTGTGTTCTGATTGGGTGGAGGTGTGTTCTGATTGGTTGGGGGCTTGGCTGTGCTCTGATTGGTTGGGGGCTTGGCTGTGCTCTGATTGGCTGGGGTGTGTTCTGTTTGGGTGGGGGCTTGGTTGTGCTCGGGTTAGTCTGAGTTGCAGGGGGCTTTGAGCTGGTGAGCTGCGTTGCTGTTGTTTGGCTTTGCGTTCGTGGTTGTGCCACATCTTCATGGTGGGTGTCAATTTGCTTCATGTATGGATTGGAGGGGTTTAAAGTGGTTAATGATGTAGTTGTGGTCTGGCTTCTGGTTTGTGGTCATGCCTCATCGGTGTGGGTTTGTGTTTGCTTTTTGCGTGGATGTGTGGTGCTGACATCCTGTGTGTTTTTCATGAGTGTGGGTCTGGTGTCATTTTTTGTGTTAAGGACTCATTTGTCAATAAGGGCGGGTTTCCAAATGGCTGGTAGGTGGGAGGTATCATCTTGTTTATTCATGCTGTCTGGGCGTTTTTCTATCTCGATGGTTTCTCTGATTATTCTGTTGTTAAAGTGTTCAGTTTGGGCAATAGTTCTGGTCTTTTTAAAGTCAATTTCATGTCCTGTGGCTTTAAGGTGTTGGACCAGGGAAGAAGTTGGTTCCTCTTTTCTGACTGAGTTCTTGTTAAAAGGAAGAAACTGCTGCGATCACACATTGCTCCTAGAAGCATGAAGCCGAAGACACCAGCCTGAGGATGACAAATGAGACTTCGTCAAAACGTCGCCAAGACACTTCGAATTTTACGTGGGAGAAAACCCGAATAACCAAACACACACACACACACACACACACACACACACACATATCTGCAACAATGGATTGAATGAGGGCAGGACAAGAAAAAATGGTTGGAAACTAATCAAAGAGAGAAATAACCTGGAATTAAGAAGAAACTTCCTAACAGTGAAGACAATTAACCAATGGAACAGCTTGCCTCCAGAAATCGTGGGTGCTCCATCACTGGATGTTTTTAGGGAGAGTTTAGACCATGGGTGTCAAATTTGCAATGTCATATCATCATCACGTGACATATTGCAACTTTTTTCCCTTTTGCTAAACTGCGGGTGGGCGTGGCCAGCGAGTGACGCATTCTGCCATGGGCTGCAAGTTTGACATCCCTGGTCTAGACAGTCACTTATCTGAAATAGTGTAGGTTCTCCTGCTTGAGCACGGATCTGGACTAGAAGACCTCCAAGCTCATTCATTCTATTCTATTTGCCATTTGCTGGCAAAGCTGCAGAAAATTTTTGAGTTTATATGTCTCAGATTATGGTCAAATTGATAGAGTTCCCGCAACACTTTTCTAATCCTCTTATTCATTTATGAAAAATAAAATGTATATCTAAAATAAAATAAAATAAAATAAAATAAAATAAAATAATAAAATATAATAAAGTCAAGTCAAGTCAAGTCAAGTAAAATAAAATTCATTATGACAATGGAGGTCATAATGGTACATTTTTGGTACATTGCTATAGGGACAAAAGTGACCTTTCTGAAACAAAGTAGTTCAAGTTTAACTTCTAAACTGAAGTCTGTTTAGGAATGCTTTATTAATCACTAACATTCACTAATGAACGATATCATCTTTTCTAATTCCAAGCAGCCTTTTTGATCTTTCATCTCCCACTCCACCAGTCACTCCAAAACTTCTAGCATGGCAAATACACCCTAAGAGTGTTATTTTCCATCAGTTCCCAGATAGTTTACATCATTGTACTAATCCTCATGGAATTCAGTAGTGATTTCTTTCATTACATACATATACATACAGTATGTGGAATGCTATTCTTCTCATAACTTATAAATATTGTTCATAGCTGATTTCACTTTAGGTGGTCTCTGAGCTTCTTTTTCTTCTTCAAGACGAAAAGAAGAAGAAACATCTGCAGTCCCATTCCTCAGCTATTCACCAACTGTTTCAGATGGCCATATTACTGTTGGGTTCTTGATACAAAGAAAAAGAAACTCAGAGAACAGCTAGAACCCAACAGTTTAACCCTGGGCCATGTGTATTCTCCTTTAGTGCAGTTATAGTTGCCCACAGCTGCTGCAGTGAACATTAAGTGACTTGACTTTCACCCACACAATGTGATTTTTATTGCTTTTCTCACTGATGCGTCCCTCATAGACCCACAGATCTGGTCTGAAAAATCTCCTATCCCTCCAATATACATTCACGTACGATGCAAGGGGAAGAGGAAATAGCTTCAGCTGACAAGCTCCACCAGATAGCACTTCATGGCTTTGGCCACATCATCTCTGTATAAAAAATTGCCTTGTTCCTTCCTAGAAAAGACTTATTTCTTACCCTTCTTTCGATAAGAATGGTTTTCCGCTAGCTTTGGAAATAGCATTTGTATATCAGTAAAGAGCCGTATACAACAAGGATTCAAAATGATCTTATGTCTCTGTTTATATATAGGATGCTTACTTGTGCTATAATCTATTGACTGCCATGGAGCCCTCAATAATTCTATAGGCCAATGCGAGGCATATGACATTCTATTCTGGGTTGAAAACCATTATCTAATTTTTAATCATAAAAGCTTTATAATGAAATGTAACATCACTTATAGTTCTGGGTATACATTCTAGAGATTTCAAAGGGTTTTTTTTTTTTGTTAAGTCTGAAATCTGATTTATCTATAAGGCACACTTCACGACACAAACCAATTTTGCTCTAGTAATACCATGTCAATATTTTCTGACAGAAGATAAATGTTGTTATTATTTTGCCATTTCTGACTTTTGTAAAAGTTTAGAATTTTACAAAATGACTCTTCTTTACATGTCAAAATGGTAAGTTGCAGACAAAAAAAAAACCTAACATGGTTTTTATATCAAGGGACAGTGATGGATTCTATGATGAGGTTAAAAATCTCATCTGGTGCTATATTGACATTTTGTAAAAAGTGGAAAGTAAGCAACATTTTGAATGGATAAATATAGTTTTATATAAAAATGGAGGTGGGGAAAGTACCAAGAGAAATTTTAAGAGAAATTATTTTTATTGATTCTGATGCATGACATCAGGGGAAAGTGATTCATTTCTTGCCATTTTGATTTTTTCATGCAGCATGCCTTATTGATAATGTTGCATTTATTTTAAGGTTAAGTTGGTCTAAACTATGCTTGATTTCTCTGGTGAATAATCTACAATTATAATCCTATCAAACTTTATGGAGAATGGCATATCAATCATTATTTTGAAATTATTCAGAACTTTTCAATGTATTTATTTATGTATCAAATTTCCACACCGCCATCTTACCTGCACGATGTTGGGTAATTTACAAATAAAACCATACAATATATAAAACTACATAGTTAAAAACAGAATTAAAACAAAATTAAAAATTGAACAGCTGACAAGTTAAAAAGGCAGAGGGAGCACCTTTAAACCATCAGCCACCCCACACGTATGTATTTTGAGGGATTTTTTTCCCCACGCATGGTGTAGATCAGTGGTTCTCAACCTGTGGTCCATGGACCCCTGGGAGTCACAATGTCATCACTGGAGATCTGTGAAGGCTTGAAAAAATGTTATGATTTCAACAGTGGTGGTATTCAGCCGGTTCTATCTGGTTCGGATGAATCAGTAGCGGCAGCTGCGGGAGGCTCTGCCCACCCACCCAGACGTCATCACATCCCATTTTTGACACTCTACGCATGCGCAGAAGGTCCTGCGCATGCACGGAAGTGTCGCACATGAGCAAAGTGGTAGCGAAGGTAAGTGAATGGATTTAAAACTTAAGTCTTGGGGGTCCATGGTCATGGTCCATGGTCACAAAAGGTATTTAAATGGGGTCCATAGTGAAAATAAGGTTGAAAGTCACTGGTCTAGATAATTGCCATTGGCTTGCCTGAAAAATACCCAATTACTCCATTTTTTGAAACAAAATATGATGTGGAATTTCCTTGTTACATAAATGGCCTGGGATTATTTTGATCAAGACATCATCTAGAAATACAAATTGTGACTGCCTTTAAACCAATTCCATGTCAATCCAATCAAGGTCATTAAAAATGTGGCTTTGGAAGTGTTGAGGGGGAAAAACAAACAAACAAGAAGCTGCTCGTCTTTTAAAATAATTCAGTTAAAGATTACATTTTTAAATTTGCTGGGCTACAATAGATCTCCATGACTTTCTGTTGTGACACATCTTGCATTTAACAACTCCACACTGAATAATTCATTTAGGGATGTAACACTCCTCTGTTTTGAATGCTATGATTGCAATTATAATTTCCTACAAACATGCTTATATTAAGGAGGTCTTTTAAAAAAGAGAAAGAGAGAGAGAGAGAATATTATTAGGAGCAGACAGCTATTAGTAATCTTACATTAGTAAGAGTTGTGTGCTCCTAATTTCATTCTTTCCTTTTTTTAAAAAAAGACCTCCTTAATATAAGCATGTTTGTAGGAAATTATAATAGGAGTAAATGGGAGACAGCCCCTCCTTTAGGAGACAGATGTGTGCAGTTGAATAGAGATATGATTCCCCTGATATTTAGAAATTCAGGTGATAAGGTGCATATATGAAATCGTTATTAATGGATACAACATGCTAGCCAGAACATTTCTATCACAGGATATTATTTTAAGCATTTCTTTTATACAAAATGAGCAACAGCAAGCCATAGGATTTGGTATGCTTTTCTTTCTTCTTTCAGAACAGTTAGAAAGGATGAGATTGGACGCATTTTGCTTTACATTTGGATAAGGGGAGACAATGATTATTATGGCTGGTCACACATTATTGTGGTTGGTCGCATAGTCAACCAGATGTTTAGACTGGGTTTCTCATTTTTATCCACCTATTGAGTTTATCACAAGATCCTGGGCTAGGCAGATATTTTTTTATGGTGTTAAAGGTATCATTGGAGGATGTAAGCCATTTCAAGTAAAGCTGTCTTTTGCAGTTGACTGATGGGAATTTTGTCAATGTGGATGGTGTTCAAGAAGCTTCTGTGCATGCGCAGAAGAGCGTGCGTGGGTGCTATGTGAACCGGTAGTAAAGGTAAGTAGAACCCACCCCTGGCGGGTGGGTTCTATAGGTCAGGGGTTACTATAGGTCAGGGGTGTCAAACTCAAGGCCGGTGGGCCGGATCCAGCCCGTGGGGTGCTTAGATCTGGCCTGCGGGGCTGCCCTAGAAATAGCAAAACTCTGCCAATGCACGGCTCTCCTGAGATCCGTTTTCAGCTGCGACGGCATCCTCCAGCCCTCTGCCAGTGAAAACAGAGCACGGGAGGACTGAACCAGCTCCATTTTCACTGGTAGAGGGCTGCAGGAGGCCACCACAGGGTGCCCCTGACATGAGTGATGTTGAGCTGGCCACACCCACCCTGGCCATGCCCCCCGCCCCCCCCCCCAGGTCAAACACAACTCTGATGCAGCCCTCAATGAAATTGAGTTTGACACCCTTGCTATCAGTACTCTTTTTTGTTGTTTGTTTTCTTTTGCCACAGTTGTTCTACTTCATTTGCAGGTCTTTGTATTTTGTTATTTTCTCCAGTTCTTTCTTTCTTATTCTGCTGTCTCCAGGTACTGCCATGTCCAGACGTTTTTGTCTTTCTTATCGATAATTGTTAAGTCTGGGGTACTGTGTAGCAGGTGCCTGTCTGTTTGAATTATTAAGTCCCAGAGCACTTGAGCGTCTTTGTTTTCTATTGCTTTTCTATTTTGTGGTCCCACCAGTTCTCGCCTGCAGGCAAATGGTATTTCTTGCAGATATTCCAATGCACTATTGTTGCTATGTTGTCACGTTATTGTTTGAAGTCTGTCTGTGCAATCTTCTTGCAACAGCCAGCTAGGTAGTCTATTGTTTCTTCAGTTTCCTTGTAGAGGCGGGACTCTTCTCAATTCTGGCTAATTATAATAACAGAACTAGCGTGCATGAATAATATTTTGTCTTCATGTCAAAACATTTGGGCTTCTAGAGAATGATGGCTTTTGTTTTTGTTTTAATTTTTAAAATACTACATCTGGATATATCATCCCAACCTCCCACATTATTTCCTTCCTTGTGTAGAATAGAGTAGGGATCACTTGGTGTCCTACTTTCCACCTGTATTCTGCTGTTGTTAGGCACATAGAAGGATTAAAGCTGGAATAACTAAAGGGCCTTCCTTCAAAGTATCCATGCTAATTACCCACACTATCATCTTCAGTCGCTCTTTTATCTCTTGCCTGTTGAGCATGTCTTTCTCCTTCCCTTCCCTGTCTTTGCCAGTTAATTATTTGTTATGTTTAATAAATTAATATAAGATTTTTCAGGGGTGGAGTGCGGGGGTTAGCTGAATGATGTGCATGTTTGCTTTGAGCTAGATAGAGGGATGACTGGGAGTGTGCTGGATGAAAACAAAACTGGAAATTACTTCCAGTAATTTTGCAGCAGACACAAGGTTCATTCCAGCTGCAAAAGCCTTCAGCATTTTTAATCTTTTTTCTTTCCCCTCCTTTCACCTTGGCCTGTTGTCAGCCAGATGCCTATTCTCTGCAAAACAGGAACCAATTAATTCTGCTTGCCAAACGCAGGAGGAAAGTAAGGCTTCCTCAAATATCAAATCAGTCCAAAATCATTTAGGTTTAAATTATTTTCCTGGTTTCTCTTCATGTCGATCCCTTTGCAGTCAATTAGCATCGTCACTTTTAATCTGTACTCTTCCACTATTGGTCATTTCCCATTAGAGGCTTATTAAAGAGATGCTGGTGGTCGGACGCAACCCTCTGCCATGTGTTATCAAGCAAGGGAATGCCAGCGCAGTCATTAACGTGGCTGACATTTACAGAAAGGTTAGGTATTACAGATACTGTAACTTCAATCACAAATTACACCACAGATCAGCAAATGAGCTTATAACTTTAGATTTCTACCCAAACAGCAAAGTCCAACAGGGTTGGAGTGTTACAATTAAAATTATCTAACATACAGATTTTGAACTTCATTAAAATGTTTCTGAGATGTATTTCTGCACAGGTCTATGAACTCCGGAGAAGAAATGCTGTATCACCTTAAAAATATCAAGGTTTGAAAATACCACTCATGGAAGAAGTCAAAGCTAATATCTGAATCTGGCTGTGAAAGTTTTTTTCTTATTTTTGAGCATGTTTAAGCAATGTATTGCATAGAAGTAAAACAAACTTCAAGTCTGTACAGGGTTTAATTTTCTGTAATTGCTATGACTAGTATTTGCACAGTGGACATGTCTAACATAAACCACAAACTACGGTATGGGAAAGAATTAACAACCTGGGATGAACCTCATTGCTCGGATTGAACTAGAGGTGGGTTTCAGCAGGTTCTGACCAGTTCTGGAGAACCGGTAGCAAAAATTTTGAGTAATTCGGAGAACCGGTAGTAAAAATTCTGACTGGCCCCACTCCATCTATTCTCTGCCTCCCAAGTCCCAGCTGATCAGGAGGAAATGGGGATTTTGCAGTATCCTTCCCCTGGATTGGGGAGAGAAGGGGCGTTGGTCCTACCTGATACGCCCCTTCTCGTTGAGTGGAGACAGCAGCCAGACGTGGGTTGTGCTCATTGATCAGAGGTAGGACTGAGCCTGGAATTCTTTTTCAAATCCGCCCCCTGTTGCTAGGGCTCCCAGTTTTTGTCGAAGGAATCCAGACTCGGTGTGTGGAAGAAGAAAACAGTAAACAACAATTCAATAATACAATGACATGGATGACCAGACTGAAATTCAGGGTGGGGCTGGCTGCTGTCTCCACTCAACGAGAAGGGGCGTATCAGGTAGGACCAATGCCCCTTCTCCCTTGAGGGTGGAGACAGCAGCCAGACGTGGGACATACTAAAGATCACTGTCCCATTTCACGGACGGGAACAGTCTGGGCAAAACACCCCTCCCGAGCTCCAACACGGAGCAACACCCTCCTCCCAAAATCAGCCTCTGCAGAGGCGAACTTATCCAGTTTATAGTGTCTAATAAAGGGGGAAGGAGAAGTCCAAGTCGCCGCCCTGCAGATCTTGTCCAAAGACGCCTTTGAAGCCCATGCCATCGTGGTCGCAGCACTTCTGGTAGAATGGGCTGTGACAGTGGAAGGAGGAGGCAACGATCAAAGTTTGTACGCCGTTGTAATCATCGCACAGATCCAGCACCCCACTGTGGAAGAAGTCACTCGTTGACCTAAGTAAGATGGTAGAAAGGAGACGAACAGTGATTCCGTTCGCCGAATAGCAGCAGTCCTCTGGATGTATAGCTCAAGCGCTCGACAGACATCCAGGGTGTGTAAATGGCTCTCCAATGAGTTGGAAGGACAGGGATAGAAATCTGGTAGAACCAGTTCCTGTAAACGATGAAAGGGAGAGTTAATCTTAGTCACAAATGTAGGGTCTAATCTGAGGACCACTCGATCCCCATGAAACACACATAAATCCTCCCTAATGGACAGAGCCGCTAATTCGGAGATCCTGCACGCCGAGGTGATAGCCACTAAAAAGGCTACTTTGACGGATAACAGACGTAAGCTGACAGAAGACAGAGGTTCGTATGGTGATCCCGTAAGAGAGTCCAGCACGAGGGAAAGATCCCAGGAGGGATACCGATGTAGTACAGGTGGACAGAGGTTAGTCGCCCCCCGGAGAAATCTTCGTATCAGTGGCTGCTGAGACAGCGAATGAACAGAATTATATGTCAAGACAGAAGAAATGGCTGCCACGTGTCTCCGGAGGGTGTTTGGAGACAGCCCTTTGTCCAAACCCGACTGTAGAAAATGGAGGACCTGTACAATTGAAGCTTGAAGAGGGGAAAGCCTTTGAGTTGCACACCAAGACAAAAAAGACCGCCAAGTAGCAGAATAAATCCGTTGTGTAGATGACCGCCGGGATGCCTGGATGGTATGAATTATGTCAGAAGGGATGCGGTCCCGCTGTAGAGCTTCCCACTCAACCGCCAGGCGGTCATCTGAAGCCACTGAGGGTCGGGATGTAGAATCGCCCCTTGGCTGAGGCAATCCGGAGTATATGGGAGCCTCCAAGGAGGGGACACAGAGAGATGAATGAGGTCCGCAAACCACGACCTCCTCGGCCAGTGTGGCGCTACCAGAATGATCTCTGCCTGCTCCAGCAATAGTTTCCGAATTACCCTCGGGATGAGGGGGAAAGGCGGGAAGGCATACAGTAGGCCCTGAGGCCAAGGAGAGCATAGGGCATCCACCGCTTCCGCCTGATTGGAAGGAAAGCGGGAAAAGAAGCGAGTTAACTTGCAGTTCTGATGGGAGGCAAACAGATCCACCTGCGGACTCCCGAAACGGGTGACTATCTTCTGGAAAAGAAGAGGATGAAGGCTCCATTCCCCATGGTCTATTTGTCGGCGGCTCAGCAAGTCCGCTGTCACGTTCGAGACGCCTGAGATATGGTCCACCTTCAAGGAGGCCAGATGCCTCTCCGCCCACAGGCACAATCTCTTTGCTTCCCACATCAGTGAAACGGATCTGGTGCCGCCCTGGCGATTGACATGCGCCTTGGCAGAGGTATTGTCGGTGAGAATCAACACGTGTGCTCCGGAAACTAGACACTGGAATGCTCGAAGTGCCAGGAAGATTGCTCGCAGCTCCAGCCAATTGATGCTGCGGGTAGCCTCGACCTTGGACCACGTGCCCTGAGCGATCTGAGCCCCGCAGTGAGCTCCCCATCCGAATTTGCTGGCATCGGTGGTCACTGTTACCCACTGAGGGTCCAGGAACAGACAGCCCTTGGAGAGCATTGGAGAGCGCCACCAGCGAAGGGAGGGGAGCACCTCCCTTGGAACTGCCACCTTGGCGAGAGAGGATCCCTTGCCCGTTCTCTGAAAAGGCAAGAGAAACCATTGAAGGTCTCTAAGGTGTAACCTGGCCCAGGGGACAATCGAGATGGCAGAGACCATCTTGCCTAGGAGTTTGGAAAGAAACAAAGGGGAAGCTCTCTTATCCCTCAGGACCTTAGCTACCATGGATCTCAACGCAGCCTGCCGATCCGGGGAGAGAAACACTCTACCTTGTTCCGAATCAATAATAGCCCCCAAATGAAGGATCCTAGTCGAGGGTTCTAGGTGGCTTTTCTCCACATTAACAGAAAAACCGCGTGATGCCAGCGTCTGAATTGTAAGATGGAGGTCAGACATGGCCTGCTGACGGGAAGACGACATAAGGAGAATGTCATCCAGGTAGCACTGGAGATGGACGGCTTGAAGCCTGAGGTGGGCCGCCAAGGCCGCCAAAATCGTGAAGCTACGGGGAGCCAAGGAAAGGCCAAAGGGCAAGGCCGTGTACTGGTAGTGAATCCCAGCATAACAGAAACGGAGGAACTTCCTGTGAGAAGGGAGAATAGGTATATGGAGGTAAGCCTCCGTAAGATCAATTGAGCAGAGGAGATCACCCCTCCGAACACCGTCTAGGATTGAACGTAAGGATTGCATTTTGAACCTTCTATAGATTACAAAGGGGTTCAAACGTTTTAGGTCCAGAATAGGTCTCCACCCACCCGATGACTTAGGGACTAAGAAGACCCGAGAGTAAAACCCCTGTCCCGCCTGATCACAAGGCACATGTTGAATGGCCTTGATGGCCAGTAGATGGTTGATAGCCGCCTCCATGAGGGAACTATGCTCGGCTATCGGTTTGTCCTGGAAATTCCTCTGTCTAGGGCCTAGATACCCCGAATGGAAATTACCCGTGGAACGGGAGGGACCCAAACCGCCTTCCGAAGATCTCATTGGGGGACAAGGACCATAAGGAGAGAAACGGGGTTCCCCTCTACGAAAAACTGCAGGCAAGATCTTTCGTTTGTCCTTGGTTTCGACAAGAAACTTGTCCAAGGCATCACCAAATAGTTTTGTGCCCGAGAACGGAACAGAGGCTAGGCGCCACTTGTGCCTGGCATCCGCCTGCCAATGACGAAGCCAGACCAAGCGGCGAGCGGCAACAGAGGAGGCCATGGACTTCGCTGCAAATCTCGTAGCGTTTAAAGTGGCGTCGGCGGAAAATTGCACCGCAGCCACAATCTTGTTGAGGTCTTGCTTCAATCTCGAGTCCTCAGAGGCCATCTTTTCTTGTAGCTGGCGAAGCCAGAGAAGTGTGGTCCGATTGAAGAAAGAGGCCGTGGCCGCCGACTTAATGGCCCATGCTGCCCCCAGGTGGGCCCTCTGCAGGACCTGTTCAGCCCTGCGTTCTTCCGGCCTTAGACCCTCCTCAGGATCACCTGGCATAGTTGAAGACGAGAGCAAGGCTGCTACAGGGGTGTCAACGGAAGGAACCTGCAGCAGGGAGTCAAGGTCCCGGGACACAATGAAATTCCTTTTGTCCATAGAGGACGGTACCAGAATCGAGGAAGGTGCAGACCATTGTTTACGTATAACCTCTAAGAACAGAGGAGGCATAGGAATTGCAGTTATCGGTTTAGGCTGTTCAGCAAACAATGGGTGTAATGAGCCTGTGGCAGCCTCAGGCTCTGCAGTGGGGGATGGACCCAACTGGGCCGTATTTACTGCCTTAAACAACAAGGATTTGAAGAGGGCTTGCGGGAACAGGACTGTAAAGGCGGGCTGATCAGGAGGTAAGCCCTCATCCTCCGATAACTCTGGGTCCGGAGCCTCTGTGTCAGCCTGGATGGCATGATCACTGACACAGGAAATTGCCAGAGAATCTGACCCCGCCAGAGAAATTGCATCCTCCATATTAAAATCGTCCATAGGTTCCTCAGCTACAGATGGGACTGGCTGGAGAGGAGGCGGTGTCTTAGCCGGAAAACCACGCTCAGCTAAGGATTGCTGCACAGCTACAGAAATCATTCGTTGGATATCCTCAGGTCGCCAACTAACCTGAGTTTGGTCATGAGCCGGACCGACCTCTGTAGAGGTTCGGGCCGGAGCAGAAGATGGGGAAGTTAGTAGTCCCGAAGGGACGGGAGCGATAGACTCCACAGCAGGAGGCATGACCATGTCCAAAGAGGCACCCCAGACATCAGTTGACTCAGCTGACCATTGATAATCTTGTAGTGAGACCTGATCCGAGGTCACAGAAGTTCCATGCCTAAGGACATTAGGATCAGCCCTGAGTCTCTTGGGGTGAGCAAGTTCAGTCCTAGGGATGCCCTTACCCTGGTCCTTGCCAGACTTATTCTGACCCAGCCCTGATTGGGGAACCTTGACAGAGCGCTCAGTGCCTGTGTGCGAATGACTCAATAGAGGAACATCCTCATGTGCCTGGGTATGTTCCTCCCTGATCGAGGCCACTGACTGTGCCTGAACACTGGCCCTGTGGCCATGTTTTGATTTTGTCATAGACTTAGGCATGATCAATTGCACTGCACTAGAAAGGAGCCGCTGTCTAAGTGCAAAGGGACTATAGAACCCAATTTTTTTTTAAGGCCTTAGACACCCAGACTAAAAATTCTTAAGTTGCCTCTGAGACTGTGTGAGCGATCTGGATAGATCTGACAGACAGATGGCCCTCAGAGAGGGAGGGGCTTAGGCGCCTCAAATGGCGCGAGCGCGAAGACAGGCTGAAGAACAAGGGCTTCGAGAGCCTCAAAATGGCGCGGGCACGAAGCCCGATAAAGGCGCAAAGGTCTCTTGCCCAAAGTCTGCAGCGCCTCCCAGCTGACCTTAATTAGCCTTCAATAGTCTTTGCGCTATTAATTAGCCCTTAATAGTCTTTGTGCTAGTAGGAAGGGCGAAAAGACTCCTAAAAGGTCCTCTCCGCTAAGCCCCGGCGATCCGCTAAACAGCTGAGGGCAATTATCGCCGAGCAGAGAGTGAAAGGCAGGCGAGACAGGCAGAATGCCGAGAGTGCGAAGCTCTACTTGTCTGGAGACAGTGCTGCTAGCAGAGGCTCAAACCAGGGGCAGAGGCAGTCAATGCATTAGTGAGGTTCCCGGCACTGATTAATTGAATGACAGCCGGGAAACTTTGAAGCCGACAAGCGGCTAAACGCTGAGAGTGCAAAGCTCTATATGAAGGCAGCAATCGGCACTGTAAGGCACAGGGGACAAAATGGCGGTCCGCAGCCTAATGAGGGAGCGCAAAACAACTCCGCTGATTAATCTGAGGCCAATGACCCTACCCCAAGGGAAAGGCCTGCCGGACCACCCTCCCCAGGGGAGCGCTAGACTCCGCTGACCAGCCTAAGGTACTGACCGTATTGTTAATGGCAAAGGGAGTTAATGTAAGAAAGAAAACCTGAATATCAAGGGAATCTCCTGCAGACAGGAATCCAATTCAGATCAGTAGAATTATCCAAAAACAACAGTCCAATGGTCAACCGAGTAATCAAGCAGAAAAGGAAATAGCTCTAATACACAAGTAACCAGAGCCACAATCCACACAACTGTCCAGTCTGATGACTGAGCAAAAAACTGCCCTAGCAACAGGAGGCGGATTTGAAAAAGAATTCCAGGCTCAGTCCTACCTCTGACCAATGAGCACAACCCACGTCTGGCTGCTGTCTCCACCCTCAAGGGAGAATGGAGATTTTACAGTATCCTTCCCCTGCCATGCCCACCAAGCCACACCCACCAAGCCATGCCACGCCCACCAAGCCATGCCCACAGAACTGGTAATAAAAAAATTTGAAACCCACCACTGGGTTGAACATATTAAAATTCCCCTTCTGAGTAAATACTAAGGTCTTTCAAGAAAGTATGTTGCAAAATAAGTAGGCCAATAGTCCTAAAAGGTAATCACTATCAACTATAAAGTGATCTTTTCACAAAATAAAATAGACAGTGATATAAAAATAGAGTGTATTGACATTATGGGCCAGTTTTTCTCAATCTTATGAATTTTAAGATGGATGGACTTCAACGGCATGGCTGGCTGAGGAATTCTAGGCGTTGAAGTCCACCCATCTTAAAGTTCATAAGGTTGAGAAACATTGATTTAGGCAGATGCAGTCTTCTACTGTGGGATTCGTCAAGAATTAAATCTCCAGTCTTTTCTTTTATGATATTGATCAAATATTGGATTAGCCACATGAGTCCCTGATCCTTGAATCAGCTCTCCTGTTCAACATACATCTTATAAATAAGACAGACTTTCTCTTTGGAGCTTCTATGGAGAGGAATTTGTGGTTTTGCTTTACTATGGGGAGATCTTGAAGCAAGTGTTGGGTTTCAATTGGTAATGGATAATTCATTCCTGGTATGGCTTTGCAAATTATTTTGCAACTCTATGGACTCGTCGAGTTTATATGCACATATATCATGAAGTGAGCGGTGAGCTAGAACTCAAAGAACAGATGGCTGAAGTGAAATACCCATCTGAAGCTGGGATTTGTGTTACAGTCTCAGAAAAATATCTTTTGCACAAAGTTTGTGTCTGTGTGCAGATGGTTCTGGAAGGATCTTGAGGCAGCCATGCTTTTCCAAAGACACAGCTTTGGCTCACAGTGTCACCTCTCCAAATGGCTTGCAGAACCCTCTGTCTAATTCTTTTCTAAACTTTGACGATCTAAACATCTGGAAGTCACAGCTGTGGAAAGGTTCTCTAGCTACATTGCAGTTAGTTAGTTATGCATCTTGTTTACAAAAGGATATACTGCCTTTTCACTAGAAAATGTCCTCTCTCGGTGTGTATCTATATCTGTATCTGTCGTGCATGTGTCATATGCCCATCAGTTTGGTATGACACAGTCCTTCCATGGGCTTCAATTTTATTATTATGCTAATTTATGCCCTGATGTTTTCACATCAACTTTACAACATATCCTTGCAACATCATTTATTGCTTTATTTAAAATATTATTTGCTGCTCTTCAGTCAAAGCTCTCAACAGCTTATAAAATCATACCCCAAATTTCTAACACAGACACAATAAAACCAAGTCTGAGGAAAGAACAATAAATGCTTTCGGGAGTCTCATGAGAAGAAGAGACTTTATATGGAAGGAGATGATTTTAAAATGCAGTGAATACTCTAGGGTATCTGAGTATTTATATAAAGAGCAAGCCACATGAAGTTTGAACTTGAAGAACTGCCATTCAACTTCTGATTTGAGACCAAAAACTCTGGAGCAGATCACTGTATAACTTCCTACTGATAAAGAAGCATACAATGGATCTAGCTAGTAGCTAGCTATTAAATCAGGGGTGGGTTCTAAAAATTTTTACTACCGGTTCTGTGGGCATGGCTTATTTTGTAGGCATGGCTTGGTGGGGGGTAATGTAAGTTGGCGTGGCCAACTTTTTTTTTTTTTTTTTTTTTTTTTTTACTTTTCAAAGCATTTTTTCTACAACCTTAAGAGGTTGCAGAAAAAAATTCTTTGAAAAGCCTCTGCCAATCAGGCAACTAAGCTGGGATTGTCAGAGCATTTTTTTTACCACCTCTTCAGCTGAAGAGGTTGCAGAAAACAATGCTTTGAAAAGCCTCTGCCAATCAGGCAACTCAGCTGAGATTGTCAGAGGCTTTTCAAAGCATTTTTTTTTGCCTTCTTTCAGCTGAAGAGGTTGTAGAAAAAATGCTTTCAAAAGTTAAAAAAAAAAGCCTCTGATGAGGTAGGCAGAATAAGTGAGCGGCGACCGGGCCAGGGACCGGTTCTGGGGCATGGCCAGCCAATGTTATTACCAGTTCTCCGAACTACTACAAATTTTTACTACCGGTTCTTGCGAACCAGTGCAAACTGGGAGCAATCCACCACTGTATTAAATATATGCTGATCACATATATTTTCTATGAGTTCTTGATTAAGTATATTTTCTACTATTTTATTAACCTCTACTGCACTGCCACACATTTCTGCACCTTAATATTTCGTGCCTAGCATATGATTGGATTCACACAATATGCAAAGCTGTGGTGTGGTTTGTTTACTTTAATATCATATGGGAATTCAGCCATCTCTGGTTTAACATGAAGTGTGAACAAAATCACTATGGTTGTTCAGCAAACCATGGTTAAATAAAGTATGGGCTTGAAAGATAAATGCTTGCTGGAAGGAGGAGGAGGAGGAGGAGGAGGAGAGTTGTGTTTGGCAATGGGAAAGTAAACCACATCCCAGTTTCTGATGTTAACATGCTGGCACTAATACCATCACACAAAATTTATGTGCATTTCTCCGTTACAAGTTAGGTGCTTTCTAAATAGGTGGGTCTGGTACTTTGTAAATAGTAAGGAGTGATAAAATACGTACAAAAATAAGAATAATGTGTGGTTAGTAAATTTTAGAATCCCAAATATATCTGCTATTTCAGGAAATTGATAGTGCATTCATAATAGAAAAACATAGTTTTAGCTACCAAATGTATTATTACAATAATTTTACCAACAAGAGGGAAAGTTATTTTATAATACTTTAAGTTATATGTACTAAAAAAAAAAAAATCGAGGGACAAAGAATGGCACCATTGACTGACCTACTTAAGGCACTCTTTAGACAATGATACTGACATAATGTGCTGCATATATTTCCAGAACGATTTCTTGAGAAATTTTGTGGGGGTAGGAATGCCTAAGAAATAATTGGATCAGAAAAAAATCATATGAATGAGTGAGCTGGCCAGCTGCAGATAATTAAGAAAGCAGAATATGAGAAAACGCCATGGGACCATTCACATACAATTACTTTTGGAGAAGGGATGTCTGGTATTACAGTTCCATGCAAATTTGTTTGGGGAGTAGCATGGAAATAGTCCCATAGAATAATTCAGAAACTCACTGTGTTTTTCCCTAATGTTCCTTTATGGTTAAATGCATTCCTGTGTGATATTTTCTTGTTCCATCACAATGAGATATTCTTAGCAGGCAAATTGGTACCTAAATTTACCTACTTGCTAAATGAAGCCAATCAATAAATAAGAGACAATGAAACTAATAAGGAAATCTACACTTTGTCAAAATCTTAGAATGAAACATGTTCTGAGATTTTGGACACTCGGTTTAGACTTTACCAGGAGCTGTATTAGATTCAGGGTTCATCTAAAGCTGTTTGAAGGAAGAGAGTAGATCCTCTACTTCAAAAATATAAATCCAGATGTCATTCAGAATTGTATCCATCCTTAGGTAAAACACACTAGATACAGAAATAGAAAAAAATATATAGGCGGTATATTTAGATACTAATCAACTTTTCTATTTTTGAACAATTATTCAACTATCTTTTGCCCCACTTTAAAATCATATTACAATTTCCTCCAGTTAAGAACTGAACATAGGAACTTAATAAGGCATCTAATTCTCAAGCATATTAATACATAATTTTTTGTTATTTTCCATGTATGGAATATATGTATATACAAGGTACATGTTCTACAAGGGTCTTACTATCAAGGGACAAATGAAGAGTGCTGGGTATAATAGGATATTGTAGACCTCACTCTGTCATCTTGAACGTTGAGACACATCAAAGAAGGCCTCTGCCTGGAAAAAAATGGAACAGCCATGGTTTCGATGTTGCCCCAATAGAAGTATGTCAGAGATGTTTTACAAGAAATCTTGGATTAAACTGTTGGAGGTGTTGACAGGCATCATGATAGATGAAGTTTAGAAACAGGTATGGCAGGGACTCCAGGAATGGTCCTTATTATAGTCAGGTAAAATAATCTTGAAAGCTTGTCCAAGTTTCTCTCTGCCTGATCATATACTAAATAAAATTAAGGCAGGGTTATTTTGAATTTCCATGCTTTGCTCTTTATCATGGCTGTGTAATTTTTGAGTGGGCAGGGAGGCAAATCTTTCCTTAACTGCTTACTCTTTGCTTACCTGATACTCTTTACTTACTCTTTACTTACTTTATTCCCTCACTTATTAGTATATTCATTCCTTCGCATGTAAATTCTATACAAATAGGGAGAAATCAAAATGAGGGGGAGATGCCCATGCAGTGTGTGTGTGTGTGTGTGTGTGTGTGTGTGTGTGTGTGTGTGTAAAGGATGAGTGTCCTATTATGGATTCTCTATCCCTGAGGCTAGCCTCCTGAGCTTCTCCATCTGAATTAAATCTCCATCTGAATTTACCGTAATAGTTAATACAACAAAAAAGGAAAATGATGCAACAAATAATTAAAATTATTTTTTTAAAAAAACTTGGAGAATTAATGTATTTGCATTTAAATTAAATTTGACTTCGGTCAAATTAAGTATTTATCCTGGCTCTTCCTGCTGTCTCAAATTTGCCCTGCAACTCACCACTCAAAAGACCAAATGCAGCCTCAGCGTGAAAATGATTGCACAGGTCCATCACTCTATCCTGCTGGAGTAAAGGATGCAGCGCTGGTCTCCTGCGACTGCTGCAGTATACTGCTACTATACTATTAGTCTTCTCAAAGTGCACTTCAAACCATGCAAGCAATTCAACCCAATTTTTTTTATGGCTCTTGACTGGTTCATAATCAACCAAACTATACCAGGCAAAGAGACACCAAGAGAAGGAATCTGGTGAAAGACCATGTATTTCTTTATTTAGTCACCAAAGGTTCCTCGCATCTCTATGTAGAAAACTATATTTAATTGCAGGGTTATTTTACCTTCCCATCCAGATTGGATATTATAAACAGTTTAAATTAAATCAGTAGCTACAATTCTGTCAGGAGCTCGCTAAGTGCTATAAGCATCAAAGCAATTAAAAAACCGGCACAGAAGGTAATTAAAAGCCTTACTGGTTCTTGCTATTAGGCTGACATTTTAAATGCCACACTATGTTTTATTGAGCCAATAACCTATTTCCCCAGTCTCCTCAAGACATCCAACCAGTTCCACTAATTCATCAAATTCTACAAGTACTTAGATTAGTATTCTGATTAATGTAGTCTGTTTCACCACATCTTTATTCCTCAACAGAAATCATTTTAACAATGTAAAATAATACCATGTAAAAACTACACTGTATAACGGTGGCAGAATGAATGAAAAATTCTAAATAAAGATTTACTGCTTCGCCTTGCCTTGGGGATAAATTGTGCCTTTTGTTGTTGACAGTACAGTGGGATTAAAGGATAATCTAATTCATTTTGTTTGCTTCTGTAGGTTTCAGAAAATAGAATGTGTAGGTTGCAGAAAATAGAAGAGAAATTTTGAAGAATTTAAATCATATTTATCGATCCTTCGCTTTGACAGGTATTTGATCCTGTCAATAAGAACACCTGCTTCGTATTTAATGCTCCATTGCAACACAATCTTAAACTTCTTCAAGCATCTTCAGCTAGGCAGAACCTGTGGTCATAACTATCCTCATTCTGCCCTATGAAGGATTCCATGCCAGAACAAATGTGAACAATTTTAGCTGCAAAGTATAATGCAAAATTGATTCTCCTGAAATTTTCAAGATTTGAACTGACGTTCTTGATAGCATTTTCCCCATGTAAAAAAATCTTTGACTGAAACTCTATAGAAGCCAAAATGGCAGAGGGAGATCACTTCTATTTTTTTTTTATACATATGGTAAAACCTCTGGTCATGACCATAATTCATTCCATAACTTTGGTCACAAACCGTTTTGGCTGTGACCCAAACCCAATGGTGGGATTCAAATAATTTAACAACCGGTTCTCTGCCCCAATGACTAGCGAGTGGGCGTGGCCATGGTGGCAGCACTCAGCCTCCTGCACCCCCCTGGGAGCCAAAATGGGGTGCGTGGGGACTCCTGGAAGGGGAGAGGAGGGGAGGAGCCAGCCAGCAATTTAACTACCAGTTCACCCGAACCGGCCTGAACTGGCTGAATCCCACCACTGCCCGAACCTAATTTTGGAAATTTGGTGCTTACAAAAAAATGGCACGGAAGGGGAAATCGGCCATGAAAAAAATTTGAATTTTTTGGTCCAAATCTGATTTGATCGTGGTCAGAAGCATTTATGACCAGAGGTTCTACTGTATGTTGAACATTCTTAGTGCTAGATCCATATTTTTGAAACATCCCAAATGACTTCACAAAGGAACAGTTTCCCCTTTGTGTCTGCAACTGGGACAACTGAAAATTGGGTGATATCCTTGCTTTAGATACCCACCCACATTTGTCCAACCCATCTCTTGATAAGGGCAGTGATTGGTTATTGCTTTTCCTCACAACAAGTAACACTTGTTGGAAGGTGCACTAGAACCAGGAGAATGCACCAATCACGTTCCTTGGGTTATTCTGCATTAAAACTTAAAGGGCAGCACCATGTTCCAGGTTTGCTGCTGAAATGGACTAGCATTCTACAGTCAGAGCAATTTATGAAAGCATATTTTTCTGTCAAGTCAAACACCATGGGAAAGCAGCCAATTTAGCTGTGAGCAAAGAAGGCTCAAAATTATATTTCATTCCTCATGATTCCCTAACTGAACTTTATTGACTTTATGGTGCTCCGTCCCTTTGCTTCAGCAGACTTGAAGAGCCTTTTCAGGGCCGATCACACTGCCCCGTTTATAGTTTTTCTGAATCTAATCCAATGTCTTTCCATGAGATGCATCAACGATGTTATATTTTTAGATCCATCTAGTAAACTGCAGTTACTAGACGAATCTAAAAATTACTCTGGCCTGAGAGGAAGATGTGGCTGAGCAGGAAACTGAGGCTAAAATCCGAAACAGGATTTTTGTGAAGGGATGAGTTGCTATCTATTCAAGCAAAGGAACAGAAGACTTCTTTGTCACTCATGCGCAAGATAACCCAATAACCCTGAAGTGGAACTTGCAGTACTTTTGCAATTCCTACTAAAATATCATGACAGGCATTTTTCAATTTTCTACAGTCTTTTCAGGACCTTTCTTATGTGCTGCTTTCCCTTCAAATATCTTTAATAAAGTATCTAGTATCTTGCAGTTCAAGACCTGTTCCAGGAGATCCTCGGTGCCATTTGCCTCAATTGTTGCAGATGAACAGAACTGGAGAGGCAGATTGATTTAGAGACCAAAAAACAAACCAAAAAAAGAGATACTCCAATCTTTAAAATGAAACTTCTGACAAGAGGCAGCAATGAATGACGTTCTTTTAAAACGCCAGAATAGTACATTTAAAGATGATGGTGAATGAACTCGACTCTTCTATCCTCTCCGGCAGTTGTTGTTGTTGTTGTTGTTGTTGTTGTTGTTGTTGTTGTTGTTGTTGTTGTTGTTGTTGTTTAATTGCCCTTCTATATGATATAGTAATATTTTAATGTTCATTTTATTGTTTAGAAAAACTATTTGTGCAGATAGCTGCCAGTATATACAGTAAGAGCTGTTAATAAGTAAAGAAATAGATATTCAACTGTTCAGATGGAATGAAAATTGGTGAAAATTTTCTTGGTAAGCAAAAAGTTTAACTTCACTGTTGGAAGTCTACCATGTTATACCCCATTTTTTTTTAAAAAAAAAAACAAATATTATCCCACGTTCATCCCAGAAAAAGAGTCTTCTGCACAAATTGAAACAAACCCACAGACATGATCAATATGAAGATATTTTCTTCACACACACATATAAAGATCTCTGAAGGATCAATTCATGTCTAATGCTCTACTTCTCATCATATGGCTGTGCTTGTCAGAAAAAGTGTCTTCTGTACATGTGCAGGAACAACTTCTTTTATATCAAAATGATCAGCTGAGACAAATTGGCCAACATCATCCCTTCATGATACAAAATGCCTCCTGAAGGGAGATCAATTGCAGCCACATAATTTTATCATAAACATCACCTCATCTCATTAATAACAGGATTCTACAAAAGGAATATTCACTGTATTTTTGATATGGGAATGGTCCAGTGCTTCAACTGGATTAAAGAAAGGAGTGTCTGAGGAAAGTACAGCCACATGATCCCAGAAAAAGATGCAGCTGCTTTAAGGAGTTGTAAACAGGTGCCACGTTTGCACCCCTGCTAATTTTAAAGCACCTTTTCAAAATCTAATCTGAAGCCCGGCATTCCATATTCTAGTTTAGCATCAGTTATACTCCAATTAAGTTGTCATCATCCAATTAAAGTTTAACATTTCTAATAGCCATTTCAGAACAGCTAATTCTAGCACTAATCAGAAAAATCTCTTCTTGTTTAATTTTAGCTATATACTTAGTTTAAGTGAGTGGAACCAATTTAATCTTTGTTTCCCATTCCTATATTTTCCTCTCTCCCACACTCCTCATTTTTAGCTTTCCTTGTGAATAGTAAGGTTTTGGAACAATGCATAATTGTGCCTCTGTAATTCTGAAAGGCACCGTATATATCCATATGTAAATAAAGAAAACTTTCAGCATCCTTTTACTTGTGTATTGCCTGCCTATCTCTCCCTTTTTCCTTTCCATTTTAATCTCCTTCTCCTCCTCCTGCTATTTTTGCATTTTTATCCACCTTTTAAGTCTTTCCCAATGACTTGGGATAGGCAGATGTAAATTGTTCCTAGTAGAACTACCTTTTGCAATTGATTGATGATAATTTTGTCACTGCTGGTGGTTTCAAGTGGTGCTCCAGCTGTTTGGGGTTTGCACACAAGGCACCTACTGCTATTGGTGGTGGTATTACTATTATTATTATTATTATTATTATTATTATTATTATTATTATTATTATTATTATTAACACAAAAATGACAGTATACACAGCAAACGAGATAACCATGCTGGATTTTGTATCACAAATCACTAGTCGAACACTTCCCAAGCGTTTAGGACTACGTGATGTATCGGCGGATTATGTGAGCAGATCCCAGTAAGGTGGCCTTCTGCAGCTGACCAATGGTGATCTTGTCAGTGCCAAATGTTTTTAAGTGTTCGCCTAGGTCTTTAGGCACAGCACCCAGTGTGCCAAGTACCACTGGAACCACCTGCACTGATTTATGCCAGAGTCTCTGCAGTTTGATTCTCAAGTCCTGATATCTGGTGACTTTTTCAAGTTGTTTCTCATTGATTCTGCTGTCACCAGGTATGGCAATGTCAACGATCCACACTTTTTTCTTCTCCACAATTGTTGTTGTTGTTGTTGCTGTTATTATTATTATTAGCATTATTATTAGCATTATTATTAGCATTATTAGCATTATTTTGCTTTTATTACTCAACAAATACTATAGAGAATCAGTACAGTATTTATTTTTACAAACATGCATTTTCCCAGAGTCATTTTGCAATTCTCAATCTAGTCCATGTCAAAGTATTTAATATGGCCCATTCTTCATAGAGAATAGCGGTCTCATTTGCCTCTCTGAGATTGATAGCTCTGTGTGACATCAATCCCAAAAGCACTGATGTGGGCCATGGACCTCAACCAAAAGGCCTATCAATCTCTCCATGCTGCATTCTCTTCAGGTCTTAAATCAGGCTGGTTGATATCTTTCCAGTTTCTCTATTCCTGCATCGGCAGTCTGACTAAAGATGGCCATCACTCATTGCTACTCTTCCAGAGGTAGTTATTGCTTCGCGTTTACTGCCTGTGTTAACAAGCTGTTATTACCCTTATTGTTTCCTTGATTTGTGCAAGATTCATAACAAAAGAACCCAGTTGCTTTTAAAACATGAATGGGACCATTATGATTTTATTACCAACAAAGGCTGAACAAGTAGCAGTCCACAAGACACTGTAGCTTCTTGTTACACTGTACCTTTTGGAAAACTTATGATGGCTTTTATTTATTAATTAGCAGAACTGCCAATAAGTATGAGGATCAGCTTGTATAATGAAAGGACTTCAAGAAAGTGGTAAGTCTCATTGCATATCCGGATCATTAAAACATACTGCACTTCTTCCTGGGAATCTGATCAATAAGCCTTTTCAGACTACTAACCTTTCCATTTTGCAAAACCTGGACAATTCATAACCTATAAAATCATCATCATCACTGAGACACAGTGGTGCAGTGGTTAGAGTGCAGTATTACAAGCTACTTCTGCTGCCTGCTGGCTGCCTGCAATTTGGCAGTTCAAATCTCAACAGGCTCAAGGTTTCCATCCTTCCGAAGTCGGTAAAATGAGGACCCAGATTGTTGGGGGCCAATATGCTGACTCTGTAAGAGTTCTTACAGAGAGCGCTGTAAGACTGTGAAGCGGTATATAAGTCTAAGTGCTATTGCTATTGCTATCACCAGAATACCTCCAACTTGCCTTTACTATTTTCAATTTTTGGATGACATACAATTCATAGACATGTCTATTTTAAAAAATTGAATAGAATAAGGAATTGGAATCTACATTTTGTCTATAAGTAGAAAATGGTTTGACACAAGTAGGGAATTGGATTATCATTGATATCAAAATTTCAATAGATTTTTAGATTATAGTTTATTTGACAAAAATAATGTTTCAGATTTACACGACCCTACTGAATTTATATAGAAAAGGAATGAATAAATCATTGAGAAGCACCCGGAGACTCCAACTGGTCCAGAATGCGGCCGCGCGGGTGGTGACGGGAGCAATGTGGCGCTCTCATGTGACTCCCCTCCTGCGCGAGCTGCACTGGCTCCCGGTGGTCTTCCGGGTGCGCTTCAAGATTTTGGTTACTACCTTTAGAGCACTCCATGGCTCAGGACCAGGGTACTTACGAGACCGCCTCCTGCCACCAGTAGCCTCTCACCGACCAGTTTGTTCCCATAGAGAGGGGCTCCTCGGGGTGCCGTCAGCCAAACAATGTCGACTGGCGGCCCTCAGGGGGAGAGCCTTCTCTGTGGGGGCACCTGCCATCTGGAACGAGCTCCCCCCGGAGATACGGAGGATCCAAGACCTACGCATCTTCCGCCGCGCCCTAAAAACGTTTTTATTCCAACAGGCTGGTCTGGCCTAACTCTCCCTTTTAAATTGGCCTTTAAATTGGCTTTTAAATTGGGTTTTAAATCTCTTTTAGATAAATTTTGATGTTTTAATCTTTGAACCTAAACCTAAATTATTTAATCTGTTTTTTTAATAGTTTTTAAGTTTTGTATATCTTTGTATTTATTTATGGCTGTTCACTGCCCTGAGTCCCTCGGGAGTAGGGCGGTATACAAATATGAAAAATAAATAAATAAATAAATAAATTGTGATGTTGGAGAAGCAATGAGAATAACACTTTATTTAAAACATATTTTTGCTAGGCCCTAAAATTATAATTATATCTGTAACTATATACAGTATATTTGATTTTGAGACAAGTTTAGGACATCCATATCCTTTTGAGCAACATACTACTACATGAAAATTGACAATTGGATAATAGAAATAGATTCACTATTCACTCTCTCTGCTAAGAGACAACATTGGAAAGATAAATTTATGGCTGCCATTATTTAGTGGATTGATGTTACTTGCAACTTAGGAAAGCATTGCTTACTGACATAGCTTATATATAGACAGTTACAATGAAATATGATCGTCTTTTATTGGAACTTTGGTGTAGAAATGTATGTATATGTATACAGGTATGAATAACCCCTATTTAAACTTAATTTAACAACTTTTTAACTTAATTCAACTCAACTCCACTTATTCAATTTAAGTAATACCCAACTCCAAATTGACTCTTGGTAGCATGCAATAAAACCAAATAGAATAAATATACAATACAATATTTGTCAAATAAATAAGAAATACATTTAAAAAGAACCAAGTGAATCAGCAAACCCAGATTGCTATACCCATCCAATAACCTATTCAGACACCCTCTGTTGTGGTCCATCAGCAGCCTGCAGAGCTGGCAGTGGAGTCAGACAGTGAGGAGGCTGAGGAAGAACATGGGCCAGTCCTGAAGGCTGGGGAAGGCCCGGATGAGGGCTCTGCGTTGAAGGCAGAGATGGGGCCAGGGCCATCTGGGAGTGATGTGTAGACTTCAGAGCCTCCAGAGGCTGACAGCAGAGAGACAGAGGAACAAGAGGAGCCTATTCCTAATGCACACATGAGAAGAGCTTCCAGAAGGCAAGAGCAGCTAAAGCAAAAAGGATGATTTGGGAGTAAGGCCAAGAGATGATTGGCCCCTCCTATAAGGCTTAAAAGACCAACAACGGCTCTTGGGCTCTTTGTCGGAAAACAACGTTGATAGATTTGTTTCTTGTCTTGCTGCATTTATTTCTTGTCAGCGTCTTCTGCTTCTGAACTTTTGCCAAGAAAAGCCTTTGGCAGGTTGCCTAATTAGACCAAGGTTGGTGATAAGGCTGAAGAATTGGGTTATGAAGAATTTGTTTTGAATTAGTTTGGACTACGCTGAGATGAATTAATTCTCAACTGTTCTAATAAAGTCTGTTTGTTTTCAAACTGATTGCTTCTGATAATATCTACTTGGGCTTGGGTCACAACACCCTCCAGCAATCTCTGAGTGCCCCCCAAC
Source organism: Pituophis catenifer annectens (assembly GCF_029215685.1). Lineage (NCBI taxonomy): Eukaryota > Metazoa > Chordata > Lepidosauria > Squamata > Colubridae > Pituophis > Pituophis catenifer. Next base: position 215,664,259 of record NW_027256881.1, on the reverse strand, counting down.
CACCAAAACCCAAGACATCAGGTCTTTAAGGCATTCTGGAACACCAATGGGATTGGAGCCATATGGATGTCAGGAGGAATCGCATTCCAGAGAACAGATGCCATGACAAAGAAAACATGTGTCCTGGCTCCTGATAGATGACACGAAGGGACCTGGAGCAGTTCAATCTATTGGAATGAACCAGCTGGGTTGATACATGAGAGAAAGATGTTTCTTCAAATTACTAAGCTCTATGCCATAAAGGGCTTTATGAGTCATAAGGCCCTGAAGACTTATTTATTCCAGCAAGCCAGCCTAGCCTAAATGGTTTTTTAATGGGAATTTTTAAATTTTATAGACTTGGGGTTTTAAATTGGGAGGCCGATTGATTTAATTTATTTTAGCTATCTTAACTTTTGTATTGTATGTATTTTAATTTTGGCTGTCCACCGCCCTGAGTCCCTTTTGGGAGAAGGGCGGTATACAAATTCAATAAATAAATAAATAAATAAATAAATAAATAAATAAATAAATAAATAAATAAACAAACTTTTATTCATACCAGGAGGTGTAAGTGTGTGATGCAGAGATGTCACATGAGCATACTGCCAAGACTGCTGCATTCTGGAAGCTTCTCTATGGTCTTCAAGGGCAAGTCCATTAAAAACCATGAGGTGGCAGGAGTGACTGTTTGAAGAACCTGCTGATCTAGGAAATGGTGCAACTGGGGCACCAGATAAAGTTGTGCAAACATGCTCATCTGGCAAGAGCTATGAGTCCAGAAATAGCCCAAATCTCTGTCCCACATTCAAATGGAGAAGTGCTGAGGATGAAGGATCTAATTGGGTATATCTTTATAAGATATACAGACCCCAAACCTGTAGATGATGTGATAATGGTGGGTGTGGCATTATTTTCTTTTTTGTTTCCTTTTTTTTCCCTTTTGTTACTGTTTTACTGTATTTACTGTATTTACTTTATTTATGGCATGCGGCAAAGAAGAGTTTGAGGGTTTTTTAAAGTGGGTTTTTTAGTGGGTTTTTAACAAAAATTTTAAGGGGTTCGGGGGGGATTAGGGTGGGTTCTGGGGGAAATCCACCGGGTTCAAGACCAGCCTTAGTGAAGGGCTGCGACACTAGGGACGTAGAACCGGAGGTCGGGGAGGGGGTTGGAGTTCGATTTAAAGAGGGCTGTTCCATCAGTATAGTGAGTGGGAGGGGCAGATATGGCGGAAGCTGGAGTCCACATCATGTTCAGGGAATGCGCACTCGCTATCTTAGAGCGATTGCACACTCCGGTCCCCAATGCTTTCCTCGTTCCCCAGGCTGTCCAGATTCTCAGGGCCAGAGCCTCCGGCTGATGTTATGCAATGCCAGGTCCATTGTTAATAAAGCCCCCCTCATTCACAATCTTATTCAGGAGGGGGAGGCGGACCTAGCGGGCATTACGGAGACCTGGTTGGGCCAGGAGGGGGGAGTTCCGCTCGTGGATATATGCCCACCAGGCTTCCGTGCATTTCATCAGCCGAGGGCTCAGGGCAGGGGTGGGGGGGGTGGCGGTTATTATAAAGGAAGGTCTGGATCCAAGGGAGACCACTGTTCCATAGATAGCCAGATGTGAGTCCCTCTTTGTGAAGTGGGGTCGTAGAGTACAGATGGGCTTGTTGGTCACGTACCTGGCTCCCTGCCACATGACAACGGCCCTGCCTGAGCTGCTTAACGTTATAGCCGAGGTGGCGGTGGACACCCCCAGACTTGTTATCATGGGGGATTTCAACCTGCCATCTATCGGTGAAACGTTTGAGGTGGCTCGAGAGTTCATGGCTTCCATGACGGCCATGGACCTTACTCAGTTAATTCATGACCCCACTCACACAGGGGGACTTAGTTTTTGTCTCTGGTCAGTGGTTGAGTGGCCTTGATATAGGGGATATAGCCATCGAACCCTTGTCATGGTCTGACCACTCGCTCCTTCGACTGGACTTTCTAACCACTGCACCCCGCCGCAGGGAGGCGGGACCGACCAGGTGGTTCCGCCCCAGGCGCCTGATGGACCCTGATAGGTTCCAGATGGAGCTTGGGCCATTTCCTGAGACTCTGGCTCATGACTCGGCTGAAGACCTGGTGGCCGCCTGGGATAGTGCGGCTGCTGGGGCCTTGGACCGTGTCATGCCTTTGCGGCCTCTGACCCGGCACCGAACTCACCTAGCTCCTTAGTTCTCCGAGGAGTTTAGGGAGATGAAGCACCGGAAAAGACGCCTGGAGAGTAGTTGGAGGACCAGCCGCTCCGAATCCGACCGAACACTGGTGAGGTCTCATATTAAGACCTATCTAGTGGCGATAAAAGCAGCGAAATCTAGCTATTTTGCCGCTCTTATCGCATCATCAGATAATCGCCCAGCCGCCCTGTTTAGGGTGACCCGCTCCCTCCTTCATCTGGAGGTGCGGGATGACCCCTTACAGGGCTGAGCTGAGGACTTTGTGCAGTATCTGTATGACAAAATCGCTCAGATTCGGGAAGGGCTGGCCTCTGACTGGGTATGTCCGGACGGGATGACTGAAGCAGGTCTTGAGAGTGTTATCTGGGGGGAGTTTGATCCTGTGGCTCCCGAGGACATGGACAGGGTCCTGGGACGGCTGAACGCGACCACATGTTTATTGGACCCGTGCCCCTCCTGGTTGGTACTGGCTTCCTGGGAGGTGACACGAGGCTGGCTCCAGAAGATTGTTAACGCTTCTTTGAGTGAGGGGGTCCTGCCGGCCGCTTTGAAAGAAGCGGTTGTGAGGCCCCTCCTCAAGAAGCCCTCTCTGGATCCAGCTGTTTTGGCTAACTATCGTCCAGGCTCCAACCTTCGCTTTGTTGCGAAGGTTGTTGAGAGTGTGGTAGCGCAACAGCTTCCCCGGTACCTGGATGAAGCTGTCTATCTAGACCCGCTCCAGTCCGGCTTCCGGCCTGGGCACAGCACGAAAACGGCATTGGTCGCGTTGGTGGATGATCTCTGGAGGGCTCGGGATAGGGGTTGCTCCTCTATCCTTGTCCTTTAGACCTCTCAGCGACTTTTGATACCATCGACCATGGTATCATGTTGCACCGGTTGGCGGGGTTGGGGGTGGGGGGCACCATTCTGCGGTGGTTCTCCTCCTACCTCTCTGACCGGTCGCAATCTGTGTTGACAGGGGGGCAGCGGTCGACCCCGAGGTTGCTTGTGGGGTGCCACAAGGGTCGGTCCTCTCGCCCCTTCTGTTCAACATTTATGTAAAGGCGCTGGGTGAGATCATCCGTGGCTTCGGGGTGGAGTTCCATCAGTACGCTGATGACACCCAGCTGTACATCTCCACCCCAGGCCACCCCAACGATGCCCTTGAAGTGATGTCCCAGTGCCTGGAGGCCGTGTGGGCCTGGATGGGGAGAAACAGGCTCCGACTCAACCCCTCCAAGACCGAGTGGCTGTGGCTTCCAGCGTCCCGATATAGCCAGCTGACGCCATTGCTGGCTATTGGGGGCGAATCACTCGCCCCCACGGAGAGGGCTCGTAACTTGGGCATCCTCCTGGACGCACGGCTGTCTTTAGAAGATCATTTGACGGCTGTGGCCAGGGGGGCTTTTTATCAGGTCTGCCTGATACGCCAGTTGCGCCCCTTTCTAGATCGGGACTCCCTACGCACAGTCACTCAGGCACTCGTCACTTCCCGCCTGGACTACTGCAACGCTCTCTACATGGGGCTCCCCCTGGGGTGCACCCGGAGGCTCCAGCTGGTCCAGAACGCGGCCGCGTGGGGGATTATGGGGGCGACGAGGCACTCCCATGTGACACCTCTCCTGCACGGGCTGCACTGGCTCCCGGTGGTCTTCCGGGTGCGCTTCAAGGTGTTGGTGACCACCTTTAAAACGCTCCATGGCTTAGGGCCGGGATACTTACGAGACCGCCTTCTGCCACCAATAGCCTCCCACCGGCCAGTACGCTCGCACAGAGTGGGCCTCCTCAGGGTGCCGTCCGCCAGACAATGTCGGCTGGTGACTCCCAGGGGGAGAGCCTTCTCTGTGGCGGCGCCCACCCTCTGGAACAACCTCCCCCCAGAGATACGTACAATAATAGACCTCCGTATTTTTCGTCGGGCCCTGAAAACCCATTTATTTCAACTAGCTGGGCTGGCTTGAGTTAAATTTTAAATTGATTTTAAATTGGGTTGTTTTAATTTACGGCCAAAATATTTAATTATTTTAAACTGTTTTTAAATTTTGTATGTTCTGTTTTTTACTTTGGCTGTTCACCGCCCTGAGTCCTATTTGGAGAAGGGCGGTATAGAAATACGAACAAATAAATAAATAAATAAATAAATAAATAAATAAATAAATAAATAAATAAATAAATAAATTTACAAAATTTTACAAAGTAAATAAAGGCAATTCTTTGTCTCCTGGGGGAGAGGGGGAAATCTGTAGATGGGCACATCTATATTTTTGCTAGTCTAAAATGGTCCCAATTTATGACCTTTCCTGCCACAGTTGTTAAATGAATCACTGCAGTTGTGAAGTTTAGTAGCATAATTGTTACATGAATCTGGCTTCCCCATTGACTTTGCTTCTCAAAAGGTCGCAAAAGGGGAATCCCATGGCCCTGGCATACTGCAACCATCACAAATATTTGTCAATTGGCAAGCATTTTGAGTTTTGATCACGTGACCATGGGGATGCTGCAATGGTCGTAACTGTGAAAAATGGCCCTAAGGCCCTTTTGTCAGTGCCGTTGTAACTTCAAACGGTCACTAAGCGAACTGTTGTAAGTCAAAGACTACCTATATTGGGGGTGATTTGCAGATGGAACATACAGAGGTGTAGCAATATTCATCCAGGAGTCGGTTGCCAGAAAGACCTCACTGAATGCTATATGCAAAAAATGTACTGCCCAGACTCACAGAACAGTGATGGACAGTAATAATTACATTTGTTTGTTTGTTTGTTTGTTTGTTTGTTTGTTTGTTTGTTTACTTGTTTGTTTGTTTGGGGTGGGGGGGTTAGTTATGCGCTTGCTTGCTTGGTGTTCTCACTGCTCACTTTTCCTGTGTAGCTAAAATAATTTTCTTCAGCAATCAATCCTAAACAATGCTTTTTGAAATGGAATTTTGGATACTATACTTTTTTGGGGGTTTTTTTAGATTCATTAATAAAGAATCCAATATAGTCTTACCTGAATTCACAGGTTCTTCTCATGTCAAGGAGATCCGCTGAATTCTCTCAATTTTCATCTTCTACTTCAGTTCGCTACGTGCTATTAATATGCCATGGCAATGTGTTGAAGATTGTTCAGAAGCTACTTGGGGGGAGATTTCATTAAGCTCTAGAGATAGTAAGAATCTCCCAGAGCTTAAGATATGAGTAATTTTTGTTTGCTCATGTGTGTATGTGCCAACCATGGTTTTTTCCATTTTAGTATAAGTTTCAAAGCACTTTTGTTATTACTTTGACTGTATCCTACTTGAGTATTTCTTTTTTATAGAAAAGAAAGGTGGAATGGGAATGTGTAATTGGTATTTACCATTGCTCTCTGTTATTGAATTGCAATAGAACAGTATTGATTTCCTTTTCTTAGCTACTTCTGTTACATGAAATTATGGTAGCCAAATTCCCCTGTACGATTCTTTAGATGCATTCAATTGCTTGTTTTCTATTTTTGGTCTTCTGGCGCATCTTTTAGCCCATCACGTGACCAAAATATATGGCTCTTTTGTCTATAATCTCAAAAGAGTTGCTTAATATATTACTTAAAAAATCAGAGCAAAAAACACCAAGGAAAGGATTTGTCTTCAACTAAGCACCAAGATATCAACACAATGAAAAGCATAAAGCAATTGCAACAAAGAATTTCATCAGCTCTTATTGTTGAAGTAAAACACTGGTCAGTATGCCCTCTGAACTTGTTGAGTATACAACTATATCATAACAAAATTTATTTTCTTAAGATGTATGGAATATGCCACAAAATTCTTGTTTTTAAAATTTTTTGTATAGCGATATGCCAGCCCTGCTTATCTTTCCATTCTTATAATTGATTCTAACTGATTTTAAATTACCTCACTGATAATAATACATGTCAGAAAAATCTTGGAATTTGAGTCAATTCCATGAAAAAGCCATGATTTGTTCCAACAGGAAAAGAAGTGCTGCCTGGTATATCATATGCAGACCCTAATGTAAATTGATAGTTAAACCCTTGCCAAACAATTCTTGCCAAATGTAAATGCACAGTCCTTAACAGTGTGGGAAGTGTCAAGTCACCTTTCCCACTGAGATAACTTAGCAATGATCATTTATCAACTATGGCCTCCATTAATACCTCCACTATACACTTAAGTGTATTTCTTTCTAAATTCCATTGTGCTTCTACCAATTGCAGCCATGATATCTCAAAGAAACTTGGATGGTTTCACTTAGTTTTGATGATAATTATTTTGATATTATGATGGAAGGAAGGAAGACCAAAAAATTCTTCCAGTAAGCTAAAAACTGGAAGGAGCTAAAAGCTTTTGATTTAAAATAATAATGTGAATAACATATTCTACTTCATTTTAGTTGAAGTTTGCTCTAGAGATGCTGATTAAACAATAGCCCTCAGTGCCCAATCGAGCATTGAGGAAAAAAGAGTGATTTTATTGCTGTGTGGAAACACATTTAATATGAAAAGGTTTCTTTTGTTATTCGTACATGAACTATGAATATGAATATGTATAAGTGTGTGTGTGTATACATATACGTATATGACATCTTTCAGCATCTGAGTCACTGATGATTCAGGATTATTAAATATATTGTTAAAGGAGATGATAGGGACGGATTGTGAACAATGTGCTTCATTGATTACAATTGCAACCGGTGAAATAAAACTCTTACTAATAAATTAAGATAAAAATCATTGTGTGGAGGATTAAGGACATTTTGAAAAAGGCCACAGATTTCCAATTTACATAAAAATTGCTTGGGAAACAATGTGAACAAATAGGAGTGCATTGTAAGAAGTGTACCATATAATTCAGTGTAGAAAATGAGGAAGGAAAGAGAAAGAAATGGAACAGGATTCACTTAGAGAATTTCAAGGTTTTAGTGTTGCAAGTGAATATATTTTGCAGATTTGAGTATGAAAATTAAGAGCAGCTTGTTCCATAAATGAGTTCAAAGCTTAATAGAACCAATTATAGAGGTTATATAGATCTAGAAGGTAGGAACTTTTTGGGACAGAGAGAAAGGAGTAGTGTCTGTAGACTATAGTATATTCTCTATGTTGAAATGGAGTTTAATTTAGTGATAGGCCTCTAGAAAAGGAACTGCAATATCAATAGCCCTTATACTTATATATCGCTCCACAATGCTTTACAGCACTGTCTGGGCAGTTTACAATGTCAGCCTATTGCCCCCAACAACCTGAGTCCTCATTTGACCAACCTCAGAAGGATGGAAGGCTGAGTCAGTCTTAAACCCCATCAGGATTGAACTCCAGGCTGTGGGCAGAGTCATCCTGCAATACTGCATTCTAACCCATGTGCCACCACGGTTCCTGGGTAATATCTGTGTTCTTGGTGTGGTTAGAAGGCAAAACATGAGTATATTGTATAGATTCTTGTATGTAGTCACATGCATGAAGATCTTGGCTTCATCATAGCTTTCAATCTTGGATGTGTAGAAGGGAGAAGGTATGGCAGGAGGAAGTGTGAAAACATAGAAGAAGAAAAATAAGAGAGGTGAGGGAAGATTGTCAATCTTTCTGAGACTGGAATGACATCCCTCCTGTATTTCTAGTTCTGAATGGAAGTGTCTCATTTCGATTTAAATCTGAAACAATTTTAGAGTCAGCCCCTTTGAAAATGTATTATTCACTGTATGAATTATGGGTGTGTAGGTGTGCCTCTGAATCATTGTTGACTCCTAGTGACTACCTGAATTAGTCCTTGAAGTTTTCTTACCATGATTATAATTTTTAATTTTGACCATATTGGAATCTAAGTGGATGGAGGGCTTTTTTTTTCCTATTGTCTTGCTTGCATTGTATTTTCTAATACTTTTTCCAAGGGAAAATGTGAAAAGGAATGAAAAAGTTTTTTTAAAAAAAGTCCATAGGAACATTTTGTAATACATTTCTGAAATCTGTAAGTATATTTTAATGTATGTCCTAATTTATTTTTTTCCTTTATAAAAGAAAAGAAAAGAAAAAGAAAAAAAACGATAGGAGCTATTTTTCAGACATGATTGCATTTTTATCGGTCATCTGTCTGACTGTAAAAGAATTCTGCTTGTATTTTATGGGAAGACCAAAATGAGAATATAAAAAGCCAAATCTAACCTCACTTAGATTGCTGTTAAGTAAAAGCATATAATACTTTTATCAGTTGTGTAACTCTTTCTGAGAAAATTATGTTGCAATGATGAAGCCATTAATCATACCACTGACACTTTGCTATAGCAAGAGGTATCTTAAATCTATTCAGTTCTTTCAGAAGTGAGTAAGTAAATGTGATCATTTATCCTCTGGATTTTTTTCCCCCCAAAGGGTCAAAGTGAATGAATTATTTGTAATTCAAAACTAAGGATGAAAAAAAAAACTGAATAGTAAGCTGTATTGCATAACATAATTACTATTTATTGACAATAACATATTCGTGCTTTCCTTTGCAAAGAGAAATGGATAGACGTATCAAGCTCTAAAGAAGCAAAGTCATGTAAAAGTTATTTTCAAATAAGTAATTCCAAAAATATCTGCATTAAATGCCTTACAGTTTTAAACACCATGATAAATTGTGCTAAATATAATTAATAAATGCAAAATGTGGAAATAATATAACTATGATATGACAACTTGAGGGGAAAAAACCTAAAAGTTTATTTTAAAAAATTCAGGAACATTTAAAAGGGAAACAAGGAAAGGAGATCTTAAAACTCGAAAACAACGTTTCAGCCCCAGAGTCCCTGTGTTATCTGGGGAATTCTGGGAGTTGAAATCCACACATCTTAAAATTGCCAAGTTGACAAACACAACCCTAAGCTATCTGCCCTAAATATTATGGTAAGTAGCTAAGGCACACTAGTTGTGGTAATCAGCTAATACTGCATTGCCCATACTCATGAAAGGCTTTAGATAAAGAGATTATGAAATTTAATCTTAAGTAAGAATTTTATCACTTAAATAATCTTTGACTGGCTTTTTTGGCAGTATTTTATTTATATATGTATGGTATTTAAAAGGTATCTATGGCAACTCATCTTGTGAAATACAAGTTTAGGCAGCTCAAAACAATTAACAAGAAAAGAACAGTAAAGACCAGAAAACCAAGCATTTGACCCACCATTTTCAATTCATCAACCTATATACTCTCTGGGTTCTACCCTTACCCTATACCTAGTTCCTGTGGAAAAAGCCAGCTATTTGCCGCTTTCTTGAAGGCTAAAATGTGGGAGCCCACTGGATCCTGGGGGGGAAGCTATTCCTGATATAGAATGGATCTAGCCCAATAACTCAAAGGACAAGTTATTATAAGTCTCAGGTATCTTTTATTTCTTGCCTGGCTTGTCCCAGGCCTAACAGGTTAACATTTACTAACATCAAATCCTTCTATTACAGGTACGTTCCTGGATCTGGCTAGTCTCCATGTGGGGAGAAGTTCTTATATCCTATGGGAGGAGCTTAAGGTAAGGTGTGGTCAAGGGGATGATGGGATGTGTGGTGGATTAACCCTTGTCTGGCCCAAGGTTAGAGATTGTGGTGAAGTTAGACATTTACTCTGACAAAAACCCCTCTAAATGTCTAACTGGGTACGGGTACATGGTATTTACATACACACACATCATATACATAATTAAGCATGAACACATATTTTAGACATGAGATACGAGTGCTGTTTATGTGGTAGGGGTTTGGTTAGTATGTCTGCAATTTGCTCCTCGGTATCACAATGGATAGCCTTGATGAAGCCTATCTCAGAGAATTGTCTTACATGTTTGCACTTGATATCAATGTGCCTCGATCGTTGACCCACGGCGTCAGCCTTTGATATCTCTATGGCAGCCTTGTTGTCTTCATGGATAATTACAGGGTATGATGGCTCATCCCAAATGTCATTAAGTAAATCGTCAAACCACACCAGGTTATTTGCGGGTTTGGATAGGCAGACGAATTCTGCTTCTGTGGTGGAGGTTGCCACCAATTTCTGCTTTCCTGTGTACCAATGAATGGGACTTCCATTGAGGAAGAGTACGTAACCTGAGGTGCTCTTTCTGCTTTTGATGTCTCCCGCCCAGTCAGCGTCAGCAAAACAGGTCTATCTTGGTTTAGTAGAAGTCTCTGGTTCAAGGCATAGCTGTGCATTGATGCTGTATTTGAGGTATCTGAGTAGCCTCTTGATGGCTTCCCAGTGGGAAATAGTGGGCTTGCTTACGTGCCTGGACAGTAAATTGATGGCCAGAGCAATGTCAGGTCTAGTCCAATTAGCTATGTACAATAGCGATCCAATAGTAGATCTGTACAGTTTGTTGTCACTGAAGATTTCGGACTCATCATACATATTTTTCAGAAAGTCTGGCTGCATGGGTGTATCACTAGGTCTTGCCTCTGACATGTTGCATTTGGACAGTAGCTCAATGATCTTCTCCTTTTGTGAGAGTCTGAATCCTTTGTTAGTTTTGGTTATGTGGACTCCTAGGTACTTGTCAATTTTACCTAGCAATTTTAGTGAGAAGTGACTTCCCAATTCAGAGGCAAACTTATCGCATTTCTCTTTGTGTTTGCCTATGTATAGAATATCATCCATGTATACAAGTATGCCCTCGAATAAGTTGTCTTCTCTTTTTGTGAAAAAGCATTTGTCAGCAGAGGTGGCTGTAAAGCCCATGGAGTTGAGGGCTTTGGCTAAACAGTCGTACCACCTCTTGCCTGACTGTCTGAGTCCATATAAGCTTTTATTCAGGAGCAAGGTGTTGGTTTCTCCCTTGTTATATCCTGGAGGTGCTTTAACGTATATTTCTTTGTCCAAGTCAGCATGAAGATATGCAGTCTGCACATCAAACTGGAATACTTCAAGTCCCAGAACAGTTGCTATAACAAGTGCGCTCTTAATGCTTTCAGCTCTGACGGTGGGCGAATATGTGTCCGTGTAATCCTCTGGGTACTTCTGAGCGAACCCCTAAGCAACCAGTCTTGCCTTGTATAGAGCTTTGTCGTTTTCTAGTGTTTTGATTCTGAACACCCATTTTGTTCCAATTGGTTTTTTGTTCTCTGGGACTTTGGCTGGTGAGTACACATGTAGGTCTCTGAGGCTGTCCATTTCTTTTTCCATGGCCAATTCCCATTTTTCTCTTTCTTCTTGTGGGAGATTAAGTATGTCCTCGTAGGAGTTGGGTGTGGTGTTGTTGCTGTGGATGTTCATTACGTAGTCCTCTAGTCTTTTTGGTAATTTATTTCTATTCTCCTTTATAGGCCTACTTGGGGTTGTGTCTGCCTCGTGCATGCGCTCGGCCTCCTTATTGGTTAAGCTGTCTAGTTTTAGAGTGGGGTGTCCTTCCTTCCACTCTTTCGTGCTTATTTTATGGTGTTTGGTCATTTCAGTCTTAGCCTCCTCCTGGGAGGAGCTTAAGGTAAGGTGTGGTCAAGGGGATGATGGGATGTGTGGTGGATTAACCCTTGTATGGCCCAAGGCTAGAGATTGTGGTGAAGTTAGACATTTACTCTGACAATTCCACAGGTTAGGGACTGCTATAGAAAGACATGCTTCCTAGGTACCATTATACTTAAGGGACAGGACCTGGATCATTCTGGCTTTATCCAGTCTAGTGGAGCAGGCAAATAATCTCAGTGAGAGGTGATCCTACAAATATACTGGCCCCCTAGGCTTTAAAGGTAATAATCAGTACAATGAATTGCTTCCAGAAAGAAACCAGGAGCAGCAAAGGGCAAAATGAAAGGTGGCCAGCTTTGCAAAAACTGCCACATTCTGGACGAGTTGAAACATCCTGGTGGGGGGAATATCTTCAAGGAAAAACCCCTTATAGCATTGCAGTAGTCCAGCTGGGAAGTGCCTGTGAGCAAGGCCTCTCAATCCAGGAATGGACCAAATATTTTTGGTGATTAAGGTAAGGTGACCAGATTTTAACATTGGTAAAGAGGGACATTGTGGGCGTGGCTTATTTTGTGGGCGTGGCTAGCTGGTCATGTGACTGGGTGGGCGTGGCTAGCTGGTCATGTGACCGGGTGGCCATGGCTATGTCTATAGGGTAAGGTGAACAGATTTTAACATTGGTAAAAAGGACACCATTGTGGGCGTGGCTTATTGTGTGGGCGTGGCTTGGAGGCCATGTGACTGGGTGGGCGTGGCTACCTGGTCATGTGACCGGGTGGCCATGGCTATGTGTATAGGGACTACTCAGAGGGCTGAAAAGTCATTTCTGACAGGTCCTCACACTTTTGACTGGTCCTCACACTTATGACCATCCTCACATTTATGCCCGTGCAGCATTCTTAACAACCATGTCACTCATTTCACAACTGCTTCTCTTCAACAAGGTGACAAGATAGGGCAAAAATGTAAAATGTGAGGACAGTCGTAAGTTCGAGGACTGGTCAAAAGTGTGAGGACCAGTCAAAAATAACTTTTTCAGCCCTCTGAGTAGTCCATATGCACAAAAGGACTAACCAGAGGGCTGAAAAAAGTCATTTCTGACAGGTCCTCGCACTTTTGACTGGTCCTCACACTTATGACCATCCTCACATTTATGCCCGTGCAGCATTCTTAACAACCATGTCACTCATTTCACAACTGCTTCTCTTCAACATGGTGACAAGATAGGGCAAAAATGTAAAATGTGAGGACAGTCGTAAGTTCGAGGACTGGTCAAAAGTGTGAGGACCAGTCAAAAATAACTTTTTCAGCCCTCTGAGTAGTCCATATGCACAAAAGGACTAACCAGAGGGCTGAAAAAAGTCATTTCTGACAGGTCCTCGCACTTTTGACTGGTCCTCACACTTATGACCATCCTCACATTTATGCCCGTGCAGCATTCTTAACAACCATGTCACTCATTTCACAACTGCTTCTCTTCAACATGGTGACAAGATAGGGCAAAAATGTAAAATGTGAGGACAGTCGTAAGTTCGAGGACTGGTCAAAAGTGTGAGGACCAGTCAAAAATAACTTTTTCAGCCCTCTGAGTAGTCCATATGCACAAAAGGACTAACCAGAGGGCTGAAAAAAGTCATTTCTGACAGGTCCTCGCACTTTTGACTGGTCCTCACACTTATGACCATCCTCACATTTATGCCCATGCAGCATTCTTAACAACCATGTCACTCATTTCACAACTGCTTCTCTTCACCATGATGACAAGATAGGGCAAAAATGTAAAATGTGAGGACAGTCATAAGTTCGAGGACTGGTCAAAAGTGTGAGGACCAGTCAAAAATAACTTTTTCAGCCCTCTGAGTAGTCCATATGCATTAAAGGATTACAGCAATAGAGAGGGATGAAGGAATGGAAATTAGAGTAGGAGTGAGGGTAAGAGAGGGAGGAAGAGAGGAGGAGAAGGAGAAAGAAAGAGGAAGTAGGGAGGAGAAAAAGAGGGTGGGGGGAAGAGAAAGTAAGAAGGAAAGAAAAGAGAGAGGTGGTAGGTTTGAGGAGAAAGATTGCTGTACAATAAAAAAGATGAAAGGGAAGAAAGCCAACCCCAAGCAAATATAAAGATATTAAGATAAAGAATGAATTGTTAAACTTTAAAGAATAAAAGAGAACAAATATGAATAAATAGCAATAATTAGAAACACACATACAAACATACAATGTATTTTCTTTGAACAGAATATTTGGCTGGTTCACAAATTTAAACAGCGTTTAGTCATTTCAATTAAATTTACAATTTCTATATTTCCTTTTTGCCATATTTATTCCTCATCTATTTTTTTAAAAAACCAATATTACCCTTCATCCTCATCTCTAATCTTAATCAAATTCAATTTTTCCCTTCTATTCTATATTATACCCCTTCCCATTGTCATCTATTTTTATATCCATCCTCACATTGTTTAATTATGTAATTATGTAATACAGTTGTTTAATACAAATTCAACATTTTAATATAAATCAATTAGTTATAAAACTATCTTTTGTGTATATTAATCAATATGAACATGAATATTCCAATTATTTCCATGCAATCCAATTTCTTACAAATCAATTAATTATATTTACCAATAATAATAAACCAAATAATTTCTCCCATATATTCCTCCGAACCACAACTTAACCATTTCTGCTTTCAACACAATATACAATTAATAGTATCTCAATTATTACAATTCCCTAGTTAAATACAGCTTTTTTTCCTTTGTGTTTTAAAATCTTGAACTCTCCTCCTAAATTTCCCATTGTTTGCAGTTTTTCACCTACCTTTTTTGGGGAGGAAAAATAAAAATAAAAATAAATCTCTCTCTGCCTCATTTTGTCACGCTGCACCAAAGACCCTGGTTTCGTTTTCGTTTTCGTTTCTGAAGCTTAGCTAGGGGAAAAAAAAACTGCTTTACACTGATTGCCTGTAGGGCGGCCCTTTGAAGCCCCGGGCAAGAGTTTAAACAGTTTTTTTTTCTTCTAGCCATCAGCTGGGGCTCAAGAAAAATCGGGACTTTTTTGAAACGCCGCGGGACGCGGGACAAATTGCTCAAAAGCGGGACTGTCCCGCCAAAAGCGGGACGTCTGGTCACCTTAGATTAAGGAGGCCCTAATGCAGGGTTGTCAAACTCACGTTGTCATAGTGGCATCACGTAACATATCGGTACTTTCCCCCCTTTGCTAAAATGGGCATGGGCGTGGCCAGTGTGTGACGCATCAGGCCTGTGGGCCTGGAGTTTGACAGCCCTGTCCTAATGCATAGCAAAGAACATTTTCTAATATCATACAGTTGAATATGTTTCCATCCAAGTTAGAAAATAAACAGTATTAGAAGGCACTCATATCAAAACTTCCCGTGTGACAAAGTTTTGCTGCATCACCAGATTCATAATAATTCTGGCACTCAAATATACAAAAATAATAGGTTCCGCCATTTAAATAAGATAAAACTGTTAAGTGAGAAGCTAGTAAGCTTGGAGAAGAAAATAGGACTAATGAAAATTACTAGAACTTGTTATTACTTTAATCTGCTTCTATATGGACCATGCTAAGGACAGCCTTTGCCCTTGAAACAGTTTTGCTTCCCAACTGTGAGGAAAGATAAATCTTGTTTTAGAGGGTGGAGCAAACTCATTTTCCTAGATAAGAAAATTTTGTTCAGCCTTCTCAGCGTGAATATAAAACAGAAGGACAAACCTGAATGCCAGTGTAATAAGTAATTGATGGGCTATGGATACTAACAAGGACATGCCTCCATATCTCTTCTTAGAGCTAGGCCAAACACTTGTTAAAAGTGTAGGTAAAATCTGGGGAAGGAAGAAGCACAGTGGAAAAAGTGTGAGTGCCTCCTTCATACAGCTTTTGAAAATAGATGGATAGAATATAGCCAAAACATACATATATACATACACATACATACATACGTGCGTACATACATGTTGTGAATCCTCATTTTTAAAATTTCCTTTAACTGGAAATTAGAGACATGTTCACTGCTGGCTGGTCATAAGAAACAGAGAAGTCCAGTACGTGTCAGGTATACTCAAAATCCTCCATGAGGTAATCCTGAAAATATGTAGAGTGCCCCTTCCAATTTTAAAACTTGTTGGATAAAAGAAGGGAGAATTCTCTACAAGTCAGTTGTAAGCTTTTATTTATAAAATCTATTTATTGGATGAAAAATTGGCATTTGGAGGCAAAAAAATGGGACTATGCATTTGATAATTCAGTTACCATAAAATAATTGAAACTGAAAAGAAGTCACATACATAGGATGAGATCCAAAGTCTTGCATCTGCTGGGTCTAAGTATATAATGCTTTGTAAAAAATATATCCTAGAGCAAGGATCTCCAAACGTGGCACTTTAAGTCTTGTGGACTTCAATTCTCAGAACTCCCCAGCCAGCCATGCTGACTAGGTAATTCTGGGAGTTGAAGTCCACAAGCCTTAAAGTTGCCAAGCTTGGAGACCCTATCCTAGAGGAGCCTTCCAAAGATCCACCAATGAAGACCTTCCAAAATGTTTCTGTAATCCTTCTCCATGTCAGGTTCTGGTATATAAAGAAAACGCCACACACACAAATGATGGTTTGAATCCTTTACTGGCACGAACTAACATCCATAAAGCATAAAGGAAGATTTTGTTGGAGCTAATATTTTGTGCTCCCCACCACCTTATAAAGCTTTATCACCCAGATGACCCTTAACCTGGCTCCTCCCTACTCATTAATCATTGTTCCCTTAGATACCACAATTAGGCATTTCTCCCGCACGCTCCCAGCCTGCTGGCCACTCCTCCAGATTGGCCAGCATTCCAGCCATTTCCAAGCCTCTCCAGATTAGTCAACATTACAGCCGTTTCCAAACCTCTCCATAACTCTCAGCCACCCTCAACAGCTGCTCAGTCAGCAGCTCCCAGCTGCACCCGCTGCCAAGTCCATTCAGAGATGCTTGCTGACAGTCCAAGTGCCTTAAACGTCCGGAGGAGGCTGCCATGGCGATGAACACATCATCAAGCGGCGCCTGCAGCTGATGGGCGGTGAGGGCGCAAGCTGGGAGAGGGATCTTCACATTGCTTGGTGGTCAGAAGATAAACTAAGGAGCCAGGGTGCCATGGGAGCCACTGTGTCGTCAGAATCTCCGCACCCACCAGAATGGCAGCCCTGACACGCAGCCGCATGTCAGGGCTGACACTCCATTGACCATTGGCAAGTGCCACCACGGAAACTACACCTGTCTCACTTCATGAGCATGCCGCAAAAGTTCCTCCAAAGGTGCCACTGAATTGTTAACTTTGAATTAAAGGAAAATGATTAGAAAAATCCTATCAGTTACATTTAGATAACTTAATTCAAACTAAATCAAATTCAGTTGAATTTAATTTATGGTATGCCCACTTTTTTAGGGGTTTGGCTACTTTTTGGAGGTATCTTCTGGTGTATTGCTCAGCAAAATATGAACTGCTTCTTGAAAAGTTTATGCAACCAAGTCCTACAGGTTCTTTTGTGTTCTATATATAGATTGTCTAGGTACCTTTATTCCCAAATTAGTTTAAATAGTGATGAATAATTATGCCCTCTAATATGTTGGGAAGGCCAAAGGTATTCTCATATTTCTTTTCTCTAACATTTTCTATTGTTCACAGTGAACACCAACATTTCACAGAACCAGTTCTTTTAAACTCCACAAGATGTGGAAAATGTTGGTTTGCTGAATCATAAGGACATCAACAAGTTCCATGGTAATGACATTATAAAACCAGATTAAAAGGTTCTGGGCACCTATCCGCCTTCAAACAAATGTGTTTACCTATAGGAGGAATTTTGGCAGAATATATTACTAAATTCTGAATGGTAGTGTGTCCTTCCTACACGCACTATCATACATCATGCCGGCTAGACAGGAGAGCCTTTGTCCACATTCTTTTCTCACTGTGGAACACATAAATTAAAATGATACACATATTTACAACAGCCAGAACCACTCTTTAAGTGTATAGAAAAGCTCTCCAGGTGACAGATTATAGCACACTGGAAATGAAATGACAGATGATTGCGTTTCTGAATTCAGTATATTGGAAAGTGATATACAGGATGCAGCATCACTTTACACCTTTAATAAAAAAAATCAACACTTGGCTTTCTACTCTGAAATATGACTTCTGCCTAGAGCAGTAGTAAGTCAAGAGACAGGGAATTCAACTTGACACTGAACTAAATAGAAGTTGGCCTCTCAGAGCAAACAAAGCAACATTTTTGCAGTAGACCAGTTTTCCTGTCAATGGGGAATAGAGTAAAAATATATCCATCATCACTACAATTAAACACTGTAGTTTTTGAAAACTGTTTTTAATGCAAAAAAAAAAAAATCTATTATGGACCGAAAAAAAAAGAAGAAATAAAATTTAGACATACAGAAATACAAGTGAGTTTCCAGTGGTGATGAAAGTAAACTCAATTGATCTATTGGTCAGCGACTCATGACCAATCTCCCAGCAATCCTTTTCTTTCCTAAAATTTATGTTTGCAAGTGGTGAAGGGGGCATAGTCTGTAGGGCTTATCCAATGCCCAAATATAATCTTGCTAATTTTATTGGACTGATTGATTGATTGATTGGTTGGTTGGTTCGATTTATATACCACCCTTTTCTGGAGACTCAGGGCAGCTTACAATGTGTTAAGCAATATCCTTCATACTTTTGTATATACCTGCTTAGTAGGGCTTTCGGGTCCCCGCTAAGCGGTATTCTTTTTTATCCAAAGTCAGCTTATTGCCCCCACAAACCGGGTCCTCATTTTACCTATCTCGAAAGGATGGAAGGCTGAGTCAACCTTGAGCCTGGTGAGATTTGAACTTGCAGTAATTGCAGGCAGCTGGTGTTACTTAATAGTGCTTTAGTCTGCTGCGCCACCAAGACTCTATTTCTCAATTTCTCCTGAAAATGGTTATGCTTATTCAAAGAAGCCTATGAATTGAATTTTCTGGGGTTTCACTGCTTATTTATTTATATGATTGATTGATTGATTGAGTTCTATAGCCACCCATCTCAGAAAATGATTCTGGATATCTCATATTGCCACAATGTAAAAAAGATGTTGAGACTCTAGAAAGAATGCAGAGAAGAGCAATAAAGATGATTAGGGGACTGGAGGCTAAAACATATAAAGAACGGTTGCTGGATCCGGGTATGACTAGTCTGATGAAAAGAAAGACTAGGGGTGACATGTTAGCAGTGTTCCAATATCTCAGGGGCTGCCACAAAAAAGAGGGAGTCAAGCTATTCTCCAAAGCACCTGAATGTAGGATAAGAAGCAATGGGTGGAAACTAATCAAGGAGAAAAGCAATTTAGAACTAAGAAGAAAATTCCTGACAGTTAGAACAATTAATCAGCAGAACAACTTGCCTCCAGAAGTTGTAAATGCTCCAACACTGGAAGCTTTTAAGAAGAGATAGGGTTTCCTGCCTAAGCAGGAGGTTGGATTTGAAGACCTCCAAGGTCCCTTCCAACTCTGTTATTCTATTCTGAAAAGTTTGGGCACAACTCTTAATGGTGTGCCACTTTTTGAAATTTCCAAATGTTAATGCCATCTTGGGTTTCTTCTATCATTGTTTTGGTTTCACATACATTTGAAAAGGATTGCTATCATGAGTTGTTTTTTTTTTTTACTGAAAGAAAACTCGCACAAACTAAAAATAAATATTTGTCAAGCACCCGGGAAATCAGGACATTCAGGCAGTTCAAATGAGTATAAAGATTTATTGTAAGCTTAGGCTTTCTGCAAGAATCTGGCCAACTAGCTATTAAAGGAAATCTATGGGAGATAAGAGAGGCATTCAAGCTGGGATGGACATAGATTTCTTGCGGGCGTGCAGGGACTTCTTGACTTATGACATGTTTAACCCTCCCTCAAGCTCAGCCTGGTCATCTCCTATGATATTTATGTTAAAACACAGTCTATGATCTAAATATTATTCTGTGTCATCTTTGGGAGAAGAGGGTGAATTAAAGACAGAAAGTGTAATTCTGTACATGCCTACTCAAATGAGTTCAGTAATTCTTATTCCCATATAAACAGGTAGAAAAATAGGCAAAATTAAAGAGTGAAAAAAAAAAGTTGAGTGGGAACCACTTCTCATAGTCAACGCTCATCAAATCGTACATTAGTTTTATCACATTAAGCACAATTTAATGACTTCTTCTTGTGAGTTTCAGATCCCACTGATTAATAACTCAATACTTCATTTCCTTATCGTTAACGTCCTTACTTTGATTAAAGACAATGAAGATTTATGGGCATGTCCAGATGAAATAAGAGGAAAAGTGAATGGCTGAAAAGGAATTGGGAGATTATATCAAGCATTAGGAATAGCCATGAGAACTGTCTTGAAGTACCAGAAAAAGACAACTCCTCTAAACATTAAAGATGAGATTCAAGAAATGTCTAAGTTCCCAATTTTGGAAAAGACATTTTTTTCTATCAAAAAAATAATAATAATGACACAATATATTTCTTTTCAAAATAGTTTTAATAACATTTTATGTGGAAGAGACAAATCTTTATGTGCAATTTGATATATATTATATATATATATATATATATATATATATATATATATATATATATATATATATATATATATATGTAGTTAGATGATTTATACCAGGGGTGAAATGTAAAATTTGTTACTACCGGTTCTGTGGGTGTGGCTTGGTGGGGGAGTAATGTGACTGGGTGGGTGTGGCCAACTTTTCTTTTTTTTAACTTTTCAAAGCATTTTTTCTACAACCTCTTCAGTTGAAGAGGTTGCAAAAAAATGCTTTGAAAAGCCTCCGCCGATCCGGCAACTCAGCTGGGATCATCAGAAAGGCTTTTTAAAAAATGCTTTGAAAAGCCTCTCTGACGATTAGGCAACTCAGCTGGGATCGTCAGAGACTTTTCAAAGCATTTTTTTACCACCTTTTTGGCCGAAGAGGTTGCAGAAAAAAATGCTTTGAAAAGCCTCTGACAATCCCAGCTGAGCCGTGCGATTATCAGAGGCTTTCTTTTTAATTTTAAAAGAATTTTTTCGTCGGAAGAGGTTGTAGAAAAAATGCTTTGAAAAGTTAAAAAAAAAAGCCTCTGATGATCGTGCAGCTCAGCTGGGCATGGTGGGGAGGGGGGCGCAGGGATTTTTGCTACCGGTTCTCTGAACCACCTGCCGCCATCGCTACCGGATCAGGCGATCCGGTCCGAACTGGGAGCATTTCACTCCTGATTTATACCCATTCTTTTTTTTTTTTATAATGCTCCAAAGATCCAAGAAAGGGAAAGTTATATCAAGCAATCCTAATCAGAACAATAGGAACAATCCGATTGGAGACCTATTGATTTCATTTTTCTTGGAACATGTATGCTATTTATGTTGCTAAATTTCCATATTCCTTGTTGGCTCAAAAATATTCCAATCAGATTAACTGTACAATAAATATGCTTACATTTTAATCCAGAAGTACTGGCTATGGATTTAGACAAAGCCTATTCCAAGAAATGCGATAATTTAAAATAACATGTTCAATCTAGAACTCTGGATGAATTACTTATTTAGAAATAGAAGTTTACTAACTGATCTGAATTACATTTTCTCAGCCTTTTGAGAAGAGATCTTTATTAGGAACATCAAAAAGCCTCCTCTCATAAATAATTATAAAAATAGTCGAGATTTTATTTTTGCTACAATGGGTGGGGGGGACCAGATTACCCTTTATAAAATATATAGCATCTATTTACTTAATTAACTAAATTAGTTGGTGAACCAGTACAGGAAACTTTTATTTAGATTATATATTTATGCTGTGATTATTCTGCATGTGTGTAGAACACATCTGCTTGCTACGGAAACTATTTTATTCTAATTATGCCAGTAGACGCATTTTGCAATTTTAGGCAACTGTTCCTATTAAACATTGCTGAGAAACAGATTTTCTTTTTCATATCCTCTCTTATTTATTTCCTCTTCACTTTATTTATTTCCTATAAAATTCTCAATTTTATACAAATGGGCCAGCCAATTTTTATAATTGAATGCACTTAGTAATCAAAATGATCTTAATCCATAAAGTCAAGGAGTTTATTTTTTTCCCCCAGGCATTTAGCTTAGCTCCTTCATATAGTTCTCTAATAGATCTGTTATACCTTATCCCAAACTCCACACGAGATTTGTAAGGCTCTGAACTTCTAAATAAGAGTTAGGCCCAGGTAAATGTTTTATACATAGCCTTCACACATTTAAGTGCAAGTAACAACGTGGCATGATGCATTTCAGACAAGTTCATCTTGACCGAGCTTAGGGCTCTTCCCCAAGGCTCAAGATAGATCTTTGTGGTGCTCCTTCCCGGTTCCAATTGACATAGCTCAATGTCCTAATTTTCCATGCAAGAAAGGTGCTTCACCTCCCGCTCCCCATCTGCTGCCCTCTCAACATCATCATCCAGGCAGGAAAAAACTCTGCCCATTGCTACCCTCCAGTGATTGGAGATGGTTCTGACAGATGACTAGACTTGCAGGTTTAGCTGACTACTAGCACTTGTTCCTGCTCCCTGACCCTCTGTCAGACTGAGAAGCTATTGAGCTTTGAGAAAGGACAGGTAAAGTGGATGACGACTCTTTTTTCCACCTGTAGAGAGACCTGCATAAGCCCAAATAGTGGATGACAGATGCAGGAGAGGAATTGCACAAGCTGGCATTTAGTCTGCCTCTTTAACACGACCATCAGCTCTTATTCACATGATGTGGGAATATAGGTTCAGTGCAGTGGTGGGTTGCTCCTGGTTTGGCCCGGTTCGGGCGAGCTGCTAGTGGTGATGATGTGATGTCACCGAACCGGTTCTCTTTGACTGGGAGATGGGCCCTCCTGCCCGTGTTATACCTACCTTTATTTGTAGTTTTTTAGCCCAGCTGATAGGCACGGCAGAGTGGATTGCCACACCTCAGCTGGGCAGAAATCTAATGTGCTTGTGCGGAGTGCTAGTTCGGTGCATGTGCGAGCGAAGCAAGCATGCACATGGTGATCGCACGCAAAGCACGAAGAGAACTGGTGGTAACACCGGTTGGAACCCACCATTGGTTCAGTGCTCTCCTAGGAGAATGGCAAACTCACATTAAAAGCAGTGTGAACAACAGTTGATAATTTGGAAGGAGGCAGGGCTTTGCTATGAAACTGCAGAGAGAGAAAACTGGGTCTCTCTTTTGCTTACTTAACTATCACTTGTTATATGTTACTTGCTATATGAGCTGATTCAGGTCTCCAGGGCTTTGAAATGGAGATATGGGAAGATGGGGGGTAGGGGGGAGGGGGAAGGGCTGCATGTCTGTGCTGAGATTGGTTGCGAGTTGGGAAAAGCCTTTAGAACAAATGTCAAGTAATCACATACTGTAGTTTAAGACATTTTTGTACCACTGTCCTAAAATTAGCAGAGAGTCATCTTTAAGAGTGAATAGTTGGTGCTATTTTGCTTGGTGATTGTCATAGCCACTACCTATTTTTTCCTCTGCTCCTCCAATCTGCCCTATATACTGCTTTTCTAGCCTCAATATGAAAAAATGATTCCTCTTTATTTCCCAAGGACTTTTCTCAACACCAATAGGAAAGTGCTTTCATCCTGTGCTGGAGCTGGTACAAATATCTGCCAGCTTAAAGAAGTGCCGACTGCACCTTTAACTTGTATTCTGTCATGGCAATGAAGCAGAATAGAATCTGATTGCAGAAGAAGTGATGACATATGAGAAAGAAACCGTGCCAAGAATGGCAACAGAAGACCTGTGGATCTTATGCTGATAGTGCTCCAATCCATGGAGTGATCTCTGTGAAATGGCACAAAGGAGCCATTCTCTGCCATATTTTTCTCCTGCTTCTCCACTCATCCATGACACTGGAAGCATAGGGAGTGTAAGGTGAGCAGATATTTTGCTTAGTTCTTTGAACCCCAGAGTAGTCATGCCGTTGAATTAGAAGATTAGAAGCACCAAAAGATCTCCTTTACCTCTTTGTCTCCCCCAAGCCCCAGGCATTGATCAGTGGTGGGTTGCTCCCAGTTCTGTCTGGTTCTTTAGAACCAGTAGTAAAAGTAGTGGG
Organism: Pituophis catenifer annectens; assembly: GCF_029215685.1. NCBI lineage: Eukaryota > Metazoa > Chordata > Lepidosauria > Squamata > Colubridae > Pituophis > Pituophis catenifer. Next base: position 215,640,532 of record NW_027256881.1, on the reverse strand, counting down.
AGGCTCCGCCCGCCCACCCAGATGTCATAATTGATGATCTGCGCATGCGCAGAAGCTTTTGCACATGCGCAGAAGCACGCGCGTGAGCAAAGCTAGCACACGTGCGCGCTCCCATTGCGAACCAGTAGTAAAGGTAAGTAGAACCCACCTCTGGGTTCAATGCATGAAGTGGTGAGCAAAATAATGCCATTCATTGAGGCTCCTTGCTAGGCGAAGGGTGGAGCATGAGTAGACAGCTGCCTATAGAGGATTTATGCAGCTGTTTTGCCTTCAGCCTTTGTTGGCAACAATGGTTCAGAATTCCAGTTCATGACTTTTGTTCCTGTATTTCCTTGCCCTTGACTACTGGATTGGCTGATTTCCTGACTCAACTCCTGGAACCTATTTGGAGCCTTCGATTGGAGCCTTGTCTCCAAACCTATTTGGAGCCTTGTCTATTGTTATCTTAGTGGTACTAGATAACTCCTTAACATTTGTGTCTTTGTATGTGTGTGCCTGCAACCTGGGACAGGACTTGCAAGCAACCACAAACATTAAATAGGGTTGCCCCCAAGGGTAATTTTGGATAAATTCTGCTCGACGATGTCTCTCCACCATTGTCTTGCCAAACAATACAAGCCAAACAACGCAAATTATATTGATGATCATTCTGTATCTTCTCCCTCAGTATTCCATCAAGGTAACAAAATTGGAGACAAAATGGAGAATTGTATTTTGGAATGGCTAGAGGGTTTAATGCCAAATTAAACAGAATTTTGTTCACTTGTTTCATTAGCTCTGCCTCCATCTCCCCCTCTTTCCCTGATTATTCTCCATCTTATTTCTTTCCTCAAGAGATTTGGAATTGGATCACAAGGTTTGGAGATTGAGACAAACCCCCACCCCCACTAAATTTGTCTTCTGTATCCATTATGAATCCATTTAAGGAATCTCCAATGGAGTGCTTATTTATTGGGCAGGATGGGGACCTGGTACAACTGGTTTCCTTCTAGCATTATCTAGTTTAGTCAATCAGATTATTTCTTTCCAAATTGCTGCAGAGTCTGAGAGTGATGGCTTCCCACTCAAATTAGCAATGAATTCCTGCTCTCACAGAGAAATCCCCCTAGGGAAGGCATCTTGAAACCAAGGAAGTAGTGCTATTCTTCATTTTTCTAAACCCAGATACCGCCTGCCAGCTTCAGCTTAGCTCTCTATCTGACTTAGAAGTCTTGTGCAATTTTAAGCTGCTCATTATTCAGTTTCTACATATGTTCCAAAAAGACAAATGATTCTCAAAGCCATGGCTTGAGCGTGAATGTGTGAATGACAAAGCCAATTTTATTGAAAGGTTCAGAGATTACAGAGCATCAAATACACCCTTTCTGTGAGGAATTGTCCTTGAAATGAGAAAGAAAAAAGCATATAAATCTTTACCAAAGAGCAAAAAAGCTATAGGCCCAGAAAATCAACTAGAAGAAGCTTGTTCAGACAGCAGGAGAAAAGAATTCTTATTTGGAACTCAGTTGTCTTTCCTTCCCAAAGCTTCTGATAAGTCTCACTGTTTGATTGTCATCAAGATGTGTGCTGAATACTTCCATAGTACATTTAATCAAGTGTCTAAAGGGACGACTTCATTGGATCTTTGCTCTGAGGCCATATCAAATTGGCCCCTTGTAGAGAGTAAGAAAGATGATTTTGATGGAAATACGTAAGCTCCTTTATCAAAGTGAGGAGGGATGAGACACGTGTAAGTTCACAACAAACAGACAATATTTATTTATTTATTAGTTTAATTTATATGCCGCCTTTCTCCGAAGACTCAGGGCAAATATTATATATACTGTATATAATATTCAGAAGAGGCTCAGGCAAAGCCCTAGTTGACATAAAAAGTGGGAAGGGGTTCACTACAATCAAACTTGCAAGATTCAACTACAATGACCAATCTCAATAAAAGTAGTTTTAGTATTCTTCTGGAGACGATTTGCTGGTCTGCTTTTCCTAATGGAGCTGATGCTCCTTGAGACACCCGTAGAAATTGTTAAATTTAAACAAAGCAGTTGGAGGTAATCTGACCTCATCAGAAATGCTAAAAGTCAATATAAAATGATGGACTTCCATATTGGTATCACTCATCTTCTCCATGCCGTATCATCCATGCAGATTATTTTATCCAAGTCTTCAAAGATGAGTTTGAATGATGAGCATCCATTCAAAAGCAATCTTATCAGCTGCCGTTGCTGACTGGTGTCATACTTGTGTCAGACACTCCACAGAAATTTAACAAAACCTGTGTATTATTCCCTTGTCCCACATGCTGGACAATACTCCTATTTTAGTATTATTATTATATGCAAATGATCAGAAACCTGTCCTCAATTACAATAAAATGAAATGTGCTTTCTCCACATGAACCTGTCATTCCATTTTTGAAAAGTTTATAGCTTTGGTATTATTTACTTATATATCAAATTTAGAAACCACCCATGTCATTCACAGAGCGACTCTTTGATCAAAAGAGGAGATAAAAAAAGGACTTAGAAGTCGTCTTCTAAATCTGTAGATCATTGTTGATCTACAGTCAACCACGAAGGATTGTCATCGAGGCCCATAAACTTTCAAATGCTGCTCTGTATCTTGCTAATCATCACATAAATAACTGCAGCTACTACCCCAATGATCAGAATTCCCTAAGCAAACTACACCCGTATTTTTTAAAGTTCTCCAGTTACACCATCTTCACATGCACCCTTAATATTTCTCAACACTATTTGGGCTATTTGATAGTCGATGGTGAAAACTTATTACCTTTTAGTGACTGGAAAAATGTAAAAACAAAAAGCAAAACTCTAGACTTATTTTTTAAAAAGAATGGGGAAAAAGCCCAGGGAGAAAATTAGCTATTGAAGATAAAAATGCAATTAAAAATAGTTGCTGTGGTGTTTCAAACCAGCAGCCTTTATAATGCCAAGTGAGAATCTTAATCACCATGCTATTTCAGCAGTGTCGATAAAGGGAGGTAGAGAATCTATTTGAGTGTATAATAGAATTGGCTTTTTTAAAAAGCCGTTTTGTACTTACAGGTATTTGCATTTTAATATTTTAACTTTGTGTATGTGTGTGTATTTGTGTGTGTGTGTGTGTGTAATCGGTATGTGCAGAAATACCAGCTCAAATGTGCTTTTTCAAAAGGTAACTGGACTTGGTTTTTCCTTGAAGATGTTTCGCTTCTCATCCAAGAAAGCCTCTTCAGTTCTGACTGAATGGCGGAGGATGGAAGGCTTTATATTCCTTGCGGTCAGTCCTTCAATCCTCCTCAGAACTGAAGAAGCTTCTTGGATGAGAAGTCTTCAAGGAAAAACAAAGTCCAGTTGCCTTTTGAAAAAGCACTTTTGGGACAACCATGACAGAAAATCTATATAGACATTCAGCTCAAAGGAAGGAAAACTCAGACACTTTTTCTGAATTCTTGCATCTTGTTCCCATATGTCACCTGGCAAAATATTTTTTTCCCCAGATCAATTCATTCAGAATGTTACATAACTTACCGCTGATTCTTCCATTATTATCATTTCTGGAGTATAATCTGCAATTGTCACTCAGCTATGAATTTCTACTTTCAAATTGCATCCATGATGCCCTACATGGCATCAACTCATACTTTCTGATATAAAAATTTAATCTGTAAAATTTAATTTACAATTCCATTTCCATATTTGTATTCAATAGCTCCAAAAGACTAGATCACTTTCATTCAAGTCTATTGCATTCCTTCTTTCAGTTTGATAACAGAAAATATGTTGATATGTTATTGGGTGTTTTTTTTATTTGCACATTAATTCACACCTTTATTGTCACATCTATTTGCCTTCTATTTCATATTTCCATTTTCAGTGTGTCTGTTGTTAGATGAACTCCACAGAAATTAATTTCTATTGTCTATGGTGTCATTGGTCAATTGACTCTTTCCTATAACACTTTTGGTAAGATGGAAGAGATGTAGAAAAAAAATTACTAGTTTTAGTTGTACACATGCTATTTGCAGCATTTCCACATAGCAGTTAGGAATGGTTTAGCTAGTATGCCACAAGTAAAAACATAGCCCAGTTTTACCTGTTTGCTATTCTGAACATGACAGGATCTCAAATCTTGCATGCCCGTCTATGGTGGCCTGCATCCCACCAACTTGAAGGAACTTGCAATGTGCTGACGTACCCAGAATACACATATTAAGGTCACCAGAAGATTTCCACAAATTCAAAACCCAGAAGTATTCCTTCCTATTTTTCCCTCTCCCACTTAAAACAAGGGGGTGGGGGAGAATAAGGATATCAGTGTCAGTACCACACAGAAACAAAGAATAAAAGTAAGGAAGATAGCACAATACACCAATGGTCCTTGAAGAGTGCCAAAGGTGACACAGGGTTATTCCCCAAGTAATGTTGGTAGGTACTTTCTAATAATATTACCACAATAATATTACCACAATAACATTTCACACTGAAAGGCAAGTACTGTGAGCATTAATCACATTTCCCGAGGGGGGAAAAATGGGGGGGGGGGGGACTGTGATTAATAATAGAAGTCTTTTCATTTATGTCTGGTATGCAAGTGTAAGTGTGTGTGGGATGAGGTGGGTGGATGAATCATATCCTTAGATTTAGGCCTTATTTGATTTCAGGAAGCCCAGTCTGGCACCTTGGTTCTTTTGTAACTGTGTGGTTTTTACAGAAATTAAATAGAGCATTACTTAAGGAGTGGGGGTGGGTGGGGAATAAGCATTTCCAGAAAATATCATGCTTCATATATTAATTCAACTGATTACATATATAGGGGCAAAGAAACATTTGGTGCAAATCATGAGCATCTCAACAAATTGCGGCACACACCTGCCTCCAACAGCAAAGCTGACAGGTTTTATCTAAGTGTATTGACGTGTTATATTTAAACATAAAATTTAATTATTTTTTCAGTCCACCTTCCATGCCACAAAAATGTCACAACACCACGTTATAAAAATAAGAGCATAAAAATAGCAACCTATACAATTTTCAGAGCTAGGGGTTTTTTGTGGCAAAAAGAACTAAGAGGCTACTGGGATGTTAAAGGTCAGTCATTTATTGCCTTTTTTTTTTTTTTTTTTTTTTGAGATCACAACCTATTTCATCAGATGATGTAGTCCTGATAAAGAAATCTAATTCATCCAGTAAATGAAGGAAGGCAAGGAAAGGGATTTCCAACTGAAATCATAACCCCAGTCAAGTACAATTTTCAGAGCTTCTTAACATTATGAAGAACCTTTCAGAGTATATACGCAATGTTTTAAGAATTAGAGTCCCAAATCCCTAGTGGCAATAAATGTCTTTAAGGTTGGTGATGTTCCTTTGCTGGGACAGAGATAAGGTTAGCATGTACTTCATCCATTTAGTTCTCTAGGCAACCTTCAACACTATTGACCATGATATTCTCCTGGACATCTGTGAGGGTTGACATTGGAGGCTCTGTAGTTTGCTCAGATGACAGTTCCTGCTGATGTTGGAAGAAGAAAGATCAGCCCAGCATGGTCATCCCAGCACACGGTTCCCCAGTTTAGTAGAGTAAGGGGGGCAGAAGCATGCAGGAACTCTTTTTTCAGCTATGTGTTGTGGACAGTTTCCCAAATAAAATCAGATTAGTATCCTTCTGGGTTGAGTTCCAGAAATAGGTGAAAATGAAGCCTTTTGGAGAATTGCTTATGATGATTACATGCCATCAAACTAGTATTGACTCCTAGCAACCACACAAATAAACTGTGCAGTTTAAACATTAAACATGATCTGCTTTCAGTCAGACTTTTCAGGTTTCCAATGATGCACCCATTGCTATTGAATTCAAGTCTATCTACCTTGCTGATGGTCACTTCCACCTTTATCTGCATAACAGACCTGTCAAGAGCACCTGGCTTTCATCTCTGGAGCAGTAGGTGGACAACATTAACATATTAACGTAGTGTGTTTCATTTACAACTTTCATTAACCTGTTCATGTATAGGTTTTTGATTACATATTCTTGCTTCTTATTCTTTTTGCCTGTATTGTAAACTTTTATGAACCATAATGTAGAAATGTGACAGATAACTAAATATTATGGCAACTGAGGTTTTACAAAATTGCTATCTTCGGGAAAATAACTAGGAAAATAATAAAAGGAGGAGGGAAAATGTTTCTGATTTTCAAACCAAGATTGTTTGGAATACACTGGGATATTTTTAGAGTCCTTTCTCTCAACATGGTGCCAAAATTCAGTTGCAATATCTTTCACTAGCACTGCTCCTTTCATATACAGACTTATGACCACAATTGAGCCCAAAATGTATGTTGTTAAGTGATTCTTTGTTAAGTGGGTTTTGCCTCACTTTACGACATTTCTTGCCACAGTTGTTAAGTGATTCACCGCAGTTGATAAGTTAGTAACTCGGTTGTTAAGTGAATCTGGCTTCCCCATTGACTTTGCTTGTCAAAAGGTTGCAAAAAAGTGACCACATAACCCTGGGACACTGCAACTGTCATAAGTATGAACCAGTTGCCAAGCAATTTAATAAAACAAACATAAACATCTGAATTTTGATCACGTGATCGTGGGGATGCTGCAAAGGTTGTAACTTTGAAAAACGGTCATAAGTCGCTTTTTTCCATGCTGTTGTAACTTTGAGCGGTCACTAAATGAACTGCTGTAAGTCAAGGACTACCTGTATTCATATGATGACACAGTGCATGTCACAAGGGATGTAGCTTGCAATGTGTGGGCACAATGCTAATTTGACTACTTTGCTACTTACCTGTTCCCCCACCCATCTTCCATTGACTGTCTGATGCTTGTAAAGAAGTTTTGGGTTTATGGAGTTGCAGAGGGGAACTTTGTGCATGCCTCAGGTGTTCCAGAGCAGATGTCTCCAACCATGACAACTTTAAGCCTGGAGGACTTCAACTCCCAGAATTTTGGGAACTGAAGTCCACCAGGCTTAAAGTTGCAAAGGTTGGAGACCCCTGTTCCAGAGCATTTCTGGTTTCAAATCTGTACAGGTGTAATAGAGAGCTTGCTGGCATTCTATGAGATGCAGAATAGTGTGGGATTGTATTTGGGGCTTTCCCAAAGTTTTCTGAGAAGTAGTAAACAAACAAATGTTTTAAAGACCTCCCAGTGTGGAAATGTAAACTCCAGCTGTTTAAGTCAAAACTGTTTCCATCTTATGACACACAGAGTTTCCTCTTCAGTAGACAATAGAAGTGAGATCAGCTATAAATATTCCATGGGGTAGATGGGGGAGTAGTAAATATTCTTTGTAGACATAGCAGATGTTAATTGGACTCTTCCTGTAAAAATATGCAGTGTATAATTCTCACCCTAATGAGATCTATGCTCTTGAAATAATTCAGAATTAGGTTACTCTTTCAACTTTCCTAGAACTAAGTACAAATCTTTGCTCATTTCCCCACAATGCTTGTTAATTATATATAGTTTGGAGAAAATCTTCAGGTCCACTTACTTTTTTCCCATTGTCTTCCTTCTCCTTAATGTATCCTTTTCCCAATTTACAAGTTGTTTCCAATGAGACATGAAAAAAAAAAAGAAGAGCAAAACATGAGAAAAGCAGATTTCACTCATTTCAGGGTTCCTCCAGCAAACATCTCTTTTCTGACTTTATTGAAGAATACTTTGAAACTTACATATGTTCATATGATAATTTTGTATCTGCTTATAATGGATGCCTTTTATGCACTTCTATGACATTTACTATAAATATATCAGAAATCTAGAGGCACGTCTTTATAAATATACTTTTATATTTCATGCAAGCATTCTCAAATTGGGGAAATAAAGAAGTGAGTAGCTGATTACATTCAAGTCAGGGACTTAAAGGATTTTGGGATTTAATTTAAAGAATTTTAAATTAGTTTAATTTAAAGGATTAAAGAAGGACTAGAGGAGACACGACTGTTCCAATATCTCAGGGGCTGCCACAAAGAAGAGGGAGTCAAACTATTCTCCAAAGCACCTAAAGACAGGACAAGAAGCAATGGGTGGAAACTAATCAAGGAGAGAAGCAACCTAGATACCTAAGGAGAAATTCCTGACAGGTAGAACAATTAATCAGCAGAACAACTTGCCTCCAGAAGTTGTAAAAGTTGTAAATTTAATTGTGTATATGCTGGTGCCTTATATTTTTCGTAATCTTCTAAAACAAAATAATTCAAAAAATACAATGATGTCCAAGGAAATCCAGTATACAGAAACACAGATTTAACAGACCTTGATTGACTGAACTTGGATGCAATGGACAAATACATGTTCCATATTCTGTATGTTTGTGTGTGTGCATTAAATTCTATATATAATCTTATGCATTGAGAAAAGCATTTTTGGATTTAACGGACATCCTGCTTTAATGGACACTCCATTAGTCTCTTAAATTGAGGTTTTATATATGACTATTATGGTGGCCTATTTATTAATATCCAATTACTGAGATGAAGAATAAAACATGTGAAAGAGAATGGAAACTGTATTCAATTTTCCAGACGACTGATGACATGGTAAATGGCCCTTTTGTTGACATACTGCTTAGCATTTTCTATCTGAGACTTGAAAGAAATCACCTTGATTGTCAAAAACTGAGGTCAAATGTATCAAGTAGATAATCAGGAAAAAGAATAAATCTAATTTTCACAAATCAGACAGGATAAAATATCAACATTAACCTTGCCCTTTGTCAACCAGAGATAACCAAACATGGTCTATGCAAATTTTTGAATAGGCATCCATCAGTAACTGCAGTCTGGAGCTATTGTTTAATTCCCCAAAGAAACAAAAATCTATCTTCAGGTTACAGTGTATATTCTCTCATTTTTCACATTCACACAAACTTTATTAATACCAAGGTATTATTGTTAATCAAAAATATATAGGAATCATCACTTTATAAGCATCACAAAAATATTGAAAGACATGTTAATCTCTGCTTATGGGCTCATAAGCCAAAAGGTAACACTCCACAATGAAAAGGAATGGGAAGAACCAAGCACAGAGCAACTGCCTATTAGTAAATGGATTTAGGCATTTCTTAAATTTGAAATCCTTCAGACTGGATTGCTTCTCCAGTGCCATGTTCAATGCATGATGCAGAAGTACACGAGAGAGACCTTAGTTTGCTTAATCAACACAAGCTATATTTTTCATAGTATTTTTTACAAAACTTTGAAATTCTTTGAACCTTGGGTTGGAAAAGTTGTTTATTGCTAATTCTTTAAAAGACAGTGTGAGTGACCATTTGGAAATTAAAAACCAAAACAAAACAAAACAGGAAAACTTGGACATCTACAGACATTTGAAGACGTGTAATACAAAATCTTCCTTCAGTTAAACTCTACTCAAGATAAGCATAAATTGTGTGTGCATAGGAGTAGAGGGCAGCATTAGTAAAAAGTCATTTGCCTTCGGCTTTTGGATTTTTCTTTAACTTCTCAATCCTAACAACATGCCTGGAATCCAACCAACAGGGCAACATTGTGCAATAACTGAATGTAATTTTTCAATCGTCCATCATCTCTCACCTCATTCTAGCTATACGTTTGATCCAATTAAGCTGTCAACCAATACTTCAAAACAGCATTTCTGACCAAACATTGACAAAGACCAATCAAGTGCTATGGCGATATGTAGTTGCATTTTTAACAAAAAGGAAATGGTTTTTGTTCAACGTTCATGCAATAATTTCTACGAATCCTAACAATAGGGCAACGTCCTGCAGTAACTGAGTGTAACTGATTTTTCAATCGTCCATAATGACCATTACAAAATACATCGTGGGTCGTTATGCTGACCCCTCAAGTGGGTGACCTCATTCTGTCTTTACTCTTTGTCTTTTTTTTTCTTTTTTCTTTTTTCTTTTTTGGCAAATACAGCTAATTATAACTGGTAATGCTGCTCCTGTTTGAGGCACTGCAAGTACCTAATTGCACTGAAGATCCCTCATTCCAATTAGTAAGTGGCCTTTGAGTTGCACTGTGCCTTAATGCTTTAATCCTAGGAAAAATTGAGAGAGAATAACTTTGATAGCAAGCCATTCCAAGAATGGTTGAAATAATATATTCATGTCTGATCAGTGTGAAAAAATGCCACAAAAAGGAGGGTGGGGGAGACACACCACATGTCCATCCTCATGCCTGCCAGCAGGCCAGGCGTTTGTAAGTAAAAGAGAGATCCGCAGCACATCGCTTTGGTAACCTGCAAAGGAGCCATTTTTGAATAGCTTTGATGAAAAATGAATCACTAATAAAGCACTAGTTCAAATCTTGTCAATCTCAAGAAGCCAAATATTTGCAAAGGAGTTTGGTCTAGTGGTTAAGATGCTGGCATAGGAACCAGGCGACTGTGAGTTCTTGTTCTGCCTTAGGCATGAAAACTAGCTGGGTGACTTTGGGCCAGTCACTCTTTCTCAGCTCAATCCACCTCACAAGGTTCTTGTTATGTTGAAAATAGGAGAAGGCATGAGTACAGGTAGTCCTCAAATTACAACAATTTGTTTCCTGTCCATTTGAAGTTACAACAGCACTGAAAAAAGTTACTTTGGACCATTTTTCACTCTTACAAAAAGTCCATGGAGATTCTCAGTCATCCAGGTCATGGTTGTCCCAAAGGTGTTTTTTCAAGAAGCAGCTGGACTTTCTGGTTTTTCTTTGAAGATGTTTCACTTCTCATCCAAGAAACTTCTTCAGCTCTGACAGGATAGTGGGGAATGAAAGGATTTATATTCCTTGCAAATAGCTGGTCATTTGCCTTCTTTTAGTGGGTCGCTAAGGTCACCTGGAGGGTTATCTGTGTCATCAGAGTCACCTGAGTGTGTTGTAGATTGGAGATAGATGATGTTCTACCCCTCCCACCCTGTTGAGAGAGGGCTGTTCAATTTTGACATAGATGGTCTTTTTGACATCATCTATCTCCAGTCTATAACACAGTCCTTTCAACAGTTCCAAGAAGGCTCCACACCCATTTGCACCACTCAGGTTATCCTAAGGACACAGATAAACCTCCAGGTGACCGTAATGACCTGCTACAAGAATGCAAATGACCAGCTGTTTGCAAGGCGTATAAATCCTTCCATTCCCCACCATCCAATCAGAGCTGAAGAAGCTTTTTGGATGAGAAGCTAAACGTCTTCAAAGAAAAACAAGAAAGTCCAGTTGTCTCTTGAAAAAGCACCTTTGGGAATTTTACAAAAAGTGAGTGAAAAATGCAGCATCTCCATGGTCACCTGATCAAAATTCAGATGCTTGACAAATGGGTCATATTTATGACAACTGCAGTGTCCTGGGGTCACATGATCACCTTTTGCAAACTTCTGACAAGAAAAATCAATGGGGAAGCCAGATTTACTTAACAACCCCGTTACTTAACAACTGCAGTGATTCATTAACAACTGTGGCAAGAAAAGTTGTAAAATGGAGCACAATTCGCCTAACAAATATTGCGCTTAGCAACAGAAATTTTGGACTCAATGATGGTCGTAAGTCAAGGACTACCTGTATTACATATGTCTGAAATTATTTATAAAAAATAATAAGGGCAGGATTCAAAAAAATCTACTTAAAAAATGGTAATCTTCTCCATGACCCCTTAGGGGAGGGGCACCAATCAGTGGCTTCCAAACCTCTTTTCTGCAGAGGTTAATATTCTAGACATGTCATATGAAATTCTCGTTTCTATCATTCTTAGATGGAAAAGGTATTAAACTTGCTCAGTTTTGAAATGGGCTTAGCATGGCTGGCTGCAGCCTGTGCTGGAGGGACGAGAGAATAAAAACGTTGCAGTTTGGAACTGCTTTGGGGCTATTTTTATGTCTTACAAAGTTTTAACCTGAGTGGTGACTTAATGAGCAATGCAATGAGCACCGCTGAACATACCTTGAATATTCTTTTTGACAGACAAATAGATACATTGACATGACTATGACTCTCGGCAAAGACATAGTAGCTGCCTGTACATCCCCTAATCAGTTGCAATGTATTCCCAAGAAAAAAGAAATATTTTGGGTTTAAGGAATAGCAGGCATATACGATGCAAGCTTCCATTTTTTCTGACGTATCTTCCTGTCTTTGAGTAGGAAGTACAGTCCACTTTTCAAGTATGGTAAGTGGTGCTAAAATGTATTGACAAACATATGTGCGTATTTCTACACAAGTGTACGTATTTTTGCATATGATCTAAATAAATTAAAAAGTGAAATACTGCTTTAAATAAATGGTGTTGCAGTGCTTTTATTTAAGATAAAACTGCAGCAGAAGCAGCATTTCTTTGCTCCTATAATCCTACAGGTTACCAGAGGTATTAAGAGCAGTGACTGTCATTACGGTCTTAATCTCCTCTTAAGACCCGTCTTGTTTCTATTCCGCTTTCTTCTAATTGGAAGACCTTTAGGTTTTCTTCTTCACTCTGTTTTTATAAGAAGAGCCCTTCCTTCCTTCCTTCCTTCCTTCCTTCCTTCCTTCCTTCCTTCCTTCCTTCCTTCCTTTCCTTCTTTCCTTCCTTCCCTCCTTCATTTCCTTCCTTCCTTCTTTCCTTCCTTCCTTCCTTTCCTTCCTTCCTTCCTCTCAGAGATGCAGTTTTTCTGTTAGGCCTTGTAACTTGCATTGTAAATGTCACTTATTCCTTTGAACTCTAAGCATCTTTCCCTCAGATTGTTAATGAGTTGCTCTCTCTTTCTCATAAACATGCTCTCAGCTAAATAACTGGAGGATTTCAACATGTTTTCCTCTATTTTTCCTGACAATATTGGAATGGGATGGGATCAGTGGTGAGTTGAACCAGTCCTCCCATCCACCTGGATGTCATCACGGATGCTCTGCACATATGCAGAAGCACCATGCACTCCTAATTCCAAACCAGTAGTGAAGGTAAGTGGAACCCACTACCGGATGGGATGGGATGGGATGGGATGGGATGGGATGGGATGGGATGGGATGGGATGGGATGGGATGGGATAGGATAGGATAGAATAGAATAGAATAGAATAGAATAGAATAGAATAGAATAGAATAGAATAGAATAGAATAGAATAGAATAGAATAGAATAGAATAGAATAGAATAGAATAGGTGTGCCTATGTGTACATATATATAATTGGGGTAAGGTGGTAGGAGACACTTTTAACACTATTTTAGCAAAGTGGTTAACAGATTGATTTTTTTCCATTAACAGATTACACTATTAACATAATTTTATAATATTAACTTTCTAAATATATACAGTATAATACTATACCATTTAATTTGTATGCTTAAAGTAGTGCGACATTAGTCTTCCTCAGCCTAAAGTTCTCCAACTGGTCAACATTCAACCCTATTCCTATTCATTCCAGTTCGGAATATATTGTCTGAGAGCGATGGATATTATAGTCCAACACACATGGAGAGGGAAAGGTAAGAGAACAACTGCACCATAAGTTTGTTGTAATCTACACCTATAACGCTAATTTGGGCTATCATTTCCTTAACTCTTCTCTCACTATCAGTAAGAATCTACTTTCTAGTCACACCTAGAAAAAACATTTTACTTTCAAAGAATCTTTATTCAAATTCTTGTTTGTTCCATTGAAAATACTTTATTGTGCTCAGTTAGAAGTAAGCAGCAGCTCAGATTCCTTAAGTACATCCCATATTCAAAAGTTAGACTAGTGGTGAAATCCAAATTTTTTTACTACCAGTTCTGTGGGCATGGCTTGGTGGGCATGGTGTAACTTGGTGGGCATGGCTTGATGGGCATGGCGGGGAAAGGATACTGCAAAATCTTCATTCCCACCCCACTCCAGAGGTAGGATACTGCAAAATCCCCATTCCCTCCCCACTCCTGGGGGAAGGATATTGCAAAATCTCCATTCCCACCCCAATCTGGGGCCAGCCAGAGGTGGTATTTGCCGGTTCTCCAAACTACTCAAAATTTTCACTACCGGTTCTCCAGAACCTGTCAGAACCTGCTGGATTTCACCCCTGATTTGGGGGTAAAAATGTCACCGGGTCCTTCCAGCTCTGAAAAGTGAAAGTAACTGAAAGTGCATCAGGTGGGCAAAGTAATCCACACAAAACGTCTCAGCACTGTTCTGCTTCTAAGTAAAATAAGAAAAAGATCTAAAATTTCCTGTTCAGTTGAACAAAGAAACATCTATTCACTGAATTTATACCAGGAAACCAACAGAAACAACTTTGGGAAATCTGTTCTTACCATCCTATAAAATGCAAGGTTGTCTTCTCCTTCATATGTTTTTTTTTTAATGTTCAGTGATTTGTTTGTGTCACAGTGTGGGAAATTATCACATTCATCAGGCCATTCAAAGCCAATATCATTACAATAGTTCGAATGACTGAAGCCACAGTCATGAAATATGGAATGCCATTTCTCAATCTACACATTGGTTTGCAGCCGTCATAAAAAACAGACTCATCTAGCATCCAGCAGAGCAACACAATAATCTGTATTCCTTGGCATAAAATATGTGGTGGGGGGAGGAGGAGGGTCCAATTATTACAGTGTTGGAACAGCACACAAGGCATTAACAATAAAATAGGAAGGTAAATTAATGCATTCCGTAAGAACAATGGCTGGATAATTAATGACACAAAGAAATAGTATGGAAAAATCCTATTGGTGCAAAAATAAGTATCAAACAATAAATAGGTGGATTCCTCCCATTAGGAAAAGCATGATATTACAGCCGCTTTTTAAAAACAAGAGCAAATTACTATTTTCTAATTAAAATACGTTTTTGATAATTTTTTTTTTTATTTAGCTGTGGAGTTAAAATACAAAGTTGGTCAAAAGAAAAAAAAGGAAGAAAAAACAAACAAATATCAAATGCTGACAATATTTTTTTAAAAAAAAACATGTACAAACAATAACAAATACTATAACAAGTATATCGTTAGCACTAGCATTAAATATAAATCGTCCACCTGGTTGAATGCTGAAATATATATATATGAAATATCTGGTACGTTCTCCTCCTCCCTTTATACAACTGAATTAAAAGTACTTAGAAATTTTTCTATCTATATTTAATAAAAATACGATGTTGTATAATTATGCAACGTAATTAAAATACTTTTTAATGCCCTTTTTTTGCTAAACAAACTCTTGCCCCACAAGAGTTTATATATCAAATAGGGATATATAAATCCACTCTTTGAATTATCTTTCCAAAGGTATTTTAGATGTTTCAAACAGGCTAAGAAAACGGCCCCCAATCGTTTTGGCACCAGGGACCAGTTCCATGGAGAGAGGTTTTCTGTGGACCAGAGTAGGTGTGGTTTCACATGCTGCCTTGCATCCTGAAGATGGGGCTTCTGGCATGTTGTGGACCAGGGCCAATCCACAGATCAGGGTTGGGGGCCCCTGGGCTAAGAAACAACAATAAAGAACAGGAGCTCAACTCCTTTTCAACAATAGGCACTTCAAAGGAAAGTTAGCAGATTTCACAATACGAATCAAGATGCCACTTCTCTGCACTGGGTCTGTTTTTCTAAGCCCCAAGGTTTCCTGTGACATTTACCAAATGAGATCTTTCAAAAAAAAAAAACCAACAAAAAAAACCAAGCAAAATAAATGACAAGAACGAATGGGTAAAATTGAAAAATAAACTAATTATCTAGCTATGAATAATGGCTAGATAATTGCTAACATCTAGAAATAGCATTATTTTAGTTCTTCAAACGTAGGGATAAAAATGATTGCTCTGATGTATTAGGAATGACACATATTCAGAGTTGTTGTTTTTTTTTAAAAAAAAAACCCTGAGACAAGTGCAACTGGTTACTTTGGAATTTAAGTTTGCCTCAAAGTGGTAGGAATTTGTGACGAGAACTAAAAGGAAGTTAAAGCGTGATTGACAAGGATCTGGATATGAAAAGAATGTGTTGCTCCAGAAAAAAGTAACTTAAAAAAGACAAAGAAAAAAATAAAGACAGTTCATGAACAAGTAAAATTGTAGAACAGAAAGGCATAAGACTCTTGCAACTAATAGAAGTAGGTTGGATTAGTGGTGGAATTCAATTTTTTTTACTACTGGTTCTGTGGGCATGGCTTGGTGGGCATGGCTTGGTGGGCATGGCAGGTGAAGGATACTGCAAAGTTTCTATTCCCACCGCACTCCAGGAGAAGGATACTGCAGAATCCCCATTCCCTCCCCACTCTGGCGTCAGCCAGAGGTGGTATTTTCTGGTTCTCCAAACTACTCAAAATTTCCGCTACCGGTTCTCCAGAACCTGTCAGAACCTGTTGAATAGTACCCCTGGGTTGGTTGGTGCAAAGGAATTAGGAATATAAATTGGCAATGCTTGACCAATAGAAGAAAAAAATGGCTGGCAATTTCATTAATAAGAAAAACATCTAGTGAATTGACTGAGAAAGAACTAAGTCTTAAAGAGGCAACCAGATGAGGGGACTGATTCTGACAGGAAGATAATCCAGCTCAGAAAAAAGGATCAGAGAGGTGTGAGAAAACTGCCACAAACCCCAACAGTTGTAAGGGAGTGAAGAGAAGGGAGAAGAATGATTTATTTAAATATGTATTATACCTATAGAAGAGGATATTTGTAGCTCAGGGTTAAACTGTGGGATTCTTGGTTCTCTCTGAGGTTGGTTTTCTTGCAGACGTTTCATTACCCATCAGTACTGATAACTGATGATATTACCTAGCTGGCTCATGAAACGTCTGCAAGAAAACAAACAACCTCAGAGAGCATCAAGAATCCCACAGATATGTATTACACACACACACACACACACACACACACACACACACACACAAATATGAATGATAGGACTTCTAATTTCTCAGCAAGTCTCCCACTGAATTCACTATTTAGCATCAGATGGCAGTACAAGTATTTCCCCTTTTGGACATAAGCAGACACAGGTTGAGTCTTTCTTTCACTTTTTGCAAGACTACTTCACCCTTGGCCAAGCACAAAAATATTCCTGAATAATTGAACTCTCCTCCATTAATTTATTTTCCTTTCATCTTTTGATAGCCAGGTTGGTATAGAAATTAAGTCACCAGGCTAGAAACCAGGAGAATTCTAATCCCACCTTTGACATGAAGCCAGCTGGATGACCTTGAGCCAGTAACTCAATCTCGGCCTTAAGAAAAAGAAAAGCAATGACAAACCACTTCTGAAAATGTTGCCAAGAAAACTACAGGACTTATCCAGGCTCAAAAGCACAACCACACATACACATACACACAAAATGCTTTTTTTTTTTCTGGCTTGTTTTGCTTTCCCATCCCCATTCTCAGTGCAGTTTTATACAGTTATTTGCATTCTAACATTTTCTACCTATTTTTTGAACGGCTCAAACTGGTGTAGGAAGTTAGCACCCACCCCTCTCCTAGAAGAATGAAATATTTTAGGAAATATTAAAAAAGCAGAATATTATATTTCCCTGGATGAGAAATAGAGAAACATGTTTTAAAGACAAAGCAGCTTTCTCTCCCCCCCCACCTTTGTCAATGGGCCATTAAGGCCTCAGCCAAGCTCACTCATTCCCCCCACCTTTCTCAATCGACCATCATCTGCAACACAATAGGACCCATCTAGCAACAGAAATTCACCACATGGCACCTGGGAAGATTACATCAGCCAGCAAGGCTAACTAAGACCCCCACCCCCTGGGAATCTGACAACCAATCAGGATACTCTTCCTGTGCCCCAGGAAGTTCAAAGTACAGAGAGGGCATAAAAGGCACACTCAGCATCTTGGCCCTTTTCTGTTCAGGAACTCAAACCATGTGATCCTGCCCACCATTAAACCATCCTCAGGGTTTTTTTTTTTTCTCCCATAACTCCCAGTGTGGAATTTGGATTTCATGAGGGCATCATCTAACACAAGGATCTCAAACTCAAGGTCTGTGGGCCGGATCCGACCTGTGGGGTGCTTAGATCTGGCCCGTGGGGGCCAGCCTGAAAATATCAAAGGACCAGCCTGTGGTGCCTCTGCCGGCCAAAATGGCCCGCAGTGTTTTCAGCAGGCAGAGTGCTGCAGGAGGCGATAGAGGCCAAAAATGGGCCACGGGGGGGGGGGGCGTGCGAGGGCTGCCCATGGCTCATTTTTGACCAGCAGAGTGCTGCAGGAGGCCATGGAAATAAAAAATGGGCCACAGGGGCTGTGTAAGACTCCCCATGACCTACTTTGGCCAGCAAAGTGTTGCAGGAGAGCGTCCAGGCCAAAAATGGGGTGAGGGGGGTGTGCACATGGCCACTCTGCACCCTGTTTTGGCTGGCAGAGTGCTCCAGGAGGCATCTGTCCCATCTCTCTCCCCCTCCCCACCCCCTTGGCCGGCCCACGGAGGAGAACTACTGTCAGATGTAAATGCCTTATTCTCTAATGTGTAAATAATGTATATATGGAACATCAGGGGTTAACTTATTCTTTGGACTTTAATGTATTCATAATTTACCACTCCCATTCCTGGCTCCACCCCTTGTATATAAAAGGAGCCATCCTCCCCATTTTCCTTGCTTCTATCTTGAATATTCAGCGAATATAGAATGCCTATTATGATTAAAGAGAGATATATTTAAATCTCTAACTTCTATTATCTTTATTGAGTCTGATCCTGAAAATATTGCAACAAGCTGGTAGCAGAGGATGGTTAATTGACTCAATAAGTAATTAAAAATGTCCAAGAAAGATAGGCCCAACACCAGGGCCTACAGCAAAGAAATAGAAACTGATCAAGAGATGATCAACGAATCCACTAATGCGATTTCGAGAGAATCCGAAGAATACACCACTGAAGAAGAAGAACTGATGAGTGAAAACAACGACCAGGAAGAAATTGAGATAGAAAATAACGAACTCAGGTCAGAGATATTAAAGATACTAAAAAACCAAAAGAATGATGAAAGCCTCATCGCGGACCTCCAGGAGATGCTGAGGAACAGCGGAGCAGCGAGAGAGAAAAACGTCATTAAAGAAAAACCCAAAGATCAAAAAACTGTGAGTGAAATGACTACTGAGAAAATAGTTGTAAAAAAGAAAAGATGTGACCTCGCGCGAAATTTTGAACGGCAGCCATCTTGGTTTCAACGAACTTCAAAAGAGAGTGAAGCAGAGCCAATCAAAACGCTCAGTTCAAAATTTCTGGCGCGAAAAACGCTATCAGACGAAGAAAGTGAAAAAGAAGTCTCAAACTCTTCAGATGAACCAAAATCAGAAAGTGAAGACGATTTAACAAAGTCTCAAGTAAAGTCAGCAATGAAAACGCTTTTTGCTGCTTTTGGGCCAAGATTGAAAATCTCAAAGACATCAACGAAGAAGCAAGAAATCAAACCGACAACTCAAGACCTGCACGCTCCCATCCTGACTTCAAAAACGACGACACCCGAGCCCAGAGAGCCATGCCGATTCCGTCCTACACCGCAGACAGAATCGAGTGCCAGCGCACACAAGAGAAAGAGAAGAACCGTCGCCATCACCAAAGCCCCAAAAACCGAGCCAGAGACCGACTCATCTGAAGAGGAGCGGATCGAGAGAGCTGAAATGGAGAGAACCTTCCACAACGGCGCCAAAGAAGAAATGAGCAACGCGCATGTGCAAAACTACGTAGACGGCCCCGAAAGACTTGAACTGGCCAGAGAACCGCGCAGACTCGTTACAAGCATCCCAATGCCGTTCTGTAATTTCCTGCACTTGAGAGACCACGGACTGCCTCAGGTTGTAAGTAATGGACAAAATAATGTGGGGAACTTACCCAGTGACTTCCCAAAACTTAGAGTTGATGGCATTAATTTACAAGAGTGGTACCAACAGCTTCAGGTTATTTTTATGAAAGAAAATTTACTATTCTTTATAACTAGTCCTCCAAGAAGACCTTGGACTTTAAAAATAGACTGTTTACATCATAGAGCATTTTTCATAATAATTTCTAGCGTGTCTCCTGCAATGTATCATAGCATCAAACCAAACCTAACTGTATCAGAAATAATTCAATGCATGTTTAATCTATTTCACAGCGATAGCGTAGCCACAACCACAAGAATGTCTAAGGATTTCTTTTCTTCTAGAGTGAAACCAGGGGTTTCTATAAGTGAACATTTGATAAATCTAAACAAAATAAGAGCTGAGCTGCAATTGAGGGGGGAAGTGATTTCAGATCAAACTATGAAAAGTGTTATTATCAATTCACTTGATCCATCATGGGATAGCTTTATGTCACACTTAGATACCATTAATTTGGGATATTTATCAATAGAAAGTCTATCTAACAAATTGATAGCAGAAGACAATTCAAGAAAAAATCGTTCCAGTAACCAAACAGAACACAAATCTTTTAGGAAAGTAGTCTTTCAAGATAAATATAATGAGGCCTTTAGATGCCACAATTGTGGATCCAGGGAACACAGTAGAAGAGACTGTCCCAAAGTCCCAAGGGAGAGACATAGGCCAGAATATAGGAGCAAATACAATTACAGACAATCTTCCACAGATAGACACAAATATAGAAGTCCACCAAACTACAGAGAAAGTAGAGGGGGTAGAGAAAATTCAAAAGAGAGAAAATCTGGGTCACTAAATGGGCTAAATAAACAAGACAGCACCAAAACACAACAAGATGAGAACAATAATTGGCTTATTGATTCTGGTGCAACAAATCACACCACTAACAACAAAAGTATATTATCTTCATTTACAGAAGATAAGTTTGTGATAAAGGTAGCTAATCAAGAAAAGGTTCAAGTATTAGGCAGAGGAAATGTGACCTTGCCTGGTTTAGGGAAAATAGAGGGGGTATTATTAATCCCAGAAATACCTCACAACATACTAAGTGCTATAAAACTAAGCAGAGAATCTGACATCAATATAGTTTTCTCAAAGGGGAAAGCAACTATAGAAAAGAACAAAACAAATGTAGGCACTGTGATGATAAAAGGGGGTCTACCCTATCTGATAACCAAAGAAAAATGGTTACATAACATTGATTCAAATATGGAAGATTGTATTGAAGCAGATGATGAAAATGTCAGTAACAGTGACAATGATGAATGTAAAATAACTCATGATAACAAAAATACACACAATGAGAAGAAACCAAAAATAGGTAAACCAATTCATGATGAGTGTGCTCACATCTTACATAGGAAGTTAGGACATGCAAGCTTTCCTGTAGTACAAAAAATGACTGAACACGCAGAAGGTGTAAAAATAAAAAATTGTGAAAATTATTTAGAATGCTCAGTATGTAAATCCACCAAACTAAAAACCAGTCCCAGACCAAAAAAATCTAACAGATCAACTAACAATATTTTTGATTTGGTACATATGGACTTAGTTGGTCCATTAACTCCATCAATTACCTATAGAAAACGTTACTTCCTAACAATAGTGGATGATTACAGTCGCTATGGTTTTGTTTACACATTAAAGCACAAGGATGAAACCTTTCAGAAATTTAAGGAATTCTACAAACGCATAGAAACACAACATAATATCAGAATAAAACAAATTATGACAGATAGGGGATGTGAATTCATGTCTAAAGAATTCTCCCAATGGTTAAAGGATAGAGGGATGCTACATTTCACGTCCAATCCATTTTCTGCATTTCAAAATGGGATTGCAGAGAGAAAGAACTCCACACTACAAACCATGATTAGATGCACATTAGAGGATGCTGGTTTAGGCAAACAATTTTGGTCAGAAGCCTTACATTATTCAAATTACACTCAAAATAGAACATGGTCCAGTATTGTGAATAAGACACCATATGAGGTGATGTACAATAGAAAACCTAAATTAGCACACATGCACATATTTGGAGTTACTGCAGACGTGCACATACCTAAACAATTAAGGAGAAAGGGAGAAAACGTATCCAGGAGATTAAGATTCATGGGATACGAAACTGGAACCAAAGGGTACAGATTCATCGATAATAATAACAAATTTATAGTATCCAGAACAGCTGTGTTTCATGAGCAGGCCAATTGGTCTAAGTTGCACCTTAATGAAATTTTTCCTAATAAAAGCAAAGATAATATATCTTACGAGGAAGGAACAACAGAAAATCAAAATATTAACAAAAGTAAGAACAAAACCAAAACTTGGACAAATAGTCAGCATAAAATAAAGACAGACACATTAACAAAAAAGGAAGCCAGATATTTGCATGACAACCATAGCAAACCTGAAAGAAATATTAGAAATAATAGAAACCAAATACCAAATAAATACAAAGATTATATTATGCATATGGATGGAGAACAAATAACACCTAATACATATGAGGAAGTATTGAAACTTCCCCGTGAAGAAAGAGAAAAATGGGAACTAGCTATGGAAAAAGAAATGAAAAGTTTACAAGGATTAAATGTATTCACACCTGCGATCGCACCTAAGGATAAAACAATTATAGGTACCAGGTGGATTTATAAAATTAAGAATTTAGAAGGAGGTAATACCTTATACAAGGCCAGACTAGTTGCACAAGGTTATGCACAAAAATATCCAGAAGACTATACTGACACATATTCACCCACAGTGAGAACAGAGAGTGTCAAAACAGCTCTTGTAGTAGCATCTGCACTCAATCTAGACGTGTTTCAATATGACATACAGACTGCATACTTACATGCGAAATTAGATAAGGAAATATATGTAAGAGCACCACACAGTCAATACACTAATAAGAACGAAATTTGGTTATTAAATAAGAGTCTGTACGGATTGAAGCAATCTGGCAAAAGATGGTACGATTGTTTGGTAAAAGTACTAAAGACCATGGATTTCAACGCCACCACTGCTGATAACTGTTTCTTTGTAAAAAAGAGTAATGATCATATTGAATTTGTATTAATTTATGTGGATGATATTTTATATATTGGAAAGCATAAAGAGAGCAGGGAAATCTTTGTAAATAAGTTAAACGAACACTTCTCATTGAAATCACTAGGTAGAGTGAATAAATACCTTGGTGTACAAATTAACAAAACAAAAAGGGGATTCAAACTTACTCAGAAAGATAAAATCATTGAACTCCTAAACAAATGTAACTTAAATAATGCCAAAACATGTGACACACCTATGCAAACTGATTTTCTTAGAAACAATGATGAATCTTCCCCTGAGTTTAAAGACAACACATTTTACAGATCAGTTATAGGTTCACTCCTTTATATATCTAATTGGACTAGGCCAGATATTGCATTACCTCTCAATTTATTGTCAAGATATGTTAGCAAACCAACCTTGTATCATTGGGAAGCTGTCAAAAGAATTTTAAGATATCTAAAAAGTACATTAGATTTTTGTTTAATATTGGAACCCAATAATGACAAAGAACCAAAAATTACTTGTTATGCTGATGCAGATTGGGCTGGTGATACATCATGCAGAAAGAGTACCTCTGGTTATGTTTTTCTATTGAACGATTGTCCAGTTTACTGGTATACTGGTAAACAAGAACTGGTAGCCACTTCTACCACAGAAGCGGAATATGTTTGCTTGTCTAAAGCTGCAAATAACCTTGTATGGTTCAATGATTTGATCACAGATGTTTGGAAGGAACCTACTTTACCATTTATTATGCATGAAGACAATAAAGCGGCCATTGAAATATCTAGATCCGATGCAATTGGACAAAGGTCCAGGCATATTGATATAAAATTTAAGCACGTGAGACAACTATCTCAAGACGGATTCATCAAAGCAATACATTGTGATACTTCTGAACAATTAGCTGACATATTAACAAAACCCTTACCTTCTAAACAACACAAATATTTAACTTCTAAATTATATGTATTATATTGTCCTGAATCTGAATGTAACTGGTGTTGTATAACGAACCGGCATTTAGAGGGGGATTTGTCAGATGTAAATGCCTTATTCTCTAATGTGTAAATAATGTATATATGGAACATCAGGGGTTAACTTATTCTTTGGACTTTAATGTATTCATAATTTACCACTCCCATTCCTGGCTCCACCCCTTGTATATAAAAGGAGCCATCCTCCCCATTTTCCTTGCTTCTATCTTGAATATTCAGCGAATATAGAATGCCTATTATGATTAAAGAGAGATATATTTAAATCTCTAACTTCTATTATCTTTATTGAGTCTGATCCTGAAAATATTGCAACAACTACAATGCTGATCTGGTCCTCAATGAAATCCAGTTTGACATCCCTGATCTAACATTTTCACCTGAATGTTTGCAATCTCTAGATTTCTCTCTAGTTAGCTCAGCTCATACCCCATCACTCTGTACAACAGATGTTTAGCTGTGCTGTACATTGCTTTACCCTCAGCTCAATTTCATGTGGATTGTGTGACCAGATACTATGTACTGTGTTATGTAAATCAGATGCTATGACCCTATTGTGATCTTCTGAACTGATACAATTATGTGAATTGTGCTGCAACAGAAAAGTACCACAAAACATTTAGCTTAGCCCTTTTCCAAGTTCAGGCTAAGCCTAAAGTCTAATTAAATTTTTCAGGCTTCTCTGTTATAGCAGAGTGGCAAAAACGTCCTGTTCCTGTTGGACTATCTCCTTTGAGATTAGTTGTTTTACAACTTCACAATTGCTCTCCTGGGATGAAGCATCTGGTTCTGGCCAATGATCAATAAATAAAATGGCAGTTGGAATTAAGTATACACACAACAAAGATGATTAGGGGACTGGAAGCTATAACAAAAATGGTTGCAGGAATGGGGTATGTCTAGTTTATTGAAAAGAAGGACTAGGGGTGACATGATAACAGTCTTCCAATATCTAAGGCAGGGGTGTCAAACTGGCGGCCCATGAGCCAGAAGTGTCACATGCAGGCCATGACCACCCCAGCTCTGCTAAGGGAAAAAAAGTTACAAAATGGCATGTGATGGCAATATGACGCCGTGAATTTGACACCTGTGATCTCAGGGGCTGTCACAAAGAAGAGGGAGTCAAGCTCTTCTCAAAGAAGAGGGAGTCAAGCACCTGAGGGCAGCACAAGCAGCAATGGATGGAAACTAATCAAGGATAGAAGCAACCTAGAACTAAGGGAAAATTTCCTGACAGAACAATTAATCAACAGAACAACTTACCTCCAAAAATTGTGGGTGCTCCAACACTAGAAGTTTTTAAGAAGAGATCGACAACCATTTGAGTTTCCTGCTTGAGCAGGGGGTTAGACTAGAAGACCTCCAACTCTTCCCGTCCAACTCTGTTATTCTGTTATTCTTAACATGCCTATGCAAACAGGCCCAGTCCATGAGTAATTAATTAATGAGTGTCTTTCAATCCACTTTCCCTTAAAGGCTCTAAGAGAATCTGGGACCATGATGGCGAACCTATGGTGGCACGCGTAGCCATATCAGTGGGCCTGCCAGGTCAGCTCTGTCCCAACCTCCAGAGAGGCTCTGGAGGCTGGGGACAGTAAAAAACGTCACTTCCTGTCCCACCGGGAGTTGGGAAATGGGCCCTTTCAGGCCTCTGAGAGAGTGGGAAAGGCTCTTTTCACCCTTCGCAGATGCATAGAGAGGATCTGGACTCAGGTAAGAAAGAAAACGGGCCTACTGGGCCATCACATGCCAGGAATGAGGGGAGGGAGGGGGGGTTGCACACGCATGCGTAGGGCAGGGCGCATAGAATTATGGGTGTGGGCACCCGCACGCGCAAACCTCCCCTGACCCCCCTCTCCTGGCAAAAAGGTTAGCCATCACTGACCTAGGATGATTCCCTTAGTCTACCAAGATGTCGAACTCTGTCACCATTAAATCCGTAGCTATATCTTCTTGCACCCTTGTCACTGGAAAGTTTCCATTTCTGGGTTGGATTTCATACAATGGCCAATATATAGACTAAAGTTTTTGACAAATATGATTTTAGGAGAAAATTCAGTTAGGGAAAAAAGTGTTATTCAATTAGAGAGAAAAATAACTGGGCACACAAAACACAGAGAGACAATACACACCAACTGTGAAAATGGGAAAGAAAAGATTTAATGTAATATACTTTACAAAAAGTTATTTTGCATATTTCTTTCATGTATAATAGTGAGGAGAAAAATAATATCTAAGAATAACTCTGATACAGCTCAATAGCAGAAAAAGAATAATCTGATTTTCCCTCTGTTATTCATATGCATATAAGTGTCTATTAATATTTTGGACCAATAACATTCAGTTCATAAAATGCTTGGAAGTGACTCACTTAATGCAGTCTGCTAAATAACAGTCCTACACTTTGTTGCAATAAAGTACAATTTATTGCCATCACTGATTTGAAGGAGAAAAATCGCATTTTATACTAACATTCTTGATATTTGGGGATGATGCCCAACATAGATTAAAGCAACTTCCATTCATGGTAGTCAATGTGTTTTTTTTTCTAGTGGCATCTGCCGCAGGATTCATCATTGGCAAGATAGTGGGTGGAGAATTGCCCTTCTCTTTTGCAGCACGTGTGCAAGAGAGATGCACAAATGCCATACCTTTGCATGTGTATAAAAGGACTGAGGTATACATTACAACACTCCATCCACCATCTTGCTAGTATTGGCTTCCACACCTTTGTGGAAACCACCTATAGACATTGCAAATCTGCTTTTTCAACTTTCGTTGCTGATTTGGGAATAAGCAGGGGTGGGCTGCTGGGGGTTCGCAGGGGTTTGGGAGAACCTCTAATAAGATTCTGTGCAGTTTGAAGAACCCCCAAATCCCACTCCTGGCTGGCCCCGCCCTGCCCCACCTATTTCATCCCAGTCGGATAACTGACAGGCCGGACTCGGCTCGTAATCAACAGCACTTTATTCAGTAACAAGGCAATTACCTCAGAATCAACATCCCGCGCTTGACAGCTCCTTATATAGCAGAGCTGTCAACAAAACAACCAATGAGAACAACGGCATTCTAACAGCCAATCAGAACTCTTCAACTTCCTGGATATGCAACACCACCCCTCTCAGGATTCCCCACCCAGCCTGTTTTGGATGCAGGTAAGTGCAGGGTGCATGCGGAGGCTCAGGGATGGCGAAAAACGGTCCTACCAGAAGTTTGGGAAGGCCAGAAACAGGCTTATTTCCACCCTTCAGAGGGCCTCCAGAGCCTGAGGAGAGCAAAAACACCCCCCCAAACCGTGGTGCAGGAGGCCGACTAGGCCATGCCCACAATGGCCACGCCCACCCAGCAACTGGGCAGAGAACCCCTTGCTAAAATTTTTGAAGCCCACCCCTGGGAATAAGGACATGGGGTAAGGCTTTTAATGAGGATGTGGAGTAGAGGAAAATTACTCTCTTGGTTCACAGATACAACTGGAGACTATCTTCCGTTTACCTTCAGGGAGATGAATGAATGTTTGTTGTATTGCCAAGAAAAATCCAACCTATCAATGTTAATAAGATTCCATGAGTCCCATAAAACCAATTGCTTTGAAAGTTCAGTCTCTCCTTACTAAGTTATACAAGAAGAGACAACTATGTGTGCGGCACATACACACACACACATATGTCAAGCATAAAATGTACTCAAAATGTTAGCTATTTTTAGTAGCATGAGATTTCTACAACCTTTGACTCAGAGCCTCCCACTAAAAGCCTCCTTTCAAAAGGATGAAGAGCTTAAGGTCTGTCTACATTATTTAAACCAGCAATTAGAACCAGATGTTATCGCACTTTATATTTAGACACCAAATTTCAATGTTTCAACTAGTGCATTCTTGAAGGACAGAAGGAATAATTTCAAAAATGCAATTACCACATATTGTTTCTAGCCTCTCTCATTAATTTACCTGATTGCAAAGAAAATTAAACTAATTTATATTTAAATTTGAAATTGGACCAGTGAGCAATTTACTGTCATCCTCCATGAATCATATGTGAAAGAAAATGTAGCTTTGGCATTCACTTAGCATTATATTAAGTCAGCCACTTGCTAACAAGCAGAGAAATGGAGCAAGATACATATATTCTAATGTTCATTTCACTGCTCATGACATGGCATACAAAACTGTTATTTGGCGCTATAAATAACAACTTTGATATTAAGACACTTATAAGGAACTTTAGACAAACCAGATTAGAATAAGCTTCCTTTTAAAAAAAAAATCTACAAATTTTCATAAAATAGTTGAAATGGGATCTCTGTAGCTGCTGCAGACATAATCATACTTAATTATAGGTGCAAAGTCTACCACCATCTCCAAGATCCAGACTTGTACACCAGACAATCTCTCTATTTTACACCAAAACTATATAAAATCTCCCTTTTTACGACCCTGTAATCCCCTCATTTGGGATAGGGTTGATGGATGGATGGTGGATGGAACTGAGCTTGTACCAGCTGGATGCCCTTCCTGACACCAGAATTTCATTTTCATAATTATGAAAGAGAATTTTAGGGTGACACAGACTTTCTCTTTATTCAAGTAAAATATCTCAACTTTCCCTAAATGGGTTCCCTTTAGAAGAGTGAATTTTCATTTCCAGAACTCCTCAAATTACATGGCTGTTATGCAAAAGTCTGATAGAGGATACTGTTCAGGTAGTCCTCAACTTACAACCACAATTGAACCCAAAATTTCTGTCACTAAGTGAGACATTTTAAAAGCGAATTTAGCCCAATTTTACAACTTGAGGAAGGCTCAAGCTATGCCATGATTCAAGCATAGGTTGTTTTCTCCTTAGTTAACTATACTTTAAAACTTTTTAGCTACAGCTACTTAGCAATGGTCATTTCAGGTCAGGTCGCACTGGGATTCTCTGAATGGCTGGCTTATCAATCGAAATATGAATGTGCTTATTTCATAAATATTACATCTATAGTTTTCTAAAAGTTTTACATGGTTTTTAATCTCTTCCACCTCTCAAAATATCTGATCAGTACTGATCATTGAAAGGAAGAGGAGGAAGAACTAAAAGAAATGAGAGTTTACAAAGTCAAGCTATACAATTATAGTCATTCACTAATCAATTATGATATTCTTCTCAAATCCACAATGAGACCAAAAAAATAATTGAGACTCTCTTTCTCTCTCTCCAAAATGAACTCACCTGCCACTTCATATGTCATTCATCACACTTTACTGTTGAAAAGAATCTCTTGAAAAGAAGGAGTAAGTGCCGTACTGATTTTTTTGATCATCATAAAAATGAAAGCTTGGACAAAAAAAAAAAAAAGGAAAAGGAAAAGGTGCTCGATCATCAAAAGAAAATTCTACAGATCAACAACTGAGATGATGGAAAGTCACCTTATCTGTCAGCCCTTTGAGGTAAGCCGAGTCTGGAACGGACTACAGGATCAGGAAGTAACCTTACTGTGAAAAAGGGGAAATGGTAATATCATCCACATTCATCCCACATAGCAGCTTTTCTGAGATAAAGACAAGGTTTAACCTGGAACATTCCTATATACGTTGAAGCCAACATGACCTGGAATAAACCTGGGACTACTGAAGCTCTCTACCTGTTGCAGGTTGCAGTAACAGAATATTGAAATCCTGACTGAGCTTCTCTGTCTTTATACACAAGAGAATTGAGGAAGGGCAATCATGAGTTCTTTCTGGACAACCATTTATCTGAAATGGCAGGGGGTTGGACTAGAAGGCCTCCAAGATCCCTTCCAACTCTTTCATTCTATGTTCTTACTCCTTCCTCTTTTTGAGCTCTACACTTATGCTTATATCGTCACCTTTGCATTTGGGGTCTTTGGCACTCTCTGAGGTTGGTTGTTTTCTTACAGACATTACATTACCTAAACTAGGTAATATCATCAGTTTGGGTGATGAAATGTCTGCAAGAAAACAACCAAGTTCAGAGGGCACCAAGGTCCCCTCATTTCAACCCTGAGCTACAAACCTTCTTCTTTATTGGTACGTTTGCATTCCTTCTTTAAGGTTATATCCATACAGTTATTCATACCCATAGGTGCAAATTAAATTAAAGGAGGCCAGATTTGCTCAAAATCCATCTCCCTAATCTAAATATTTTTGACAACCAAATTCCCACTCAAATTCCCACTCCCAAAAATTACTACTGCCATGATGGCCAGAGGCTAGATATCAATGGGCTGCTATGTCTATTTGTGTTGTAGTTAATAGGAGAAGAAATATCAACTAATATCAGATGTCTCAGAAACATGAATGGTTGGATGTAAGGTGAGGTCCTTGTGGGGAGGGGGTTAAATTGGCTTGTCTAGATTGAATATCCCTTGGGTGAGAGGCTGAGGTGGGGCAGTGTGGAGGGCATGTCCTGCAGTAATTCCACTCACTACCACCTTATAGCAATCATTAAATGAGAGCTTGAGTTTTAAGGACAAGTTGTTCAGGACTTGGAAAGATTTTTAGGTAGGCTGCATGGGAACCATCTTTTCTTCATTAAGCTTCTCTAGTGCTTTAAGATGCTTTAAGCCTTATTTGTACTTTTCTTACTGCATTCAGTTTACAATAAATGCAAACCTTTCTGCCTTATGAATCCTTGTCTGATCTCTTTACTCATTTGTTCTCACTGAGATCATGAGCAGCCAAGGAGAGGGAAAAAAATCAGTGGAAAAAAAATATGCTAAGTTTTTGTGAGTTTTACTATTGTTATTTTAAATAATGAGTCCAACTACATCTGAGAAGCATAGAGATTTGTTATGCTTCAGTTCTTTGTCTCCAGTTCTCTTACGCATGCTAGAGATGTGATAAAATGTCACTAAAAGTTTCCAGAAACACAGAATCATTTAAACGAAATCACCATTGAAATGGAGCCTTTTTGAAGGGTAATCAAGTGAAGATTCATTTTTTTTATTAGCCATTGAAATGAACTCAGGCATCATCAGATCCTTAGGTAGCCTGTCAACTGCTGAGATTTATTTCCTAATAAATATTCCTAATCTGCTCACAGATGGTAAGCCCGATTTGGATGTGTGGGATACAGACTCACTTTTTCATAGTCAAAACAGAATATATGAAAGGAACATTCATCGGTTATTCGTGCTTCTTCAAGATAAAAAATCTATTTAGTAAGGCAATGCTCTACTCAGAAGTAAGCTTCACTGAGTTTGAGGATAGGGCTGCACTTCCTTATAATTGAAAGTATAGTGGTCCAAATTGCATTAAGAGATTAGCTTGCATGAAATATTTTTTATTATCCAGTAGTATTCATTAATTACTTTCTAACCATCCTGAATGCAGTAGGAACGCAGTCACAGCAAATGTCT
Source organism: Pituophis catenifer annectens (assembly GCF_029215685.1). Classification (NCBI taxonomy): domain Eukaryota; kingdom Metazoa; phylum Chordata; class Lepidosauria; order Squamata; family Colubridae; genus Pituophis; species Pituophis catenifer. The sequence continues at coordinate 215,609,342 of NW_027256881.1, read as the reverse complement.
ACATTGAACGTAGGGATGGGCAACTTCTTGATAGCTTGGAGCTGCTCCAAATAGATCTATGCTACAAAGTGGAAGAGATTAGTGAAACATACTGGAGAAATAAAGTTCTCAAAATCACTTAGCAATAGCAATAGCACTTAGATTTATATACAACTTAATAGTGATTTTACAGCTCTCTCTAGGTGGTTTACAGAGTCAGCCTATTGCCCCCAACAAACTGGGTCCTCATTTTACCGACCTCGGAAGGATGGAAGGCTGAGTCAGCCTTGAGCCAGTGAGATTTGAACTGCCGAACTGCAGCTAGCAGTCAGTTGAAGTAGCCTGCAGTGCTGCACTCTAACCTAAGTGTCAGATGTAAATGCCTTATTCTCTAATGTGTAAATAGTATATGAATGGGGTATCAGGGGTTAACTTATTCTTCACTTCTTAATGTATTCATAATTCACCACTCCCACTTATAGCTCCACCCATTGTATATATAAGGAGCCACCTACACCCTTTTCCTCGCTTCTATCTGTGAATATTCAGTGAATATAGAATGCCTATTGTAAATAAAAGGAAGTATATTTAAAACTTTAACTCTCACTAATATTATTGAGTCTGATCCTGAAAATATTGCAACAAGCTGGTAGCAGAGGATGGTTAATTGACTCAATAAAAACTTAAAAATGTCTAAGAAAGATAGGCCCAACACCAGGGCCTACAGCAAAGAAATGGAAACAGAACAAGAAATAATCAACGAATCCACAAACGCAATTTCGAGAGAATCCGAAGAATACACCACTGAAGACGAAGAAATAATAGACGAAAATGATGACCAGGAAGAAATCGAAATAGAGAATAACGAACTCAGGTCAGAGATATTAAAACTATTAAAAAGCCAGAAGAATGATGAAAGCCTCATCGCGAACCTCCAAGAAATGCTGAAGAACAGCGGAGCAGCGAGAGAGAAAAACATCACTAATGAGAAGTCTAAAGACCCAAAAATAGTGAGTGATATGACTGCAGAAAAAGTCATTACGAAGAAGAAAAACAGTGATCCCGCGCGAAATTTTGAATGGCAGCCATCTTGGTTTCAACAGGCCTCCAAGGTGAGCGAAGCAGAGCCAATCAAAATGCTCAATTCAAAATTTCTGGCGCGAAAAACGTTATCAGACAACGAAAATGAAAAAGAAGATTCGAACTCCTCAGAAGAATCAGAATCAGAAAGTGAAGATGACTCAACAAAATCCCAAATAAAATCAGCAATGAAAACACTTTTTGCTGCATTTGGGCCAAAACTAAAAATTACCAAAGAGTCACCGAAGAAGCGAGCGAGCAAGCCGATAACTCAAGACCTGCCCGCTCCCATCCTGACTTCGAAAGCGCCGACGCCCGAACCCAGAGAGCCTTGTCGATTCCGCCCTACACCACAGACCGAAGCAAGTGCCAACGCTCCCAAAAGAAAAAGGAGAGCAGCCGCCGTCGTCAGAACTCCCAAGGTCGAACCAGAGACCGACTCGTCTGAAGCAGAGCAGAGCGAGCGAGCCGCAATGGAGAGAACCTTCCACGACGACTACAAAGAAGAAATGGACAACGCGCATGCGCGAAACTACGCAGACGGTCCGGGAAGACATGAACTGGCGAGAGAACCACGCAGACTCGTTGCGAGCATCCCCATGCCGTTTTGCAATTTTCTACACTTGCGAGACCACGGACTGCCCCAGGTCGTAAGTAATGGACAAAATAATGTCGGAAATTTACCCAGTGACTTCCCAAAACTAAGGGTTGATGGCATTAATTTGCAAGAATGGTATCAACAACTCCAGGTTGTCTTTATGAAGGAAAATTTACTATTTTTTATCACTAGTCCCCCAAAAAGACCTTGGACTTTAAAAATAGATTGTTTACACCATAGAGCATTTTTCTTAATAATATCTAGTGTGTCTCCTGCAATGTATCATAGCATCAAACCTAATCTGACTGTTTCAGAAATTATTCAATGCATGTTTAATTTGTTTCACAGCGATAGTGTGGCTACCACCACAAGAATGTCTAAGGATTTCTTTTCATCTAGAGTGAAACCAGGGGTTTCCATAAGTGAGCATTTAATATCTTTAAACAAAATAAGAGCTGAGCTGCATTTGAGGGGGGAGGTAATTTCAGACCAGACAATGAAAAGTGTTATTATCAACTCACTTGATTCATCATGGGACAGTTTTATGTCACATTTAGACACTATCAATCTAGGATATTTATCCATAGAAAGTCTATCCAATAAATTGATAGCAGAAGACAATTCAAGAAGAAATCGTTCTAGCAATCACACAGAACACAAACCTTATAGGAAAGTAGCTTTCCAAGAAAAATATAATGAAACATTTAAATGTCACAATTGTGGATCCAGGGAACACAATAGAAGAGATTGTCCCAAAATTTCAAAGGAAAGACATAGGTCAGAATATAGGAACAAATACAATTATAGACAGTCCTCCATAGATAGACATAGATATAGAAGCCCACCAAATTACAAAGAGAATAGAGGGGGCAGAGATAATTCAAAGGATAGAAAATCTGGTTCACTGAATGGATTAAATAAACAAGACAACACTAAAATACAGCAAAATGAGAACAATAATTGGCTTATTGATTCTGGAGCAACTAATCACACCACTAATAACAAAAATATATTGTCTTCATTTACAGAAGATAAATTTGTAATAAAAGTAGCTAACCAAGAAAAGGTTCAAGTGTTAGGCAGAGGAAATATAACCTTGCCTGGTCTAGGAAAAATAGAGGGGGTATTGTTAATACCTGAAATACCTCATAACATACTAAGTGCCATAAAACTAAGTAGAGATTCTGACATTAATATAGTTTTCTCAAAGGGAAAAGCGACTTTGGAGAAGAATAAAATAAATATAGGCACTGTGATGATTAAAGGAGGCCTACCTTATCTGATAACAAAGGAAAAATGGTTGCATAACATTGATTCAAATATGGAAGATTGTATTGAAGCAGATGATGAAAATATTAGTAACAGTGACAATGATGAATGTAAAATATCTCATGATCACGCAGATGCACACAATGAAAAAAAACCAAAAATAGGTAAACCAATTCATGATGAGTGTGCTCACATCTTACATAGGAAGTTAGGACATGCCAGTTTTCCTGTAGTACAAAAAATGACTGAACACGCAGAAGGTGTCAAAATAAAAAATTGTGAAAACTATTTGGAATGCTCAGTATGTAAATCTACAAAACTAAAAACTAGTCCCAGACCAAGAAAATCTACTAGATCAACTAACAAAATTTTTGACTTAGTACACATGGACTTAGTTGGCCCATTAACTCCATCAATCACCTATAGAAAACGTTACTTCCTGACAATAGTAGACGATTATAGCCGTTATGGGTTTGTTTATACATTAAAACACAAAGATGAAACCTTTCAAAAATTTAAGGAATTTTACAAACGCATAGAAACACAACACAATATCAGAATAAAACAAATTATGACAGATAGGGGATGTGAATTCATGTCTAAAGAATTCTCCCAATGGTTAAAGGATAGAGGAATGCTACATTACACGTCTAGTCCATTTTCTGCGTTTCAGAACGGGATTGCAGAGAGAAAGAATTCCACATTACAAACCATGATTAGATGCACATTGGAGGATGCTGGCTTAAGCAAACAATTTTGGTCAGAAGCCTTACATTATTCAAATTACACACAAAATAGAACCTGGTCCAGTATTGTAAATAAGACACCATATGAAGTAATGTATAATAGGAAACCAAAATTAGCACACATATACATATTTGGAGTCACTGCAGACGTACACATACCTAAACAGTTGAGAAGAAAGGGAGAAAACGTATCCAGAAGACTCAGATTTATGGGATATGAAACTGGCACCAAAGGGTACAGATTCATTGATAATAATAACAAATTTATAGTTTCCAGAACAGCTGTGTTCCATGAACAGGCCAACTGGTCTAAATTACATCTTAATGAAATATTTCCAAATAAATGTAAAGATACAAAATCTCATGAGGAAGGGACCATAGAAAAACAGAATATCAACAAATATAAAAACAAAACCAAAACTTGGACAAATAGCCAACACAAAATAAAGACAGACACACTAACAAAAAAGGAAGCAAGATATTTGCATGATAACAATAGCAAACCTGAAAGAGCCATTAGAAACAACAGAAATCAAATGCCAAATAAATACAGAGATTACATAATGCATATGGATGATGAGCCAATAACGCCTAATACTTATGAGGAAGTGTTAAAACTCCCTCGTGAAGAAAAAGAAAAATGGGAATTAGCTATGAAAAAAGAGATGGAAAGTTTACAAGGATTAAATGTATTTACACCTGCAATTGCACCTAAAGATAAAACGATTATTGGTACCAGGTGGATATATAAAATTAAGAACTTAGAAGGAGGCAATACTCTATATAAAGCTAGATTAGTTGCACAAGGTTACGCACAGAAATATCCGGAGGACTATACTGACACGTATTCCCCCACTGTAAGAACAGAGAGTGTCAAAACAGCTCTAGTGGTAGCATCAGCACTCAACCTTGATGTATTTCAATATGACATACAAACTGCGTATCTACACGCAAAACTAGATAAGGAAATATACGTAAGAGCACCTCACAGTCAATACACCAACAAAAATGAAATTTGGCTGTTGAACAAGAGTTTATACGGATTAAAACAATCTGGTAAAAGATGGTATGATTGTTTAGTAAAAGTACTTAAGACCATGGATTTCAACGCTACCACTGCTGATAACTGTTTCTTTGTCAAAAAGGGTGATGATTACACTGAATTTGTGTTGATTTATGTAGATGACATTTTATATATAGGAAAACACAAAGAGAGAAGAGAAACTTTTGTAAATAAGTTAAATGAACATTTCTCGTTGAAATCTCTAGGTAAAGTGAACAAATATCTCGGTGTTCAAATTAATAAGACTAGAAGGGGATTCAAACTTACTCAGAGAGATAAGATTATAGAACTTTTAAATAAATGCAATTTAAACAATGCCAAACCCTGTGATACTCCTATGCAAACTGATTTTCTTAGAAATACTGATGAATCTTCACCTGAATTCAAGGATAACACGTTTTATAGATCAATCATAGGTTCACTTCTTTATATATCTAATTGGACTAGACCAGATATCGCCTTACCACTCAATTTATTATCCAGACACGTCAGCAAACCAACAATGTATCACTGGGAAGCTGTTAAAAGAATTTTAAGATATCTGAAATGTACACTGGATTTTTGCTTAGTATTAGAACCTAGTAATAATAAAGAACCAAAGCTTACATGTTATGCAGATGCAGACTGGGCTGGAGACACATCATGCAGAAAAAGTACATCTGGTTATATTTTTCTTTTAAATGACTGTCCAGTTTACTGGTATACTGGTAAACAAGAACTAGTAGCCACTTCAACGACAGAAGCGGAATATGTTTGTTTATCCAAAGCTGCAAATAACCTTGTATGGTTTAATGATTTAATTTCAGATGTTTGGAAAAAACCTGCTTTGCCTTTTGTTATGCATGAAGACAATAAAGCAGCCATTGAAATATCTAGATCTGATGCCATTGGACAAAGGTCCAGGCATATAGATATAAAATTTAAACATGTAAGACAATTATCTCAGGATGGATTTATTAAAGCAGTGCATTGTGATACTTCAGAACAATTAGCTGACATATTGACAAAGCCTTTACCTTCTAAGCAACACAAATATTTAACATCTAAATTGTATGTCTTGTATTGTCCTGAATCTGAATGTAATTGGTGTTGTATAACGAATCGGCATTTAGAGGGGGATTTGTCAGATGTAAATGCCTTATTCTCTAATGTGTAAATAGTATATGAATGGGGTATCAGGGGTTAACTTATTCTTCACTTCTTAATGTATTCATAATTCACCACTCCCACTTATAGCTCCACCCATTGTATATATAAGGAGCCACCTACACCCTTTTCCTCGCTTCTATCTGTGAATATTCAGTGAATATAGAATGCCTATTGTAAATAAAAGGAAGTATATTTAAAACTTTAACTCTCACTAATATTATTGAGTCTGATCCTGAAAATATTGCAACACTAAGGTGACCAGACGTCCCGCTTTTGGCGGGACAGTCCCGCTTTTGAGCAATTTGTCCCGCGTCCCGCGGCGTTTTAAAAAAGTCCCGATTTTTCATTCTGCCTCCTGAATCCCCGCTGATGGCTAGAGGGAAAAAAAACTCTTTAAACTCTTGCCGCGGGGCTTCAAAGGGCCGGCCTACAGCTGATCAGTGTTAAAAAAAAAATGAATACACCCATGCCTGCAAAAATAGAAAAAACAGCCCCTGTTAACAGCTTCCGCTAGGTTAATTAGCTGCAAAAAGTTCCTGGAGCAGATTTCCCCCCCCCCCATACTGAAAACAAAGGTGAAAGCGAAACTAAACCTCCAACGTGACAAAATGAGGCAGAGAGAGATTTCTTTCTTTTTCTTTTTCTTTTTCCTCACCAAAAAAGGTAGGTACAAAACTGCAAATGGGAAATTTTGGGCAAAAGAGGAGAGTTCAAAATTTTAAAACACAAAAGAAAAAAAGCTCTATTTAACTAGGGAATTGTAATAATTGAGATACTATTAATAATTGTATATTGTGTTGAAAGCAGAAATGGTTAAGTTGTGGTTTGGAGGAATATATGGGGGAAATTATTTGGTTTATTATTATTGGTAAATATAATTAATTGATTTGTAAGAAATTGGATTGCATGGAAATAATTGGAATATTCATGTTCATATTGATTAATATACAAAAAGATAGTTATATAACTAATTGATTTATATTAAAATGTTGAATTTGTATTAAACAACTGTATTACATAATTACATAATTAACCAATGTGAGGATGGATATAAAAATAGATGACAATGGGAAGGGGTATAATATAGAATAGAAGGGAAAAATTGAATTTGATTAAGATTAGAGATGAGGATGAAGGGTAATATTGTTTTTTTAAAAAAATAGATGAGGAATAAATATGGCAAAAAGGAAATATAGAAATTGTAAATTTAATTGAAATGACTAAACGCTGTTTAAATTTGTGAACCAGCCAAATATTCTGTTCAAAGAAAATACATTGCATGTTTGTATGTGTGTTTCTAAATTCTAATTATTGCTATTTATTCATATTTGTTCTCTTTTATTCTTTAAAGTTTAACAATTCATTCTTAATCTTAATATCTTTATATTTGCTTGGGGTTGGCTTTCTTCCCTTTCATTCTTTTTTATTGTACAGCAATCTTTCTCCTCAAACCTACCACCACTCTCTTTTCTTTCCTTCTTACTTTCTCTTCCCCCCCTCTTCTTCTCCTCCCTACTTCCTCTTCCTTTCTCCTTCTCCTCCTCTCTTCCTCCCTCTCTTACCCTCACTCCTACTCTAATTTCCATTCCTTCATCCCTCTCTATTGCTGTATCCTTTAATGCATATGGACTACTCAGAGGGCTGAAAAAGTTATTTTTGACTGGTCCTCACACTTTTGACCAGTCCTCGAACTTATGACTGTCCTCACATTTTACATTTTTGCCCTATCTTGTCATCATGGTGAAGAGAAGCAGTTGTGAAATGAGTGATATGGTTGTTAAGAATGCTGCATGGGCATAAATGTGAGGATGGTCATAAGTGTGAGGACCAGTCAAAAGTGCGAGGACCTGTCAGAAATGACTTTTTTCAGCCCTCTGGTTAGTCCTTTTGTGCATATGGACTACTCAGAGGGCTGAAAAAGTTATTTTTGACTGGTCCTCACACTTTTGACCAGTCCTCGAACTTACGACTGTCCTCACATTTTACATTTTTGCCCTATCTTATCATCATGGTGAAGAGAAGCAGTTGTGAAATGAGTGACATGGTTGTTAAGAATGCTGCACGGGCATAAATGTGAGGATGGTCATAAGTGTGAGGACCAGTCAAAAGTGCGAGGACCTGTCAGAAATGACTTTTTTTAGCCCTCTGTGTTGCAATATTTTCAGGATCAGACTCAATAATATTAGTGAGAGTTAAAGTTTTAAATATACTTCCTTTTATTTACAATAGGCATTCTATATTCACTGAATATTCACAGATAGAAGCAAGGAAAAGGGTGTAGGTGGCTCCTTATATATACAATGGGTGGAGCTATAAGTGGGAGTGGTGAATTATGAATACATTAAGAAGTGAAGAATAAGTTAACCCCTGATACCCCATTCATATACTATTTACACATTAGAGAATAAGGCATTTACATCTGACACTCTGGTTAGTCCTTTTGTGCATATGGACTACTCAGAGGGCTGAAAAAGTTATTTTTGACTGGTCCTCGCACTTTTGACCAGTCCTCGAACTTACGACTGTCCTCACATTTTACGTTTTTTGCCCTATCTTGTCACCATGGTGAAGAGAAGCAGTTGTGAAATGAGTGACATGGTTGTTAAGAATGCTGCACGGGCATAAATGTGAGGATGGTCATAAGTGTGAGGACCAGTCAAAAGTGTGAGGACCTGTCAGAAATGACTTTTCAGCCCTCTGAGTAGTCCCTATACACATAGCCGTGGCCACCCGGTCACATGACCAGCTAGCCACGCCCACCCAGTCACATGGCCTCCAAGCCACGCCCACACAATAAGCCACGCCCACAATGGTGTCCCTCTTACCAATGTTAAAATCTGTTCACCTTTCCCTATACACATAGCCATGGCCACCCGGTCACATGACCAGCTAGCCACGCCCACCCAGTCACATGACCAGCTAGCCACGCCCACAAAATAAGCCACGCCCACAATGTCCCTCTTTACCAATGTTAAAATCTGGTCACCTTACTCTAACCACCGCACTACCTCTGCTCTTAAATCTGAAATAACCAAACAGAAATACCCCCAAAAGAATAGACATAGACACAGACACACCCTTCCTCCCCCCACTGAAAATGAAGTGTATAATGCAGCCTTGCACACTTCATTCCATGTGTCACCAGCAGGATGATAAGAAGCATTCCATCTTTTCAAAATGGCAGCTCAGACTATTGGTGGCCCATGGGGTACAGGATGTCTGAATTCAGAGATTGAATTGATTGTTCTCTAAAGAAGAAGAAAAAAAAGGGGGGGCAAAAGAGCAAGAAAAAAAGAAACTGCTTAAATGTTAAACCTCTTCATTAATATTTTTTTTTCTTTTTATGACCCTGTAATCCCTTTCTTCAGGGTGGGACAACTGTCTGAAAAGTGTCATTGTGGATTAATGTCCATAATGAATGGATATGCTTAAGCATATGGAGGACATATACTTCATTATATGAAATATCTGAAATATGATGAGATCTTTTCATCTTCACAATGTTCTACATGTCGGATATTTCAATCCTTCATGACACAGATAATGAAGAGACAGTGTAATTATTATAGATGTTGGCCCATAATGGAAACAGACAGTAAACCTGTTCAGTCTCATCTAGTGTCCAGGCTTGTCACCAATCATAGCTTTGTCATCAAGAAGCAGGGGTGAAATCCAGCAGGTTCTGACAGGTTCTGGAGAACCGGTAGCGGAAATTTTGAGTAGTTCGGAGAACCGGCAAATACCACTTCTGACTGCCCCAAAGTGGAGTGGGAATGGAGATTTTACAGTATCCTTCCCCCAGGAGTGGGAAGGGAATGGGGATTTTGCAGTATCCTTCCCCTGGAGTGGGGTGGGAATGGACATTTTGCAGTATCCTTCCCCTGCCCTGCCCACCAAGCCACACCCACCAAGCCACACCAAGCCCACCAAGCCCCGCCCACAGAATGGTAGTAAAAAAAATTTGGATTTCACCACTGTCAAGAAGTGTCTAGCTAGCATGACAGAGCTTTGGTGTTTTAATGCCTGGCATCCCCCCCCCCACCCCTTTGCTTTATCTCTTTTCTAAAAAATACATTATTGCTGATAAATTGCTTTTTGGCTTTGAACATAAATGAAAATTATTTGCAGTTTACTGAAACTAAAGGATTAAGTGATGTCATTAATGAATACGAACAACTGAAACTATCAGATACTTCCATAAATTCCAGGGATGAGTACAATTTATTTTTAGTACAAGAATAATGAGATTTTTTTTAAAAAAAAAAACTAGCTGAATGGCGATGCCTTATGTATATACGCTCAGAAGTATGTTCCCTTAAATTCAGTGTGATTTAATTTTGAGGAGCAGCATCCTTGCTGGCACACCACTTTTTAATTCTTGTTCTTGTAAATGTTCAACTTGTCTGACCAAGCAAGTATGCTTTGGGTGAAGTCCTGGGCAGGGGTGAAATCCAAATTTTTTTACTACCGGTTCTGTGGGCGTGGCTTGGTGGGTGTGGCAGGGGAAGGATACTGCAAAATCTCCATTCCCACCCCACTCCAGGGAAAGGATACTGAAGTGGTTCGGGAATAACGAGAGGCACAAGCAGGCAAGTGACAACAGCTCTTTAATATACAGTGAGACTTCAGCAAAAACTCAGAGGCTGCAGCCCTCCTTATATACAATCCTGGAGGGACTGTCAGCCAATCAGAAACTTAGGCAGGTTTGAAACTCCCGCTGAAAAGTATCAATACATAACACCCCTCCCTTCCCAGAAGGCACTAACACTCAAATATTTACATAAGTACACACAAAATCTCGCAGGTGCCCTGGCCGAGTTCTCGTCCTAGTTGACCTGCGCAGTTCAGTGTTTGGTGGGGCGTCGAGCTGGTCAGAGGGACTTTCTGTCTCTCCCGGCTCTGCCAATGGAACCTCCTGGATTTTGTCTGGGGCATGGTTATCCCCGGTTGGGAGTGGCGACTCGCTGGGGCAGCGCTGGAACCAGGGCTTGTCAGCTAAGTATTCTCTCGAACCCAGGCTTGAGTTAGCTGTTTTGGGAAAGTTATTGTAGTTAGGTTCAGAGATGTCTAAATTGATGTTTGCTTCGCCAACTATTCTTTTTCTAAGTTGGTCTATGTGGCGTTTCCAGAGTCTGTCCACCCCTACGTCTAACGTGTATGATTTTGGGCCCGTTATGCCCACTATGGTTCCTGCAACCCATAGAGGTCCGCTAGTATAATTGCGAGCGAACACCGGGGACCCCACCTGGAACTGTCTTAGTCCGGTGGTCTCTCCCTTGAAATTCTCGTGTGTGTAATTGGGGTGAAGCCTGTCTAACACGCACCGAAGCTTCCTGCCCATGAGGAGTTCGGCTGGGCTTCTCCCTGTGGCCGTGCATGGTGTGGCATGCTGGACAGCTAGAAATTGGTCTATCCTGGCCTGCCAGTCCCCGTTATCTAGCCTGGACAATGCTTCTTTGGCCATTCTTACGAAACGTTCAACCAAGCCATTAGAAGCCGGATGGAACGGGGCCGATAGGGCATGGAGGATGCCCAGCCCGGCCAGGTAGCCCTCAAACAGGGTCGCTGTGAATTGAGGGCCATTGTCAGATACCAGAGTATCCGGTAGGCCGTGTGTGGCAAATAGTTTGCAAAGGACTTTGATGACTGCCTCGGCTGTGGTAGAGGGCATTAGTATTATTTCGAGCCATTTCGAAAAGGCATCGACTACGATTAAAAATGTTTGCCCATGGAAGGGGCCGGCAAAGTCAATATGGATCCTCCCCCATGGCCCTTTTGGTTTCTCCCACTCTCGGATGGGCACTATCGGGGGATCGGGCCGAGACTCCTGACAGGGTCTGCACTTCCCCACCCACTCGGATATGATTTGGTCCATGTTGGGCCACCAGACGTAACTGTGGGCTAAACTTTTCATTCGGACAATCCCTGGATGCCCCTCGTGCAGTAACTCCAAGACCCTCGTTCTCAGTTTCATTGGTATTACCACCCTATCACCCCACAACAAACAACCCCCTTGCATAAATAATTCGTTATGTTTGTTAACATAACCCTGGTACTCCCCACTGACCGCCTTGACCGTCCACCCCTTAAGGACCCAACCCATTACAGTACGAATTACAGGGTCCCTAGCAGAGGCTTTCGCCACCTCGCAAGAGGAGATAGGTCCCAAAGTCATGGCGTCGATCAGTAGAACGGGGGTCTCCGGCGTGGGGTTGACCAGCAATTCGGGGAGGGGGCAGTGGCTGAGGGCATCCGCATGGCCCAAGGTCCGTCCGGGTCGATGGACAAGCTGGTATGAATAGGCTGATAGGAAAATGGCCCACCTGGTCAACCGTGGGGACAGGGCAGCGGGGGTGGGCTTGTCACCGGCCAAAAGTCCAAGCAGGGGCCAGTGGTCAGTCACAAGTTCGAATTGACGGCCATAGAGATATTCATGGAACTTTTTAACCCCCGCAATTGCAGCCAGAGCCTCTCTGTCCAACTGACTATAGTTCCGCTCTGCACTTGACAGGGTGCGAGAGTAAAATGCAATAGGCGCCTCTAGGCCGTTTGGTAGTCTATGGCCTAGGACGGCACCAACTCCTACAGGGGAGGCGTCACAAACCAATACAAGTGGTAGCGCCGTGTTGTATTGTATTAGGAAGCTATCTTCGGATAGAAGTCTCTTTACAGCCTCAAAAGCGGCTGCTTGGGCTTTTCCCCAAACCCAAGGTACATTTTTTCCTAAGAGTTTGTGTAGGGGATCTGCAACTGTAGCCTTATCCTTCAAAAACATTGAATAAAAATTGAGCAGTCTAAGGAAGGCTTGAAGCTCCGCTTTGGTTTTGGGGGCTGGTGCGTTTTTGATGGCTCTCACTTTGCTTTCGGTGGGGTGGATGCCTGTGCCATCCACCCTGTACCCCAAAAATTTGATGGAGGGGACAGCGATCATGCATTTATTTTTCTTTTATTTAAGTCCCGCTTCCCTAAATCTGGAGAGGACATTCCTCACTCTGTCCCCTAGTTGACGTTCATCCTGAGCGCTGATTAAAACGTCGTCAAAATAGGGCACCACCCCCGGGAGCCCTTGCAAGAGGCGCTCCATGGTGCTTTGAAAAAGGCCGGGTGCGACGCTCACCCCAAACTGGAGCCTGGTGCATTTGAATGCACCCCTATGAGTTACAATTGTCTGTGCCTCTGCCGTGGCGTCGTCAACTGGTAATTGTTGGTAGGCCTGAGCTAGGTCTAATTTGGCAAAAATTTTGCCGGGCCCCAGGGAGTGTAGTAGATGATGCACGATCGGCACCGGATAGGCGCTCGGCTGCAAAGCCTTGTTGATCGTGCATTTGTAGTCAGCGCAAATTCTGATTGAGCCGTCAGATTTAACTGGGGTAACTATGGGGGTCTCCCATTTCGCATGGTCAACGGGGACCAACACCCCTTGTTTAATTAATTTGTCCAGTTCCGCATCGATCTTTGGTTTCAATGTGAAAGGCACCCGTCTGGCTTTAAGTCTTATTTGGGCTACGTTGGGGTCTAGGTTTAGGGAGATAGGGGTCCCCACATACTTGCCCAATGTGTCCCTGAAGACGTCTTGGAACTCGTTCAGGAGGCTGTCCTTCAATGACGGTTCGGACATTCGGTGGACGCCGGTGAAACCCATGCCAAGGGCTCGGAACCACCCCATGCCTAGAAGACTAGGTAGCTGCTTTGAGACGATGGTCAGCGGCAGGTCTTTTTCGTAGTCTCCGTAGGTGACTCGGAACGTGCCCACGCCTTCGAGGGGGACTCGGTTCCCCTGGTAGTCTAGGATGTGCAGTCTTTGCTTGGATAACTGGTCCTTTCGGAATGACGACAGGATGGTCTTCAGGGTTGCCCATGACATTATGGAGAGAGCTGATCCGGTGTCGATCTCCATCGAGCATGGCTTGCCGTTGATTTCGACCACCGTGCTGACTTTGTCCTTGATCGCCGTGCTGGCCTGGTCTATGTGTATGCTGCGGCCATCTCGCGGTTCAAACTCGCACCGTTTCTTCGCGCTGCCTTCTCTCATTGGATGCTTCTGGCGCGTCGATTCTGGTTGGCTGCGGCGCTCACGTGGTTGGTGTTTTCTGGGCAGAATGGCTCTACAGACTCGCGCCAAGTGCCCTTTTTTCTCGCAACGCCTGCAAATAGCCTCTCTGTATTTGCAGGACAGTCTATCATGGTGCCCGCCACAGCTGGGGCAGTTTCGCCGAGGGCTGCCTGCGTCTTTTCTGTGGTGCTCTGTTCGGAAGACGTCCTCATCAGACTCGGACTCCGAGCTGGATCCGGCGTCTTTCCTGTGCACTGGGGTGGACTTGGGACTGTCTTTGCTGGTCAGCGGATGCTGCAGCGTTTCTGTGGCTTTTGTAGAAGCTTCATGAGCCCTGGCCTCGTCTAGGGCTCCAGCAAGCGTTAAATCAGGCTTGGCGAGCAGACGCCTTTGTAGCCTTATGTCTCGAACCCCACAGATTAGTTGCTCAAGCAACGCATCGTCCAAGTTCCTATAGTCGCAGTGTGTTGCGGCTTTTCGCAGGCTCGCCATGTACGCGCTGACCGGTTCTCCCTCTCGTTGTACGCGCTGTCTGAGTTGGTATCGTTGCACGAACTTGGAGGGCACGGGAGCGTAGTGAGCCCAGAGAGTTGCCATCAGGGTGTCCCAGGAAATGGTCTGGACCGGTGTTGGCTCACAAAGTGACTCCGCCATCTCGAACACGACCGGTCCGCAGTGGCTTAAGAAGAGGGCTCTCTTCCAATTAGCGGAGAGCCCTTACATGTCGCTGGCTTCAAGCGAGCACTCAAACCTCGTTAGGTACGAGACCCATTTTTCGCGGGTCGGATCAAAAGGCTTCGGCGGAACGTAGGCAGACATGTTCGGTATGCCTCCTGTAGTTCGCCTCGTCGCCTAGCTGAAGCTCGTGGTCTCACTGGTTCGCCTCTTGTGGCCTCAATCCCACCTTCGTCGCCAATGAAGTGGTTCGGGAATAACGAGAGGCACAAGCAGGCAAATGACAACAGCTCTTTAATATACAGTGAGACTTCAGCAAAAACTCAGAGGCTGCAGCCCTCCTTATATACAATCCTGGAGGGACTGTCAGCCAATCAGAAACTTAGGCAGGTTTGAAACTCCCGCTGAAAAGTATCAATACATAACAGATACTGCAAAATTCCCATTCTCTTCCCACTCTGGGACCAGCCAGAGGTGGTATTTGCCGGTTCTCCAAACTACTCAAAATTTCCACTGTCAGTTTTCCGAACTGCTCAAAATTTCCACTACCGGTTCTCCAGAACCTGTCAGAATCTGCTGAATTTCACCCCTGGTCCTGGGCCATCATGTTTCAGCCCCCTTCTTGGTGTAACTTTTCTGTGAAATTAGTTGCTAACAAAACCTCTAAAACCTCTGAATAGAATTTTACATTCTGCACCACCTCTTCCTTCGAGGATCTTAGATTTCCTTTCCTTCATACCCCTTCACTTCTTCTTGGAGGTAACAGCCCTTGAATTAGTCAGAAGTTCAGAAACATCAAGCCTTCCTCTCTGTTGTTTAATTGTTTATAAGCCTGGCAAGCACTCTGACATAATTTATCTCTCAGCTGTTCTGCTGGAGACCCTACTTTGTCTAAGCCTCTTTCAGTCAACAAGAAAACCCGGTTAACTACACCTACATGAAAGTTAAAGCAATTTCACGCTCTATTGGCTTTTTACAGCAAACACTAATCCAGCATGCATTAATGTCAAAACCATCACAACTGCAGAGGTGCTACCTGTAAACACGTTCGCTTCCCATTTTCATAGCTCTTTTCATTTTTCCTGTTCCAACTAACATCAATACAAGATTCTTAGTTTGCTATTCTTTCTAAATCCTACTTTTTAGGATCTGTTTTGCAACCCAGTGTTTTGGGAATGAAATTAAACAGAGCCAAAATCCAATCAGGGCATCTAGGACACTCTGAAAACCTGGAGCATGGCTCCAATAACCCCCACTAATGATTGCCACCCAATTATATTTAATATGGCAGATCAAAAAATTTCAGACATATGCTATTGTGCTACATAATCATTTGTTCTTATCATATCATTTTTCCACAAAACATCCTGCAGAGTAGGTCTCTTTCAAAGGATGGCTCTCTGTATTTTCTCCAATACATTCAGGCCCTAGTTTGGGTATCATCCCAAAAATTTTTTTGATTTGGCCACCAGCAAACACAATTAGATACAGGTAGTACTCACTTAATGACTCTAACTGAGACTAGCAATTCCATATCTAAGTGAAACGGTCACTCAGTGGCAAATCATGTAACTGTGACCATGTGTTATGGCTAGAAGACAAGACAACTCAGTTTCACACTTTTGGCTTTTGTTTGCCTTCTAACCATTCCTCTGCTGTTTAGAATGCCCTATTGGCTACTTACTCTCTTGTACACATCGAAAGCAATCCAATTCCAGGGCTGGGAGCTGTAGGAACACTAAACAAACAGCTTACAAGAGATTCCCTTGAAATCTCTTCTCCAATCTCTCTACTCTGTGAGGTGTGAGGGAAAGGGGGGGGGGAAAAGCACCTGATTTCTGTAGGCAATTTCTCCTTTGCCCGGCCATTTTCCACTGCTGGTGCGATCGTATTGCGTTTGATGTAAAGAAGAGCAAACAGCTTACTCTCTTGAAATTTCATTCTCTTCAATCTCTCTGCTTTTTGAGGACAAAGTAGCAACAATGCTGCAGCTGAATATCTGCAAGAAATCCCACCATTTGCTTGCAAGCAAGAACTGGTGGGAGCACAAATTAGATAAAAGTAATAGAAAATAAAGGCAGGGGATAGATGGTTCAGAAATAGGAAACATAACTAAATAAAAATCAAGAAGCTAAAATGCTCTGGGGTTTTAGAATTCAAGCAGACAAGTAACTGCCACATAATGCCCCAGAGTTAATAATTGTCAATAAGAAAGATAAAATTGTGGACATGGCAGTAATTTGAGATAGCAAAATAGAAGAGAAAGAACTGTAGAAAATACAAAGTCCTGCAGACAGAAGTATGATGACACTGGCAAAAGAAAGCAAATATAGTTCCAATAGTAAAAGGCCCCTTGGGTGTAATCCCAAAACAACTGGATTATCACTTGAACACCATGGGCATTGACAAATTCACCATCAGTCAATTGAAAAAATCAGCTTTACTTGGAACAGCTTACATCCTGCAATGATATCTCTGACATCATAAAACAACAAAATCAGCCTATCCCTGGTCCTTGGGAAGGACTTGTTAGGTGGATAAAAATGCCAAATCCAATGTAAACATCTGACTGACTGCACAACCATGATAATTTAAATTTGTATGACACCCAGTTCTCAAGAGTGTCTCACAATCAAAGAAATTACAATGAAATCAAATCATTTTAAATCATAATGTTAGGAAGTTCATGTAATGACACAACAAGTGTCTGGTATATGAACAGAACAGAACAGAACAGAACAGAACAGAACAGAACAGAATAGAATAGAATTCTTTATTGGCCAAGTGTGATTGGACACACAAGGAATTTGTCTTGGGGCATACACTCTCGGTGTACATAAAAGAAAAGATACATTCGTCAAGAATCATAAGGTACAACACTTAATGATAGTCATAGGGAAAGCCAGCTCCAAAGAAATTATGTCTACCCTGTTTCCCCCAAAATAAGACATCCCCTGATAATAAGTCCAATCAGGCTTTTGAGTGCATGGCAATAAGGCCAAGCACTTATTTCAGCATTCAAAAAAATATAAGACAGGGTCTTATTTTCGGGGAAATATGGTAGCTTAGTGTCTACATTTGCCTGATTTATTCAGATACAGTATATGCTTTTTCCTGTTCAGATAAGAGAGAAAAGAAGAAGGCAAAAATCAGAACAAGGATTTAACAAAACATTTATGTATTCAAAATTGCGCTACTTTCCTGTATAAAATCAAACCATTTACTAATTGTAAACACTTTAAACCTAAATCTGGGAAGCAAACATTAGCTTAGTCTCTTGCAAAATTTTATTCAGCTTTTAATCACTCACAAATGGATAAATACGCTCTGTGTGTTTTGGATGGAACATATAGCTAAAGCTACATTTGGCTTGTACTTTAAAATGTGTTGGGAAAATAAAACTTCTGGGGAAGAAATAAACATATGAAAACATTAGGACAGTAAAGCTTGATACATCTAGAATCCATCCAAATTAGTTTTCTGCTTTGCAATAGTGCTTAACCAGGAAAGGAGTCTCTCCAGAAACTGCATAAGATAGCCAGAAGTGGCCCATGATAGATCAAAGATTATTGATACACCAATGCAGTTTACAAACCTCACCTTTTCAGAGAAATCTGGAAGTCTCTTATTTTTGGAGGAACGGATTGTTTTTCATTTGCTTCAACAATGATATTACCATATTGAATGATGTTTGACTAAAACAGCTGGATCAAGCATTGAAGAGGAAGAATGAAACAAATTCTCTTGATGCCCAAAGGTAATTAATTTCTGAATGGATACGTGTAATGTTTCTGCAAAACTGTGATACGGCTAGGTCCTGATATGGTGTCTTTTTTAAAATTTCAGTTCCCAGATGAGATCTGGTGCAACAGAGATAAACATTTGTCAGCTCTCATAAATTGAATTTACAATTTCTAAAATAATATCGAAACCAACAGGTTTTCAATGTTTTGCAAATCACAATGTCATAGTCTTACGATTGGCCACAATGTGCGTTCTCTGGTTCCCGAGAAAATCTGCACGAAGCAACACGGAAGGCGATCACCTGAATAGCTGAATTGGACATCCAGTTATGAGACCACTGCTGTACCCCCATAGGAGTTTACCAGTGGTGAAATCCAAATATTTTTACTACTGGTTCTGTGGGTGTGGCTTGGTTGGCGTGGCTTGGTGGGCATAGCAGGGGAAGGATACTGCAAAATCTCCATTCCCACCCCACTCCAGGGGAAGGATATTGCAAAATCTCCATTCTCACCGCACTCTGGGACCAGCCAGAGGTGGCATTTGGCGGTTCTCCAAACTACTCAAAATTTCCGCTACCGGTTCTCCAGAACCTGTCAGAATCTGCTGGATTTCACACCTGGAGTTTACTTATAATTACATGGACTGCATATATACATACATACACACACACACACACACACACACACACACATATATATATATATATATATATATATGTGTGTGTGTGTGTGTGTGTGTGTGTGTGTGTGTGTGTTTTCTATCGAGGCACCTGGTCTACCCCAGCATGTGAGAGGGAACATACTGCATCCCTTTTGCCTTTCAGTTCCAATCCAGGAGCCCTCAAACAGTCACATTCACATCAAAATTTTAATATAAATTAAGGTTATTCGGGTTTTCTCCCATGTAAAATTGGAAGTGTCTTGGTGACGTTTCAATGAAGTCTCATCTGAGGTTTTCGTGGGTGTTTGTATGTAGGTCTTTGGTTATTCGGGTTTTCTCCCGAATAAATAACCAAAAACCAATGCGATCACACATTGCTCCTAGAAGCACGAAGCCGAAAACACCAGCCTGAAGATGACGAATGAGACTTTGTTGAAACGTCGCCAAGACACTTCCAATTTTACGCAGGAGAAAACCCGAATAACCAAAGACCTATCTATCTATCTATCTATCTATCTATCTATCTATCTATCTATCTATCTAAAACAAATATATATTTTGCTGATAAAGAAATAAAGGGAGCAGAATGCCCCCTCCCACATGTTGGGGTAAACCAGGTGTCTCGGTAAACACTTTATATTTTTAAATTTTTAACTTAATAGAAAGATAGATAGATAGATAGATAGATAGATAGACAGACAGACAGACAGACAGACAGACAGACAGACAGACAGACAGACAGACAGACAGACATGTATGTATGTATGTATCAGGTGTGGGTTCTAAATTTTTTTACTACCGTGGCTACCTGTGGGCGTGGCTTATTTTGTGGGCATGGCTTGATGGTCTTGTGACAATTATTTAGGATTTAGCAGAGGTACTGGTCTACCAGGCTTTTAACTGCTTGCAGAGCTGTACCGATCTACCCATTTATTTTTGCAGGCACTGGTCTACCCAATTATTTTTGCAGGCACTGATCTACTCATGTATTTTTGCAGGCACTGATCTACCCATGTATTTTTGCAGGCACTGATCTACTCATGTATTTTTGCAGGCACTGATCTACTCATGTATTTTTGCAGGCACTGATCTACTCATGTATTTTTGCAGGCACTGGTCTACCCATTTATTTTTGCAGGCACCGGTCTACTCATTTGTTTTCTTTTAACACTGATCAGCTGTAGGGTGGCCCTTTGAAGCCCTGCGGCAAGAGTTTAAACAGTTTTTTTCCCTCTAGCCATCAGCTGGGACTCAGGAGGCAGCAATAGATTGGGAGTGGGGCCAAATAAAAGTTAAGAATAACGCGGGGGGTGGGGTGCGGGGGGTGGGGGGGCACAACCGGTTCGGTGATGTCATATCGTCACCGCTACCGGCTCGGTGGAACCGGGCCAAACCGGGAGGAACCCACCACTGGTATGTATGTATTTATATTCTTCTTTCTGTCGTGTTTCATCATATGCATAATAATAATAACAATAGTGTATATTGTAAGAACAACCCAAGTTATCAAATTCCATCTGATACCAATTAACTATTTCTTCTGTGTATCAAATAACAGGGATTACACAGGTACTACCTGCTTTAACAAAATTTCCACCATTTAGCCTTGACTTTAATTATTTTTTTTTTTGGAAACTCATTTGATATATTTGGTGAAAGTATTTTCTTTGAGTTGATTCTTATTGAATCTTATTTATAAATTTCATAAAATTTATAATTGTATTAGCCTAATTGTAATTGTATAATTTAATAGACTTAATTTTTATTTCTTGACATGATTATTATTGCTGGTTGGCCGCACAGTCAGCCAGATGTTTAGACTGGGTTTTATTATTATAAATGTCGCAGTCATTTCAAGACAAAGTCCATCACTGATTCATGCTGTGACTCATGTTATTCTCCTGTTCAAACGCCTGCTTAAGAGAATGAATTGTAGGCAATTCCCATGAAATAAAAATATGGTCAGCAGCAGCATTACCATTAGAGCGATCAGATCATTTTGCAGTTGATTAAATGCAGGGAGAATACACGATGCCGAGTTTCCTCCAACACCGCAACTCCTGAATGCTGGGTCTATTACCCTGCAGTAGAAGGAAAACTTTCAGTGTCACGTCTCAAATACAAATCTATTCTAAGGAAGGTAGGGGGTGGGGAATGGAGAACTCAATTGGTATATGTTTTCCTGTCCTGGTGATTCTGTTATAAATCAGTGAATACCAAATATTCACATGCACATTGTTCCATTCTCCAATCTCATATTATGATTTCATAACTGGCCAAATCAAGAAGAACCACAATTAACAAAGTCAAAAGTTCTCAGGAAACAATCTTAAGAAACATCAGGCTGGAGCAGGGGTGAAATCCAGCAGGTTCTGACAGGTTCTGGAGAACTGGTAGCAGAAATTTTGAGTTCCGGCAAATACCACATTTGGCTGGCCCCAGAGTGGGTTGGGAATGGAGATTATGCAATATCTTTCCCCCAGGAGTGGGGTGGGAATGGAGATTTTGCAGTATCCTTCCCCTGGAGTGGATGGGAATGGAAATTTTGTAGTATCCTTCCCCTGCCACACTCACCAAGCCACACCACACCCACCAAGCCACGCCCACAGAACCGGTAGTAAAAAAAATTGGATTTCACCACTGGACTGGAGGGAGATATTGCTGGAATCCAGTTGTTAACTTTCCCATATAACACCGCCCTCTTGTTTAGCTCAGTAAACTTTGTGGTCCCTAAAAAAAGTGATGTTCAGAAAAATGCTTTGTTCCCAAAACAATATCTCATCAGTGGCGGAAAATAATTTCTGTTTTTATTTGTTGCTCTACAAAGCGTTAGTCAATTGTCTTCAGAATATCCTGGTATAACATTGGTTATACAGGGCAATGTTTTTCAACCTCAGAAATTTTAAGATGCATGGATTTCAATTCCAGCATGGAAGTTGAAGTCCACACATCTTAAAGTTGCCAAGATTGAGTAAAATTGATGTAAACCAATGTCCATCCTAACCTCCAAAACAAGTTATGCCATCACCACTTGATTGTTTTGCCTTCAAATTTCAGTGACACGAATTCAGCCAGGTTGGTTTGTTTTAGTTGGAGGGTTAAGAGGATCTTATGTGTGCCAAGGGAAAGTAGAGTGTTTTGTTTCACAGAGGTTTCCTGTTCCAGGGAAGAAAGATGCTATTCTCACAGCTTAGCTGTATAATGGGTTGATACTTTTGCAGAATACCAGTAAGTTATAACCGCAAAGCAAAGCCTAGGATAAAATAGCATATCTACATTGTTGTGAAGAAAACCTGGGCCAAATTGAACATATGGATAAAATTCTTATTGAACCTAAGAGCTCCAATTTATACAGACAGCTCTATTATTGCAATGGCCTTTTTTTTTTTCCAACTGCAGCTGTTTGGAAGAAGTGAATAGAACAGAATAGAATTCTTTATTGGCCAAATGATTGGACACACAAGGAATTTGTCTTTGGTGCATATGCTTTCAGTGTACATAAAAGAAAAGATACATTCGTCAAGAATCATAAGGTATAACACTTAATGATAGTGATAGGATACAAATAAGCAATCAAATCATACTAGGAAACAATATAAATCGTAAGAATATAAGCAACAAAGTTACAGTCATGCAGTCATAAGTGGGAGGAGATGGGTGATACGAATGATGAGAAGATTAATAATAATAATAATGCAGACTTAGTGAATAGTTTGGCAGTGTTGAGGGAATTATTTGTTTAACAGAGTGATGGCATTCGGGAAAAAACTGTTCTTGTGTCTAGTCGTTCTGGTGTGCAGTGCTCTATAGTGTTGTTTTGAGGGTAGGAGTTGAAACAGTTTATGTCCAGGATGTGAGGGGTCTGTAAATATTTTCATAGCCCTCTTTTTGACTCATGCAGTATACAGGTCCTCAATGGAAGGCAGGTTGGTAGTAATTGTTTTTTCTGCAGTTCTAATTATCCTCTGAAGTCTGTGTCTGTCTTGTTGGGTTGCAGAACCAAACCAGACTGTTATAGAGGTGTAGATGACAGACTCAATCATTCCTCTGTAGAAGTGGTTCTACAATTAAACAGCCTCCTGCTGCTTCAGGCAAAAGGACCACCAGATGATCATCAGAAATGTACCAGTTCTTGGGAAAGATCAGCTGCAGGAATTAAATGGTGGTGGTGGTGGTGGGTTTACAAGGGATGTGACCATGCATATTCCCCTCGTACCTATTCAAATCCAATTTATTCCTATCTAATATTTCTTAATTTAATTTTATTTATTTTTCTCCCCTTTCCTTCATTCTGTTTCTAATTCTCTATCCCTACATTCCTCCTTTTCTCTAGCCATTTATAAAATGTATTCCAGGTTACATAGAATTCTGATTCATCTTTATCTTTGAGCTCCATTGTTAACCTGTACATTTCTGCACAGGTCAATATTTGTTAATTATTTCTACCTCTTGTGGGTTCTCTCTGCATTTCCAATTTTGTGCGAATATCAACCTCGCTGCCGTTAGTATGTGTACCATAAGATATATTTCTTCTTTTTTGTAATAATCCCTTACTATACCCAGAAGGAAGAGTTCTGGCATCATATCTATTGTCTTGTTTAACTTCTCTTCTAGCCACTGTTTTATTTGGCACCAAAAGTCCTTGGCTTTTGGGCACCCCCACCACATATGATAATAGGTGCCTAATGTTGCTTTACATTTCCAACATTTTGGTGAGCAATTTTTGCACATCTTTGCCAGTCTTGTGGGTGGGTAATGCCACCTGTAAAACATCTTGTACTGAATGTACAAAAAGTATATATGGAATATGCATGATATTATATTATAATATACACAAAAGAAAAAGTGCTAGAAAAGTATGTACCAGACAAGTCACATCAAGTCTAATGTTTTTAAATTGTATATTTAATAAAATTAATTAAAACATTATTTTTTTTAAAAAAAGGGATGTGAGCATGGAAAGGAACCTGAGAAGGAGGCTCACAGGGTGTAACAAAAGAAGCCCATTAGGCCTGACAGAATCTGCTTTATGTCAGATGTAAAACTAGTCCTAGTTCCAGAGTGTTTGGGAATGGGAATTGAGTGGAATCCTGTAAGCTAGAAGATAGACTAGTCTTGGGGGTGTGTCAAGCAGACAGTCCTTTGTTTTCTTTTTGCTTGGATTGCCGCTTCTTGGTCCCTCTGCTGCTTTGTGGTCTCTGGTAGGCTGCCACTTTCTGCAGTTGGAGGTATACCTACAGAACGTCAAAGACAAGGATGCCAAAATAATTGGCATCTATTGTGAACAAGCAATCATTATTTATACTTCTCCCAAATCTCAGAATAATTTACTTCCTTTCTCCTTTTCAGTTTTTTAATGGTTTGTGCTGCAGGATGCTTCTAACAGATTTTAGTTAATAAGGGAGCTGTAATTGATATGAATTTTCACAGCCCCAAGCCACCTAGGAATAATGATAAGGGAATGAGGATGGTTGTTGCAATTAAAAATGAGGATCGTTGGTTAAAAAAAAGAAAGAATTGTCAACACTCTCAACAGATACTCAGTGTGAATGCTTACATGAGAAATATATCATCACTAGGAATATTTTTGAATTTCTAATGCAACCCCCAAAGAAAAATACCCCATTCTCATTTCCACATGCCTTCAATCATTCCACATGTCTATTCAGAAATCAGCCTTAGTGAAGCTAATGATACTTACTTCCAGGTAAGTCAGCATGAAGTTGCAGCCTAAACAACACAGAATCCATACAGAGCTATACTTTGGAAAACTAGTATTAGCAGTATTAGTCATCTTAGCAGAATACATCACAATGTTCCATACCCTTGTGAGGAACTACAAAGATTTAGGATTGGCTTAACTTTCCCATGTCTTAGTCTGCATCTAGTCAATGAAAGACACGCAACAGATCCCATATATGAATGTGTAATTGGTTCATTTCTTGTCACAGCCCAGCATGGTCGACAGGACAGTCTAGAGAAAAGAAGGACTAGGGTGACATGATAGCAGTATTCTAGTATTTGAAGGGCTGCCACAAAGGAGAGAGTGGTCAACTTATTTTCCAAAGCACCAGAAGGCAGGACAAGAAACAATGGATGGAAACTAATTAAGGAGAGAAGCAACCTGGAATTAAGGAGAAACTTCCTAATAGTGAAGACAATTAACTAGTGGAACGGTTTGCCATCAGAAGTTGTAGGTGCTTCATCACTGGAGGTTTTAAAGAAAAGACTGGACAGTCATTTGTCTGAAATGGTATAGGGTCTTCTGCTTGAGCAGGGGGTTGGACTAGAAGACTTCCAAGGTACCTTCTAGCTCTATTTTGATTGATTGATTGATCAATTGCTGCTGGCTGACAAATCACATGTCCCTTCCCATTCCATGAGTCAAATTCTGTTCCTTTAACCTCTTGGAAATGTAGTAGAGATTAGAATTAGAAAGAAACCTCTCTTGCCTGGCTCATAAGTAGGTCACTGCGAGGTGGCGCAGTGGTTAGAGTTCAGTACTGCAGCTACTTCAGCTGACTGCTAGTTCAGCAGATCAGCGGATCAAATCTCACCGACTCAAGGTTGACTCAGCCTTCCATCCTTCCGAGGTGGGTAAAATGAGGACCCAGATTGTTGGGGGCAATATGCTATTTAGTATACTGTCTTTGGTGTAAGCCTCCCAGAGTCCTCGGAGAGTGGGGGCATAGAAATACGAAAAACAAACAAACAAACAAACAAACAAACAAACAAACAAATAAAATTGGAGACCCTGCTTGAACTGCAACCTAGTAACCAATCTCTTCTTTGCTGCCATGATGCCTTCACTCCATTTGATAGATACAGTTCAATATGTAATCACTACCTTATTAAGTGATATAAAGTACACACTTCTGAAATGGCAATATTTCCCAAACTGTTATTACCATTACTCCAGAACACTGTTTCTAGTATATCACCTTGCTGAATGGGGAGAACATACATGGGTTTATGCTGCTCAACTAAACTGGTCAATAATGTGTTTAATGGTTCAGAAACAGCAAACAAATGAACCTGCTTTAAGGAAACACAAATCCCACACTTGTAATTATCACACGAGTGCAGGTTGCAGTTTGTTCCTTTTTAAGCTCTCTTCAAATACATAAGTGTTCGGCTTGCAGTGACAAAAGTGAAATGGTTGAAGGCTATTCATTTTCAGTTTTCAACACCCAGGTCCAGTGGGCTGGTATCCCAGTCCAGTGGGCTGGCATGATAGTGCATGAACATGAACTCTTGATGTGTACTGTTTCCTGTGCTGTTTCCTCCACTTTCAGATCTATGAGTAAAAGAGTAGAAGCTAGCAAGTGAACAGTGTGGTTTGGAATCCTACTGTCCTTGCTAATGATAATAATAATTGGAGAACCTGTCCGATGCTATTTGCCTATCTTTAGCCTTTACTTCACATATGATTGTTCGTATATGATCATTTTAAGTCTTCTGAGTTAACATATTTGCAAATAAGAAACGTGCATGTTATGTATGTATCTATTTTGTGCGGGAAATTCAAATGTACAGTGAATTCTGATTGGTTGTTGGTCGCCCCTGAAAAGTATATAAAGAGGGCTGTTGCCTGTGTTCCTTTGCTGAAGTCTCACCCTGAATTAAAGAGCTGTTGTTACTAGCCTGCTTGTGCCTCTCGTTATTCCCGCGCTACAACAGTGCAGGTCCTCAAAACTGTCAGAGTTTCTTGCAAAAATCAAATCCAGAAGCACACACAGATAAACTGATTCAGCAGGATTCATTAACTTCTTTATATACACAATAATACATGAAGTAAGTTTACAATATCAACAGCAGATTCACAGGCAGAGGAGAGATTGTTTTCAGTTCCAGCAACAGACTAGTTCACACACACTGGTTTCAGTTTCTCTTTCTCAGCACAGACTCAGAAGCTGCAGACTAAGACACGCCCTGGCTCCAGTTTGTCTCAGCTCCCAATTGGCTGATTTAGTTGCTATGCCTATTCATTGGCTGACCTTGTTACCATGTCTTCCCAGTCATGAATATTCTGACAAAAATAAACATGATTAGAAGCCATTGATGGAGAGATGTGTTCCTAGTGTTCCTGTGTGCATATGGTTTATATATACAAGGTTGTGTTCGACTTACAGCCATTCATTTAATGTCCGTTCGAAGTTACAGCAGCACTAAAAAAAATTACTTATGACCGTTTTTCACACTTAGGATTGTTGCCGCATCACCATGGTCATGTGATCAAAATACAGACACTTGGCAATTGGTTCATATCCAGTGGTAGGATTCAGCCAGTTCGCACCCCTTCGGGAGAACCAGTTGTTAACTTTCTGAGCAGATTGGCAAATTGGTTGTTAGAAGAAATCATTAGGGCAGAGAACCGGTTGTTAAATTACTTGAATCCCACCACTGCTCATATCTATATGACAGTCACAGTGTCACGGTGTCATGTGATCCCCTTTTGTGACCTTCTGACAAGCAAAGTCAATGGGGGAGGCCAGATTCTCTTAACCACTGTGTTATTAATGTAACAATTGCAGCAATTCACTTAACAACTGTAGCACGAAAGGTCTTAAAGTTCACTTAACAACTGTCTTGCTTAGCAATGGAAATTTTGGGCTCAGTTGTGGTTGTAGGTTGAGGACTACCTGCATAACCACATACACCCATTCATCATGTTTAGTCTTCGTATTTTCTGAGGTCCAAGACACCAGTTTCAGCATAGCAATGGCACTCTGCCTGATGAGCTTTATAAATCTCTCTCTAGAGGGATCCCAAAGAAAAGGGTGTGCTTCTTTTAATTTGGAAGGATTGCAATACTTGCATTTGGTGTTAGTGCCTGTCACAGCACTGTTTCATTTTTTGTCAGAAAGTTGCACATGAAGTATTGGCACATGAAGTGTGCAGTGCAGAGAGCTGATGTTATCTATTAAATTTGGCTTGCATTGAAAGCACTTAATGAGGCATGGAGGGCTGGCTGAGGAAGAAGGTGCAGTAATAAATAAGCGATGCACACATTAGGATTAAAAAAATGGCCACAGTTGTACCAGTTACAGATTAAGTTTAAGGCATAGATAGATGATAGCTAGATAGCTAGATAGCTAGATAGCTAGATAGCTAGATAGCTAGATAGCTAGATAGATAGATAGATAGATAGATAGATAGATAGATAGATAGATAGATAGATAGATGATATAGAAACAGAGATATGTCTGGACATGATCCAGACCTTGAGACACAATAACCTGGAACTTGCCCCATCTCCTAAAGCAGAGGTCTCCAAACTTGGCAACTTTAAGACTTGTGGCCTTCAACTCTCATGGCTGGTTGAGGATTTCTGGGAGTTGAAGGACACAAGTCTTAAAGTTGCCAAGTTTGCAAGGGTTGCAGACCCTTGTCCTAAGAGATGTACAAGGAAGGGACAACTTCCAAATGGGCATGGACTATCTCTTATCTGCCCCCTCCCTTGAAGGTTCCCATTTTTGCTGGGGGGAGAGGTGTTAATATTTAAGATGGGAATGGGAATGTTCTACCTCCTGGTGCCCCCCCCCCCAATTCCTGCAACCGTTCTTCATGTGTTTTTGTCTCCAGGCCTTTAATCGTCTTAGATGCTCTTCTTTGCACTTTTTCCGTAGTCTCAACATCTTTTTTTGTAATGTGGTGGTCAAAACTGGATGCAGTATTCCAGGTGTGGCTTTACTAAGGGTTTATAAAGCAATACTAATACTTCATGTGATTTTGATTCTATGCCTCTGTTCATACAATCAAGGATTGTATTCACTTTTTTGGTTGCTGCCACACACTGCTGGCTCATGTCCCTCTCACAGTTACTGTTTTTGAGCCAGGTTTTGTCTACTCTGTACTTGTGCCTTTGGTTTTTCCTGCCTAGGTGTAAAACCTTGCTTTTCTCCACATTAAATTTCATGTTGTTGGATAGGACCCATTGTTCAAATCTGTCAAGATTTTTTTGGATCCTGAGCTTGTCTTCTGGGATATTGACTATTCCTGCCAGCTTAGTGTCACCTGCAAATTTTATGAGTTCCCTTTCTATTCCCTCATCTAAGTCACTTATGAAGATATTGAAGAGTACTGGCCCTGAGACTCAACCTTGTGGCACAAGACACATTAGTCAGGACTACAGGAATACATTTTAGAAGGCTTACACATCCCTAGTCCTCATGATATACAGGTAGTCCTTGATTTATGACCACAATTGGGACTGAGACTTCTGTTGATAAGTGATATGGTCATGACTACATCCAATTTTACAACCTTTTTTTGCCACATTTGTTAAGCAAATCACATGGTCACTAAGCAAATCCAGCTTCTTCCATTCACTTTGCTTATCAGAAGCCAGCTGGTCATGTGACCCTGGGACACTGCAACCATTATAAATTGCTAAGCACCCAAATTGGGATTATGTGACCATGGGGACATTGCAAGGGTCATAAGCGCAAGGACCAGTCATCAGTAACTTTTTTCAGCACTGCCATAACTTCAATCTAAACTAAAGAGTTGAGAACTACCTGTACGGTAGGATGTGTTACTATCAGGGGTGAAATGCTCCCAGTTCGGACTGGCTTGGGCAAGTAGGTAGCGATGGCGGCGGGCAATTTGGAGAACCGGTAGCAAAAATCCCTTCCCCCCCAGCCTCCATCTTGCTTACCTTCGCTCTTCGAATCCTGAGCTGCTGGTTGCAACACCTGCCTTGCTTCGCTTGCTGTAATCCCTGCAATCCATTGCATCAGCAAGCAACTGAATCTCCCTGCCTGCAATCAAGCTCATCGGTGAGCAGCTCTATCTGCCTGCCTGCCTTTGTCCCTTCAATTAGGTAAGTTTTTCCCCCTTTGGGAGCTTTAAAAAAATAGTTAATTGGGATGCTTTTTTAGTTGTTCTTGTTTTAGACCTAGCCATTTAAAGTTTAGGAAGTTTTAAATTTAGCTGCTTTTATATAAAAATAAAAATAAAATAAAATAAAATAATATTTGTGCAGCTTTCTGAGATTTTGTGTGTTTCTGTAGTGTTTCACTCTAACTACACAAACACACAATATCTCACAAAGCTGTATGTGGAATTTTGTGTGTGTAAAGTGTGAAAGTTGGTTTTTGGGACTTTTTGTGGCTATGTGAGGTTCCTGCTTGTTGCAGGGGGCATTTTGGGTCTAGCACAGCTGCTTTTACATTGTGGGTGAGCCAGTTGTGTTGTGTTGTGTTGTGTTGTGTTGTGTTGTGTTGTGTGTGTGTAAAGTGTGAAAGTTGGTTTTTTGAGCTTTTTGTGGCTGTGTGAGGTTCCTGCTTGTTGCAGGGGCCATTTTGGGTCTAGCACAGCTGCTTTTACATTGTGGGTGAGCCAGTTGTGTTGTGTTGTGTTGTGTTTTGTAGGTTAAAAAAGGGCACGCCCACCTGACCACCAAGCCACGCTCACCCAGTCACCTGACCACCAAGCCACGCCCACTAACTAAGCCATGCCCACAGAACCGGTAGCGAAAATTTTTAGATTTCACCCCTGGTTACTATACTTCTAAGTGCCAAAGTCCACTGTAATAACATTGCCAAAAAGGCATTAAGAGTTGTAAACCTAATCTTGTGTAGCTTCTTTTCCGGTAATATCACACTACTAACCAGAGCATACAAAACATTTGCTAGATCAATTCTCCAATACAGCTCATCTGTCTGGAACCTGCACTGCATATCGGACATTAATACAATCGAACGTGTCCAGAAATATTTCACAAGAAGAGTCCTCTACTCCTCTGCTCGCAACAAAATACCTTATGCCACCAGACTTGAAATTCTCGGCCTAGAAAACTTAGAACTATGCCGTCTTCGGTATGACCTAAGCATAGCTCATAAAATTATCTGCTACAATGTCCTACCAGCCAATGAATACTTCAGCTTCAACCAAAACAATACACGAGCACACAATAGATACAAACTTACAGTGAACTGCTCCAAACTCGATTGCAGAAAATATGACTTCAGCAACAGAGTGGTCAATGCCTGGAATGCACTACCTGTCTCTGTGGTTTCATCCCAAAACCCCCAAAATTTTAACCTAAGTCTGTCTACTGTTGACCTCACCCCATTCCTAAGAGGTCTGTAAGGGGCGTGCATAAGAGCACTAGCATGCCTACTGTCCCTGTCCTAATGTTTCCTCTATTTGTATCTATTTTATGTATTCAATTCATGCTTATATTTCTATATATTACCTAATATGTTTTTGACTGACAAATTAATTAATTAATTAATTAATTCTGAGAATGCAGAGTGGACCGGAAATTGGAGAAAAGAAACAAAGGAAAATTGGTGACATTTATCTGGGAATGGTCATAACGCAATGGGATTCCTCCTGTCTAGCGGAAGATAAAGACTGGCAGAGCTGCTTCTAAGGACTGCAATCTCCCACCCTATCATCCCCCCCCACCTCCACCCCCCTTTATGGAGAGTAAATGGCTCACATCAGGCAGAAAGAAGCCCCATTGCTGATAACACATCTGGTAAGAGAATGGAGATGAGAAACTGAAAGGCTGGCAAGCTTAAAAGAAAACATTTGGAGAAAGAAGATGTTTGCTTCAGCTGCTTGAAAGGCAGGAGATGTTTACAAAAAAAAACAAACAGCCAAAGAATAGAAAAAAGGAATGAACAGAACATATTTAAATGTAAATCACTCATACTATTATGAGGTAGGAGCTTTAAAGGATTTGACAGAGAGTAGGAACAGAGAGAACTGGGCTCTTGAACCTTCTCTAATGTGATTTAGCGGGTCAGAATATAGCAAGAATGCTTTATCGGGCATGTGGATAGGTTTGGCTGACAGTTTAGGTTTCTGCATTTTCCAGGTGACTTACGGGGAGATGGAATTGAGGATGTTCAGGAAATGAGTCGGGCATCATTTCTGCATTAGTGTGATAACTATGCAAACAAATCCAGATGCCCACTTTTCATCTCATGTGGGAGGCATGCCTCATTGGTTGATCACTGCATGAAAAACAAAGATAAGCATTAGCTATAATTGCAGAGAGGTGTTTACTCTGCTACAATTAAGGGACTGCCAGTGCTTCTATTAACCTTTATGTTGCTGGTGTTTTCCACATGCTCCATCTGTATGTAGAAAAATAGATGAGAGAAATATCCATGGCCTACCGCTGCATTCTTACATACACTAACTCGTGAGTAGATCTCACCAAATCAGGTAGAAGGACAGATACTTTGATGAAAGCAAGCATAACATTGAACAGAGAGTCCATGCAGAAGTGTCTTATGATTCTCCAAAGATGTGATATAGATAATAAACAAGTTAGCATTCCCCCTGAAGTCAGAGCAAATAACACCCTTCTTTGATGCCAAAGAAAATCAAAAATCTGCTCCACAAAATGATTCCAATTCTGAGTAAAAGAAATCAATCTCAAAAAAAATCTCAGATACTGCCCTTGCCTCAGTCTGTATACCCTTTCCTTAATTGTCTACCTTTATTTAAAATATTCAAATCCTCATAACTAAAATCTTTGCATCTAATCCATGGCAGATATCATGAGGATCTGAGCTGTACATGAGCATGCTCATTTCTTCAGACGCTGTTGAATCTCAACTCCCAGTATCATCCAGTATGGCCAGTAGGGAAGAATGATAAGACTTGTCAAATGGCAATAGCTGGAAGGCCATAGATAGATTCCCCAGTCCTGATGTAGACTGAAATTAGCATTGTAAATGCTTTCAATCATTTGCATTGCTCAGGAACATGGCAGTATTTCAACACTCATCTGGACATACCTAATACCATATTGAGGAGTCTGCATTAGCATCTGAGTCATCTTATTTATATGCAGCTAGATCAAGAATAAATTTATACACAAAAACCAACCATCTGGATTTACCCTTTCTCTAAAGAGCTGAAGAAACCCTGTAGATACATCCAAAGAAACTGTTGGACTAGAACAAATGTTTGTGGGTTCTGGCTTCGTCCATGAAGTTCATCCTTGTGAATGTTGATCTCTTTCCGAATTCCTGATCTCATCCATGTAGTTCAGAGTGGAGCTAGCTTCAAGATTTTATACCTCCTGGAATATTATAATGGTATTATACCATTTGGTATTATACCAGCTCAAAGTGTATCATACTGCATTGAAAAAATCAGAATGCTAAGATAAAACAGAAAGATAATATATGTATGTATGCTCTTTTAAAAATGTATAATGTTATTTAAATTTGATGTGGTTTTTTTTTAAAGGTTAATACTGAAGCAAGATAGAAGAATTTTATGATTAAACACTTGACAAAGTGATGATGTTGGATACAAATTCATGGCTCTGCTCAATGCAAGCTAGGCAAGATGAATAGGGTGCCCAGGCTTAATGAGTTTCCACTTTGTGTAACATCAGACACAGCTTCTGGTGTAAATAAGAGGTTGAGACTCTAGAAAAGAAGACCAACAAAGATGATTAGAGGACTGGAGCAGAGGTGGATTTTAGCAGGTTCTGACCAGTTCTGGAGAACCAGTAGTGGAAATTTTGAGTACTTCGGAGAACCGGTAATAAAAATTCTGACTGGCCCTGCCCCCATTTATTCTCTGCCTCCCAAGTCCAGGAGGAAATGGGGATTTTGCAGTATCCTTCCCCTGGAGTGGGGAGGAAATGGAGATTTTACAGTATCCTTCCTCTGCCATGCCCACCAAGCCATGCCACGCCCACCAAGCCATGCCACGCCCACCAAGCCACACCCACAGAAAAAAATTTGAAACCCACCACTGGACTGCAGGCTAAAACATATGAACTCTTGCAGGAATTGGGTATGTCTAGTTTAATGAAAAGAAGGACTAGAGGTGCCATGATAGCAGTGTTCCAATATCTAAGGAACTGCCACAAAGAAGAGGGGGTCAACCTATTCTCCAAAGCACCAGAAGGCAGGACAAGAAACAATGGATGGATACTAATCAAGCAGAGAAGCAAACTAGAAATAAGGAGAAATTTCCTGACAGAACAATTAACCACTGGAACAACTTGCCTCCAGAAGTTGTGGGCATTCCATTTTAAGAAGAGATTGGACAGTCATTTGTCTGGAATGGTTTAGAGCAAGGGATTGTACTAGAGGACCTTCAAGGTCCCTTCTGTTATTTTGTTATTTTGTCTTCCCGAATATGCCATTAATACGCCATTAATGAGATGGAGCCTCCTTTAATAGCTCTTAAAGAATAGCTGCATTAAAGAATGAGACATAAGGCATTCAACATCCTCCTCCGTGTGACAGGATAGTTGGAGAAGGGAAGTCCTAATTGAAACTTTCTATATAAGTGTTTGTAACCTAAACAAAATAGTGTGAAGTGATCTTTAAATAATTTTTAAAAATCAGAATGTTTATTTGGTTAGAGA
Source organism: Pituophis catenifer annectens (assembly GCF_029215685.1). NCBI lineage: Eukaryota > Metazoa > Chordata > Lepidosauria > Squamata > Colubridae > Pituophis > Pituophis catenifer. The sequence goes on along the minus strand of NW_027256881.1, from coordinate 215,574,968 downwards.
ATACAAATGGTATCTTTGGGGAGGATGTGGGAGAAACTGATCCTGTAACACTCCTCTCTGCATTCCTAGCACAAAACGTTCAAGAGAAATGTAGACTTCCTTTCTGATATCTTACGTGTTAAGAGGGCCCATAGCTATGATACCTAGAGAACACATACACAATGCAGAAGGTACCAGCTTCAATCCTTAGTATCTCATATTCAGAAGATCCAGGAATGATTGATGGAAAAGGCTTGCCTGACAATCTAGAGATACAGAGCACTGGATAGGGTTATCGAAACTGAGCTGCAAAAATTGGATGACCACTAGAAGGAAGAAAAGTGCTGGGATGATTTCTTCACTGCCATCTTATAGGCATGCAGATTTCTGCAGTCCAGATCTGGCAACTCAAGCATTGGCCTCTCTATATGTTTAAAAGAGTGCAGTGATCCAAATGCACATTTGATTGTGCATTTTTTGCTGAAGGTGATTTGAACTGCATCTTACCTGTGTGAAGCTCTTTAAGGAAGCTGCATCTTTCCTTGGAATTGTGCAGTGGCAGCTTCTTACTATAGTATCTATTTTTTCAAATGGCCTCGAGTAAAAATTTATGTGATTTCCCCTTCAAATATTGGATCATAGGCTTGGAGAAATGAAAGGGGCATTTGGACCACTGCATCCAACCTCTGTTCCATGCAGGAATCCAATTAAAGCATCCTTGACAGATGGCTCTCCAGATGACTGAACATATCCAATGAAGAGGAGCATATCACTTCTCTGAGTAATTGATTTCATTGTCAAACTGCTCTTACTATTAGGACATTTTTCTTAACATGCATCTGGATCTGCTTCCTGGTAACTTAATGATTTAAGCTACATTGTGTAACTTAAATCTATCTGTGAAGTTCTTGGTGCTCTCTGAGTTTTTTCTTTAGTGCAGAAGTTTCATTACCTGACAAGGTATCATCATCAGTGCTGATGAGTTTATATACAGTAGCTTGCCCTGCCGGTTTTGGTGGGCATGTAGTTTCCTTCTTGGTGGTTCCTTGGTTAGAAAATTGTTTGTATAATGTTGTTTCCTGCTTCTCTGAATGTTGGTTGGTTGGTGGAAATGCTGTATGCTAGTCTCTTCATTTCCTCCCAAGACTTATTGTTTCTTTTGAATGATGTGTAAACGTGGTTTCTCTCTCTCTCTCTCTCTCTCTCTCTCTCTCTCTCTCTCTCTCTCTCTCTCTCTCTCTCTCTCTCTCTCTCTCTGTGTGTGTGTGTGTGTGTGTGTGTGTGTGTGTGTGTATTAATGGCTGATTTGTCCAAATGCCAATCTTCCACTAATTCCCCTAGCATTTTTTAATTTGCCTTGGTCTAAATGCTAATAGTTCCCCAGCTGAATTTGTGGTTGAGTCTGTCGATGTATTGTGATATGTGTCCAGGTTCAGAGAATACCAACAATTCCACAGTTTGAAACTGAAATACAGATATTTCTTTCTATTAAATCTATCCCCTGGGATGATAGTGAACAGGTCCTGGTCTTCTTCTATGGTTATCCTTTCAAATATTTCAAATGTATAGCAGATCTCCCTTTCAGTCTTTACTTCCTAAAACCAAACGTCCCCAGATCCTTCAATCTCTATTCGTAAAATGTAACTTCTAATTCCCTGATCATGTCATTCTTTGAAACCAGTCATGTTTCTCTATATTCTTTTGATAAAATGATGCCCAGAATTAAATTCAACATTCAAGGAGCAGAAAGATTGCTTCTTATGCTTTGAATCAATCACGGGTGATGCAGTTTAAAATAACTTTTTAGCAACCACATAATATAGCTGAGTCATATTGTTTGCAATTTAGTTGATCCTGTATTGATTGCTTTAAAGTCCTTAGGGGGAGTGGTGGCCTAGCAGTTCAGATGCTGGGCTTGTCAAACGAAGGTCGGCAGTTTGAGACCCAAGTACCATGTGTTGGAGTGAGCTGCCATTACTTACTCCAGCTCCTGCCAACACAGCAGTTTGAAAGCATGCAAATCCAAGTAAATAGGTGTCACTTTGGTGGGAAGGTAACAGCATTCTGTGCATCTCAGACATGCCGGCCCGGAATGGGACAACTTGCCACAGCCAACTCACCATGGTCAACTTGACATGGCCAACTCAGTGCGGGACAACTCACCACAAGACAACTTGCTACAGGACAATTAAACAGTTCTATTTAAAAATATTTTAATTTTTGCCATTCCCATTTCATTCCATTCCTCCTTCTTCATCCTTTCTTTAATGATTCTATTGCACTATTTCTTTGATATTAGTGTAACTCTTGTTTTGCAGTGAGTTGTCCTATGGCGAGTTGGCTGTGGTGAGTTGGTCGTGGCGAGTTGGCCATGGCGAATTGTCATAAACCCTGCTGGCCCCATGATCAGGGAAGCATCTTTAGACAACGTTGGCTGTCTGAGGTAGGAAATAGAGATGAACACTGCCCCCTAGAGTCGGACATGATCGGACAAGGGAATTTTTTTCCTCTACCTTTAAGAGCCCTTAAAAAAATCAGTTTCATAATTGTGAGTCTTCATTTCTATCTATCTATCTATCTATCTATCTATCTATCTATCTATCATCTGTCTGTCTATTTGTCTGTCTATCTATCTGTCCCATCCCACCCTCAAAGTCAAAATTTCCATACTAAAGTATAAAATGAAAAAAGGAACCACTGTTTCCCATTCAGTCCTCTGGTGTTTCACTTCTGCCAAAAATGCAGGATATTTCAAGGTTGAGTCAAATTATCAGCATGTTCCTTCCATTATCTTGGCATTCAATTCATCGGGCCCAAGAGATTTAAGCTCATTCAAAATAAATATTTTTTTGATAATAGATCAACAATTCAGTTTCTGCTTATCTCTCATTATTTCTACCACCAAAGCTAGAGAGAAGATTTCCTTACATCCAGGGAGTCAGATGGGATGTTTCTGGCAGAGAGCAATGATCTGTAAAGGGAAGTAATTGAAGCATCTATACATTGCTTTTAGATATTTAAGAAGTGGTGTCTGCTGTTATGTGTATATTAATCACTTTCATTCCTTGGCCTGCGTATAATTTATGAACACCTATGGACTAAACTGGATTCCCCAGAAACAGTTAGGGAAATTGCTCTTCATAGAAGCAAACGATCCCAACCTCGTAGAAAACCTCTGACTCTTTCTTAAAAGGAAAAAAAAAAAAAACAGAGGGAGAGGGAGATACCAACACCCTATGATTCTACCTTCAAGTGTACATAATGCTACTTAGGGGCAATGACAAGACATAACTCCAGCAGCGATGTAATCAAAAATTCTATTTGTGGCAGTGAATAGAGACGCTGATGTGCCTCTATCCAGTGACACAATAAATCCCATCACCTCCAACTGCTTGAAAAAAAAATGAATAAGTAACAAATTGCTAAGGAAAGACAATAACCCTTTCATTTTCTAATAGAACACTGGCAAATCACCAGCAATTGTTTCTGCTTTGTTTGGGAGGAGAGTACTGAGTGTCTGATAAACGAAATGTTGATTTCTCCATCCAGGTGTGTTTACTGCAGAGAAGCAGGAGTAAGGTAAACAATAAGAAGGGAAGCTCTGTGCATTTCTAGAGACTGTGGGGGAAACAATGTGCATTGCAGCCAAGTAGAATGGGAGATACCAACTAGATGGAGGGCTCCAAAGGACTGCCATGGACCTGTGCTTGGAATCCAGGAGTCTAGTACAGTATTGGTGGGAGGCACATCAGTTCAACCATATATTTTGTACGCATAATCCCAGTAAACATTCTTCTGTTCTTATCTTTTTCAATTATTTTTAATTGCATCTTTCTTCTAAGAAGGTCAGAACAGCAGAGGTAGCTTTCCATCTCATGTTTTGGCCTCAAGAGGCGTTAAGCCTAGATTAGATAATACGATATCAATGAGGATTAATATGTCCATAAATACTTTCCTTTGTATTCCCCAGAACCCCTATCCCACCCAAATTAACAGTTTTTTTTCATTGCTTCCAGCATTATTTAGGAGATTATCTCTACATCCTTAATCAATTAAAGTAGCTACAACTCAGTGCACACCTTCCCGGAACGATGATTAATGTAAACTGAATACAATCCTGAGAAAGCATTTGGGGGGTTGGGGGTGAAGGTAGAGCAATCTCACTCATTTATTTTTGAAATGGCTGTTGGGCTTTTTGTTTGTTTGTTTTTTGTTTACTAAATTTGATCTCAAGAGAACCATTTTATAAAAAGGCAAGTTTCCCATGGCAACCGTTTTGGAAGTCAGCCTTTGACACTTGGTCAAAATTCCAAATGTGTCCATCAGCCCCAAGATGTTGGAAAAATTACTGAGAATATTAAGTCTATCCTGTTGAAATGGATGGGATTTGACAATGTTTAACTTTGGCTAGTGCATCTCTAATATTGGAATTCAACATTAAGCAAGCACAAGCAATTGAACAAAGTCGAATTAGGGCCTTGTGACATCAAGAGAGCTCATTTCAATAAACTCAGAGAGAGCTTGAGAAAGTTTCCATGGATGAGAATCTTCAGGGGGAAAACACCCCAAGAAGATTGGGAAACTTTGAAGAGTGAGATTATAAAAGTCCAGCCTAGCACAATTGCAATGAAGAAGAAAAATATGACATCTCAAAAAAAAAAAAAACAGCATGGCTGCACAAAGAACTCTCTGTTAAGACTGAAAGATGAAAAGGACAAGTATAAAAAGAGGCGCACATAACTAAGGCAGAATATCAGCACATAGCTCAAACCTGAAAAGATGAAGACAGGAAAGTAACTGCTTTGGAGTTAATATTGGAGTTCTAGTGGACAGTCACGTAAATATGAGTCAGCAATGTGCTGCAGCTGCCAAAAATGCCAATGCAGTCATAGGCTGCATTAACAGAAGGACAGGATCAAGATCATGTGAAGTGTCAATACCACTTTATAATGCTTTGGTAAGACTACATTTGAAGTATTGCATCCAGTTTTGGTCGCCATGATATTTTTAAAAATGTTAAGGCTCTAGAAAAAGTGCAGAGAAGAGCAACAGATGATTAGAAGACTGGAGGCTAAAACATACAAAGAACAGTTGCAGGAAATGGGTATATCTAGTTCGATGAAAAGATGGAATAGAGGTGACATGATAGCAGTGTTTCAATATCTAAGGGGCTGCCACAAAGGGGAGGGGGGTTTAACCTATTCGCCAAAGCATCTGAGGGCAGGACAAGAAGCAATGGATGGAAACTAATCAAGGAGAGAACCAACCTAGAACTAAGGAAAAAATTCCTGAAAGTTAGAACAATTAATCAATGGAATGACTTGCCTCCAGAGGTTGTGGGCACTCCAACACTGGATGTTTTTAAGAAGAGATTGGACAACATTTGTCTGAAATGGTATAGAATTTCCTGCTTGAGCAGAGGGTTGGACTAGAAGACCTCGAAGGTCCCTTCCAACTCTGTTATTCTGTTATTTTTAGGGCAAGTTAAGGGAGTTCTTTTATTGTATGCTTTCATACATAGACCCACACAAACACACATAGTCCATCACCCCCACAACCTAGATGATGTATTCTACTCCCTTCCCAAATTCTGTTCTACTGCCAGATTGAGGAAATACCCAGTACATAGCCTGAAATTAATTGAACATGAAAAGTTCTCACTAAAAGATAAATGGTTTAATGCAACAAATTGTTTTGAAATAGCATAGTTTCTGTGTTGGGATCTTGTATAACAAGTTTAAAACCCAGAGTGAAATGTTATCCCTGAGTAGTAAACCTCTAATTATGGAGGTTTAAATGGAAATCCATATAGACTCTTTATTGTAAAAGCACTATACACACAGCAAGATTATATTTTTATAGAAGCATTTGGAAATATTTTTTTTTAAGCTACAGCAGTTAATAGTTCCTCTGGTGCTTTTCTATATGCCTGGATGAGATAAAAATAAGAACTCTATAATCATTGCCCACATTACAGTCTTAAGAAGGAAAAGAATTCACGAGTCTTCTTCGCTTTCACTTACTGAACAGATTTGAACAGGAAGGGCAAGAGGTAAGTCAGATTTACTTGACCTGGTACCCTTCAGAATGATTGGATTTCAACTTCCAGCGTGCCACAACTAGCATGTAGCAAAGCCAACCATGTGACTAGGGATATCTTAAAGACTTACAAATTTATTATCATAGAAGATTTTGTGGATCCCACCAGTCTTAATTAAAAACATGGATAGGCCTCACAAGCTGGAAATAATAGATAGATAGATAGATAGATAGATAGATAGATAGATAGATAGATAGATAGATAGATAGATATGGCAGGCAGGCAGGCAGGCAGATGGATGATAGGTGGGTGGGTAAGTGAGTGGATGGATGGATGGATGCACACACACACACACACACACATACACACACACACACACACACACACACACACACACACACACACCTAGATCATAAATGCACTGTCACAGAAAAGGAAATGGGAAATGGTGAAGAGAAGTGGAAAAAGTGATAAAAGTAGTAGTAAAATAGTACAGGTAAACCTTGACTTATGACCACAATTGAGCCCAACATTTCTGTTAAGTGCGTTTTGTCGCATTTTATGACCTTTCTTGGCACAGTTGTTAAGTGAATCACTGCAGTTGTTCAGTTAGTAACATGGTTATTAAATGAATCTGGTGTCCCCATTGAATGAATCTGGCTTCCCCTTTGCTTGTCAGAAGGTCACAAAAGGAGGTCACATGATTCCTGGGCACACAACCGTCATAAGTACATGCAATTGCCAAACATCCAAATTTTGATCACATGACCATGGGGTGCTGCAACAGTTCTAAGTGTGAAGAACAGTCGTAAGTCACTTTTTTCAATGCCATTGTAATTTTGAACAGTCACTAAACAAACGGTTGTAAGTTGAAAAATATTTGTAGTGTAGTGCAATGCAAGTCTTGTGTGGGCATGTGCTAACCCGGTGTTCCTTTCCACACAACAGTTTTGTTTAAGCCTGTCCATGCTAAAGTTATTACAGTATTACTATTAATCAATTGAGATAATCTTTCTTGTAACATTTGTGCATTCAACGCCTCTGTCTATAGGAGACCAGCCTATACTTGTATAGTCATTAAATGCACTGGCTTTCAAAAGAGCCAGGCCCTTGCATCATCAGGGCCTGGCTCATGTGGAAGAAAGCATGGCTGCACTCTTGCAGAACGTACAAATGCCATCAGGAAAGCTGACATCATTAAAAAGATGTTGACATGATGAGCTTCACTGTCATTCAACACACAGGTGCTGGTTAACATATGGAGAGTGATTGAAAAGGAAGGCCTTTGTCTCTGCTTAATCCATGAGAAATGTGGTTAAATATTGCAATTAATTCTAGCTCAGCTGGTTCATGGCGGAATCAGTCTTTGCAATTCATTTTGTCAAGGATGGCCAGCGATGAGAGTTACTTTTCACAATGACAAGTATGACAGTTATCAGAACGGTGAACAGATCCACACTGCCCTTCCTTCATAAAAGAGGCACACGTCCAGCCTTTTGCATGCAAAAAGCAGGAGAAAACAAGGGTTTTGCCACCCTAAATGGTTTAGATACAGGTATCCCTCTTGCAACAGAGAACTTGCTGGAATTCTTGAGTTGTACCCTTAACTCCCTTTTAATAAATGTTATTAATCAGATATCTTAGAGCCTTGTTGCTTGGATTAATAATTTCTAGCCCAGACCACAATGAGGCAAGATAGATCATTAGAATAATGAGTCATTGAATTATTCACTATTACTGAATACAGCTGTTTTTTTAATGTTAAATCTGTGTCTACTTTTATCCATGCAAACGGAGGCCAACTGGAGCAATTTAAAATATAGCAGGGATCTTGCTGCAGATGGTGGCATTATGATTGGACAAATCATGGGATGTGCAGTCCAATTTTTTGAGGCATATGATCAAGAAAAGTTGATCTTATATTGCTGGACAGTCTTTTAAAACCAGAAAGGTATCTATTGAGCCAGCAGAATTGTAGGACTCAGTTAAAGATGAATATGTGCCTGATTGGTTCAGATTATGCATCAGCCCCATAATCTACTCATTCCAAAGATGTAAGGTGGGTGGGGGGCATCCAAACAGTGATATTTTCTCACAGGGCTTTTTGTTTCATGCCTCACAGGGGTTACATTTTGAAAGTTCAAAATGGAGCTCAGAAAGTTATTGTTCTAGTAAGGGCATTTTAAGATTCAAAAGCTAGGCAATGCTGTACTGCTTAAGCAACTATTTTCAAGGTTATCTCGAGTCAGATTTCATTAGCAAACTTGCACATTCTCAAAAGCAAGTCAGCAAATTTAGTCAAAATCTTAAAATCTTGGAATTCATTCTTTCCTCTCCCCACCCCATTCCAACAATATATAGAAAATCCCATAGTTTACTAAACTAAACCAAAAAGACACTAGTTTACACTTTTAGAAAAAGAAAACCCAGACACATTAGTGTTTATTTTCTTTCTCCACTGCAAAAAAACAAAACAAAAAAATCAAATTTAAAAGCATTTATGAGATAAAAGTTCTAATGCATTTCATGTTACAATTGCACACATAGTGTTACATATTGTGAATTGTTGAAGCAATTTTGTGATTAAACAAAGAGAGGGGACCTGTTCAGCTTGGTAGATCTACCCATCAGAGATGTAACCATTGCCAAAGTGATGTCACAGGTGGGAGGGACAATCTTTTTTCACAGGTACATGGGTGAAACATTAAAATGGATTTTTTAAGCCTTAAGATGACAACATCCATTTTGATCCTTATTTTAACAATAAGAACAGTAACAAAAAACAGTCGTTTTGTATCAGATTTCAGTGGTGAATTGTGGAGGCACTCTGGGATTACATACGTGGTCCATCAGATGCCTGTGTGAAAACAAAATGGAGCAGAACAGCAAGGACAACCTGAACGCATTTGTAATTGAGTCAATAAATGGTCGCAAAGCAACCTTGATTCGATTGACATAACAGACTTCTCTTATCATCAGTGTAATCCTCATAGGATAATATGACTAAACTAATCCACCATCTGGCCAGTCAAGTAGAATGGCAAGTCAAATTTTCCGTCGTGTTTAATTCCCTCCTGACACAGTGTTTTTCATTATGCAGTGCACGAAAGTGAGCAAAACCATCAGTGAAAGACTGGCACTGAAAGCACTGAGTGAACTAACAATTATTAAATTGCATGATGTGTCAGCACTTGCCCATCCAGATGTCAAGAATACTGTGCACTGATAAGTAGCTTCCTAAATGTTATTTTACATTTGGCCTAAAGCCTGGCAAGGAAAGGTGTCTGCGCTTTTCTAGCTGCAAATTGGCTTTGACATTACAGAAAGGATGAAAACCTTTAGATCAAGAGGACATTTGTTGAATGGTTTCAAGCAGGGACTGATAAATGAAATCTGTTGACCATTGTGCCTATAGAATTCTATAGGATAGGATAGGATAGGATAGGATAGGATAGAATAGAATAGAATAGAATAGAATAGAATAGAATAGAATAGAATAGAATTTTTTATTGGCCAAATGTGATTGAACACATAAGGAATTTGTCTCCAGTGCATAAGCTCTCAGTGTATATACAAGCAACAAGTGATAAATCATGATCATAATCATAAAAACACATTCATCATAAATTGTAAGATACAACACTTAGTGATAGTCATAGGATACTATAAGAGCCTCGGTGGTGCAGCGGACTAAAGTGCTGTTAAGTGCTAGCACTTAGCTGCCAGCTGCCTGCAATTAGTGCAAGTTCGAATCTCACCAGGCTCAAGGTTGACTCAGCCTTCCATCCTTTCGAGGTAGGTAAATTGAGGACCCGGATTGTGGGGGCAATAAGTCAACTTTGTATAGAACAACACCGCTTGCGGGGGGGCGCAAAAGCCCTAATAAGCAGGTATATACAAAAAAGTATGCAGGCTATTGTTATAATGCATTGTAAGCCGCCCTGAGTCTACGGAGAAGGGCGGCATATAAATTGGACTAATAAATAAATAAATACTAAATAAGTAATCAACATAAATCATACTAGGATACTAAATAAAACAATATAAATCGTTAAGATACAAGCAAATCATAGTCATAACAAGATAAGGAAATAGGTAACAGGAAAAATGAGAATGATAATAGTAATACAGCTACCTACTAGGTAGCTTGACAATGTTGTGGGAATTAGTTGTTTAGCAGAGTGATGGCATGGGGGAAAAACTGTCCTTGTGACTAGTTGGTTTGGCATGCAATGCCCTATAACATTGTCTTCAGGGAAGAAGTTGAAACAGTTTATGTGCAGGATGTGAGGGGTCTGTAAATATCTGTAGTTTATTCAAAGTACCTTTGGTGCTTTTAATGAGTAGTGTCAAATGGCAGTTTCTGCTTATGAAATAAGCAGAACTAATTAATTACTTTACTAATCAATTATATTCTTTGTAAAGAATCAGAGTTAAAAGGGGCCATTTAAGCTATCAAATCCAAGAAGGTTAGCTCAGGAACTCAAATTAAAATAGGCCTGACAAAGGCTGTCTGGTCTGGACGTCTTTGGAGATTTTCAATCATCCAGGTCATAGGTTGTCCCAAAGGTGCTTTTCCAAAGGTGCTTTGGTTTTTTCTCCTTGGAAACTTTTTGCTACTCATCCAAGAAGCGGAACTGAAGAAGCTTCTTGGATGAGAAGCGAAATGTTTTCAAGGAAAAAAAAAACAAGAAAAGTCAGTTGCCTTTTGGAAAAGGACCTTTGGACCTGATCTGGACATAAAACGCTGAAGCTTGTAATTGGTTTCACCGTCAAACTGCTCTTATTGTTTGGGTGTGTTTTCCCCTTAATATTCATTCAGAATCTATCTTCCTCTAATTAAATATATTATGGCATGTCCTATATTGTATGAAAAAGAAACAGGTCCTGTCCTTTTTCTGAGTGATTTCTTTCCAGAATGCGATGAATGCTACCATATTCACCCCATCACCTTTATACAAAGAGGGTTCTATTATCAACTGCATTAACATGATATCAGAAAGAACTTAACATAGCTAAGTGTTGGATTAGTACAAATCTGAGTGTTTGTTTTGATCTGCAAAGTATCTTTTTAGTGTATAGTCATAGGCAAATATTACATTGCTAGACAACCCATGCCTCGTTGGGTCATTTCAGGTGTTTCCTTACCTAGACAGAGAAATTGTCAGGCATAAGGAATCAGAAATGACATGATGAACTGATCAGTGGTACGTTTATTGTTGCTCTGCTATAAACAGGAATCTTGCCAGGCTAAAGCACACACTGCATAACTATTAGCTAAATATTGTAAAGTTTTAGGGAGGATCTCCCTTCAGCCTCTTCCACCTCAAGAGACTCCTCTCCAGGAGGAGCCAGATTCTACCACAGAAACAGAATGATCCAGGCAAGCAAAAAACCAGTGGGAGCGAGATCAAGTTTGTACCAGCTTCCCCATTGAGTTTTCCTGTGGGAACTTGGCAGGGAGCATTGGAAAACTTCCTCCCTCCCTCCCTCCCACTCCAATTTCTGCTGTCTTCCCTATTTATTTTGCTTCTGGGAAGTTTGCAGGGAAAAGTTCAGAAGGGAAGCCAGCAGGAAGTTGCAAGTCTAAGGCCAGTAGGCATGCATGTTGCTTCTGCCAACTGGAGGAGTAAGTCAGTGTGTGGGGTATGGATCTGGAAGGGTACATAGGGATGTGCAAGTCTGGAAGGATATATGGGCGGGCAGCATAGGTCAGCAAGGGTACACAAGGTGGGTAAGTAGTACTGCATAGGTCAGATAGGCCACATGGCAGGTTGATATGAGTCAAGGATGATTGGGATGCCGTGCAGGCCGGGGAGGGCACATGGGGGAGCAGCCCAGGTTGGGAGAGTGCATGGAGATGTAAAACAGGTTTGGAGATATATGTGGGGGTGTGGCATTGGCCAGGAAGGGATAAAAGGAGGGAACTCCCTCCCTCCATCTCACTTTCCTTTTTTCCCTTCTATTGTCTTTCCAACAGGCTGGTAAATGGCTGCTGGTGGGTGGCGAAGGGAGTGAGGGATTGTGTGTAGCTGGGAAACGATCAGGACATTTTGAAAATGAGAATCCCATGATCACAACTACCTGCAGCAGCATGACAGTGGTACTGAAGCAACTTTCCCACATTTCATTCCCTTGGAAGCAATAGATCTTAGTATTCTACAGTTAACTGTTTGAATTACCCTGGTTCATTGTTGCTATAATTGTTACCCTATAGCTTCCAATTTCACCAAATCTGTTTGTTCATTTTTGTGCATCATACGTGACATGTGTAAAAATGGCTGGGGCTTTGATTGCACAATCATGGCCACCATTTTGACTTTTAATGCCCTGCAAATAGATGTAGCTTCTGCAGAGCATTACGAAGCAGAAAATGTGAAGGAGAGGTTGGGATGCATTTCCCCAGCTATAATCAGCAAGGCCAGAAGGAAAGAGTCAGAGTCCAAATTGACTCGTTGGTGCCCTCAGGTGCACTGGAGGCTGAAGATCCATTGAAGATGTCCATTGCTGTTTAATGGTGTATGGTGGTGGTGGGGGAGAGATGAAGGGCTTAAACTCTGAAGCTGATAGAGAAATAAGGATATCTTCCTAGATTTTGGAATAACTAATATTATTATCAATGCTTCTTTCTCAAATGCCATCACTCTGCTTAACAACTAATTCCCACAACATTGTCAAATAATTTACTAAAACTGTATTACAATTATTCTTCTCTTCCTTACTAGTATCTAACTCTTCCCACTTATTATTATAACCATGTTGCTTGTATCTTTCAATTTATATTGTTTTTGTTTCGTAGTACGATTTGATAGCTTATTAGTAATCTTGACTATCACTAAATGTTGTATATTTTTATTCTTGATGAATGTATTTTATTCTCCTTATGTACACTGAGAGCATATACGGCAAAGACAAATTCCTTGTGTGTCCAATCACACTTGGCCAATAAAAAATTCTATTCTATTCTATAAAAGGAACAGGATGACTAAGAACAAACCTCTGAAAAAGACCTAGTTGAGCTGTGGATGGCAGCAAAGAGATAAAGAAAACTCCAACTCTTGGTTCCCACTTAGTAGTTGTCTGGAGTTCTGCAGTCCAATTCTAATGTCTAACTTGAACACCACCCAGCAATTAATTTTTCCTGGACTGAAATCATCATTCAAGGCAGGAGGGCTAACTAGGAAAAATGTTAAAATAATTTCAATGAAAGGATATATTTTTTAAAAAAATATATTTTGAAATATATCTCTTTTAAATCCGTGTTTTCATTTTCACTGTATTCCTAAACCTAACCTTGCAGTCAATCAGGAATTTGAATTTCTACCCTTGACTAAAAAGGACAGCCTGGTGAGCCACTTGAAGTCTTCTTCCATAGGAGAATCAGTGATCTGTGCTACTCAGGAACTGAATGAGACAATTGTGAGCCACATGAAGATCATCCAATGTGCATCTCTCAGGTGATGTGAGTTAGGGATCTGTACAACTTGTTCAAACTAGGCTTTACTCTCCTCAGAGCCTAGCTTCTCCAAGGACTTTCCTAAGAAAAGAATCAAGGGCAAAACCTAGGGTCAGCAAAGCTATCTCTGCTTTTAAGAGATTTGGTGCAAAACAGCTCGAGTGCAGAAACTCCTGTCATGGAGTTGAGGAGACATGTGCTTAAGTGAATAACATCAACTGAGAGAGCCAAACAACTTTTCATCATATTGCCTACAAAAAGGATGGAACATTTGAAACAATTCTCATCTGAAGTGACTGTTTTGGTCTGTATCCAAAACAATACAATTGGATCTCAGGAAGCTGAAACGGAAGAGGAAACACTTAAGAACTGCTAGAGGAAGACTCATATTGAATGTGGCTGGATCCTGGTGTGAGCTCATATTTGAACCTTCACCATGGCAATTCAGGTGACACACAGGAATATTTTGCGTTTTTTGCCACATTGACTAAAAACAGCCCAGGCAGTATCCCGCTACCTTTTAGGGAAAGAAGTTCTTTGGATCCTCAGTCCTATATTTTTGTGAGGCAACAATTCCATCACTAGCAACTTCTTAACTTCACAGACCTGGGTTTTCTTATTTCTTTTAACATTTGCTAAGGGGGAATGAGATGGCTCAAAGCCAGTTTACATCTTGGGAGGGAACTATATCAATAGGAAAGATTAAATGTATAAAGAATTGTAGACAAAAGGAGTGGCAAGTCAAGAGCACATAAAATATGGCAGCTCAGGAGTGCTGATGCAAACATGTAAAATGCCAGGGGCATGCCTGTCCCTCCTTCTACTTTCCTATTTCTATATTACCACAAACATACAAGCTCTTGAAGCCCTTGTACAGCCCAACTGTAAGCAAGAAAAAAAAAAAGAGAGAGCTGAGTTGCCATTGAAAGGAAATGCCGCCTTTGGGTCAAGCATTATTTCTGCTGACTTCATTGTTGCACCCAGATTATTTTCCAGACAGTGATGCAGAAATGGTTTGCTGCTGTCCTCTCTCAGGATGTTTTTTTTTAAAAAAATATATACTTCCCAATCTTGCATTTCCTAATGGTATTTGTTGAGAGATGCTGTCAGACAGAGAAGTGGGAAGCTGACTCAAGTAACAGAAAGCAAATATGGATTTTCCCAGAGCCATAGAAATCCTACTGAAGTTTATTCTCCTCAATCCCTTCAGCATTCAGGGGCAGAAGATGACAATCAAAATGCTCTTTTGGAGCCTCAGCAGTCCGAATCAAGAACCTGAAGTTACTCACAAAGTATTTAACCAAGAAATTAAACAGAACTGGCAGGAACAGTTTGAGGCCTGCCCTCCTGCCCTCACACAGTCTTAGTAAGCCTTCCACCTGCACTGTGAACACATGGCCAACTTCTTTTCTGAGTAGTGTCTGACCCATTCCTTTCCTCTGAGTAAAGCTTTTCAGCGGGAAAAGCTAATTCGCTTCTCAAGGGCCACTACTGTAGGGAACCAAATGATGCAGGGACCTTAGTTTTGATTTGTTGAGGCCTTAAATGAGATCATCTTAGTCATCCGGTGACATTGGTTCCCTTCATCACAGTACTTGTTTTATTGAAGCACTAAGCGGGTCCAACCCTATTTAGCTTTTTTGATATCAGCCAAAATCAGCTGGATGCTTCCAAATTTGGACACAAGTTGAGAATCTTTACTTAGCCATTGGAATAACAGTGGCAGACTATGGTAATACTATGGTACCCTTCCCTCCATTTTAACACTTTCCAGATATGTTGAGATCAGAATTCCTAGACAGTATAGTGACATTAATTGGCAGTTGTGGAAATTACACTCCTATCATATCTGGAGAATTCCAGATTAGACCAAGAGCTAATCCTTAAAAATCTTAAAGTTGGGATTAGAGTTAGGGATGGTCATCTAAAATAAACCCATTAGAATTCTGCGTACATATTGTCTCACAACAAAATGAAACCGAGAAATAGTGTGAATTATGTGCTACATACTGTACACTGTAGTATAAACTGTTTTGACAGTTTGAAAAGCGCTTTGTTGCTTTTTTCCAAAACTAAGTACAGCTTGCCAAATGCTCAAGTTAGTAGATTCCCAGTCAGTTAAGGTGCACAGAAATTGGCAGATGCGAATCTTTGATACAGTAAATTCAATTATTAGATCATGTTATAATGCTGTCAGCCTAGACACAGGGACAGTTTTATTTGTTGCATTGTGTTCCTAGTGTCTAGCGGTTTTAATAAGGTATTGCCTGTAAGGAAATGTGGGCTCATTATTCAATTTATTTCTTAACAGATTTTCTTAGCAATAAAATATCTTTTGTAAACGTTCTATAAAAGCAAGGGAGTTGAAGTCCCATTCCTTAAAAGCCTATCTTACATCTGTAACAATTCAGTATCAACTCTCCGGTGGAAAAAACAAAAACAAAACAAATCAAGGCAGTTACAAAGATAACAAGCTTAAAATAGTGCTTCAAATCAAATCAAAACAAGCAGTACATTGAAAACAATCAACTGGCTGAATGGAAATTTGTGGCTGCAATGGAAATCTGGTTACAGATTTACAAGTGGAAAATCTAAAGACAGCATCCTATGCCATCCAAGGACCAAATTTCATACAAGAGCAATTAAATAAGTTGCTGCAGAAAGGATATTTGAGCAGGTTGTTCAGTGGCAGCAGATATACTCTGTTTCTTGAAAACTCTTGTTTCTTGCAAAATAGGCTAAGAGTAATCCCAGGCAGAGATCTCTGAGCAGCATCAATCAAAAGACACTGTATAGCTTTTCCATCATTGCCTCTTTTAGGAAAAAGTGAAAGACAAATAAACAATGGGAAAACATTAAACGAACTATACATAGAAGATTGTGATATTGGACTTCTCCGTCGCTTCCTGCTTAGTAAAATTCTCAATTTTAAAAATGTTTTCCCTAGTAGAGAAATAACCCAGTTTAAACTATGCATTTCTATGCATGGTTACTCATAAGAAAGTCCTATGTTTAATATGTCTTTTTTACTTTCCCAAGTGTACATGCAGATCTGTAGATGAAAAAAGTTGGATATATATCAACTAACTACAGGCAGTCCTTGATTTACGACCACAATGGAGCCCAAAATTTGTTGTTAAGTGAGATATTTGGTAAATGAGTTTTGCCCCATTTTATGACCTTCCTTGATACCGTTGTTAAATGAATCACAGCACTTGATAAATTAGTAATCCAGTTGTTAAAAGAATCTGGTTTCCCCAAAGACTTTGCTTATCAGAAGGTCGCAAAAGGGGATCACATGAACCTTGGAATACAGCAACTCGGGTGAAATGCTCCCAGTTCGGACCGGATCGCCCGATCCGGTAGCAATGGTGGCGGGTGGTTCGGAGAACCGGTAGCAAAAATCTCTGCGCCCCCCACCACCACCATGCCCAGCTGAGCCGCTTGATCATCAGAGGCTGTTTTTTTTACTTTTAAAAGCATTTTTTCTACAACCTCTTCAGCCGAAAAAATGCTTTTAAAAGTAAAAAAAAAAAGCTTCTGATGACCGCTCAGTGGAATCATCAGAGGCTTTTCAAAGCATTTTTTGGCTGAAGAGATTATAGGAAAAAAAAATGCCTTTAAAAGCCTCTGGCGATCCCAGCTAACTTGCCTGATTGTCAGAGGCTTCTAAAAGCATTTTTTTTCTGCAACCTCTTAAGGTTGTAGAAAAAATGCTTTTAAAAGTAAAAAAAAAAAAAAAAGTTGGCCATGCCCACCGTCACATTACCCCACCTCCCCACCAAGCCATCTCCACAGAACCGGTAGTAAGAAATTTTAGATTTCACCCCTGCAGCAACTGTTATAAATATGAACCAGTTGCCAAGCATCTGACTTTTGATCACATGACTATGGAGGTACTACAAAGGTCGCAAGGGTGAAAAACGGTCATGTCACTTTTTTCAGTGCCTTTGTAACTTTGAACGGTCGATAAATGAACTGTTGTAAGTCGAATACTATCTGTACACTTTGCCTATTGGAATTAATTTTTTCCCTTATTATTCACAACTCACCTTTAATTACAATAGAACTTGCTTTTTTTCTTGCACTATTGCATTGTTTGCAGAAAGTTCAGTCAACTACAAAGAATGTCTGCCTCTGTAAAAAGATATGGGTGCAGGTACACCAGAGAACAAAATTTTATACCTGGCTCATTAATAAATGTGTAAGAGATTATCGAAAGCTTAAGATAACATAGTCCCATAGACAATGAACACCCTTTTTGTATCACATGGGGCTTGTTTGCAAACTTATTAGGCTTAAAAAAAAATGATGATGCATTTCCACCCCCAGAAATGGCTGTTAGTTGCTATTACCATCAATCAATTTGAAGCGATTAAAAAACAAGTACAGGGAAAAACTATTGGGTAATGCCTATGCTGTCGTTAATAACCTGTTCCAATTTTCAATACTCTTCTGACTAAGTGTGTGTGATTTCTGTCAGCATGTTAAGGACAGACATCAAAAGAAAGGAATGGATTGGTTGAAAAGGAAGAGAGAGAGAGAGAGAGAGAGAGAGAGAGAGAGAGAGAGAGAGAGAGAGAGAGAGAGAGAGAGAGAGAGAGAGAGCAGAACAGCCTCCAGTGTGTGAGGCGATAGAGACAACTTACCCATTTGCTATCCTGTGATGTGCACCAGAAAATATACATCTTCTGTAAGCATTCTTAATCTTTATCCATACTCCTAAGATCAAAGCTTAAATCCTGTGCAAATTTGACAAGTAGTAAATTCATTCAGCTAAATGCACCGTTTGATTCAATACATTAGTCATGTAACACTTGTCATGACCAGAAAGAGCCTGAACTTCAAGAAATAGACAGTTATAGTACTCCTTTTTCCCATCATTAGAACAGCTGACAACTAAGCGTGTATTTAAAAATGTATCATGAAATAAGTCTTTTTGAAGACTAATGAGATTTGATGCTGGCTGGGCCAATTCATGGAAGTTGGGGGGATCAACAGCTATTAGCTTTGACGTCAGGATGACTGCCTCTGACAGCCCCGTTGGGAATATTGGTAGGTTCTCTGTTGCAGTTGGTTAGCCAGTGTGAGAACAGACTGATGGTCTAGTTTGATCGAGCAGGGCATGCTTCTGCTTATCTAATTTTATACTTACTGTTTTTCCCCAAAAATAAGACCCTCTTATATTTTTTGAACCCCAAAATTAGTGCTTGGCCTTATTTTCAGGGAGGTCTTATTATTTTGGGGCACGTGGAACAAGATGGGGATCCTCTTGTAGTCTTACCTGATTTCCAGCTCTGTCTCTCTAACCCTAACCAGAGGAAATGGCGGCTGCACATGTGTTTAAATATTTTTGGGGAGGTCTTATATTCGGGGGAGGTCTTATTTTCGGAAGAGGTCTTATTTATGGGGAAACACGGCATATAAAATAGGTGGCATTTAATGAATGAAGCACTAATGCTTCATTCACTAAATGAATGAGAAATTCAATTCAGGTTGAAATGAAAGGGAATGCCAGTTTTCTGGAAGACCCGCAAAACCACATCTGTGTTGGATTAAACCCACATAACTGTATAATTGTTACGTCAGTATCAGAACACTAGACACAGCCTCAGTGTACACAGAACATTAAGATTTGTGTGTGTGTCTGCTTTGTATGCTTATTATTAAGAAAGTCCGTGAAAACTCAGAAACTGTCATTTAATTTTTTTCTGAATCCATTTTTAATAAGGGCAAACAGGTTGCTTTCTTGGTCTATGCAACAAATGCAAGTAGAACCAAAAATGTGAGTTCAAAGAATGGCTGTAGAAGACTTGGTGCTCAGGCATATCTTCCCAGGGTTATTTTCTGGGCTGCTAGATTAAACATAAGTGAATTCCAAGGACATACCATTACTTTAACCCTATTTTGCACTTAGGATCTCAGCATAGTTTGGCTATTTTCTGTTACTTGTTGTTATCTGGATCCATTCAATAAAAATGGAAGAACACCAGTGGTTTAAAAAGTGGAGGGACTGCTAAGGCTACAATTATAATAATGTGATGCCAACCAGAAGTCAGCTCAACAACTGGCATGGCACCGATGTTTAGAATGGATGATGACATCAGGTTGAAATGCAATGGAATGCCAGTTTTCTGGAAGGCTCCCAAGACCAGAACTGTGTTGGATCAGACTAACATATTGTATAATAGTTGTGTCAGTATCAGACCACTAGACACAACTTCAGTATATCTAGAACATTGGAATTTTATCCCACTATTATATGGATCAACCTGCCTGCCCTCTAACTGTATGCTTTGCACTAGGCCCACCAAATCTGGACAACCCCTAGATGGCAGTAAAAAGCTAGTTTTCTGTAATTTGCAGCAATCTAGTGTAGTCTGAAATTTTGTAGTCCAGATGTGGTAGGCCCACTTCTTATTCCCAAACCTGTCAAAGCAAACTTATATTTATTTCATTATTTATTTATTTAATTTGTATGGCCATCCATTTCACCAATGACTCCGGACAATGAGCAAATTTTTAGAAGGAAAATAATTAAAATAATGCACATTAAAATGCATAGCAGATGAAAATAAATCACATGACTAAATTAATTACAAAACTGATCCCTACATATACTCAGGGCCCCAGGCCTGTTCACAAAGTTAAGTCTTATGAAAAGCCAGAGGGTCAGGACTACAGGTAGTCCTTGACTTACAACTATTTTACTGACCATTCGAAGTTACCAATGGTCCTGAAAAAGTGACATGACTGTTTTTCACACATGTGACTGTTGCAACATCCCTGTGATCACATGATCAAAATTCAGGCATTTGGCAAGTGGCATGTACTGATGATGATTGCACTGTCCCCGGATCACTTTTTGCAACCTTCTGACAAGCAAAGTCAACAGGGAAGCCAGATTCACTTAACAACCATGTTACTAACTTAACAACTACAGTGATTCACATAACAACTAGGAAGAAAGGTAATAAAATGGGACAAAACTCACTTAAGAACTGCCATGTTTAGCAACAAAAATGTTGGGCTCGTAACAATTGAGGACTACCTGTATCCTGATCTCTGGAGGCAAAATGTTCCATGAAGCAAGTGCTACAGCAGCAAAGACACATCTGGGATCTGCCAACTGGCATTCCTTAGCTCAGGCATGTCAAACATGCGGACCGCAGGTCAGATACGGCCCGTGCAGGTCACGCCCATTTCAGCCATGCAAGGGCAAAAACAATCCCGATATGTCACGATAAGGGCCACAACGCGATCGGGTTTGACACCCCTGCCTTAGCTGATAGGACCCAAAGAATGCCCACCGTGCCTGACAACTGGGGAGAAATAGTTCTTCAAATAATCTGGTCCCAAATCATTAGGGGCTTTAAAGGTGACAACCAGCACCTTGAATTGCACTTGGAAGTATACTGGCACCCAATGCAGCTCCCAGACGAGGTGTTATATACATGTAGTCCTTGATTTATGACAATTGAGCCCCAAATTTCTGTTACAAAGTGAAATATTTTTAAGTGAATGTTGCCCCATTTTACGACTTTGCTTGCCACAGTTATGAATCACTGAAGTTCTTAAGCTAGTAATAGGGTTGTTAAGTGAATCCAGCTTCCTCATTGACTTTGCTTATTGGGTCACAAAAAGTGATCACATGAGCCTGGGACATTGCAACCATTATAAATATGAGTCAGTTGCCAAGCATTCAAACTTTAGATCATGTGACCTTGGGGATGCTGCAATGGTTATGTGAAAAACTATCATTAAGTATTGTACCTTATGATTCTTGATGAACGTATCTTTTCTTTTATGTACACTGAGAGCATATGCACCAAGACAAATTCCTTGTGTGTCCAATCACACTTGGCCAATAAAAAATTATATTCTATTCTATTCATAAGTCACTTTTTCCAATGCCGTTGTAACTTTGAACGGCCACTAAATGAACTGTTTTAAATTGAGGACTACTGTATGCACTGAATAACCACCCCCATTTACTAGCTGGGCTACTGCATTCTCCGCCAGTTGAAGCTGATGCCTGTGGATTTCCTGGCGATGCTTCTCAGAGGTACAGGTAGTCCTCAACTTACGACCACAACTGAGCCCAAAATTTATGTTGGTAAATGAGAAATTTGTTCAGTGAGTTTTGTCCCATTTTACGACGTTTCTTGCCACATTTCTTAAGAGAATCACTCAAGTTGTTAAATTAGTAACACGGTTGTTAATGTGTGGCTTCCCATTGACTTCATTTGTCAGAAGGCTGTAAAAAGCATTTCACGTGATTCTGGGACACTGTGACCATCCTAAATACGAACCAGAGGTCAAGCATCCAAATGTAAACCACATGACCACGGGAGATGCTTGAAAAATGGTCCTAAGTCACATTTTTTCCATTGCCGTTAATTTTGAACTATTGTAAAGTAGAGGACTACCTGTAGTTTTGCCCTTGCCTGCTTAGGCCTGAGAGTGACTGGCTTTGTACCTATAAAGGCTGGACTAGAACGACACTTCTGATTTCTACAGCCTGATGATTTAACCCAGTGGGTCTCAACCTTCCTAATGCCGCGACCCTTTAATACAGTTCCTCATGTTGTGGTGACCCCCAACTATAAAATTATTCCTAAAACCATTGAAAATATGTGTTTTTGGATGGTCTTAGGCGACCCCTAAGGGTTGTTCGACCCCCAAAGGGGTCCTGACCCACAGGTTGAGAACCACTGACTTAACCACTAAGGCACTGAGCTTGTCCATCAGAAAGGTCGGCATTTCGAATCCCTAGTACAGATCACCTGCGTGAGCAGGGGGTTGGACTAGATGACCTTCAAGGTCCCTTCCAACTCTGTTACTGTTACTGACTCCTCCGAAAAGGAAAGCGGCCGCCTCTGTCCACCTACAGACAGGCACTCTACAACGGTTTAACAGCAGAGGCTTTTTTCTCTTTCTTAGCCTGGCAGGGAGAACGAGAGAGACATGGGAAGCGCCAGGCAGAACCAGCCGCTTCCAACCCACCGGCCACTTTCCTCAGGTTGCAGCGTAGCAACCGCGCGCTTAAATAAAAGGTAAGCCTGAAAAAGGCACGCAAAGCAGCGGCAGGGATTTCTTCCCGAAAGTGCCAAGGCATTTCCCATTTCACTGGGCAAGCGCGGCCCCAGAAAGCCCAGAGGCGGCTTCCCTTGGCAATGTCTGCCGGGATCCCCAAGGGCAAGGGAAGACCCTGCAAAACCACGCGAAAGCCGTGACGCGAACTCGATCTGCCTAAACTAAAAACAAAAAAACAAAAAAACGCGGGGAGGCTTCGCTCTCGCCCCCGCATCTCTAAACTGCACCCTTCTCTTTGCACCTCCTTGCTCGGGGCCCCGCGGCTCTGCCAATCAATCAGCTCCCACCACACACACACACATACGGTCACTGCACGAAAAGGAAGCGCTTCCCTCCCGCGCGCCCAGTTTCTACAAACCCTTTCCCCCTCCCCACTCCCCGCCCGCGTGCCTTCTTACCCCCCCACCCCTTCCCCCCGCCATGTCTTCCGAATTCCGAGAGCCGAGCGTGCCACTGACTCAATTTTGAATAACCCCTCCCAAGCGAACGGCCAGGGTCGGCTTCCGACGCTGATTTGCTCGCGCGGTTTCGGGCCGTGACGTGAGCACGCACGCTGCGTCTCTCCCGGAAGTGAAGGAAGCGGTGCGGGACCCAGTAATAGTAACAAGCGGCTGCCTGGGCTTCTACGGTGCCCTCTGCAAGGGGTTTTCCTCCCCCCCACCCCCACCCCCACCCCCCTCCGCAGACTTTGGCTCGCTTTGGCAAAGGGAGAGCGAAGGGGAGGGGGAGGCCGAGCGGAGCTCCCTCCTTTGGCTTCCCCGCTGAGGGGTGGCTTGAGCAGCGGCGGGAGGAGGTGGCGGCGGCGGCGGCGGCTGTGGAGGGTGGGGGAGAGAGAGCAATGCGGCTCCGCCGCCAACAGCTCTGCCCGGACGCCACGCTTCCGCCACAGCCCCTTCCTCCTCCTCCTCCTCCTCCTCTCCCCTCCTCCGTCCTCCTCACGCCATCACTGGGGGCCACGGCGTAGTGGCCCGCCCCCCCTTCCTCCCTCCCTCCCTCAGCACCGTAGGTATGAGACCCGCCGAGACTCCCCGCCAGCACCAAATTCGGGTATGTGATGTCTCTTCTTGCTAGCCGTAGATTAGCTGGTGGAGGTTGTGGATAATGGTGGTGGTGGTGGTGCGAAGAACAACAAGAGTAATCACGTCCTGGCCTTCCTCAGAACCATCATCATCATCACCCCTGCTTTCCCTGCTCTCTTCCCCCTTCCCCCCTCCCTCTTTTTTTAAAACCCAGCAGAGGCTAGTTCTGGGTGGAAATTGCCATCTGGACTGGGGGATCCTCTCATTCCATTCATTCAGGTTTTTCTCGCCTTCCCATGAATCTGCAGGGAGGCCAGGAGTTTTCACTTCCTTTGAAAGAGGAAGGGAGGGGAGGGGAAATGAAGTGGGCAGCTAAGAATTGAATGAAGGAGAAAGCTTTGGCACAGCTCTTTTGCCTTGGCCTTGCCAACCTTCATCATATTGTCCAGCAACTGATGGGGCAAAAACCTGCAGTGTTCTGGTGCTGCTTTTTTCTTGATATCGTTTCCTTTTTCTTTAAAAAAAAATCTTCCTTTATCAGTCAAGATAACACATTCTAGAGAAGGGTGTTTTATTTCTCATTGGCTTTTAAGGGACTACTAAAAACTTCAGAATGTGGCTTGTTGGAGAAAATGGTTTTCTTGTCCTTCTGGACTTTTCTTGCCCTACAAAGAATGACCTCTCTAGTGGGCCCTATTCTTATTTAGATGAATACACTTTAGAAAGGTATAATCAAAATAATTTAGTTGTAGTTGCTTCATGAATCGCTTCCACAGTTTTGTTATGATATATAAGTTCTGATCATGTTCCAGAAGCATAAAATGCTTGGCACTTTAGAAGCTAATAAACATAACTTTAGTATAAGATTCTTTAAGCTAAAAGTGTGTTTTTGTGAATTAGTATATTGGATAAAGTAGGCCCTAATTTCTACAGGAGATTTGTTTTTAAAACAGCGTATGGTTATAGTTTTTCACGAAGGGGTTTGTCATGCTATTCTATATTTATTAGTCTTCAAGTTCTGATACTGCCTGAGGAGCCCCTGATGTTCAGTCGAGATGGTGTGACATAAGGGAAACCTCAATAATAAGTTAAGCAATAGTTTCCAGAGTTAAATAGCCTCAGAAGTATGATCATGAATATGTGAATTGGTGGGCTCTGATTCATACAATAATAGAACTCGCGCTCTAACCTCCAGCTGCAACTTGTTGCATAGGACAGTAGTTGGAGCCAAAAAATGTAAGAGGCATGAAGAAAGGGCTTTTACAACCATCAGATCATCCATATCAATTTCTGCAGTGCACTCCTACTTTCTAAACTTACCTACTAAATTCTCTTTTAAGTTTAAAGGGCAAAAGTTTCTTTTAGCTCTTTCTTGTCTATGGCTTTAAGGACACCTGTAGCTCAGGTATCTTCTTGCCCATGTCATATCTAAGTCCTCATTAGCTTTGGTAAGGATCAAATGGGAACTCTAGTAGTGTGGTAATTCTGAATGCTCTACTTAGGCAGCAATGAGACTTCAACAAGTGCTGCAGACGTTCCTATGTTATACACAAGCATGTTTTATTGAATATACAATAACTGACTGACTTCACACATTGCACTGTCATAAGCCATAATGAGTTGGCTTAATGGCTAAACAAATTATGAGTTTCCATAATTTACTTAGCCAAAACTAAACCACCTTATGGTTTAGCATGATGCATAACCCTATCATTTGTAGCCTGGTGGAGAACAGTTGAAGAGACCATTACTACATACTGCAGATTAGATTTCTACAGAAAGAGGAGTTACTCCTGCCTTCTTTTGTATTGCTAAAAAAACCCCTCCCATTTCTGATGTTATAGACTCTATTATTTCTTCTCGGGGTAATATTGCCAAGGCTTATCAAACGATTTCTGTTGTACTTTATTATATGCATTCTATTTCAAATCTGTACTAGTTTAGGTGATGATTTATTCTGATGTAAATTATTTTGTTTTTCCTGATGCTGTCATCACTTTATGTGTAGTATTAGTATAAAAAGTTTTTTTTTAAGTTGCTTGAATGAAACAGGTGAACAATCAAGTGAATGTAGTTTCATGCCATAAGACTTTCTCCTTCTAAGTCATGGGTCAAGTCAAACTCGATCGCGTTACATGATGTATCATGACATATCGTGATGGTTTTTGCCTTTGCGGAGCTGGGGTGGGCGTGGTCTGCACATGGCGCATCTGTCCTGTGGGCCGCCAGTTTGACAGGCCTGTTCTAAGAACATCATCCCCATAGATGTTCTATAAAGAGTTTTCCCACCCTCTGCAGCAGAGGTAGAGAAATGTAAATAGAAAGGGAAATTTATCCTGTGTAAGGACGCCACTCCACCAGTAAGTAGATGTGGCCTGGAATGTAAGATATTGTGTTGGGTCCCAGTTCCAGTATTTATGGATTTTATTTTCAGTATTTAATTTGAACATAGTTTGTTTGCTTGTACATTAGTTAGCATTCACAATCCAGATTTCTGCTTGATAGAATTCCTAAAAGTTTCTCGCATATCTTTTTTCATAACTTTAAACTGATAATTATATTTGCTGTGTAACTCCAGGAGCAATGAAAATAGCTATTAAAATGGTATAGAACCTTTTGGTCTATAATCTTCAGGAATCACATCGCAGAGCAGTTTGAAATATTCCAATAATAGGTTTTGCAATGACTACCCTCTAGTCCTAAATGCACTTAACCAGGATGCAAGTTAAATTATTTCAGTGGAAGTTCAGCACATCTTATTTGGAATCAGTAATGGCTCAAATTAATCTGCTTCAACCTTTTTTTTTTGTACTTACACAGGAAATGAATCTCTGGTATGGTGCTATTGCTGAAGTCACATTGTAGTTACTGAATCACTCTGTTTACTACAAATTACATGTCTCAGCTTCTTTGGTAGGCAAGTCTTGATCCTCCTATGGCAATAATTACCTTTTAATTAATAGTTTTCAAGCACCTCAAGTATGTCGGATTGTGTTTCCTTCTACTCCACTATAAAGGGAAAGTGGTTTGTGCTTGTTGAAAATTCTGTTCAAACGTAGTAAATTGTAAAACTGCTAGGTGTTGTATATTTTACAAAGAGTTCTATGAATATGCAAAAACAGGCATTAGCTACCAAGTTCCACAGAATTCTTATAAAATCATTTTCCTTGATTATTACTCTGTTGGATGACAATTGTGCACTATTGTACAATTGTATCATGTTGTATTATCTGTTAATGAGTTAATAAGGTTCATATCTCAAAAGTTCAGTCCAAGGGGTTATAGGCTTATAGCACAAAGATAAACTCTAGTAAGCATCTTCAGCCTAAACATATTACTGAGAAGCCTTTATTAAATATTTAGAAATTCACCACGTCCAGATTCATGTAGTACAAGAAAGAAAATTGTTCCTAACAGAAGCTGACCTGGCTTCTGCAGGCAAATATCTTTTAAGGATGGCTTTTTCTAAAGTGTGTAGGCTTATGAACTTGCTCAATAGTGCTAATTATCTGCTTGAATTTTGAGTCGTAAGGATAGAAACTTTGGTCCACTGTTTACCGTTACATGATTACAAGGAGTCACTTGAAGTAATAAGTAGATATAACTTCAAACTGGACTCTCAGTAAAAAGCTTCAACCAAGTATGCTTTAACAACTATAGTTGTTACATATCTATGTTACAAAGCATAAATACATGCTGTTATAATATATATATTCTTGCTTAAAAATGTAACATTTGACTAAATTAGGAAACTTAGAGAATTGTAGTGACCTAGCTCCTAAAAGAAAATTAAGTATTTTCTTTTAAACTTAAATAGCAACTATTTGAACTACCAGTTCAAAACAATGTGTTGTTTTGAAATAGTTGTTATGCAAGTGTAAAAGACAGTTCTTGATTTGTCAGTTAATATATTTTCCAATGCTGCATCAATTTATTGGCAAGAAAAATGCATGTGGGAATATATATTTAAAAGACAGCTTTTATCTTATGGCTGGAAAGTAATCTTTGTATTAAGTGAATGAATGAAATAGTTTTACTTTATCAAAGAAGTATCTACCAGGAAGATGTAGTCTTCTCACATTTGCATTTTGTAGATTCATGAAGGGAAGAATAGGGACTGTTTTATATCCGTGAAAGCAAAGGAATAGATCCCAAGGTAATGCATATGCTTTTTGCTGATAGGAGTTTTCTTTTGTGGTTTGGAAAAAACCCTACTGTTTAGCACTTTGTAGCAACACATGTTTGGGAACAGACTAAGCCCTTCTAGATGGTACTATCACTACTCTCCAATCCCTCTGAAGTTTTTTGAAGTTGGCTCTGTGATTGTCTGCATTCATGCTGACTTCAGACTGTTGACAGCAGATAGGGAATACTATGAGTCAATCAGTTCTTCCTTCAGTCAACCAGTAGGAGAGTACAAAAACGATCAATCAATTATTGTGTCTTGAGCTCCAGCAGCACCTGGAGTAACAAAAATCCTCTCAGGAACACTATTGAAAACTGAATAATCAATTCCTTTTCCTACCCTTATGTTTATAACAACTGTTGTATGAGTTAGTCTGGCCATTGTGCAAACAAAAATCTCAACTGTTGGGATGAGTGATAAATTGTCTGCATGTCAAGGTGTTATTCTTCCTGCAAATATGTTCCTGTTGAAAACTACAGTAATGGTAAAACACTGTAATTTTCTTATGAAGCCCTTTTGTCCAGTTTCAAGTAACCCACAAAGACTGGGAGCTAAACTAAGGCAAGCCTATAAGTAGGCTAAGTTAAACCTGTTCCTTATTTAGATGCATTATGAAAATTCCTAGAAGGATTAAGATTGAGTTTGCTGATAATATGCTATATATTAAAGAGTGCTGAGTTCAGATTATTGAAAGGAGGATGAAGAAAGCATTCTTTCAAATGGGAAAGTAGCCAAATCCTTAATCCATGAAGTTTGCAATTTTAGTTGTGTTATGACTGAGATTGAAAAAAGTTGGTTCAGTTACTTAAGGAAGGTAATGTCTTGAGAATGCAAAAGTACTGGTTTGTTATTAGTTGAATGTGCTTCCAGTGTTAAACAAGATGTTTTGAAGGAAGTTATGATTTTAAAATATCAGTAAATTGTTGAATTACATTTCCAATGTTTGGCAATTCTTATAGATGCATAACTGTTGTATATTTCTTTTGTATTTTTCTTTTTTCCCCTTTCCATTTCAAGTTGTATGTGATCTATTATTCCTTTTGGTTTTTGTTTTATACTTTGTTGTGTTGCATTTATGTTACACTAAATCAATTTTGAAGGGGATACAACCACCTTAAATTGGTGCAGATATCAAATATGGAAAGTTCTAAGTTAAGATTAAATCAATTTTTTTTCTTCTCTCTTAAATTAAAACTACATTTGTTCTTTGTTTTTTGGCAAGTATATAAAGCTACTTTATGAGTCACTGTTAAAATGGCATACTAGTATCACTCAATAGATGATATTTTTTTATCTTATGCACCCTAAATTCATCATAGGATTATTTTCTGTGTTGATACCATAACATACGGTAATATCAATGATTGATAGGTAGCTTAAAATTATTGCCATAACCTTCTGAATAAACTGTTGTATTTCAGTATTAGATCAGCTCACATATTTTATTTATATCTCATGTTTCAACTCTACCACAATCAAAATGAGTGGTATATATTATTAAAAAAATATATTGTAACATATAAACTAATTCAGATGATAGTGATAATACCCACATTAAAACCCACATAAAGCACCAAAACCAACAACAACAACAAAAAAAAAAACAAACAAACAAAAAACCCCCATGTCCAATAGAAGCAAGAAGCTCAGGGTCATGTAACTAGAAAGGTGAGCATAAATTTGAATATTATACCTTGCTGTATACTCATTTGCTTCCTATTCCATGGATTTGCCAATTCTTTCATTTCCTAGGTATTCTAGCCATATCTTTCTATTACATGTTAATTTCATAAAGAGGCTAAAATTGGGCTCTATATTTAAAATAAAAAGAAAGAGAGGTAGTTGAAGAGTATGGACAGGAAGGGAGAATATGTTGATCTTAAAGTTTTTGCAGAGTAAGGCCTCAATTTATCTTACAATGGGTTCAACTTGCTTGGTTTTTTTTTTCTGGGTGGCCATGTTTTCCTGACCATCTCTGCAGTGAAGTGGCCAAACACATTATAGGCTTGGAGCTGAGAAAGATTAAATTAGCTGTGTGGTTGACAGTCTGGTCTCAACCATTTCAGTAGCTTAAACATTAATAGGAAATTTGAAACACTGCTGCAGAACGTTGCTGGTGGTGGGAGGTTTATGAGAAAAAGTACCTGAAAGTTGACATTGTTAAATAAAGTTTTAATCGTTCACAATCAAGCGGTTCTCTAAATAAATGATAGAACATGATATGCATACAGATATTGTTAATGCAGGGGTCTGCAACCTTAAACACTCAAAGAACCACTTGGGCCCGTTTTCCACAAAAAAACCAAAACACTCGGAGCCACAAAACCTGGGTGGGTGTGGCCAACTCGACATCACTCCCTCCCACCCAGTCACATGACGCCCACCCAGCCAAGCCTACCCAGGTTTTGTGGCTCCAGGTATTTTCTTTTAAACAGGTCTCTCTCTCTCCCCAGCCCCTCTCATCTTTCTCCCTCTCCCTCTTTCTCATCTTTTTCTCCATCTCTCTTTCTCCCTTCCTCTCTCTCTCTCATCTTTCTCCCTCTCCCTCCCTCCCTCTCATTTCTCCCTCTCCCTCCCTCTCTCATTTCTTTCTCCCTCTCTTTCTTTCTCCCCCTCTCTTATCTCTTTCTCCCTTTCTCCTCTCTTTTTCTTTCTCCCTCCCTCATCTCTTTCTCCCTCTCTCTCATCTCTTTCTTTCTCCTTCCCTCTTTCTTATCTTTCTCCCTTTCCCTCTCTTTCTCATCTCCCTCTCATCTCTCTCTTCTTTTTCCACTCTCTCTTTCTCATCTCTCTGTCTCTCATCTCTACCTCTCTCTTTCTCCCTCCCTCCCACCCTCCCATGTGTGAGTGTGCGTGCACACACATGCAGGTTCCCTCTTGAACCCTTTCCAAAAACAGGTGAGGATGGGTTTTTTTTTTCTGATGTTCTTTCTTCTTCTTCGGGTGCTTTTTAACATATGATTTTAAATCGAGTCATTTCAGTTCCCAGATAAATGAGACTCTTTTGTCCCCCTGTTGTGGCTCCCTGTTGGCTGGCTGCCCCCCCCCTCACTCCTCGCCTGCCCTGAGAAGAGAAGGGCGGTGGAGGCAAATGGAGACTTGCTCCGTATTTCAGAGCAGAAGCAAAGCGCCCCTCTACTTGCCTCTTTTTTCGGCCCTTGTTGGGAGATGCACCCTTGTTTTCTCCACCCAGGGACACCAACTGGACCACCCCAGCCGATGCTCCGCGTCATAATGGGCTCCAGGAGGAGGAGGAGGGGATGCCGTCTCCCCCATTGTGCAGTGCGCTAAATTTAAATGCAGAGCAGCAAGCAGCCATGGAGGCAGCGAGAGGAATATGGGGAGATGCGCGACTTTCTCCACCCCAAGACACTGGCTGGGGCGTGTTTCCCATATTCCTCTCACCGCCTCCGTGGCTGCTTACTGCTCTTGCACTTAAACTTAGCACGCTGCACAATGGGGGAGATGGCGCTCCCTCCTCCTCCTGGAGCCCATTACGATGCGGAGCATCGGCTGCAGCCAGGCTACCCAGCCATTGTCTCAGCGCAGAGCAAAGTCATGCATCTCCCCCAGCGGCCGAGGTGCACACAGCACCAACAAGGGCCGGAAAGAGAGGCCAGTAGAGGGGTGCTTCGGTCCCGCTCTGGAATACGGAGCCAGTCTCCATCCGCCGCAGTCTCCCTTTTCTTCTCAGGGCAGGCGAGGAGTGAGAGGGAGGGGAGGGGCCACCCAGTGGTGGGACAGGGAGCCACAGGAGAGGGCCCAAAGAGCCGCATGCCGACCCCCGAGGTTGGCAATAGAGTTACCCCAGGCTTATGCTTCTGTGGTTCAACCAGTTTTCTCTGGATGTGGGGTCTGAGGTTATCTGGCAGTTCATGGCAACCATGGATTTGATCCAATTTATTCACATATTGACTCATATGAGGGTCACACGTTGAAACTGGTGGTTGGTTTTGAGTAGTGATGTTGTGATCTAGACCTGGGAGATGTTAACATCAATTGTTTGCCATGAATGGATCACTCCATTTGGACCCTAGAGTTCTCTGCAGTTCCCCAGGTATACAGGTGCAGTTTCAGAGGGAGCTTGGAGTTTTTCCCGAAGTTCTGTCATGTAGTTCAGTGGATATCTTCATTGTGGTTTAGAATGAGCACGTGAAGAGTGATGGAGCAAATTGCACCTGTACAGATACTCTATGTATGTGGATCTTGTAAAGCGCCATTGTTTATTGAGGAGTTCTGAGAGATTAGTAGTACAAGCGATACCTAAGACATCATTCGGTGAAGATAAAAAGTGAAGTCAATCAAGCCTAGATAAGTGCCTTCATTAGGACTTATCTTGTGGGGATAAGGACAATGAAGGGCATTTACTTCCCTGCCCTAATTATATCTGTAGATAGTTGCTTAATAGAGTTGGGGGAGCACTTATGTGAGGAATATTCTCAGCATCTGCTAGACAAAGTCCCTCAACTTTGCTCATAGTTGGCTCGGCAAATCTAAGTAACCAAGTTATGCCCGAGCCCTGTTATCTGAAAGGAGTTCAAGTTGGTTGATCTTTGTCCTGAGGAAGTAGGCAGGAACTTTGTGACTGAATTCTGCAACTTGTGTTCTGTAGCCATGTCCCTTCTGGTTAGTTAGGCACTTGGGTTCAAGCAGTAGTTAATTCCTCTTTGTAGCAATAGTTAATACCTCCTTGTCTTCTTAAGAGGCCATCCTTGGACCCAACAGTTCTAGACAGCTTTCATTCAGCCTTTCAGCCTTCCCTTTTCAGAAAAGGCTGTTGAAAAGGTGGTTGGTGCTCAGTTAAAAAGGGCTCTTGGTGCAGTGGATTATCTGGATCCTTTTCAGTCTGTTTCAGGACAGGATACATACTGAGATGGTACTTACGTACTACAGGATGGGGCAACATCCCAGCCCCTATTTATCTCTCAGCAGTTCTCAGTACCATTGATGATGGTGTGTTGAGATGATTTTGGAAAGTGAGAGCAGAAGGCACTGTTTTGTGTCGATTCTCTTCCTTTCTCCATGGCTGTTTTGCTTGGTGTTGGTGAGGGGAGAGTTCAAGCCCTAGGCCCCATGGCAGTATGGAGAGCTCTTCTCTTCTCTTCTCTTCTCTTCTCTTCTCTTCTCTTCTCTTCTCTTCTCTTCTCTTCTCTTCTCTTCTCTTCTCTTCTCTTCTCTTCTCTTCTCCTCTCCTCTCCTCTCCTCTCCTCTCCTCTCCTCTCCTCTCCTCTCCTCTCCTCTTCACATTTACAAGAAAGGTTATTTGAGGTCACGTGAAGTAGGGAAGCTGGGATTGTTGCCCATTTCCCAAGACTTAATACAGCGCATATGCCCCCCCCTCTCTTCAAAGGGCTTCACAGCCACAGAAACTTGAGAAGAGATGGGATCATTCATTTATTCCTTCACTCATAGTTTACTCACAAGCATCCATGCTGGCATTCCAGCTGCCAGGCTAATTGGGCCACAGCCTGCTGTTTTTAGGGCCATCCCAGGGTCCAGAGGCAGCCTCACTCCACACAGGCCCTTTAGCTTACAAAAATAAATGCTAAGGTAGGGTGTATGGGGCAGTCAGCTGCCAGGACCACAGGGATACTGTAAGCAGCATATTTTAGTGGGATTTCAGCCTTAAGCTTGTCTTGGCAGCTCAACTGAAGTGCTCAAAAATAATATTGCTTAAGAGCAGAGTTTGAAGCAGCACCTCATCCCAGCCAGTGCAAGAATTTTTGGAGGGAGGCAAAAATTATCCGCCACTTTACAGTCTTGGACACTTTTGATTGTTTTAAGTACTCAGTATAACCCAGAACAACAGCCTTGTTATGTGCCACAATAACGCATTGTGTACAGTTATCTACTACACTGTGGTGTGTCCAGTCCCTGGAAAACAAAGAAACCTCATAGCTGGCTTGCAGTATGGTGTAATCAGTATGCTGATGATGCCCAGCTACATGTTTCCATCCTTGGAGGTTGTGAGGGGCTGGATGAGGAGGAACCAGCTTTCACTCGATCCTGGCAAAATGGAGTATTTTTGTGGGTTTCGGCCCCCAGGTATAATGATATACCATCTTTTACTGGCCAGGGTTGCAATGCCCCAGACAGAGCTGGTGCACAATTAGGAGGGGGGGTGGTGGATTTTGGACTTGTAGCTATTGTTGATGAACAATGGCAGCTGTGGGGAGGGACATTTACAAATATCTATATTGCAGTAGTGAAATCTAAAATTTGTTACTACTGGTTCTGTGGGCATGGCTTGGTGGTGGTGGGGGTAATGTGACTGGGTGGGCGTGGCCAGTTTTTTTTTTCGCTGAGCCGCGCGATCATCAGAGGCTTTATTTTTTTTTTTACTTTTAAAAGCATTTTTTGGCCGAACAGGTTGTAGAAAAAATGCTTTTAAAAGTAAAAAAAAGCCTCTGATGATTGTGCGGCTCAGCTGGGCATGGGGGGGGCAGGGTTCTTTGCTACCAGTTCTCCGAACCATCCACCTCCATTGCTACCGGATCGGGCGATCTGGTCCGAACCGGGAGCATTTTACCCCTGCTATATTGTATGCCAACTGTACCCTTTCCAGGAGGCCTTGCTCAGGAGTACTGTTTGGATTACTGCAATGCGCTTTACACAGGGCTGCCCTTGAAGACCATCCAGATAACCAGTCCAGAATTCAGCAGTGTGTCCCAAGGTTTGCTCATACTACACCCCTATTGTGTGAATTGCACTGATTCCCAGTTTTCTTCTGGGTACAATTCAAGGTACTGGTTATAACTCTTAAAGCCCTATGTGGCATGGAACCAGATAATCCGCAGGACTGCCACTCCTTGGGGATACCTAACTGCCCCATCCAGGCTCCAAGTCCCTTCCTTTAAATACTGCCATCTTGTGGATCCTCAGAAGTTGCCTTTTCTATGGCAGCCCCTGCCCTATGGAATACCTTCTCCCCCAAGAACTGCCCCTGTCCTTTTATCCTCAGGGCCTGGCTCATTTTCCAAGCTTTGGGATTGGTTAAGATCAGGGTGCGATGATGAGAATAATAATTACTAAATATGCTTTTCAAAAAGCGTAGTGAGAAAACTTTCTAGTAAAACATCCTCCCTGATCTTCCATTTGTTTCCTCCAACTGCTAACTACAATTTAAATATTTTTGCTTTCAGTTGAACATTAATCATTGTTTTTTGTTTCTTCTTAAGTCCTAGAAGTCATATTCCAAACCCTGTCTTGCTGTGTAATGCATTGCATATAAAGGAGACATTCCTGCCTGAGTTTGGTTAAACATTGCAGCATATTCTCCAGTTCTGGTCTTCCAATCTGATATTGTTGGCAAACCTTTCTTTTCCAATATTGTGCAAGATCTGTTCTTGCTGCTATCAACATATAAGTTAATTATTTATGTTTTGTGAAAACAACCTGATGAAATACTCGTGATTTCAATTCAAGTTTTATTTTTAAAATATTTTGAATGTTTTGATGTACTTCTTTTTAAAATACTTTGAATGTTTTAATGTATTTCTAATATTTTGTTTTTTAGGTTTTGGGGGGAGTAAATGGTTTCTTCTTTGTTGTGATATTTCCAACATTTCTTTTGTATGCTTTGTCGATTTTGGCAATCATTGACAGAGTTAAATACCAACTACAGATATTTTGTATCAGTTTTCCCTTAAATTTCAGCTTGAAGTAAAATCTTTCCTTCAATCCACTGCAATCAAGTTTTTATTCCATGTTTTTACATTACACTGTTTAATTTGTTTATCTCCGTCTCATATTTCAATAGCCATTTATTAAAAACAACATCCTAACAGATTATCTTGACTTTGTATAAGTATTTCAAACTCTGTCATCTTTCTCAAAGTTCCTCTTTCTTTTTTTGTGAAGGCTTTTTTTTTCATTTGTTTGAAGATGCAGGTGGTCCTTGCTTTACAATGGCAAATGGGACTGGAATTGCCATTGCTAAGTGGCGCAGTCATAGAGCATGATGTTGCGTAACCATGCCACTTAGTGACAGCAGTGGCTGTTAAGTGAGAACTGTGTAAGTCATTAAGTGAGGACCTAATTTAACCATTCTGGCTTCCTCACTGACATTACTAGGGGAAATGGGCAGAGAATGTTGGAAATTTGTGATCACATAACTACAGTTGTTGCTGTGACGTCATAATTGCAAAGCATAATTGCACCAGATGCCTGGATCACGATTATGTGACCACAGGAATGCTGTGATGGCCAGAACTCTTAGGAACTCTTTTTTGATATTGATCCATTCCAATGTGTTGATAATAAATCCACCAATTTCAATCGCATTTCATTTTGGGTTATATAGATAGTCCTCAACTTACAACCATTCATTTAGTGACCATTCGAAGTTAGAATGGCACTGAAAAGAGTGACTTATAATTTTTCACACTTGTGACTGTTCTAGCATCCCCATAGTCACATGATCAAAATTCAGGCACTGGGCAACTGGTTCATTTTAATGATGGCTCAGTGTTTTGGGGTCATGTGATCATCTTTTGTGACCTTCTGACAAAGTCAATGGGGAAGCCAGAATTAGTTTACAACTACTGTATGTTACTAACTTAACAACCGCAGTGATTTACTTAATATCTGTAGTAAGAAAGGTAATAAATAAATTGGGCAAAACTCACTTAACAACTCTCTTGCTTACCAGTAGAAATGTTGGGCTCAATTGTGATCATAATTCGAGGACCACCTATAATCTGCTTGGTCTTTATTTATCATTTTAGGGATGTACTTTCAAATGTGTTCAGCCAATATAGCAGTTAATATCTTATAGTCAATATTAAGTGAAGAAATTGGTCATTGGAGGTTTCTTTATCTCACTCTCTTCTTTATGTATACAGTATTTCTTATATCTTTTTTGGGGGGAGGGGTTGTTCTTGTTTGAATCTTATTCATTGTCCTCAGTAATAGTTTTGCCAATTCCTCCTCTTAAATTTTTTTGTAGTATTGAGCCTTCAGCCCATCTGAGAGAAAGGTATACTTACCTTCATTTCCAAAATGTGAAATTTATATATTCATAAATTATGCCTACTGTATCTGGACAGGATTCTAGTTCCATATATTATAACCCATTTGAATCACTTTAAGTTCAGTTATTTTAAGATGGTCTTGGCTAGCATAATGGCTTAATATGAAATGCAAAATGTGACAAATACATTCTTTCCAGCTTTGTTTTAAAACTGTTACAAATATACATTTCTCTCTGTGTCGGAATTTCTGTGCATCTATAAAAACAGTATCCTTACATATTAGCCATATAGTTAACCTTAAATTGCATTAGTATGCTTGTTTTAAATACGTTGGGCTAAAAAAGGATTTCTGTAGAAATGAAGAATCAGTTTGACAATTTTTCAAATATGAATTACATCTAGTCAAATTATCATTTTTTTGCTTCATCATATGTAACCATACCTGTTTTAATATAGCCAGTAATTGTCATAGTTCTGTTCATCTAATCATAAGTATTTCATTATCCCTTATATTATTTTATCAAGTGGGATAGTGACAATGTATAAGTAGATCTTGCTTAGTGACACGCTTGTTGAGCAACCATTCAAATTTACAACAATGCTGAGAAAATAACTATATGACAAAAGCCTGCATTTAGGAACTTGACAAGCTCCTTCAGTCATGTGATTACCATTATAGTCAGTATGTGTTGTCTTATGCCTGACCTGTTATTTTTCATTTTTTCCTCCCTTGCAGAACTAAGAAAGATTGCAGAGGAAGGGATTATAAGAGAGTAAGCAGGCACACAATGGGGAGTACACATTGAAAGGAATGTGGCAGCATCAACAGCTCAAGGGCACTTAGGACTGGAAGCCACATGTGTGCTATGCAAACAATTGGTATAATCCCCATTAGGTTGCTGCTTACTGTCTTGTAATCTTTTCCTTGCCAATGAATGTAAATACAAACAATTCCCTTCTTGTCAATTATCCCAGTTCTGGGTGAGCATTTTGGAATGGGGAAAGGTAAAGTACAGTATGGTCACATGATTTACTACTTAGTGACCATTTAGCTTAACAATGGAGTTAGTTGCTGGTACCAATTGTAATAATTAAATGAGGACTACCTGTAAAATGGAACTAGAATGAAGAACAATAGAAGAAAAAATGACATGATAAATTTCAGTTTGAAGTAATGAATGCTAATAATAGGCTGACCTGTGTACAACAAAATATCAAAATAAAGCATTATTTGCTATTTTGCTATTCTTTATTCTAGTTAATACTTACAGAGTGTAGTAAAAATTCAAGAGATGGCCTTTTGATCTGTTATCTTTCTTATTCTTGCTTTCTTATTAATCTGGAAATATAATGCATAATTTGAATCACATTTGCTAGAATACAAAATAATAATTAAAAAAAACACTACATATTTTGCTTAAACATCACCATTCAAACTAAAAATAGCCTCTAGAAAGTTACTTAAAATACCCATTAACAATTTCTTTAGTTAAAGCATATTCAAATAAGGGTGAACTTAGAACAGTGTTCCCAGAATTTAACATGGCAAAAAATGTAAGTTTTCCAACTCTGGACAATAATAATCTGTACCCAGAACAGCTTACATCCTACAGTGATACCTTTAACACCATCAAACATCAACATATCCCAGATCCTTTGGAAGAACTCGGTAATAGCTCAGTGACAGTACCTAGACAACGTTGGCTGTTCTTGGAAAGCATAGCAGAGTTGAACCTTGTTCGAATCTGGAAAGGAGTCTATTACAAAGTCCCATGGGAAGGCAGAAAAAGAAGATGATTTGTTGCCAAGAAAGCTACAGGGACCTCTGCATGAAGTCACTTGAAGGCTTGAAGAAGACTTATTAAAAAAATCACTCTGCCATTATTTTAATTATAATTGATTGAAGTGAGGATAAAGCAAGCAAAAATTCTGACATACTTCCATTTGCACTAGCAATGTGGTTATTAATAATTAATTAGAATGAGGTTCCAAAGCATTATTCTGCCTTAGAGAATTTCAGTTACCCAACTTCAGTGTTAAAATTTCCCTTCCTCAACATATGCCACATAGAGTACGGTAGTTTCTAGAATTTTTAGAAATTCTAAACTTTCTAGAATTTCCTTCTTACCCAACTCCCCAACAAAATAATTTTGAAAGCTATTATAGGTTTGTATATTTCTTATTAAAATAAATAACATGAAACTGATCTAAGGAGAGCCATTCATTCATTTATTGAATTTCTAGACCACCCAAATTTAGAAAGACTGGATAGTTTCACAATTAATAGCAAATAGAAGATGATGCCATATAAGCAAAGAAGAGCAGAGATGACATAGCAAGCATTAGCACAAACTGTTCCCTACAAAGAACAATTAGTTCTGGATGGTCCTGTGGCCAAATATTTTTGGCAAGTGGGGGAAAATGCTTTTTTGTCCTGTTAAGATGTTTTAGTTGCATTTGGTACCATAGATCACGGTATCATTTTTGGTGACCTGTAATGTTGGAGATCAGGGGCACTGTTTTGGAGTTTTTCCACTCCTTCCTAGTGGGCGTTTCCAACTATTCTTGGAATAGGAAAGATCTCCTGGGCATTGTAGCACAGGGTTCCTGTAGAGCAGTGGTTCTCAACCTTCCTAATGCTGCGACCCTTTAACACAGTTCCTCATGTTGTGGTGACCCCCAACCATAGAATTATTCCTAAAACCATTGAAAATATGTGTTTTCCGATGGTCTTAGGCCAGGGGTCCTCAACCTTTTGGACCTCAGGGACCACCAAGTTCATAATTTTAAATTTTGCGGACCACTAATACGAATCCAGCGCGTGCTTGCTGAAGCACCTGGACTCCCAGTGATGGGATGGGGTCCTTCAGGCACTCTCCCTCCTCTCTCTCTGTGTGTGTCTCTCTCTCCCCCACTCTTTCTCTCTCATTCTCTCTTTCTCTCTCCCACCCTCCCCCCTCTCTCTCCTTCTCTTTCTCCCCCTCTCTTTCTCTCTCCCACTTTTTCTCATTCCCCTCTTTCTCTCCCACTCTTTCTCTCATTCTCTTTCTCTCTCCCTCCCTCCCTCTCTCTCTCTCCTTCTCTTTCTCTCCCTCTCTCTTTCTGTCTCTACCACTCTTTCTCATTCCCCCTTTTTTCTCTCTC
Organism: Pituophis catenifer annectens; assembly: GCF_029215685.1. Classification (NCBI taxonomy): domain Eukaryota; kingdom Metazoa; phylum Chordata; class Lepidosauria; order Squamata; family Colubridae; genus Pituophis; species Pituophis catenifer. The sequence continues at coordinate 215,535,076 of NW_027256881.1, read as the reverse complement.
TCATTCTCCCACGCTCTCTCTCATTCTCTTTTTCTTCCCCCTCATTCTCTTTCTCTCTCTCTCCCCTTTCTCATTCTTTCTCTCTCCCTTTCTCTCTATCTCCCCCACTCTCTCTCTCATTCTCTTTCTCCCCCCTCTTTCTCATTCTCTCTCCCCCTTTCTCTCTCTCCCCCCACTCTCTCTCATTCTCTCTTTCTCTCCCCCTTCTCTCTCCCCCCACTCTCTCTCATTCTCTCTTTCTCTCTCCCCCTTTCTCTCTCTCTCCCCTTTCTCATTCTTTCTCTCTCCCTCTTTCTCTCTCCCCCACTCTCTCTCTCATTCTCTTTCTCCCCCCCTCTTTCTCATTCTCTCTCCCCCTTTCTCTCCCCCACTCTCTCTCTCATTCTCTCTTTCTCTCCCCCTTCTCTCTCATTCTCTCTTTCTCTCTCCCCCTTTCTCTCTCTCTCCCCTACTCTCTCTCTGATCCTCTCATTCTGATTCTCTCTCTGATTCTCTTTCATTTTGTCTCTCTCTCATTCTCTCTCTCATTCTCTGATTCTCTCTCTGATTCTCTCTTTCTCTGTCTCATTCTCTCTCACTCTCTCTCTGATTCTCTGTCTTTCTCTCGTTCTCTCTCTTTCATTCTGTCTTTTTCTCTCTTTCATTCTTTGTCTCTTTCTCTCTCTGTCTCATTCTGATTCTCTCTCTTTCTCTTTCTCTTTCTCTTTCTCTTTCTCTTTCTCTTTCTCTTTCTCTTTCTCTTTCTCTTTCTCTCTCTTTCTCTCATCTCATGGGCCAGCCAGTGTCTTGGAGCTGAGAGGAAGTCAAGCATCTCCCTGAGAGACTGAGGTGCGCGGAGCACCAACAAGGGCCGGAAGAAGTGTGGGAGCGAAGCACTACTTGAACTTGCATGAGCATTTGCCTTGGTATATTTGTGCCAGCCGGTGGCCAAGGCAGCCCTTATCTCCTACCTCTTGGGACTCAGAGCGGTAAATGGTGACTGGTCCGGGGAGCAGTCAGATTTTGCTCTCCATTGCAGATGCCAGATCAGCCCCTACAAGCTCTCATTTCTTGAGGAGTGCTCCCTGAAGTGGCGCTGGAAACTTTGGTTGGACTCCTTGAGAGACGAGAGCTTGCAGGGGGCCAATCTGGTATCTGCAATGGAGAGCAAAATCCAGCTTCTTCGCTCTGCTGTAAAGGATTCCGCCTTGGTATATTTGCAGCGCAAGGCAGCCCTCGTTTCCTGCCGCTTGGGACTCAGAGCGGTAAACAGTGTCTGCTTTGGGGAGCAGCCAGATTTTGCTCTCCATTGTTGATGCCAGATCGGCCCTCTGCAAGCTCTCGTCTCTCAAGGAGCCGACCAAAGTTTTCAGCACCGCTTCAGGGAGCGCTCAAGAGACGAGAGCTTGCAGGGGGTCGATCTGGTGTTCACAAGGGAGAGCAAAATCCGGCTGCTCCCCAGACCAGACGCTATTTACCGCTCCGAGTCCCAAGTGTCAGGAGATGAGGGCTGCCTTGCGCCACTGGCTGGCGCAAATATACCGAGGCGGAATGCTGTTGCCGTACAAATGAAAGTAGTGTTTTGCTCCCACAGCTTCCAGCCATTGCAAACGCCGCTTCTTCCCACTTGTGCCGCCCCCTCCCCCACTGCCACAACAGCACCATTCATTCCGGACGGCGAGGGCTGCACTCCTTTTTCCGTATTGCACCACCTGCAAAAGTGCTAACATACGAAAATTTCTCCACGGACCACCAGTTGGTGACCACTGTCTTAGGCGACCCCTGTGAAAGGGTCATTCGACACCCAAAGGGGTCGCGACCCACAGGTGGAGAACCACTGCTGTAGAGAGAACTCACAGTTCCCTAAGGTTCACCCTTTTTTCCCATATTATTTAATATCTTCATGACTCTACCAGGTAAGTCGTCACATTTATTTGTGAATAGATATCATATCATCAATATACTGATGGTAACCAATTTTATATCTCTATGCTAGAGTGAGCAGGAAATGTGGTTTTACATGGATAAGATAAAACAGACTCATTGGATACAAGCCATAAGGAATTCCTATTGGTACCTTTTGTTTTCATGGATATTCCATCTGTTGCTCTGGATGGGGTTACATTTCCTGAAAGGACAGGTGTACAGTGTGATAGTGCTCCTGGTTTTTACTAAAGCAAGAGGTGGAAACCATAGCCAGAAAGTCTTTGGCCACTTTAGGCTGACCCACCAGTTGTGCCGTTTCATAGACCAGGAGTTTCAAAAGACAATGACCTGTGACCTTGCCATATCTCAGATTATTATAGTTCATTTACGTGGGACCGAGAAGCTGCAGTTTGAATAAAATGCAGTTTCCTGTTTGCCACCTAGTGCTAGCTGGTTCAGTGGGTTTTTTTTAACTGTGGAACCATATAAAATGTCTCAAATTGATGGGTAATTGCCCTTTTGTTCTATCTGTACCAATCTGTAAAGGCATTGAAGGTGGAAATAGGAATGGAAAAAGTGCTTAAAAAATCTCCAAACTTAAGAACGAGTTTCCAACCTCAAACTGATATGCTGAAGGCTCAGAATGGTCAGACTGGAGCCAGATCGTCCTGGCAAAAGGTCCATGGGGGTTACTAAAAGTCAGTGTCGACTTGAGGGCACATAATCCACTGATTTCTCTTTTGCTCCATGTCTTTCAGTCCCACAAATTCTCCACACTATTTATTGTTAGCATTTTATTGGAATGTATAAACTCTAGAAATTCATCTCTTTGTGATATGGTTGATCTGTTTTCTTTAGGTAAGAAAAATGGGCATATTTCTTCCATATATAATTGGCACATCTTCAGAAGAAATTTCTTCAGTTGCTAATAGTCTGAGGATTATAAAATTGTCTTGAATATAACAAATTACCTTATCATAAAACATGTGCTATTTAGATTCACTTTCACTTTCCATTTTCCTTTTCTGTTTACAACTTCCCCATAATTATATGTGGGCTTTTAAAAAAAAGAAAAATATGATTGAATGACAGTGTTAGAGATCATATGTCTAAGATAACAGAAAAGGAATGTCTCTTTGTCTTCTCTTCTCTGCCACCTCTGTCTGCTTCCTCCAGAGCAGTCTGCGTAGCTGGCAGATGGGGACAATTAGGTATTACCCACGTATTTAATTCTGGAGGATTTGCTTGCCAATTTAAATTCAAACATCTCTGATACATTAGTCCTTATCAGTTCCAATTCTGTGGTGCTATGCTATAACTTTCTCAGTTACATGATATGAAGTAGATCTTACAAATCAATCATTGTGCTTCCCCTCCCCCACACAAACACAAAATGAAATATTATGAACATTAAGGACATATACCTCTTAATTGCCCCCTCCTCCCACCTGCCCTGGTAGCTATTTTGTTTTAACAAGAATGGCAAACTTCATGCTCTAGTAATTGGAACAGCGGTATAAAACTGAAAATCAGGGTTCAAATCATCTCACACTGGTGATGTTCACTATTACTAATGAAGTTCATTCCCATTATTTTTAATTTCAGAAATGTAAGCCATCCATAGCCCACCCCCTTTAAAATCCTTCCCTACCACAGATACCAAAAAGAAGAAGAAAAATTGACCAATTTTCCTGATCAATTGAGTGGCTTTAAGATCTTGTCCTGTCTACACAAAGGCATGAGTTCATTAGCTTTCCAAATTTAAGAAAATTGCCCATATAAAGCCAGCACAAGCTTCCCAGACCCTGTCTGTTGCTCTTGCCAGCCTGCTTGCACGCCCTGTTCGACCCCTAACACACCCTCCATCCTCCCGAACTCCTTATCTGGGACTCTCACCTCTTCCTGCTTTATAACCTGCACCATCAACAGCTACTGGGAGAGCCGAGATTGCTGTTGCTAAGTAACACGGTCATGTGATGCCGTGCTTTACAACCACATTGCTTAGTGATAGCAATCCTGGTTCCAATTGTTGTTGTAACCCAAGGACCACTTGTACCAGAAAACATAAGAAATGTCGTTTTATCACAAAAACTCACTAGGAGATGAGTGGAGGAAAAATATACTGTCATCTCAGTTTTCTCACTTTACAAGCATTCAGATTTAAGTAAATGTTACCATGTTTTATCATGTTGGCAACCTTAATCAAATTCTTTATAAGTTCTGATGTGTAAATCAAGTGCATCCCTATTTACATTTTTGAACTAGGAGACTTGAACAACATATTACTTGTTTAACCTTATCACCAAATATAATTATGTGCTTTTCAATGCCCCCCATCCCCCTTTAGCTTTTTCCATCCTCCTGAGTCCCGTGGGATCCCCTGTACTTTTAAAAAATTGTATTGAGACAAAACAAAGGTTCCCATTCAATATGGTTTATTTGGCAAAGCAAAAGATGAGCAGAAATGGTACTGAAGCTTATTTAGGCTTATAGATATCTCTGGTGCACGTCTACTATGCATAATGCGAGATGGGAGTGTAGTCAGAATTCACTTTTTTTCAATTATGTGACCACAGACTCATACCCCCTTCCCCCACCCATGCTCTTCTCAAATTGGCATCAGGTTTTTCCCTCAGTTTTAAATCAATAAGAGATAAAAGGAAGAACAACATCAGTGTTGACACATAGGTACATCAGCCCCACTATTTATGAAGCAGTGGCTCTCTTCCCTTTCCCATATCCTTAGAATTGCTTTTTGGAACACCTAGTCTTGGCAGTGTATTTGGACAAGCAAAAGTGCCTTAAGGATTTAGTGTACAGATAGTCCTTGAGTTATGACCCTTCAGTCATAATGATTGTACAAAATTATGATGGCGTTGAGGAAGGGGATTACAATGGGTTTTCAGAGTTCCAGCTGTTGTGATCATGATTGCAATTCAGGTGCTTGGCATCCAGCTTGTGATTATTATATTGCAATAGGCCATGATCACATGGCTTCCTGCCAGCAAAATGTGTGTGTGTGTGATTCAAAACACTGTTTTCCCACAGGAAAGCTTTTTATAACTTATTTCAAATCCATCTGGACCCTTTGTTTGTAACTTTCCAAAATCAATGTCCTAATCGCTATTTATCCCAAAAAAAGAAACATTTTAAAGTGCTTAAATCATCTTTCACAAAGGTTTAAAGGAAACTCACCTAGGCTGGTAAAACTTGACATTCTGAAGTTCCTAATATCTGAAAAAGCAATGGACAAGCAATTTCCAAAATTATGGACTCATAGGGCTGGAAGTGATTTTGGACGTCTTCTAGTCCAACCACTGCCTAAGGCAGGAGTGATTAACGAAAAGTTGATTAAGTGAAAAAGTGATTAAGAGAGAAAGTATGCAAACTCTGTATCCTTAGAGGTGCCACCAGTGTGGGTAAAGGTGGCTATTTTTTCATCTCCTGAAGTTCTAAATCTGCCAGAAAACACTTCCTTGAAATCTCATGAAGAGCAGTTATTGGGAACACTTGTGGGCAATCCCAAATCCTCTTCATGTCCAGAGAGGAATCCTGTCCATTTGCCAGCTCTTCATTCTGCCATAGTTGTTGTCTCCGTTCTCAGTGGAACCATCTTCAGTTCGCCATTTCTTCCCTGGAAGTCCTCATTGTTAATATTGAAATGAAGAGGGTTTATTGCTTCTAGTTTTACATGAACCTTGAAGGAACAGTAGCTTCCCTTTATCTTTCACTGATGGCTTTGGAGGTTATATATATACTTTGAGTGTATGTGATATTATGATAAAAGCTCTTGAATATTGTTCATATGTGCAGCTGTTGGGTTTTCTTTTAATGTTTCATAATAAGCAAATTTATTTCATAATAGCGGTTTCTTAAAATCATTTTTTTTTTCAAATCAGCTCCTCCCTCTCTTCTATCAATATTTTATCCTGCAGGATCATATTGGATCATATATTATCTGTATTAACCTATTACCAACTGCCATATTTAAACTTCTTGCCCATCCTTATCTAAGGAGAAGCAAACAACTCCAATTTTAGTCTGTTTCAATTTTCTGATACATGCTAGGATAAAAACACATTATAGTTACATTTTAGAGCTCAAGAGTTTTAATACAGCTATCAGACAGTTTAAGGCAAAATGATTAATTCTGATGGATTCTCCTGAAGAAAAAAAGTTTGTAGTTTTAATGCTTCAATAAATTTTGTGTAAAAGCTGTCTAGTATTTAAATGACTTTTAAGACTTCAGAGCTTCCACAGACATAGAATTTTAATAATCTAGAATGTCATTTTGGAGAGAAGTATTTGTTTATCAAGTTTAATATTAACGGAATATCTGCTTTTCTACTATAAAGCACTCAGTGTTAGTATAGGTGCATTTGTCATTTTTTTAAATGTAATCCATAATATTGTTAGACATATTTTATTATCCTTTCTAACATGATTTATGGTAGACAAGAGCATCGTTCTAATCGTCTAGCTTTTATTAAGCCAGGATAAAATCTTTGGAAAAATGTCTTGCCAAATGTTTCAAAAGGCAAGCAACAGCATTCTTTTTGTCTGGTTTTTATGGATGTCTCCATTTATTGATGGAGTCATTGGAACTTTATACAGGTAGTCCTTGACTTACAACAGTTCATTTAGTGACCTTTTGAAGTTACAACGGCACTGAAAAATGTGACTTATGACTTTTTTTTCACACTTAGGACTATTGCAGCATCCCCTTGGTATTCTGTTCAAAATTTTAACACTTGGCAACTGACTCATATTTGTGACGATTGCAGTGTCCTGGGGTCATGTGATCACATTTTTCCAAGTGTCAGAAGCAAAATTAATGGGGAAGGCAGATTCGCTTAGCAACCATGTTACTAACTTAACAACTATGGCAAGAAAGATCATAAAATGGGTCAAAATTCACTTAACATCTGTCTCACTTAACAACATAAATTTTGGGCTCAATTGTGGTTGTAAATCAAGAACTACCTATACACAAAGCTGTGTGTAGCCAGCTTGTGACGAGATGGGTGACAAATTGAAAATAATCAATCAATCAATCAATCAATCTTACGTACAAACATACATACAGTACACATGTACTTACATATACAAACATACATACCAGGGGTTAAATGCTCCCGGTTCGGACCGGATTGCCCAGTCCGGTAGCGATGGCGGCAGGTGGTTCGGAGAACCGGTAGCAAAAATCCCTGCCCCTCCCCCCCCATGCCCAGCTGAGCCGCGCAATCATCAGAGGCCTTTTTTTATTATTTTTTAAAGCATTTTTTCTACAACCTCTTCTGCCGAAAAAATGTTTTTAAAAGGAAAAAAACCTCTGACGATCAGGCAACTCAGCTGGGATCGTCAGAGACTTTTAAAAGCATTTTTGTACAACCTTCGGATGAAGAGGTTGTAGAAAAAATGGTTTTAAAAGTAAAAAAAAAAAAAGTTTGCCACGCCCACCCACATTACCACCACCACCACCACCACCACCAAGCAACACCCACAGAATCGGTAATAACAAATTTTACATTTCACCACTGATGCATATATACATGCATGCATGCATAACATACATTAGCCAAATTCTTGTTTGGATCAGGATTTCCTCCTGCTAAGAAAAGCATCCCTCACATGGAAAGGAAGAAGGTGACTATTTCCACCTTCTTTATCCTGTGTTTCCTCTGAAGATTTGCTCTTGAGACTCTTTGTGTTTCCTGAATGGGCATCTGTGGGGATCTTTAGCCTGGATCAGGTATTTTTAGTAGACTTTGAATGAATCTTTGTTCTCTCAAGAGGCTAAATACAATGTGCAGATTTATATTCGGCTGTTCTTCAAAACATTCAGCAGGGGTGCTTCACAAAACATGTTAAGCCTGATGACGCACCCCTGTGTGAAGTGTTAAAACAGTGCATCCTTTGTGAAGCTCACCGTGCTGCTTTAAAAGTTGTGCTGAATGTCCTCAGGTGTGTGTGTACATGGGCAACCACTTTGCTAAGGATTCCAACAGATGCCAAGCCTTCAGACCCGCTAAATGAGCCTTCGAGGGATACGGTTGCTTTAATGCTTGAGGAGAAGCATTGGAATGGGAAAAATGAAGAGTTTCCTCTTTAGATCACACACAACCTTTTCCTTCCTACTGAGTGCTACACCAGAGTGTTGTTTTTTGGTTAGGAAGACTCAGAAGGTAGTCCTTCGTTATCTTTGAACCCTGTAGATCTTGTTAAGGATTTATGTCCTTTGAGAAGAATAAATGCAAAAGGTCCTCTCCTGTAGTACAGTTCTACCGATTTAGCAGATCACTCTTGATAACGTTCTGTCTACAGGTTGGACTCCTCCTCCCGCCCTCTGCCCCTCCCCCCAGTGTATCTGGCCCCTTTCATCCTCCTGTAAGGTAGTTAAAACTCAGGCAACATTTTAAATTAAAGTAGCAAAACAGTTCTTGTTTTGTTTGAGATTTCATTCTGTTGACTCAAATCTGATAATGGCTGTGGTTCATGGGGTTTTATTGCATTCTAATGTATTTTGAGAGGGATGTGGTGGCTCAGTGGCTAAGACGCTGATCTTGTCAATCAAAAGTTCAGCAGTTCAGCGGTTTGAATCCCTAGTGCCGTGAAATAGGGTTTTCTTCCGTTACTTGTCCCAGCTTCTGCCATCCTAGCAGTTCGAAAACACGTAAAAAATGCAAGTAGAAAAATAGAGACCATCTTTGGTGGGAAGGTAATAGCGTTCCGTGTGCCTTTGGCAATGAGTCATGCCGGCCACATGATCACAGAGACGTCTTCGGACAGCACTGGCTCTTCGGCTTTGAAACGGAGATGAGCACCGCCCCCTAGAGTCGGGAACGACTAGCACATATGTGCGAGGGGAATCTTTACCTTTAATGTATTTTGTGTTTGCAAACCACCTGGAACTTTTGGAGGCATAAGAATAAATGAAAAAAAATAAAGGGACTCTTTATCAGTTAAGTATCTGCGGTTGGTTATCGGGGGGGGGGGGGGGGAAGGTAAAGTAGTCAAGAAGATTTTCCAACAATCGCTATAGGCATTTTTTATTGATTTATATAGTCTACTTAAAAGATTTTTTTTTAAAAAATGTATAAGTAGACAAAGGTGATATTAAATTGTCAGAAGATAAAATTTAACTTTTAGGCCAATTTGGTCTAGTGGTTAAGGCACAAGGCTAGAAACCAGGAGATGGTGAGTTCTAGTCCTATCTGCTGGCTGGGTGACTTTGGCCAGTCATTCTCTCGCTACACAATCCACCTCAAAGGGTTGTTGTTGAGGAGAAAATAGGAGGAGAAAGGAGTATTCAGTATGTTTGCCACATCAACCTTATAGTAAAATAAAGAATTTGATCTCTGTATGAAACCTGTATCAAAAGCTACCCATTAATCTTTGGTTGAAATAATGAGGCTCAGAATACATTTTATCATGTGAACCATTGTCCATATGTCGTTATTTCCTTAAAGTGAATTGCTGTTATTATCAGTAGTTTTTACTCCTTATCATTTTTTATTTTTTAATCTTTTATCAAGTTTGTGGGCTTACAAAAGCTGCTGTTTTCCCTATATTGAGGTATTCCCTATATTCTTTCACCTTTTAATATTTCTAGGTATTAAAAAAAATTAGGATGAATTTCATACTTCTCCCTTTCCCCATTTTCAGGTTTTTACCAAAAATAATAAGCCTTGGGGAAACAAGAAAAATAAAGTTCTTTATCCCAATGTTTTGTTCACTTCTTTCTCTTGTTCTTTGGCATTTCATATCGTTATATAGAAACTGTGGATTAATAATAACTGTGAAATAGTGCTAATTCTTTGCTTCCATCTTGGTGTTGAAAGGAAGGATACTGACAGCTAAATTGCTGCCTTTATACTGAAAAAGAGTGCCATAAAGTGGGGATGTCAAGAGTCCCTACTCCTTCACCATCTGGAGAGATGTCCAGTGGACCTGTGGCTGAAAGCTGGTGTTACACACAGGTAATGTAGTATCTGAGTTCAGAATGCGTTATTAGCATAATTCTCATAGTTCAAGTTTGCCCTTTTAGCTACTTATTCTCTCTCAGTCCAGCCCTATTGCATGGTGTTGTCATGGTAGGGATGAAATGGAGATCCCAAATAAACTGCCTTGAAATCTTGAAGAAACTAACAAACTAAGTAAAAATAAATCAACCTTGAGAAAGAGGCATTGCCCAAAAGTAATGATAATAGCCATGCCTGAAAAGCTGTCCAAAGAAATATTTATGATTCTGATTTTCAGAAAGAAGAACAGGGAGCCAAAAAGTTGGATATGGACGTTTTCGCAAAAAAGCCAATATACAAACACAAAGTGAAAAACGCAGTGACAGTTTTACAATAGGCAGAAGATTAAATACCAGAGTTTGGCAAGTTGTCAAAAAAATAAATAAGTAGACGAACAGCCTAAAGGCTTTGAAGTGTTCAACCTGTACCCGACAATGACAAAGAATAGCCAGTGGTAATTGGTCACTTAGCCTTTCAATAATGAACCAGATCTCAACAGTTAGTATTACACAGTTCAGTTGTATCTCTGTGTTTGGTGGAATGCAGTAACAGTCTTTTCCCCCCATCCCTTTGAGTCAGTTTCAGCTCCTTCTGATGACATGTTCATGTGAGTTTCTTAGCAGTGATATGAAAAGTGTGTGCAATTGCCTGTCTTCTGGATTTTTATTTATCTATAACTCTGGTTTCCTCTGGCACTATCATATCAAAGATTAACCAGACTTAATTCTGCTTAATTCAGAAGACCAGAAAATTCTAGTAGAAGTGAAGAGTAAGGCTGTTCGTGCTTCAAAAATGATTGGGTAGTACTACAGAATGGGTTAGGGTTTTTCATGTGAGTCTCAAAAATGTTGTAGCTGCTTTAAAATGATGCTGCTCCAAAGGCATTTTGAATAGTCTTTTAAATCATTTTCAAAGTACATAGAAGAGTCACTTGTTATGAGATGGGCAGCTGTCCAATGTGATAAATAAATAATAATTTAATTTAATTTAATTTAATTTAATTTAATTAATTCAATTTATATGCCGCCCCTCTCCGAAGACTCAGGGCGGCTCACAATACATTTAAAAAAATCATTATAAAAAACATTTAAAAATGAAAACATTAAAAACTCATTCATGCCATTCATGGCCGGATCTCGCCAGATCACAAGAGTGAGATCAACAGCCTCAGGCCTGCCAGAAAAGCCAGGTCTTCACTGCTTTTCGGAAGGCCAATAGGGTGGGGATGGTCCGGACCTCAGGAGGTAACTGGTTCCAGAGAGTTGGGGCAGCCACAGAGAAGGCCCTCCCCCGCGGGCCCGCCAGCCGGCATTGTTTAGCTGACGGGACCCGGAGGAGACCAACTCTGTGGGATCTTACTGGTCTGCTGGAAGCTATGTGGCAGAAGGCGGTCTCGAAGATAACCTGCTGCATACTACAATTATAGTATGCAGCATACAAATGCAAAAGGGATGTTCTGAAATATCCCAGGGCCTAGTATCTAAAATTTAAAAAGTTAAAACATTATTACGTGTGTTAGCTTTCTGAACTCTGAGGAGCTATTAAGTTTCCTATTATTAATTTATTACTGTTTCCATTTAAGAGAAAGAAGGGATAAATGCTGTAATCTTGTTCTATAAAACTAGGAAGAATGAGATGAATTATCTCAAAATGAGAAGCTTAAGTTTTATGCATTAGTAGCTCTACTGCCTGACATGATCATCAATGAGACACTTATTTCCTGGCAATCCATAATACAAAGTATTAGCATTATTAGCAATTTAATTAGTCAAATATTAGAAAGCAAATTAATCACGAATACAGCTTTCTCAACTCTGGGAGCCTACAGATTTATTGCTCTCCAGGACTGGGAGTTAGTAGTGGCAACTTTGAGTTAATGGAAAATAATTATACAATGTGTTGACATAACTTTTAAAATACAAAGTTGAGCGATTCCTTAATTCTACAAGATAATGTTTTGTTACCTTTAAGTGGATGAGCAGTTGATTTCTTTGGTAATTTTTTAAAATTAGGTTTGAAAAAGATGAACTTTGTAAATTTACATAACTGTCTGCATTTCTTATGCAGGTTAAAGTTGTGAAGTTTTCTTATATGTGGACCATTAATAACTTCAGTTTCTGCCGAGAAGAAATGGGTGAAGTTTTAAAAAGTTCAACTTTTTCTTCAGGGCCAAATGATAAAATGAAATGGTAAGATAAGTGCATTAATTTCTTTTTGCCTTAAATATAAGAGATTCCAAGAACATGTAATGTATCAAGTTAGGATACAATATCTTTCTTCAAATGTTAGAACAGTTGACAGAAAAAGAGTCAACTACTACCAGTCACAATGTCCCAAAGGTGCTTTTTCAAGAGGCAACTGGATACCAGTCACAATAACAGTCAGCAGAGCTAAAGGCTGAAATATAATTTGTCATACATATTGTAACATATTGAAATATACTGTAGTGATTTCCAGCCTTTTCTCTGATATGAAACTGTCAGGGAATTGAGCACACAGGGCACATAGAAGAAAAAGGTAAGGGAAAAGGGAAACTCCCCCTCCATACCCACAGCAACCAATCACAGCATAGATTGCCTCACGCAGGAGTCAGCACTCTCGAACCAATCAGCTATTAACTATGTTCCGATTCATTGTACAATCCCACTGTTCCAGCTACTAAATTTAAATATCGTAATGGAAACACTGTGTCATCACTGAAAACATTAGGAGAACCACTAAATTATGGGCTGGAAATGTACACGTTTCCCTATCATACCACATCTGACACCTTGCCTCAATCCAACATTAAGTAGTTAATATAAAAAATTATGTACTTGATGGCAAAAAATCTTTTGAGATCACCAGATTGTCAAAGTTTTGACATTTCTTCCTAAAATCCTGTAAAATGTGGTCTTTAATGGCGCAATGTGGTGCAGGTTTAGCTAATATTCATTTTTTGTGTTTGTATATAAAACTGACATTTATTGTGTTAGGAACCACTGATGTAGTTTTGCATTTATATAAAACTAGTTTCTCATTTTTTGACTACTGAAACTCTGATATGGTTCATATATCATGCTAAACCACATTTGGTTTAAACACAGATTGCTAAATAAACAAAAATAGATGGTTACTTAAACAAGTCTGAACTGGGAAGCCATGTTAATTTAGTGTAGCTCTCTGTGGCTTATTTAACTTTATGTGTAAACCAGGAATTCTTGTACGTTCTATTTTAAGTGCTTGAATTAGTGTGGTGAAGAATGTTTTCATGTAATTCCCTTGTTGTTTATGTAACGTTAATATTTTGATTATAATCCATTCCTTTTGCCCCTGAATGTGTGATGGAAGCATGCTTTCTGAAAGCTTGGGATTATTATTATCCCTGAGCGTCTTGAGGTGAGATGCAAATTGAGTAGATCAGTAGTTATTATTTAAAGAGAAAAATATGCTTATATTTGGCTTTCCTTACAATGCCTGGTTTTTCTTAATCCCTGTGTTTTGAATATATAGGTAGTTCTCGACTTAACAACAGTTCATTTAGTGACCATTCCAAATTACAACGGCATGAAAAAAGAACTATTTTTCACACTTATTATTGTTGCAGCATCCCCATGGTCATGTGATCATTTGGCACCTGGCATGTGTTATAATGGTTGCAGTATTCCAGGGTTATGTGATCACCTTTTGCAACCTTCTGACAAGTAAAGTCAATCGGGAAGCCAGATTCACTTAACAACCATGCTACTAAGTTAACAACTGCAGTGATTCACTTAACAACTGCAGAAAGAAAGGTTGTAAAATGGGGCAAAACTCACTTAACTGTCTCGCTTAGCAACAAACATTTTGGGCTCAATTGTGGTCGTAAATTGAGGGCTACCTGTATTTACAGGCAGTCTCCATTGAGTAGCTTATAGAAATCACCATAGATTGTAATGAAGTTTTTTTAAAAAAGAAAGTGAAAAAAGATGGGTATGGATTTTGTCACTTTTTTCTGCACTTTATCCCATATTGTTTTAAAGAATCCTATAAACTTTTATGGTAAATGCAGGTGTTGACAGGAAAAACACCAGGTTTTTCCTTGTGTTAAGATACTTATCAGATGTATTTTTTCTAGAGGAGCTATTCTACTATATAAAATACTGAAATCTTGCCATTGAGGTAGGAGAGCAAGATTAGACTTGAAGATAAATGGATAGTGGATGTGACACTAATCCACAATAGTGGAATATTTGAAGAATGTAACTTTGGTTGAGGCCATACTATTCAAAAACGTTTTTGCAAAGTATCAATCTAAAAGAGAGAGCTATTTTATGTTTCCTTGTAAGGGACCTTATCCTAGCACATTTGAAACACATTAACCTGTAAATCCTGACATAAATTTGTCTAGCTGAGGACAATTTTTATTGAGCATTGATGTATAACCCAGACTTCTTACATTCCAGGTGCCTGAGGGTAAACCCAAAAGGTTTAGATGATGAAAGCAAAGATTATCTTTCATTGTATTTACTTCTAGTTAGTTGTCCAAAAAGTGAAGTGAGAGCAAAATTTAAGTTTTCTCTGTTAAATGCAAAAAGAGAAGAAACAAAGGCAATGGGTAAGTGTATTTTTAAAATTACTCTGATGTTGACTTTCAGTGTGAGAAAGAAATACTTTGGCCTTTCCAAAGCTTGTCAAAAGGGTTAATTAGAATCTTCACTCAGCTTCATCACCTTTTTATTCTCTTAGAAATACTTGTTTATGTTTATGACATATCAAACCTTTCAGAAAAGGTTATACACTCTAGCTTTCCATAGATTTTTTTATATCCTTCCTTCCTTCCTTCCTTCCTTCCTTCCTTCCTTCCTTCCTTCCTTCCTTCCTTCCCTCCTTCCCTCCCTCCTTCCCTCCCTCCCTCCCTCCCTCCTTAACCTCTATTTTGCAATAGCTGCCTTGAATTTTTAAGTTGATGTTTGTCTAGTTGACAGTACAGGAAATTTGTTTATTTAAATTCTGTGTTCCATTGTATTAAAAAAAATCACTATGTAGATATGATTGGGAAAGTATGATGCTGCTGCTGTCTGTAAAGCCTTTCACAGAAAAAGCTACTAACATCTGTAATTTCCATTTAATGAATATTTGTAGGATCTGTCAGTTCGTTACTACTGAGATGGGTAAACAGTTGACTCCTTGATGTGTCTTACTTGGGGAGTTTTAGCAACCTATTTCTGCATTCAAATCAAAGGACAGAATGAGGTTTCAGGTAAGCTAGGCAGCCTGCCGACTGGGTTAAATGAGGCCTCATTCTGTCCTTTGATTTGTGTGCAGAATGCTGTTGGTTGTCCTATTATGGAGCTTTCTTATTTTTTTCTCCTGTTTCTTAAAATATACCAGTATAAATCAGTGGTGTTGACGCTTTGTGCCCTGTGATGGACATACTCGGCTATCTGAAAGACCTATTGGTGGCTCATGAGTTGCACAGTGGATACAGTTACTGGGCTAGATTCAGTTCATTCTCCCATATATTAAAATAACTGCTTCACAGTCAAGAGCCTTTTCTCACTGGGTTTAGCTTCTCTAGAAGTGGCTCTCATCGGAATGCCATAGGTTACTGTTGGATGAAAAATAACTTTACTGCTATTGTAACTTTCATTAACAGCAGTATTGTTCTTTCTAATATAGTGTTCCTCCACTTGACACTTTCCAGGGTTTTGGTACCCAGGCCAGGATTGTGAGAGCTGATAGCTTGATTGGAGAACAGTGGGGTAGAAAAGTTTGCACAACCTTTGTAAAATAACTGTGTACAATACATTTTCTAGATAACATGTTCATTAGCTGACTAATCAACATCCAAATATTACCAAATACTTTAAGATTACAGGTAGTCCGTGACTTATAACACTTCATTTTGTGACCATTCAAAGTTACAACAACACTGAAAAAGTGACTTATGACTGTGTTCAATACTTGTGACAATTGCAGCATCCCCATGGTTACGTAATCAAAATTCAGATGTTTGGCAGCTGACTCATATTTATGATGGTAGCAATGTCCTGGGGTTATGTGATCACTTTTTGCGACCTTCTGACAAGCAGTCAGTGGGGAAGCCAGATTCAGTTAACAATTATGTTATTAACTTAACTGCAATGATTCACTTAATCATTGTGGCAAGAAAGGTAATAAAATGGGGCAAAACTCACTTAACAAATGTCTTGCTTAACAACATAAATTTTGGGCACAATTATGGTGGTAAGTCGAGGACTACCTATATTTTTAAAAGCCACCCTGGGTCTTTATAACCAAAAATATTTACCTCTATATTTTATTTCTGTGTGGTTGGCAATTGAATCAAATGGCTGGTAATTTATATTAAACTATGTTCAATGCACAGCAAGTGGGGCAGTTTCTCAGCCAAAAATGTATTCATGGATACATAGATTGCTATTAAGGATAATGATTTCAGCTCAGTAGGAACCTTGGATTTCATTTCTTATCCGTAATTATTTTAAAATGTCTTTTAATTGAATATACTCCTGTTTTATTTATTTACTACTAGAAAGCCAAAGAGCATATCGATTTGTTCAAGGCAAGGACTGGGGTTTTAAAAAATTCATTCGACGAGACTTTTTACTTGAGGAAACTAATGGTCTTTTACCAGATGATAAGCTTACGCTATTTTGTGAGGTAGGTAATCAATCTGTGCTTTTAAAAATAGAATATTGGTTTCCATGGCTATGAATGAGAAATGAGGAGAGCTTTAAATGTTAAGTTTATTCCTTCTGTATTAAAGAAACACCCTGATCAAAGGTTTGAGCTTAATTGTTTTCTTATGTATTGATGCAAGATCCATTTTCTATAAATAAGTTGCCCATTAGACACATTGCTATTTTGCACAAAATGAAAAGAAGCCTGAGGAATACTCCTGTGATGTCTGTCTGTCTGTCTGTCTGTCAATCAATCAATCAATGGAATACTCCAACTCCCACTCCATCCTCATGAGATGTTTGCATGTTTCTAATGCTTCACTTTATTCAACATTGCATTGGGATCTATCATAGGATCAAATTGGTTCTGCATTGATATATTTTTAAATGAAGTCCAACTGCATAACTCCTTTTCTTGAATCAGGCCAGTACACTTTACATTGGTTGGCAGTAGGTATTTAAAGAATTATGTATCTTAATAGCTGCAGACCATATAATCTATTATTTGTGCATTTTGCTTGCTCCTCAATTATTGACTAGCTTAAGATAAGCCTGATTTTTAAATTAGAATTCACCAAAACAGAAAAGTTTATGTTCTGTAGAAGCATCTTTGTAAACTTATGCTGTAAGCTTTTCTTTCTCAATTTTGGAACTTCTTTCAGTGCTTCAGCTCCTTGGATAGCCTAAATCACGGGTATCAAATTCGCTGCGTCATGTTGCCATCACATGACATTTCGTGATGTATTTCCCATTTGTGGAGCTGGGTTGGGCATGGCCTGTACATGACGCATCTGGCCCATGGGCTGTCAGTTTGACACACCTTGCTTAAATTGACCAGAACTTTGAATGCAAAGTCTTAAAAGACAAAATAATTTATTTCCATAATAAATGTGCAATGATCAGACCTTCCCTGATTAGCTTACCTACCAAGAAAACAGAGAGGAACGGTTATGGGATATGTTTTAAGAAGATGGAGTTTCTAACTCACAAGTTTGATATGTAGAATTGGTAATTGTGCAGTGAAACTGATAAAATTGCTTTTGTCAAAACAGTTGTGGCTTTTCATTATATTGATAATGCCCTCCATGACATTCAATGTTTATAAATTCTTCTGATATTCTTCAGATTTAAATCTGTTAACAATATTACAAAATTAAGATAACTTTTCACAACAATCCTTGTTCGTGAATGTTTGGAAGAATGAAAGTTGTTTAGATTAATTTAAAAATCCAATCAATATAAATGCTCTGATGAAATAGATCCTTGGCTTAAATCACTAAATCACTGTTAATTATGTCAGTAATCCAACCTGCCTTAATAATACCCAGAAAGACTGCTTCCAAATGGAAGCTAGTGAAGAAGGTTACGATCCCAGTACAGTGAGTGTTAAATATACTTTGGCTGGTTATCACTGCTGCCAGGGACTGATTTGTGGCTTAGGAAGATGATAGATGCTGTAACTGCTAATAAATTTGCTTTGATCTTTATATTTACAAGAAATATGTGCAAAAATTTCTTGGCAAGCTTACAACTTAATTATTTGCCATTATATTGTGCATGAAGAATAATTGAAATGTGGCCCTTGAGACTAAATGGTACAAATGTACTGCATCTTATTTTAGTTAGATAGACAGGCTAAATTAGTTGTGTGATGAATTTGTTATGAATACAATTATTGCACTGATAAGTGGATGTAACAAGCCTGAATCTGAAAGGATTTTCATGTTATACAGTATTCCTGAATCAAACAGTTCGACTGCAAACCAAACTTGTTAGAGGCGAATGTTTAATATGGACGAAGGCAAGGAGTGTGTGCAACATATGAAGTCTGTTGTATTGCAGTGGTTTTGATGCATTGATTCAGGAGCATCCAGTCTTGCATTTTGTTTTCTTAACAAACTAAGCCACGGTGGCGCAGTGGTTAGAGTGCAGTACTGCAGGCTGCTTCTGCTGCCTTCTGGCTGCCTGCAATTTGGCAATTCAAATCTCACCAGGTTCAAGGTTGACTCAGCCTTCCATCCTTCCGAGGTGAGTAAAATGAGGACCCAAATAGTTGGGGGCAATATGCTGACTCTGTAAACCGCTTAGAGAGGGCTGTAAAGCACTATGAAGAGGTATATAAGTCTAAGTGCTATTGCTAACTCCTTTTGGAGCTTCAGTTATTGTTTGGAAACTGAACATAGTTAGCTTTAAAATACAAATAGTCCTTATTGAATGATGACTGGTACAGCAACTGCTCAAAATTATTACAGCGCTGAATATATACCGGTCCTCGTACTTGTGTGTGTTGCAGCATCCCCATGGTCAGATGATTGTAATTTGGGCACTTGGCAACCAATTTACAATTATAGTGATTGCAGCATCCTGGGATTATGTAATTGCTCTTTGCAACTTTCATTACGAGCTTCTGACAAGCAAAGTCAATGGGAAAATCGAAGGTTGCAACTGGTGATCGTGACATTGCACTTAATAATCACACAGGATTCACTTAATGACGGCAACCAGAACTGCTGCAACTGCCATAGGTTGGTGCAGTCACACAACTCACAGTTTACAGCTGTGTCACTTAGCAATGAAGTTGCTGGTCCCTATTATAATTGCTAAGTGAGGATTATCTATAGGGAAGGTCTATAGCTCCTCATTCTCGCTACTGAAATGATTCTATGTTGCTGGGTCTTCTTGAAAACCTGCTATCTAGTGCAATATAGGCAAATTGTGGGGAAGAATATGGCAGGCACCCTAGAAGAAGAGCACTAACCCTTCATTTCCAATAATCTCAGATGAATGCAGATTACAAGGCAGAGAGGCTTTGTGTGTGCACAGATGTCTGTAGATGTGTGCATTTGATGGAGATCTGAATGCATATGCATTCAGGTTGCCATTGGCTTATTACCATTTAATAATCATTCAAAGTTACAACAGACTTTTAAAAAGCTACTTACATCCATATTTGAAGTTATGACTGTTGCCCCACACCTCTTCCCAAAGTCACATGACACAGTCACCATAAGAACAGAAATTTATTTCATTGTTTTCACTCCTGAAACAATAATTTGGCTACCATTTGGTAGCCACACCTATATTAGGTTAGATTATTTGTCCATGTTGCTGGAAACGTTTTCCAAATTTTCAAGATTTTAGCTACCAGAGAAGAGGTCTTCTGTATATAAAATATAGTCTACTGTTTGGTATTGCCACTATGAAGTAACTTTTAAATTGCCTTTCTTCTTATGTTCCATTTTTTCAAAACTTACTATTTTTGACTTGATTAAGCCAGATATTGTCAGGATTCCAAATAACACCCCCAATGAAAGAGGACTCCAAGGCTAGAGATCCTCAAAGTTCCATATTATTATTAGATTGGCACATCTGGGAAAATCCGAATCTGAAAGCTTCCAGGTTTTCCCCACCCATAGGAAAGTCCAAGTCCCTGCCCAGCACCCACATGTCCATCACATGGCCCAATCAATGCACCATCCCAACTGGAGATGCCTCCCAGTCACACCACTCCAAGTGCAGGGCAGGATGTCCTTGACTCCCAGAGAATGGAATGTTATTATGACTATATATCTCCCCTGTCCCATACAATCCCCCTCCCAGTTTCCCACAGCACTAAATGTGGCATGCCTGAAGATCCAATGCAAAAGATGGCTTCCAGGCAGGGCCGGATTTTCCTATAGGCTAACTAGGCTTCAGCCTAGGGCCTCAAGATCAAGAGGGGCCTACATTCAAATTATTAGCAAAATTAAAATTACACTTTCACTATAGTTGAAAGGGCCTCATAAGTGGAATAGCCTAGGGCCTCTTTTCATCTAAATCCGGCCCTGCTTCCAGGCCTGACAGATATATTTGAATTAATTTAAAATACCTTGCTTCATCTGCATACAGTATAATAAGACATTCGCTGGGATAGGAATGCTAGCCCAGCATCCTTCTATGCTGATCAAAGCTGCTGGATGATGTAATTCAGCAACTGTAGTTTTCCTACTCTTCAGTTGCAGAACCCTTTCTGGTGTGTCTTATAAAAACATCTATTCTAGAAACTTGATTTCTAACTTACATTTAATTTATATTTAAATACTTCCAATTCCATTCTGGCTTCAAATCTGATGCAACAGGGGTCCCCAACCACAGCCCACTACCAGGCTGTGAGCTGTTCAAAACTGGGGCACCCAGCAAGCATGTGCGCATCCCCCCTTCTGCAAGCAGTGGGCAAGTGGTCCCTTTACATGAGCAGCAGGCGCAAGTGCATGCTGCTCCTGCAAGTGGAGCTACACCCATGGGCGTGTTTGCCTGACACTCACACAAAACCATCCCCTCTCTGCCCCCACACCAGTTTGCAAAGCTGGAAAGGTTGGGGAACTTTGGTACAAGATAAAACAATTATATTGTATATATTGTTGTTAGGTTTCATTAGGAGCAGATTTCAAACAACAACACCTGTAAAAATATTTATCTCTTGCTTTTTCTTAATATTCTGATAATACAATACATGTTAAGTTGTATTGGTCAAATTGGTTTGTTGGTCTATTTTATTTTCCTAGCTAAATATCATGATTTTGGGATATCAGAAATGAAACCAATTTTCTAATGTATGCATTATTGCCCTATGAGAGCCTTAACATTACAGTTATTGATATATTATTTACTGTTTTGATTAGGTAAGCGTGGTCCAAGACTCAGTGAATATATCAGGACTGTCCAGTACAAACACTTTAAAAGTACCTGAATGTCGACTAGCTGAAGATTTAGGCAACCTCTGGGAAACCACAAGATTCACAGACTGCAGCTTTTATGTAGGAGGGCAAGAGTTCAAAGCTCATAAATCTATCCTTGCAGGTATCTTTTACTTCCGTCTTCTTTCATAGCTTTTGTTACAATCTTGACCTACTATTAACACTCGTCTCTTCCCACAGCTCGTTCACCTGTTTTTAATGCCATGTTTGAACATGAGATGGAGGAAAGCAAAAAGGTGAGTAGAGTGCTGCTTTTATTTCTGTGGAATGATGTCCCAGAGGACCTAACCTTTGAATCAGCATAGGGTGACAGAAACCAATCAGTCAGTGAAATCAGCAGCCCCCAACCTGTCTGGCACCAGGGACCAGTTTTGGAAGAAAAATAGTCTTCCACAGACCAGGGGGAAGGGTGATGGTTTTGTGTGCAACCTAGATCTTGCGCATGCACAGATGAAGCTTTCCTCGCTTGCCCGTCACTTGCATGGCCCAGTTCCTAACAGGCCATGGACTGGTACCAATCTGTGGCCCAGGGTTTGGGAGCCCAGGGTTACATGAAAAAAATTCATGGGCCAAATAGTATCTCACAGTTTATTTGAACAATGCATTTAAAAATATAATACTATATGAAATGTTGCAAATGTGTGACCCATAAAATAAAATAAAAGTGCTTTGTGGATATTGTAGATATTCATTTGCAGTAGATCGCACGTAGAGCCTTGGAGCAACTGTTATAGAATTGGCCTTTCTGGATTGAATAAACCAATCTAAGGATATGGAAAACATGGGTTGTCTGTCAAAACTATCCTGTCTTTGGAGAGTCTCAATTATCTGGGTCATGGTTGTCCCAAAGATGCTTTTCAAAAGGCAATTGGATTTCTTGGGGTTTTTTTCTTAAAGGAAAAAAACCAGACATTCCAGTTGCTGTTGGAACATCTTTGGGATACCCTGACTCCTGTACTTAGTTAGGAAGAAATAATTGATCCATCAGAATAAAATTGGTTTCATAGTCCTTTCTATTGTTGCCTCCTTTTGAACTACTTTCCCAAAGTACCTCAGCTGGTACTATTGAGGATTTTCTGTTTTTTACTCATTTTTTTAGCCAGGCATTGTCTTCAGCGGCAATTGTCTTATAACATTCTTTAAATTTTAAGCTAGCAGTTTGCTAGAAGCCTGAAACAGATTTGTAAGTGTAGAAAATGCAATATTGGAACTACATGTAAGGTAGGAAGAGCACTATGTTAATTTTGCAAATAAGCTCTAGTTCAATTTTTGACTCATTTACTTTTTACTTCTTTGACTTGTTTATTTGAATCCAAGTAGAGCACCATAACAGCTTCTAAATTTCTATTGGATTTCATGGAAAAAATGTCACTTCCTGAGATTGAAGGAACCCAGCAATAGGTTTAATTAATGTTATCAGCAGGTATAATGAGGGCCTAATGTGTTTTGTAGCTGCATTGCTTTAGGTTAAGTGGTTTATAATGCTTTAATTCAAAATCATAACAAGATTTTTTTCTGATTTGTGTGACAGAATTGTGTAGAAATAAATGATGTAGATCCTGACGTATTTAAAGAGATGATGAGATTCATTTATACAGGCAAGGCTCCAAATCTTGAGAAAATGGCCGACAGCTTGTTGGCAGCAGCAGATAAAGTAAGTAAAGAAAAACTATAGAAGTGTTTTACTATTTGTTTTAACCAAAAGTAGAAAGAACTCATTTTGACATTTTCCTACATTCAGGAATGCTATCAATACACCGAGTAAAGAAAGATCAGAAATTATATAAACCTGTTTTATATTATTAGTGAAAAGCTGTTATCCATTATTTTGGACAGTGTTCTGGAGAACTGAGGAGAATAACCACCCAGACATGTGGTTATCTATTTAGAAAGAAGAAAGACCTTTTCAGACCCCCTATTGTCATATTTCCTCTTTCTAGGATATTACAGTAACAGACTAGAGAAGTAAAATGTATAGATGAGATTAATATTTTTATTGGTATTTCAAATTTGAAGAATTAACATGCTTTAATTACTAATAATGGATCAATACATTTACATAATTAGCATTTCCTTTGCCAAATATGTAGCCCTGGAAATTATTGTTCCTAATGCAAATTCATTGAGGGTAGAGCAGTACATGCTCTATCATTCAGATACTGTAGTTCATTGTGAGGGATCAAATATTTCATAGTTTCTGCCAGGCATTTCTGTATTAGAGATGTCTGCTTTTCTGACTGAAGCAGTATTGAATATACACAAACAATTTTTCTCTCTGGTCAGTATGCACTTGAACGGCTGAAGATCATGTGTGAAGAAGCTCTGTGTAGTAACCTCTCAGTAGAAAATGTGGCAGACATTCTGATTCTCGCAGATTTGCACAGTGCAGAACAATTGAAAGCACAAGCAATAGATTTCATTAACAGGTATGTGATTTGTTTCCTTGAAAAATCTTTCTCCTTTGAAGGGAACACTTCAGAGAGATAATGTTTGAGTATTTTTTCATGCACAGGTGCAGTGTTCTTAGGCAGCTTGGCTGTAAAGATGGAAAAAACTGGAACAACAGGTATGTATACTTTGATCTCACTTAAGCATTGTCTGTAATCTAGCTGTGTGTTGTCTTGATAGTGAGAGACAAGTGAAATAAAGAGTGAGACTCAAAGCTAAAGTCAGCCATATAACTATTGAGGGGTGCCCTCCATTTTTCTATTACAAATTTCTCCCTATTTTATGTTTGTTGTATTTTAGTCTTTTCCCAGGTGGGTTACATATCTGTTTTATATTTGTGTATTTTATAAACTTGATCAGGAAGCCAACTAAAGATAAATTGATAATATGGCTTTGGAATTAATGGGAGATCCATTGCAGCTCACATATAAAATGCAGTATTGAATGAAGTACAGGAATGGGCACTCTCCTAGTCACTTCCCCTAAATATTGCCATCTGATGGGAGATTTGGCAGGCCTCCACCCTTTTAGCCTTTAGTAAGGCTTTGAAGACTTGGCTTTTCCGCCTAAATGTTGGGAGATTAGATTATGTCACGTTAGCACTGATAAGCACCAGGTTTTTGTTGCTTTTAGTGTTTTCGTGTGTTTAGTTTTATAATTTTTTAATATGGCTTTTTATATTATTTTAATTTTTGATTGGGAGCCGCCCAGAATTGTATGAAAGATGGGGAACTGTATAAATGTTTTAAATAAATAAATAAAATAAATGGCTTTGTGATTCCTACTCAGAACAAGAGAGGGATTTGCTGAAATGTCAAGCAGGGTTTCCCAGCCTTTCAGGTACTGAAAAGTAGCTTTTTGCAAGCCTTGATCACACAAGTTGGCTTTGGTAATCACTGACTAAAACTAAAAATGCTTTCATTTTGGTTCCTTATCTTCCCAATATCTCCACTTGGAAGTATGTCTTGT
Source organism: Pituophis catenifer annectens (assembly GCF_029215685.1). NCBI lineage: Eukaryota > Metazoa > Chordata > Lepidosauria > Squamata > Colubridae > Pituophis > Pituophis catenifer. Next base: position 215,510,335 of record NW_027256881.1, on the reverse strand, counting down.
TCATCTTAATGTAGCTTGACCTTTGAGTAGACATACCTGTAGTATTTTGCAAATCTTCTCAACCCATGTTTTGTGCATCTGTTATCTTTACAGCCAAGCCACAGACATAACAGAAACCGCAGGATGGAAATCGATGATTCACTCCCATCCCCACTTGGTCGCTGAGGCCTTTCGGGCCCTGGCCTCTGCACAGTGTCCGCAGTTTGGCATTCCACGCAAACGGCTAAAACAGTCATGAAATCTTCCATGAACTCTCGGGAACTAACGCTTCCTTGTCCATATCCAGAAGGGGTTTTCAAACCAACTGCTCAAATATGTGACCCTTCTCTGCAGAACAGAACCAGAAAGCTTTTAAAGAATGGATAAAATGTATGGTTTAATAATCAGCTTTAAATCAGACTGATAATTCTCCAGTTCACTGAAAGGCCTTAACGTCAACTATTCTAGTTCATTTGTGATTTTCCTGTTTTTGTTTTTTAAATGGTGCCTCGTCGTTTTTGACTCGGCTTTGTAGGATTGCACTAGCTCCATAAGGCAGTAATGCTGATCAACGAAGACGTTTTCAAAAGGATCTTCTTCTCCTTTCCTTCTTTTTTTTAAAAAAAAAAATTCCCAAAATGAAGATTATCGGTTGGTCTTATGGTAACTGGATTTCAACTAGCCCTCTGTTAAAAGCACTTGATCTGGGGGCAAACAAGCGCTCCAGTCCAAAATATTGTATTTAGGATGCATCTGCCTATCTTCAGAGAGTGCTGTCAGGCATGCGGTGGCAATATACTACTCTGAATATAATTTATTTTTCATTGGTTCAGGTGACTGAGGGAAATATGCAATGTCTTGGCTCAGAAATGTATTTTACTAGTATTTATAAATGCTTACTATGTGAGTGTGCCCATCAGTGGAAAAAAAATATAGTAATTTTTTTTTTTTTTTTTGGCCCATGTTGCTTTATGATCCATTGTTCTTTTACCTTGTACTGAACCAGAGCGAGAGTTGGTACGGAGAGGAAATAAGGGATATGTGCTGTGGAAGAAATGGTTATTTCTCAAATAGAATACATGGGAGGTTAAGGATGCTTAAGAGCGACCAAATGTCGATTTCAGAAATGGGCCAAAATGGAATCTCAGTATGCACTTTTAATGTGTAACTTTTGTATGTTGTGTGGTACATATATATTTTGGTTTTGATAAATATGGTACAGTACTTGTGGCCTAACTTTTGAAATACATTAAGATGCCCACAGCCACATGGGATTTAGTTTTGTTACTGCAAACAAGGAGTGCATGACTTAGAGATGCTGATTTTAACTTAATATCTTCAAGTGTTCATGTTAGAACCCATTCTGTCTCCACACTTTGGGTAGGCTTAACTCTGTTCCCTTAGTGTGTGTACGCACAAGCCTATTCTCACTAGTGAAAATTGCACAGATACACACTTAGCAGGAAGAATAGAAGTATGAAATGTCAGTATTTATAAGCACTGACCTGCTCCTTTTAGCCTTCATTATTGTACTAGCATTGTGGATGGTATTGAAATTCTGCCTAATGTGAAAAGGATCTTATAAACAACCTTGTAAACTGCTTGTAATGAAGAAAGGTTTTTTTTAAATTATTACTATAATTATTGTTACTATTATTCAAAATTTAGCTTTAATGCCAACACTTTTAGTGTGTGTGTTAGCATTGTTTACAATTGGAGGGATTTCTCTGCAAACATGCACATTAGAAATGTTTTATTATCATGGATTTACCTTAATAATGGTAATGTGATATATCTGTTGTGTGGGAGAAATTGCATTGAACCATAAGTAAAGGGAATTTCTTGTGCTTTTGCATAAAAGATCTTAGGTAGCCCATTTGACTGACATGCTCAATTAATGAAGGTTTCCTTAGTTTTTCAAAAGATATTCCCTCTGTTTTCAGCAGGGAAGCATTAATTCAAAGATCTAAGGCACATTTATTCTGAAAGATTATTATTTTGAATATATGTAAAGAACAGTTGGGAGCAAAGAAAAAAAAAAGAGTGCTTCCAATCCAATGCTAAAACTTGAAACAAATCTCCATTCTGGCTCAACTCTTTCTTTCACAGAAAAGGTCAGTGCAGAATTTGAACATGCATCCTTGAAGCGCAGTTAAAAGGACCATTTTTGTGGTTTCAATGGCCCTGAACATTAATCACTGAACCAAAGTGGTACAGCAGTGTTCTATCCAGAGATGTGTTATAGTTTGTAATATTACTAGGAAGTTTTTGTTTATCTAAATTAAGATCATGTACAGGTAGGTGTTCTAACCAGTGAAATTAAAAGAATGTAATGTCCCGCAATGATAAAAGAAGATTTTGCTGCACGGTAAACAACATATTGATATAAGCAACTTTGCATTTTGAATGTTGCAGCTTAATATAAAAGTGACTTGAATATTTAATAGAGTGATTGTCCATTTCAGCTTCTTCTGGTAGTACTTGATACAGCAGTCAAGAAGAACATCTTAAAACATTTTCGTTAAGCATTCTAAAAATCTTAATAGCACACTTTGTACCAAAAATATCAAGCACTGCGTGATATGAATGAAGTACTTGTTTAAGACATCTTATCAAAATTTATAAGATGTTGCCATAGATGACCTTAATAGCCAATCTTATGAATTGAACTAATATATTGTTTTACTTGTTGGCTATAGCAAAATACTCAGTAAAGTAAAATTAATGTTGTTTTCTATGGATAAGCTAATCCATCTTTATTTTCTCAAGGAACCACATTCAGTGTTTGCATTCTTCCAAAAGAGCTGGCAAGAACAATCTGTATTTTCCATGTTTCTGTACCTACTGGCTGAAATCTGGAAAGTTTGTGAGGATGGGGAAGCCCACTCTTACTCCCAGATTTTCAGCTCAAATATCAAACTGCTGTGTTTGGCTTGCCTGTTTTGCTCCTCTCCATTGGCCTTCAGTATCAGACCTCGTTCCCTGACCCCAAAGAGAGCAGCCTGCATGTGTTGTGTTATGGTGTATGGGTTTCGTAAGATTCGTTTTCTGAAACATGGGACTCGGATTTCTGCTAAAAGCGATAGTTACCATTTAAATTACTTATGTTGATGATGTTTTTCAATGAAGGAAGCCTCAGTAACTCATCCAGATTTTGGCAGTCCATTTACTGCATGCTGACATATAGTGCCCTGTGGTTTTTTGAAATGCAAGCTGATGAAATGAAGAAAAAATGGAAAGTTGTGGGAGAATTTAAAGAGAAAGACTGATGATATAGAAGTCATTAACATTGTATCTGGCCAGCACATCACAGTTGTTCATCTCTGGAGATGCCAAATATTTTTTTAAAGATATACTTGTCTCTTGTAGCCAATTGCAGGTTGAAAACAGCTCTGGATATCCTAGAAAGAGAATTACTAAGATAGCTAAGGTATGCCTGGCTGCTTTTGTTTTGTAATTCCTTGATTTCAGTATGGTAATGTGATGAATAATGGCTATTTGAGAGTAATTGGCAAGGCACTGATGGCTCTATTGTAAAGGGGTTCCTTCAAGTTCAGGGAGTTGCTATTTTTGTCAACTTCCTATAGAAGGTATTAGGATAACCATTGGGGCATGCTTTGTTTTAAAGCTATAAAAGATTTTTTTAAACCAATTGATGTGTAGCCCAAATTTAATTTTTATTGACTGGATTGATCGGAATCCTTCCTATGGACTCTAATTAGTTTCAGCGCATTGTACAGTTGCATTGATTTTCTTGCTGTTTTGCTTGCAGCAAATGGACTATCTCTGGAAATGGATGCACATTATTTTTATCAGTGTTTGTTGTGGTTTGCGTTTATCATACTCTTGTAGTCTAGTTTATGCTGGATTTTGATATGTCCCAATGAAGGTATATTTTTGAGTCCTGTTTTAGAATGGAAAGATTGGAAGAATTCAAGCCTGTGCTTAATTGGAAATTATCCATATTACCTATCATGTTAAGACATTTGCATCAAACCATCCAGCCTTTTATATCTGCCTGATGTTAACAGTGAAATACTTCAGTGAGATACTTTTTGTACCTTGTTGCTGAAAATATTTTTGCATTTCAGGACATCAAGTTACAATAAAGTTGTTACTTATAAAGAAATATGTGCACATTGATGTCTTTGGGATATTGACTTTGCTACAATTCAGACTCCCCTAAGTGAGATAAAATGGGCACAATCTGATAGAGGTTGTAATCATCATGTTGTTTCAAGTTAGAGAAACCTTTTCAGAAGACACAATATTTACTTGGGCTGTGTTTTCTTTTTAAAATTTATTTCAGAAACAAACAAAAAAAAAAAACCCGGCCTATTAATGATAATTTCTTTATAGTTGACTTCAGTTAATGGAAACCCCTTCACAAGGAATTAAGTCACCATTGTTGATTTTTTATATATCTATATTGAAATTTTATGCTGAAATGTTCAGCATAAAGATAACCCAAAGCAAGCCGGCATAGCATCTTACGAAACAGCCACTGATTCATCATGTGATTTGTTATAGGTTACAAAAAATAAAAGGTTGACAAAATTCCACTCTGGTGTTAGGAAAAGGTTTTATTTCCATGCTTCCTTCTGTTGGAAGAAACATCCTTCTAGGTTCTGCTCCAAGTGGGGAAAAAGACACTGGAAACATGGAGACTGCTTGGAAAGATGGTTTAATGGTGGACAGGATCACATGGCTTGAGTTCCTGAACAGAAAAGGGGCTGATACAGTAAATCTTCGGGTTTTTATGCTCTCTCTGGCTCTGCATTTCTTGGGGCCCCGAAAGAGTATCCTGATTGGTTGTCAGACTCCCAGGGGGTGGGGGCCTTGCTGGATGATGGTCACATGTGCTTCCCAGGTCACATGTGGTGAGTTTCTGCTGCTATTGTGTAGAGGGCTAATCCTATCTTTGGCAATTCCTACTATGGCTCTGCCTGAAGGAGGTAGATCTTTGTTATGTAGAATAGACTGGCCCAAGCCTTAATGGCCCATTGACAAAGGGTGGGGACAGGAAGATGGGAGCTGCTTCCAAACATGCTTATCCCAGGGAAATATAATATTCTGCCTTTTTCATATTTCCTAAAATATTTCACTCTTCCAGGAGAGGGGTGGGTGCTAACTTCCTACACTTCTGTACCTGCAGGAAGAGACCCTTTTACCATAAAGAGCAGCAGCTTCCTCAGAAAGGCTGGGTTCAATTGTGTGTATATATGTGTGTATATACATGTACATAAACATATATGCATATTTATATATATATATATATATATATATATATATATATATATATATATATATATATATATATATATATATATCCCACCTTATTTTTATAAATACCTCAAGGTGGCCAACATACCTAATGCTCCATCTTTTTATTTTCCCCAGAACAAAAATTTGGTGGGTTGGTCTGAGAGAAAGCGATTAGCTTTCATGTCTAAGGAAGGAGGACTAGAACTCACGGCCTATCAGTTTCTAGCCTGGTGCCTTAACCACTAAGCCAAATTGGTTCTAAATGGTGTTAGATTGGCAAAATTCTGTGCGTTAGCCAGCATGGCTGGCTGTGGGATTCTGGGAGTTGAAGTCCACAAGTGTTAAAATTGCTAAGGTTGGAGACTCCTGGTTTAAATAAAGGCTGGAACTCGATTGGATTTTCACTATGTCATCTCAGCTTGGGCCTGTCTTCAGTGAATGGTAGACAGCCTTCCATTTCTTGAAGGGTGATTGTGGGTCCAAGGCATTATTTGTTCATGCAAAATTCATAGGTAGCATGCTTTAAAGCAGGAATTCTCCCAGCAGAGATCTGTGGCATTTTTCAAGAATGTTAAGGGCATTCTGAGAATACTAGTGGCCATGTTGGGCTTTCTGAATAGAACAATCCAAAGTCTCAAAGAAGTGCTTTCAATTCTGGAATGGCATCCAGGGAAAAAAATTAGGATAGGTTTTTGTGTGTGTGTGTGTGCTTAGAATAACCTCTTTAACCACTGAAAACAAAAAGAAGACCCTCCCAAGTTTTGAAAGCAACTATTTAAAGAGCATTTAAACTATACTACAGGAGAAGAGAGAGAGAAACTATTTTCCAGGATTAATAACAGGATCCTACTTTTGACAAGCTGACAGAATTAGAGAATTGAAACTTGATGAATCTTTTTTTTTTACTCCTGTCATGTAGTTCAATTTTCCCAAATTATTTCTCTAATTAGGTCTAGTGTTTTTGTGAAGGAAGGCCTAATGATAATTAATACATTCTTTTAATTTGCATATTCAAGCTCAGGCGTATCAAAATATGCAGATTTGTTGTCAGGGCGAGTCAAACTTCCTTGGTTGGATAAATGGTTGAAATGCACATTTCCCAGATAATGTTCATTACTGATAAGTCCACAGGATTTTCAAACCCAACCTTTTCCCTCAGGTAAATCTGTTCACTTGATGAGCAGCTTATTTGGGATTGAACCTATTGAACCTCTTTAATAGCTTATTATAAGGGACTCACCCACTAAGTGAGTTCATTTCTTTATGGCAGTAAATGGGAACTTGTGACTATAAATTATCTCTACCCCAGAGAACTTTATCCATATGTTTGTTATGGATTTGGAGTGAAATTTAGCAATGCACTGCAGGAGTGGAAGGGGCTATTCTATATTTCCAGTTTTTTCCCCATTACAATCTCTTTCTCTCCATTAAAAATCATCCATTCCTCATGTATCTTTTGAAGCCAAAACTCAGAGCTGCATTGTTTGTCCCACTTCTCTCAAACCTCTGTTTTTGTTCTGAGGTAAAATTAACTCTCACTCAAATTGAGTTTTATTCCCGGTGACTTTTTGTACAGTTACATGTCATTCTTTTCATAACATTATAGAAGGGATGTGCCATTGCTCTCTTCTAGGATTTTTCATGTTTCCTCCTAGCCTACCTTATAGCTATAGGCCCTCCTTGTGGTCTCCTATCCAAGAAACAACCAGATCCAAGTCTACTTAGGTGTTTTCTTTTGTTTTGCTTTTAGATCAGCTGTGTGAGGCTAATTGGGCCATGTAAATACCAATAATTATTTCAAAATTTCATTTTATGGTCATGAACCAAACCCAACATGTAACTCCCACCCTCTTTTGTGAGCCTTCCAAAATCTCTCAACTGCACTGCTAAATTTTTAGAGTGCACTTTTTGCATTTTGGTAATAGAAAATCCAGGATAATAAGAATAAAAGAGAAAGAAGATAACAAAATATAAAGATCTGCAAACAGAATAGAACAACTGTGGCAAAAGAAAGCAAAGGTAATGCCAATATTAATAGGTGCCTTTGGTGCAATCCCAAAACATCTGGAGCACCACTTGAGCACTGTCAACATTGACAGAATCACCAGTCAATTGCAAAAGATGCCTTTATTCGGAACAGCTTACATCCTGCGACGATATCTACGGCACCATCAAACGTACACATCTGCCTATTCCAGGTTCTTAGGAAGAATTTGACAGATGGACAAACATGCCAAATCCAGTCTGAATATCTGGCTGACTGTGTAATGAGTGTTCTCAGTGTGATTGTAGAATCGAGCCACAGGTAACTGATCAAACTGAAGCCACTTTACAGGTCTTTTTATTCCAACCAGTGAATAGACAGAACTTATGCTAGAAGCTGGATTGAACATCAAGGAGGCTGATCCTTCTAGATAGTTTTAAGATTAAAACATGAGCCTAGTGGCACAGTGGTTAGAATGCAGTATTGCAAGCTAATTATGCTGAATCTCACCGGCTCAGCCTTCCATCCTTCCAAGGTTGGTAAAATGAAGACCCAGATTGTTGAGGGCAATATGCTGACTCTGTAAACCGCTTAGTGTGAGCTATGAAGCGGTATATAAGTCTTGAGTGCTATTGCTATTAACTCAAGAGTATTTGTCAAGATGCTCCTTTATATAAGTGTACACGCTGTTTGGTATTTTTTTTTTTAAAAAAATTGTCACCTTTCATTCTTCATTGGAAAGACAACAGATCTGGTCTGGAGACTGGGCAGAGAAAGAAGTCATTTCCATCAGCTGAATTGTGCCAACAATAGGAATGCTATCAGCTCTGCATGGACAGACTTCGCCATTGCTGTACAAGGAGAGCAATTATGAGAGCCGGTGTGTGTAATTTTGCTAATGCTACCTGACTTCATGCTTCCAACCCGCAATAATCAAATTTATTTGTGATGTGTGTTGCAAAGAATGCAAATTGAACACTCCACTGAGCACTTGTGACTGGCAAATAGAGCATGAAATTATTTTCTCACAATAGTTCTACAAAATGTACACTCTTCCCACCCCACCCCATTTTGCCTCCTATTTAAACCAGCATTGTGCTGTAGGAAGACTGGAAATTAGTGAGAGAAGGACAGTTAATGGGGAAAAAAAGATAAAGCGGAAAGTCCTTTTTGATAGGTAGGTTCACTATAGAAAGAAAGCAGGCCTGATGACATCCTGGTGAAAACAGCTGAGCAAGATATGTATTCCAATGGAACATAATGGCTCTGGACAGTAATCCATAGCTTCAAATACAGGTTCATCAAAATAGAGGTGTCAGGGTATTGGGAAGAGACATATAGCTGCCTATGTAAATAGTTTTTTGCATGTCGGCACTGATCTGTGCTCATAATACATTATTAAAAAGAAGCTGCAGACTACATTGTCGGGTTGGCAAGAACTGAAGTCAGTGATGTCAGATGACAAAAAAATGGATTGGTGTTAATTTGCATGGACTATTTTTTAAAAAGATTTAATATCCACCATTATTTTTACAAATAACTCAAGGCAGCTGTCGAGTGCAGAAAATCAGGCAGTTCAAATAACTACAGATTTATTGCATGCTAACACTCTCTACAAGAATTGGAACTACTAATGATCAAAACGAGTTGGCGGTAGATAAGAATCAATGGAATTCAAGGTGGGCTGGACTTAGATCTCTTGTGGACATGAAGGGACTCAAGACTGATGACACATTTGACCCCTCCCCCAGGCTCAGCCTGGTCATCTCTTACAGCAGCAAACATGCCTAATACTCCTTCCTCCTATTTTTTCCCACAACAACAATCTTGTGAGATGAGTTGGGCTAAGAGAGAGAGGGACTTGCTCAAAGTTACCCAGCTGACTTTCATGCCTAAAGTACAACTAGAACTCACATACTTCTGCTTCTAACCTGGTGCTCAACCACTAAACCAAAATGGTTAATTTATACTGAACATGCCCAAATTGCAACCATAGATTAGAAACAACATAAATTTTACATGCAAGATGCTAATGTTTGAAGGTTCCTGCTCTCCCCTCTTTAAGATCTTTCTTTTTAAAGAGACTGACTCCTTACTCAAAGCAGGAACCCACACTAAAAAAATCCTGCTTAAATACTATATATCCAAATGAAGGAAGGGAAAATGACCATATCTTTGAATTATCTATCTCGCTGAAAAACAGCCAATGCCTTCTCAAAGTTACAAAATAGGTAATTATAATACTAGTAATGAAGAAGAAACAAAATACAGTCATAATACAGGTAGTCCTCGACTTACAAAGGAAGTTCCTTTGACCTCCATGGCTTTTGCTCTGTACAGTATGCATTGTCAGCTGTAAGACCTATACAGAGGTGTGTGCCTTTCTAAATAAAGTCCAGTCAATTTAATTTACTTGGCCAGCTCCAATCAAAGTGTAGAAACATGTCTGCAACGATCAAGAGAAATGGGAGGCACCTGAGCTAAATTTCAAGTATTGTTGCAAAGGGTCTGAATACTTACGCCAATGTGATATTTCAGTTTTTTTTCTTTTTAATAAATTTACAAACATTTCTAAACTTCTGTTTTCATTTTGTCATTATGGGGTATTGAGTGTAGATTAATGAGAAAAAAAATGAATTTCAACAACTGTAGAGTCAGGCTGCAGCATATCAAAATTGATAAAAGTGAAGGGGGTCTGAATACTTTCTGAATGCACTGTATCTTTCATCTGTCTATCTTTTCTTATCTCTCGCTCTCTTTTTCCCTCTCTCCATCTCCATCACTATTTTCCAGCAGTGGTTACTGTTAGAAAGCTTTTCTTAATATTAAACCTATAGTTTAATATTAAACCTATAGTTTAAGACAGTTATTCCATATCCTGCACTTTTGTATATAGGAACTGTTCTTTCCTTATGTGATATCAGTCGTTGTTGTTCTCTCTCCCACCTAACCCACCTAACCATCTGTTTTTTCTTCTCAAGTCCAAATATTTTCAGTTCTTTTAGTTTCTTTTAGTAAAACTAAATTTAGTAAAACTAAATTTCTAATCTTCATTGCCTTTCCTTGTCCAAGCTGTGGTCTATCAGAATCCTCCATTTGTAAATCCAAATGGACTTTACAATAGGGAATCTGACCAATATGAAACAGAGTGGAACTCTTCCATTCTGTGACTTAGATTATACATCTAATGCTGCAGTCTAAAGCTGTGTTGGCCCTTTTTTGCAGCCACTTCCTACTGATGACTCAATTTAATTTGTGATCTTCTACAATTACAAAACTTTTTCATTCATACTATTACCAAGCCAAGTATTTATCAACTTCTATTTTCTATACAGTATTTTTCTTACATTAAGAACTTAGCATTTGGAATGCAGGAGGCTACCTGAATCATAAGTCCTTAGAAATTTGGATTGAACCCTTTTAAGTGGGGTGGAATAAGGTCCTAGCTGGGTACTGAAAAGTAATCTATCAAATCTATCAAAAATGTTTTGACTTTTACATCTTCTAAAGTACCAACTATCCCACCCAATTTTATGTCATATGTAGCTCCAATCATTTTTCAGATTTATAGTCTCTTTCTTCCCATATGGCACTTAGCCGCTTTGGAACCTGAAAACATGAAGTTTAATCACCTTCAATAGCACTGAGGGACCTAAATAATCCTTGAATCTTGCTTCTTTTACTGTTCTTATTCCTTGGGGCTGTATGACTGAAAGGCAGCATATTCTGGCTCCTGTCAGAAGACAAGATCAGAGAAAAACCAACATCACTGCAAGGAGAAATTCCAGTCCTCATCCCTTAGTGAAAGAATAAGCAACTATATGAAGTTACCTGCTAGGAAGGACACTGAACTTCAAATACAGTTCTGTGAAAGTACAGCTGCAGGTAAGTAGTTGCATTTAAAGTTAAGTTTTCCAGTTCTGATCAAACCATTAGAATTATGCTCCTTCCAGAACTGGTCCCGGAATTTATTTGCTTTCATCATTTTTCTTTATTTCTTAAAAAGATTTTGGAGCTGCAGACAGGAGCTGCCTTGTTTTTAGATTCCAGACAATTATTAGAAAAGGTTAGCAACCTTACCCAATGGTAAATAAAAAGAAAACTGTAGGAATCTATATATTCTTTTTCATGGATGCTTTTGTTTCTTTTTAAGAGCTGGTTTTTAGAGCTCAGAGTCAGATGAAACATACCATGTTACCCAAAAATAGATCCTGAATAGGGTCCCTCCAGAGACACTTTTTAAAAGAAGAACAGACAGATAAAACCCCTCTGATCCTTTTATTGTATTCGCAGAGGTTCTGAAGTACCATTCCCACTTTAATGAGAAAGACCTGTTGCATCCATACAGGGTGTCCTCGAGTTATGACCACAGTTGAGCTCAGTATTTTTTTTTTTTGCTTAGCCAGACAGTTGTTAAGTGAATTTTGCCCCATTTTGCAACCTTCCTTGCCACAATGGTTAAGTGAATCGCTGCAGTTGTTCACTTAGTAAAATATACAATTCATGCACTACCCAAAATTAGAGCGTATAACTACTGGCACAAAGTCAATGAAATAGAGACTGATAGACTCCCCAAGTTATGTCTACTAGTGTCTACTACTAGTAGTAGTGTCTACTACTAGTAGTAGTGTCTACTAGTAGTAGTGTCTACTACTCCCCAAGTTATGTCTACTAGAGCAGATAAAATCACAATCACAAATCTCCTGGATCACCAAACTAACAAATTTTATAAGAAGCTGTGGCCTTCCTGTCTCTTGTGTAACAAGAGAACAATTTAAAAAAAGAGCTGCCCAAAGAATTAAGTATATAGAAGCACAAAATGACATAGCTATCCTTAGTAAGGTGGATAACTTGAAATGGCTGAGCAAATACAAACATACTTTTCAAATAGACATCTATTTAAAGTTATAACTGCCAAAACATCATAGGGAGTTATTTACGTGAGTGAGATTTGAACAGCCTGACACAATGGTCAAATATGAGAGATTCCATTCTATACTCTACAATGGATGTCTCTACATTTGTGGAACGGCAGAGGTAGAAGACCTGGCTCACATCCTATTTGATTGTTGCCTGTATAAGAGGGTGAGAGACAGGTACCTTGGTCTATATACCAAACAAATGACCTATTGGGATCCCCATATCAAAACAACTTACCTTATGTGCGGCCAGAATCTGAAAATAACATTTAACACAGCATAGTTCTTAAGCAAAATGGTTCAGTTGAGATCAGCATATGTGGGACTGGGATAGATTGTAGGGGTGACGCTGAAATATAATTTTATCATATTTTATTTATATATTAAATTATTGTATTTTATTCCAATTTCATTTTAAACTGTATTTTATTCCAATTTCATTTTAAATCATATTTTATTCCAATTTCATTTTAAATTGTTTTTAATCAGACTTTAGTAATAATTTGTGTCTGGAATTCTGCACTTTGATATGGCCCAAGGGGTAATCTATAATAATAATAAATGAAAAAAAGTTAGCAAAATGTTTGTTAAGTGAATCTGGCTTCTCCGTTGATTTTGCTTGTCAGAAGGTCTTGAAATGTGATCCCATAACCCCAGGACATTGCAACAGTCATAAATATGAGTTAGTTGCCAAGTATCTGAATTTTGATCACGTGACCATGGGGATGCTGCAATGTGTAAAAAAGTGTAAAAAATGATCATCAGTTACTTTTTTCACTAAACTTCGAATGTTAATTAAAAGAAAGGTTGTAAGTCAAGGAGTATGATGCCAGCTTATGTATTTGTTTAACTTCTTTCACGTGTGTTATGTGTGGGTCGAGTGAAGAGGCAGGATGGTCAGCTAAGTCAAACAACTCTTTATTTGGTAGACCAGTACAAAGAAGTGAAGTGGCTGTCCAGCAGCTCTCTTTTAAAGAGAGCTGCCTGACAGCTCAGCCACTGAGAACTCTTGAATTTCCCGCCTGTAGTGTGAACCAATCAATTTAAAACACCAGTTTTCCCACCTGACAGGCGGACCAGAGGGAAACCTTCGCCCAAGGTTTCCCTCCTCATTATCATATTCAACAATGTGAGTCCACAAGTTTAGTGTAACATATACCAGAAGCCACTTCAAAAGCAATTTGCAATGGAGAAAAGGGGCTGAGGGAATGGAGAAGTTTTTTTTTTTTAAAAAAAAACTACTATTCAGTTACTCAGCATTGCTACTTCTTTCTTCAGCAAGGTATTTTAAATCCACTTTCTCCATCTACATATCTTCCAGGCAGTTGCATTACATTGAGGATAATGTAAATAATATCAAGTTTTATATTTGACTAGTGGTTATTGGATAGATCCTCCTCATCCACCAAATTGTTCCCATTATGGTGCAGAATAGAGGAGGAATCACCTGATGTCCCAGTATCCCTCCCTATTCTGAGGTTATTCTGCACATAAAAAGTTTAAGATTGGAATAACCAAAGGGGTCTCTCCCTCTCCCCCCTCCCTCTTTCTCTCTTCCTCCCTCTCCCTCTCCCTCCTTCCCTCCCCCTCTCTCTCCATGTTCATTATTCACAGTCTTGCTTCCAGTGTTTTTGAAAGTTCCCTGTCTTTTGACATATTGCTAGAGATTTATAATTAGTGTAAATTCTTACTGGGTGTTCATGTCTCTCTCTGCCTGCTTTTCTTTGTCTTTTGTCTCATTTTTTACCAGCTGCTTTTGTTGTTTGCGGAGGTTTAATAAATAAATATTACACTACATTTTATGTTAGATGATTGGTGTATGCTTCAGGGGTGGGTTCTAAATTTTTTTTACTACTGGTCCTGTGGGCGTGGCTTATTTTGTGGGTGTGGCTTGATGGCCATGTGACAATTATTTAGGATTTAGCAGAGGTACTGGTCTACCAGGTTTTTAACTGCTTGCAGAGCTGTACCGATCTATCCATTTATTTTTGCAGGCACCGGTCTACTCATTTGTTTTCTTTTAACACTGATCAGCTGTAGGACAGCCCTTTGAAGCCCGGCGGCAAGAGTTTAAACAGTTTTTTTCCCTCTAGCCATCAGCTAGACTCAGGAGGCAGCAATAGATTGGTGGTGAGGCCAAATAAAAGGTAAGAATAATGCGGGGGTGGGTGGGGGTGGCGGGGGGGCAGAACCGGTTCAGTGACGTCATATCGTCACCGCTACTGGCTTGGCGGAACCGGGAGGAACCCACCACTGGTATGCTTGTTTTGATATGGATGTAGAAACTGATTGGGGGAGTGCTGGTTGCAAGCTAACCTGGAAATTACACGTAGTAATTTTTTTAATACTAGTCTAACCTGGAAATTACCCATAGTAATGGGGTAATGGAAATGTTTTGCAAACATATCTGGTGAGTGTCAGATGAAGGAAGACTATTTTAGAGTTATGTGTGAATTTAGCCAATTGTGTCTTAACAAGCCATGACTCAGTATGGTGTGCAGACTCACTCTACAGAAGTAATATTCAAATCCAATGTTCCTTATTTCCATCATTTTAGTTCAAACAAATATCTCAAAATTTAAGATTATTATGTGTTATAAAATCTATAAGTTACTATGTATAAGTTTTATTTCAATAGAATTATGAAACTTCATATTATAATTGAATTATATTTCTGTTGAATTACAGTCATCTCCCCTTTTCCAATGTCTGGCTGCAAAAATACAGCAGTGACATAAGTAGTTACTGTAAAATAGAGGCAGTTCAAACATCCCTATTGATTTAGCCAAATTCACAGGCCGATGATTATTGAAGCACAAACTGACCTGCCCCAGAGGTTTTACATAGACATTCAATAAGAAAGGAGTGATGACTGAACTCCTTGGCAATCCACAAAGCAATGTGCCTAGGGAATAATCTCTTCTTCACAACCAATGCCAACTGGAACTGGTCCTGAAGGAAGGAAGAGATCCGGGGCAAGAAGGTACTCCCATTTCCCAGCACCCAGAGCTTGTCCAGAAAAATACCATGATCAATGATCTTGAAGGCCATCAATAGGTCGAGAAACCCAAGAATGGATGGCCACTTCCAGCTCAACTCTGCCACAGGCACATCCAAGGTTGTCTCCACACAGAATACCAATCTGACTGAAGCTGGCTGAGATAATCTGCTTCCTTCAGGTTTCTTAACAGCTGCAGTCCAACTGCTTTGTCAACAACCTTCCCTAAAAAGAGAAAGGATGATAGATATAGGTTAAATCCAAGGAAGTGGTACATCTCTTTCAAGCCTGGAGGCATCACCCTCTCCCTCAAAGAAGCTGACACCATAGACCTAACCAGAAATCACATCCTGGTTATTATATTTGTGGAGGCAAACTGTACTGAAATGGTCAACACTGCCTGGAATTTGGGGTGGTTTGGGACAGATATATAACTTCCTTCATCTGAAGAATTTTGAAACATTTACCTTTCAATGGATTTATAAATATTTCACATATATTTCCACTTTTTTTACATTTGCGAAGGTAAACTACACAGAACATAGTGTTATCTAAAATGTTCTGTAAAAATCTTTGTGGAGGCCCAAGCTTTATTTCGCATAGAATTTGCCAGAGCCTAGTTTTCTAAGATACCATGTTTCTTAGATAAATTCCTGATAAATTCAGGACAACTGTTGAAGAGCTTCTTGTCTTATTGGGTTTACCAGAAAAGGCTGATGGGTATTCTCTGCAGAGACTTCTTCTAGAACAGCTAATCGCCAAGGCAAGATGGTCCCCACTATTATGGCTTCCTAAAGGCTAAGTCTTTCAAGAAGCTTTTGGAAGATACTGTATTTACAGGCCAAGGGTAGGAGCCTAAAGGTCCCATTCCGTGCCAGAATAGTTGATTTTATGTGGCTTATTACTTCCATATCTTGAATACCACCTAGAATCCTTTGAAAGTAAGACAGTTAAAAAATCAAATCAATCCAATAAATATAGCGTGCATTATCATCCCTCTCTTTAATGTTGTCCATATCTAATGTTCTCCCCTTCCACTCTGTGGTTCCTCCTTTTTCTTACAATAAAGATTCTTACTCTGACAGCCACTCTAATCTCCAAGTTGGCCCAGTATATGTGACTTCTATTGATTGCTATCTCTGTCAGTGTATTTATATCCTAATTCGCTGAGCCATCCAAAAATTGTATAAATTATCCGTTGTTTCAATAGCTAATCAAGGAGATAATTATGAAAATATGCACGTGTTTCAAGAATCTTCATTGGACAAAGGATATTCCTTCCCCAAGAAGAAATGAGTGTATTTTTTTTTTTTTTGAGTGTAAATTATGCTATCACATTCTGGACTCAATTAAAATGTCAGTCATATTTTCCATAGTTCAAACAGTCTGTGCTCTACGCCTCCGGGAAGGTTTCTGTGTGCCTAGTTCTGATTTGGCCACACTAATAAAAGAACTGTATGGAATGAGATATGTGGCGAGCAGGACGGCAGGATGTCAAATTTGTACCAAAATAATGAGTTAGCACCAAATGCTAATTAAATATTGATGAAAGTCATACTTTCAATTATCTTCATTACGGACTGATATTTTATGTAGACAGTAAGTCTTGGAGTAGGAACACATATTGTAATTAGTTATGCAGTATAAAAAAAATACAAGTTATTTTTCTTCTGGGAGGAAACTATGCCTGAGCTGAAAGAAATTATTCAGCAGTGACAAAAAGGCAGATATTCCCTGTGGTGATACAGTTTCATTTAATTTTTGTAGAGTTAATGTGTGCATTGGAGTAAGGATTTTCCTGATAACTACTGTGAGAATGCAGATTCAGTTGATAAAAAGGATACAGTGTTAATCAAATGAGAGAAAGGGTCTGGGTGTTGAGAGAAGTTATCCAAGGATTTTGCATTTGTATATATAAATCAAAGCCTATTATGCATAATTGACCCAGATCCCAGAAACCTCAAATGCTGATTGTTCCAGGCTTGTGTGAGCAAACAACTTTGTTAGAATGCAGCATATGGCAATGTGGAAATGAAGATGGTTACCTGAGCTTTTTGTTAGTTTGGCTTTGGCTTAGTATGACATATGAACCTAACCACCGTGCTTTGCAAACCAAGATTTACGGTATGATTTGTGTGTTAAAGGAGCCTTGGTGGTGCAATAGTTAGAATATTAGTATTGTAGGCAAACTCTGTCCACAGCCTGGAGTTTGATCCTAATGGGGCTTAACATTGATACAGCCTTCCATCCTTCCGAGGTCAATAAAATGAGGACCTAGATTTTGGAGGACAATATGCTGACACTAAATTGTCCAGAGAGTACTGTAAAGCACTATGGGGAGTATATAAGCCTCAAATGCTATTGCTATTAAAGTGGTATACTCAGGTACTTGGATGTAAACTCATATTTCCTTGGCACTCATCAGCTTTCCCACTTGCTTTTATTTTATTTAATTTTATTTTTAATTAAAAATGGAATTTGCACATAATAAGGTTCTACAGCAAGATGAAATATGAAAGCCAGCTGTGGTAATTTTGAACCAGTAGGTCTCTCTCAGCCCAATCCATGTCATAGATTTGTTGCCATGAAAAAAATAGGGGGCTGGAGCATTATGTATGCCATTCTGAATTATACGAGACAAAAGCAGGCTATAAATCTAATAAACTGTACAAGTCCTGCCCTTTAGTATTTTTGTTACAATTCTCACTAAAATACATAAAAGGCCCTGACGGTATCACAATGTCACAATGTATATTTGGTCACCAGTCCTCCCTGCTCCAACCCCCATGGATACCTAGAAACACGGTCCAAAGCAAAGTATTGTAAGAATTGGTGGAAATTTCAATACTAATTTCTTCTACAGGAAAATGAATCTATCTAATACATGGGATTGTGAGACTGGCTGTGCTCATGCTATCATTTTGTAAGAATACCTATAACATGCTCCCCAAATCCCAAATATGCCCATCTGCCAAAACCAGTTGGGACTCCAAGCTTAGCATTATACAGTATATCACAGAAGTGAGTACACCCCCTCACATTTTGTAAATATTTAAGCATATCTTTTCATGTGACAACACTGAAGAAATGACACTTGGCTACAATGTAAAGTAGTGAGTATACAGCCTTCTATAAC